>NC_081538.1:10585661-11243161 GCF_030273125.1 Centropristis striata | reverse complement strand
CTGTGCAGTTTAAAGTTTGCAGAGAATATCACATGTGCCATATGCACCTTTTTCATTTAAAATGTTTCTTTTTTCTTTCGTTTTGCAGTTATTTTAGTCACACGCCTAGTCCATGCATACACAGGATTTTTTTTAAATAGGTTTTTCCGTCCATACAAACCGTTCTTTGTCCAAATGAAACACAAAAAAACCATCAAAGCGATGTCAGAAGCATGCCACACCAATAGGAAGTGATATAACCTGAACAATAAAACCATGTTGGCCAATGACACAAAGGCACAGAAGAAGATGCTGGCATATCAGAAACCTAAAAATCATTCTTTAATCACTCCATAGTGCATCCTTTTCCCTGTTTTAAACTTTAGAATTGGTTTTCAATCGCATATAAAATATACAATAATGTTAAGAGTACCTTTGCATTGTCATATCGGTGGAAAATTGGTGCAGAATCCACATAGAGAGGTTCTGATTTCAATCCACTATATCAGCCACTATATCAGTAATATAAATATTTCCACTCTGTTTCCACACTTCAAATATTTCCACATTGGTATCTGCACAGGGGTCAAATAATCCCACAAAATTCAGGCCCTACATCGGAGATTTTGAAACTGTGATGGACATTTTTCATTATATTCTGACATTTAATTTTGAAAGAATTAAGTGATTAATAGAGAAAATAATTAAGAGTAATCGATAAGAAAAATAATCACTGGTGTTGTTGCAGCCCCAGGTTGCATACAAACAAATGCTAAGCCTTATTGCTTTTGTTTGAGGCTGCTATTAATCCCAAGGATTAAAAGAATAAGAACAATAGAGCCACATATATACAAAATGCAACCACAGCCCGGCACATTGGTGGCATCCCACTGGTGTTGTAGTGATTATTCCTTTCCTCTCTCTCTTTTCCCATCCATCTCTCTCTTCTTCATCCCCTACAGCCAAATCCCTTCCTCCATGCCTACTTGTTTTCCTTCCCAGGCTGTCGTTTCTAATAAGAATTTGTTCTTGAATGGGGGCTGGCTTGTTAGGCAATGGTTGCATAAAAAATTAATAACACTCCAAATTGTGGAAAGAAAAGCATGGCATCCTTTTGCGTGACTGGAAGTGTGTGTGTGTGTGTGTGTGTGTGTGTGTGTGTGTGTGTGTGTGTGTGTGTGTGTGTGTGTGTGTGTGTGTGTGTGTGTGAACTTGATGCTCGCTGTAATAATATTATGGCCCCATGAAGGAGTAATTGTGTAAATGACATGAGGATGAAAGAGACACACACCACTGAGTGTGTCTATGATGTACAGTATAAAGGCTGATGGATGCAGCTTTAAGACCATATATTGCATAGCTTATACTCAACATATTGAAGCTCAACATTACGATGCCTTTTATGATGCAACGATCAGTTACAGTGCATAAAAATAGAACAGAGTGCCAGTTATATCTGATTTATCTCCAACAAACATGAAAGTATGGATTCAGGATGCACAATATTTTTGCTGCAAACACCCTATGAGTCTTGATGGCCTTTTGCATGCTGCATGGGCAAAGATCAAATGGCTGCAGAAGAATGAGATGGTTTTAAATGTGTTTGGTTCCATTAGCTCAGTTGCATGATCTGGGTCTGATGTCCATATAAGGCCATCTTAATATTCCATGTCTAAAATCTAAGTCATTTCAGTTAAGACTATGATCCATCCATATGAGCCAGCACTAATCCGAACACTGCGGTAGCCACAGTATATCGTGACAAATAACTGCCTAAGTCGTATTACACCAGACAGCCCCTGTGGAGTGTGTATATTTACATGTATGTGTGTGTGTGTTTCCTACATGCTGTTCAATGTGCCTTTGTAGCATGCAACCCTCCATGTGTAATTACATGTATCAAACTACATCCTTGCATGTGTTGTGGCCCGCTGACATTATGTGCATGTAAAATGTTGCTTGTTTGCGTGCGCACGTGAGTGCACGTGGACAGGCTGCGCTCCAACATGTGTGTGGCTCAAGCCTATTACAGCAGACGACTCCTGCGGTGCGGCTGGCAGGCAGGGAGATATGAGTGTCCATCTCTGCTCTTCTTCCTGCCAAGCAGGCCAGCCGCAGTCTGTCACTTAGTGGCAGCGGATGATGCTCAACCGGTGGTCTGCCACAGAGTGGAGAGAAGGCTATACATCAGCTACCACATACAAGGAGGCGGTTACTATTTCCTGTATATCATTTAAGGGTTACATTTAGATATGCTTTTAGTGTATATTCTGGCTCAAAAATGAAAAAAAGACAAAGGTTGAAACGAAAAAACCTGTGTAGCCAAAGACAAATTCCTTTTTAACAACAAGCTGTTTCAGGGCGTTTTTTGCTATTTTAACATTTTACTCAATGTAGCATTATATTTCACTGCAATATATGAGACCCATATCTCTATGGCTTGAAGTGAGAACAACTAGAAAATGTCACATTGCAATATAACACACTTATAATGACATACATTATGATTTTTTTTAAAAAAGGAAACAATGCAGGTTCAATATCTGATCTTTTTTTTTTTTTTATAAAATGGAATTTATATATATTGTATATACAACACTTTTCCAAGTGTCATGAATATTGGAAAAGAAAAATGGGTCTCCACATGCTATACATATTGAACTGTTTGCATTTTAATTAACCTCTACCTTAAACCTCTCCTGTCCTCAACTCTCTGCTCTGTGTAAACAGCCTGCTGCTCTGTCAGATTTTCAGTGAATATTTGTCACGTGACCGTTCATCTCAGTGAAATCAATCATGACTTCAAAGTGTTTCTGAGGAGCGCAATTTAATATTTTTTAACAGGATGTAGTTTATTTCTGGCAGCATTTAAAATTAGACATGTCGATTAAAGTGATTTTGACAGAAAATTACAACAGAAACTACAGTAACCTATGATCCATTCAAGGACTGGTGGATGTTCAAATTTCACAATCTTTTAAAGAAAACTGAACAATGTGAAATATGTAATTGCCATTATTTTAACAAATATTGCAATTGCAATGTCATTCACAATTCTGGAGGATTGGATAATTATTCTAATTTTCATTGAAAAATACATTCAAATGATCATGGTGTGATTTTATGCTAAGATGTGTAACAAGCTTTTCTGTGCAGCTCTAGCAAAGACACATGTAAAGCACACAAAAAATAACACAAAAGATAGTTTAAAAAGTAAATATATTATCCTTGGACGGTTTTCATAGGAATATTTGTCACAAAGGATTAGCAAATGGTCGTGTTCTGTTTTATTTACATTTTAGGCAATGGTGCATTTTTGTAATTTGGGTTGTACACTTGTTTGCTTTCTTGCCAAAAGTTTGATCATAACATCAATGACCTCTTTTCTCTTATTTCTGTATGCTGAAAATGAAGCTACAACCAGCAGGACGTGGTTAGCTTAGCACAAAGATTGGAAACAGGGCTAGTGTTGCATTTTCCAAAGCAAACAAAATCACCACTAAAGCCTATTAATATTATATATATATATATATATATATATATATATATATATATATATATATATATATGTATATATATATATATATATATATATATATATATATATATTATATACATTTGTTTAAGTTATACAAGGCATGCTGTTTCCTCCTTCTTCCAGTATTTCAGTTGTCCAGTCAAGCTGAAAACAAACTAAGAAAACTAAATAAAACCTTACTGTATTGTTAGATTGATCGCCAGGTTGAAAGCCAACAACAGACTACCATAAACATCTATGTCATTACAAACCACCGGTACAACACTTTATATTTCAAGCCATTCAAGCTCTTTCTTTGATGTCATCGAATGTGTCAATGATTTTAACTCTGCTTGACAACTTTATCGCCCACCGGTGACCCCCAGACACACAGAGTCAGTAACCATGAAATGACATCAACTGCCAAGACAATCTGGGGTCAACTTGATGTTGAAAGGTTACCATGGTTACTGAGCTTGCTCATGTGCCACGAACACACACACACACACACACACACACTCACACTCATGAAATACCAAAAATATTTTCATATTTTTCTTTAAAAGCTTTTCTAAATTGTGTTATTTTTAACATCTACCTGTCGCCCATGAAAACCTTCATTTTATTTTGATGAAATCCATTCTGTCAATGCCAAACTGATTTGCAGAGGCAGTTTTGTTATTATACTTTAACCATGGACAGAAGGGGTGTCCTCTGCATGGACATTAATATACATCAGTTGTCCTCTGGACTGTATTTTGCAAGAGTAACTATTATTGGCTTGATGGTATCCTGATTTTACAAGGCCAGAAGCTGAGTGGATACTGTGGGTTTATAGCAGGGGACGGCTGCATTCAGTCAATCTTCTGCCAGGCTAAAGGTCAACCTAACCATCCTTCCATCCCTCCATCCATTCATCCCTCCTTCCATTTATCAATCCATCACTTTCCATCTCTCTCTCGCTCTTTGGCCTCTTGGTAACCTCGCCGAGGATGAGAATGTCATCGTTCAGTGGCATTTACGGCCCATTGCCGCTCTGCTCAGAGGACCTTATTACACCTGGGTCAAAGGTCAGTTTGTGTGTTTTTGTTTGAGGGTGTGTATGGCGGGGGGAGGGACACACACACGCACACAGTGACCTCACCTGATGGTCATTCATGCATCTGATCAATCATCAGTGAAGGTACAGCGGTTATTCTAAGGAGGCAGATGAGGTTTATCCCATGTGGTTAATCCGCTATGACATATCTAGTGTGTGTGTGTGTGTGTGTGTGTGTGTGAGGGATAAGGTGGAATCGTTTCATAAATGTATTGATTGAATGAAGTGTAAACACAGAGGCACTGCTGCATTATGCATGGACCAAATGGGTAAGTTGTGTGTGTGCATTTATGCATGTGTGTTTAAATGTGTCAGTGAACAAATACGTGTGAGCATGATTGCATGTGTCTCTAAGCGTACGTGTATGCATTTGCATGTGTTTGTATTTACTGTTTATATGTATATATGTGTGTGTGTGTGTGTGTCTTGGTGTGCTAAGTAGCTTAGAAGAGGCAGCTGCAGCAGAGAGCACTGAATACAAAGACCCCCTCTAGACATCCATACGTCAATCAAACGCTCTCCGGGGGAACGTGTGTGTTAGTTTATTTGTGCTTCTGTCAATCAACCTCTCTGACGGCCCACCCATCTGTCCACCCATCCATACATCGGCCACACATAAACATATGAACAGTCATTACACGCGCTGACAAAGTGAGTTGATGAAGTTCTTTGTATTCTATGGGTTTCAAACAATGCAACTCTATAGTTCCTTCCACACATGAAACCCACAACATTGGTTGGTTTAGTTATTCTGGTGGAATAATGGTTGTCTGAATGATGGATTTGATAACATATTTTACAGTTGAATGGCTTATTATCCCCCCAGCTGGATATCTGACATGTTAAGCATCACAGAAATATGCATTCAAATAGACCTTAAAGCTGCTCCGATCAATGTTGCATAATGTGGAAGGGGTTGAAGCAGCAAAAAAATCACCCATCTCTTTCATTAACAATCTCAAATATTTCACTCTCAGTTTGGGAGGACCAACCACTGCTGGGTGTGCGCTGCTTGTGATTTTTCCAGGGAAGGTCGCCACAGAGCCCCAGTTCATAATACTGTTATTTCATGTTCATTGGTGGCCAATAGGCTCAATCACCATTGTGTTTTATTAAATGAAACGTGAAAATCTTCAAGATTATTACTTTGAGGTGAGCCTCTTCAGGCAAAACATGGTTTGGGTCAATTTTGAGGTGTCTTCTTTCAAAATATTGGAAAGAAAACATTTTAAAAAAACATTTAGGTGTATATTTTACTATATTTTATCCATTTGGGCCTATAGATGTCTCCTAGATTAATTAAAAGTTAGCGTTCTATTGCAAAGTGTAGTACATGCATCATAGTCTAAACCTCATCATCAGGCATAGTTAGAAAGCTCCCACAATCCAGCTCAATAGTTTGTGTTTTACATGTTCTACAGTCATGAAAAAAACAACTAAACAACTAAAGGTACATTTGTTTGGACAAATAAAATGATAACAACAAAATTAGCTCATAAAAGTTTAATTTAATAGCTGATATCAAGACATTTTCCATGGTTTTCTTGATATTAACCAAATTCATTATCAAGAAAACCATCGAAAATGTCTAGATATCAGATCTTCAATTAAACTCTTTTTGTTTAATTTTTGTTGTTATCATTATATTTGACCAAACAAATGTACCTTTAGTTGTACCAGACATTAAAATTAACAAGAAAGCAAGGCGAAAACAAGGGTGGTCTAATAAATTTTTTCCATGGTTGTATATTGTTGTTGTTATGAATTAGGTTCATTATTATGTCTTCAAATAGTCGTTATCATTAAGAATGTAGGAAAAAATTACACTTTTCACCTTTAGTGTCTCCCCTTCATGTTTTATTGTGGCACCAAACAGAAAATAGTTGAAAATAGAAACTAGCTGGTGAACATGCTGAAGAGCTCATGAGTTGGTGGAGACCAAATATAGTGAAGTGAATATTGGACTCTTCTCAGAGAGCCAAAATATGACTGTAATGAATTCTGTTTCTACTGGATGTGTAAAGCAACCGTTAGCTAATAAGTTTGCCATACTCTCTTTATAAGCAGCTCAGTTTCATTCTCAACTTGTTATATACAGATGCTTGGTCAGGACCCTTTGTTGTCACTTTTTAATGCACTGGGTAGCCCTGGGTGCTAAATTATGAAACTCTAACACTATCGCTAATTTAAATGTGTAAAACATGTGGCTAACATTGTGAATGCAAGTTGAGGGGAAGATCATGGGTTGGGTCAAAATAAGTGTTTTTTTTAATTATTATTTTGCATTTTGTATATTTTTTTCCTGGACAGGTAGTATAGGATGGAGTAGTTTTTCAATGCATTGCAGCCTTTATGGTTAGTTGTACTGGCTTTGATTATTCTTCATTTTCCCTGTGTATGTCAAAAACAGCTTTTACATCATTTCCCAGTGGTAAACACATGTACTTTGGTAAAGAAAATGTAAATGTACCACCGATAACACCAACAGCAGATGGGTTAGAGGGAGAGGAGCTATCAAAGATAGATTTCAACTGAACAAATAAACCCATTGACAAAACAGCCTAAATGCACTAACAAGCAGCCTTATTCCCATCATACTGCATGTAAATGTAAATGTTGAAAATATTGGAAAACATCTAGTTCTTGTTCCCACCTGAAACGGACACAGATATGCTCAGTACATACAGTTAACACACAAAATCAGGCACATTTCTATTCACTCACTGACATTTTCACAACGTTTGTGTGTGTTGTAATGTGTGTTTTATGCAGTGTGTGTACCTGTAAGTTGTGTGAACAAGATAACTGCATGCAGATCGTGCTGTGTTTGCCCCATTATAACGTGCATGTATGTGTGTGTGTGTGTGTGTGTGTGTGTGTGTGTGTGTGGTACCTCACGTGGAGGTTTGCCTCCCCTCCGGCAGCTCCGTGTGCCGAGACAGAGTTGGCGTCGGTGCCAAGTTCCACACTCCACCACACTCACCTCACATGGCTCCCAGTAGCTCTCCCACCTCCAGTTTTGGTTATTTAAAAAGTATTTGCCTAAATTGTACTTGGCAGTTTGTGTGCTGAGTGAGATCCACAGCGCCTTTAAGAGCGGCTCAAACTGCAGTTTAAAGACATGCAGTTATCTAGGGGGAAATTGGGCCTTTTCCCTCAAATCATTACTTTTTGACAGTACAATTACATTAAAGATGAATCTCCCTCCTTTTAATCTTGATTTGGTATTTCATGGCAATAAAACAGGACCTACTGCTGTGGTATTAGCAATGCTTTGCCTTTTTCTGGACTTACAGGTGTCCAATCAGATGCTGTCTTACAAGCCACAAAATACTGACAACATTGTTGCTAATAAAAATGCAAATGCATGTGTCTAATGAGCAAGTTTCATTTTTTGAACTATTTTTGAACCATAATGAAAGTCTAAATTTAAACTAAGTATATAGTTGTGTAGTGAATATGGGAGAGCTTTTATTGTGAAAGGTAACAACAGAAGGAATGGATCTGTTATTTGCTGCCTTTGTCAAGATTGAAAGAATTTTAAAAAATGTTGCCATCTTGGCTCCAGTGACACAATGAAGCATCATTCAACCACATTTTTGTTTCACCAACTTATGTAACCAGGAAGGGTTACGTACTGTATATTTTTAAATGAACATTAGCTCATAGCTGTAGAACTGTAGTAGAACTGTAGAAGTTAGCTAAGGCTATGCTATGATGTAATGGTGATGCTTTAAACTGATTATCCTTGTTTGCTTGGCAGTTTTGTAACAATATGCACAAAGCATTACAGTTGCTGTAAAGTGGACAAACTCAGATTAACTTTTTTTTTCCAATTTCCAATGTGTATGCTAAGCTAAGATAAGCTAACCAGCTGCTGGCTATAGCTTCATATAAAAAAAACATGAGATCCTCTCATCCAACTGTCAGCAAGAAATCAAATATTCGGTTTTCTTAAATATCAAATGATTCCTTTAAAGATTGAGATAGACACAAAAAATTAAAAGTAAAACTGAGTTGCAAATATTGGAACAACACAGGTGGTGCGAGCTGTACTCGCTGTAATAACTGTGACTTGTACTGTACAGAGAGCAGCGGGAGAAAAGAAAAGGGAACACACACGCAGAGTGTAAGACTATACACACTCAGCAGCCTCTCAAATGTTATTTTCCACTTAGAAGTGAAAATATGCTGCAATGATCATGCACCGCTTCGCAGAATGTGTGTGTGCATGTGTGTGAGCTGGCTGTCATCCTACTGTGTGGTAAATATTTCTTCAGGAGGATCATACCAGTCTGTTCCTAGAACAGCCACCCTGCCTTCAGCCAGAACTATTTGTTATTGATTCCACTATTATGATCTTCTCATCTTTGTGCGTTTGCTTCCCTGCCTACAGTCAGCAGCTGAAGCCTCAGTGTGTGTGTGTGTGTGTGAGTGTGTGTGTGAGAGAGTGTGTATGCTGAGCAGCATGTGACAGAAACTCCATGCACACACGAGAAGAATCAGGTGGCGCCAAGGTCAGATCAAAACAATAACAGACGTGAGTGCACGTGCGCGCACTCCCCCCACACTTGCACACACGAACATATCTCCTTGCCGCTCTTTTCTCACAAACACGCTCCTTCACACGCAGCTGTCAAAAGTCGGCCTCTTGCAGGGTTCACTGCCTTTGTTTTCTCAGAGAACAACCTCTCTCACCCTGATCATGTGCCAAAACACTTTAAAACCTCTCTCCAGAAATCATTCAGTTCTGAGTACATCCACTGTTATTTGAAGAGTTTGGGGAAAGTTTTGTTGGCTTTCATAACCCGTTATTAGTTAAGAGAAATCAAGTGACCATCACTAATAGGGAACAGCTTAAATTTAATGGAAACCTGTTTTAGAAGAGAGATCCCAACCATATCTTGAGCCTCATAAAGAAGAAGTGTGAAGTGTGAAGTTCAGAGGTACTACGAGAGGTACTACGTCAAGATACCCAGGGTATCTTTCCATTATCAGGCTTCACAAAACCTTACATACCTTACAACTCTAATCACATTAAGTGGTCACACGACTGTGGTTATCAACTCAGTAAATCAACTCAGGGATTCCCAATCTAGTTATCTAGCCGCCGCTTTTATGTGAATGAAAGCGGCGGCTTTCTGCAGCATATGGCTGATTGCAATCAGCTCTACTACTTTACTAACAAAGAGCAAACGTCACATTAGACAAATATGAAGGCGTTAAACACATAATCCATTACACATTAAAGCTGCCAAATGCAGGAAAGACAGCTGGCAGCAAATCCCAAATGGCGTGAATCATAAACTGTATGTATGATTTGACTTATAAGATATGAAAGGCTATTTACCGCTTTAAGTTATGTTTTTATATTCATATTTCATTTTCTCTCAAGTCCACATTATACCACTTGGGTTGCAGCTGAAAGCAATGGTTAAAGTTGTCATACACGCTAAAAAAAAATACATTTAAATACCATAATAATAACAATAATAATAATAATAATAATAATAATATAGCCTTATTCTTTAAGCTGCACCACTTTGGGAGCAACACAGAAAGCCCAGTAAAACAGAATTTAGTTTAATCAGAATATACAGTCATGGTAAAAAAAAATATAGGTAACACTTTCTATGAAGACTACATCTATAGTGCATTATGAGCGCATTCATAGTGAATTATAATGCTCATTATAATCAATCATAATGCATTAAGACTGCATTCATAAACACATATAAAGCTTCATGATGCACTATATCAACAGTTATAAATATAGCTTATAATGACTTATAAATCCAAGTGTCTTATGAGTGCTCTTGACTGGTAATAAACTACAGGCTGACTGATGAGGCTTATAATACATTATAACTACTCATACCCCTCTATACACACACCTCAACACTCAATTGTTATAAGGTCTCATAGGATGCCATAAGTATAAATAAATGATCAATGTATGCTTTAACTAAAGTGAGGTTCATATAGACACATCTATAATGCAGTATGATGTTTCATTGTTGGCTTAAGTAAAGTGTAACACATTTTCATGCATTTAAAAGAAGCTATGCTGCATCATAAGTCATTTCGTCAGATACCAAATATAGAGAATTACACTAAGATTAGGAATGTAACGGTAAAGCTCAGTTTCAACCTGTATACCTGTATAAATGTGAATCGTTGTACTAAAGGTTGACACTTAGTTCAAAGTTGAAAGCTACAGTATACAGTATAGTATGTTTTTATATTTGTAGAATTTGTTTTTATATTTGTAGCAGTGGTGGCTTTCCATGCCCGTTGCCTATGTTTGCTACAGTAGTTAATTAAGAAAGAAATGAATAAGAATAAGATGAGAAAGAAATTCAAACTTCAAATATTTCCTCACCACCAGATGGTTGATTAAGATTATTATTATATTATTATTATTATTGATTATTAATATGTTTTAATTGATTGACTATTGAAATAAAGCTTTCTCTCTTTTTTTTGTTTTATTCCTTAAATTGTAATTAAATCCCAAAACCAAAGTTTTCATATGTAAACCCTTATATCTACGTATTAAGTAGTGTTGGTGATTGATTGAGCTCCAAATCTGTGAATCTTAAAAATATACATTTTGTGGACAAAATATGCATGTGGATTGCCCCCTACAGGTTGAAACTGAGCTCTACGTTACATTCCTAATCTTAGTGTAATTCTCTATATTTGGTATCTGACGAAATGACTTATGATGCAGCATAGCTTCTTTTAAATGCATGAAAATGTGTTACACTTTACTAAACGCCAAGAATGAAACATCATGATTAGCTATACTGCATTATAGATGCGTCTATATGAACCTCACTTTACTTAAAGCATACATCGATCATTTATTTATACTTATGGCATCCTATGAGTCCTTATAACAATTGATTGTTGAGGTGTGTGTGTATAGAGGGGTATGAGTAGTTGTAATGTATTATAAGCCTCATCAGTCAGCCTGTAGTTTATAACCAGTCAAGAGCACTCATAAGACACTTGGATTTATAAGTCATTATAAGCTATATTTATAACTGTTGATATAGTGCATCATGGAGCTTTATATGTGTTTATGAGTGCAGTCATAATGCATTATGATTGATTATAATGAGCATTATAATTCACTATGAATGTGCTCATAATGCACTATAGATGTAGTCTTCATAGAAAGTGTTACCAAAATATATTATAACACCCTTGTTTTCTTTTCTTTTTTTTTTTATAATAACCAAAATCATTATCAAGAAAACCATGGAAAATGTCTAGATATCAGCTCTTAAATTCATCAGTATCACAATCAGCAGTGAGTTGTTGTTTCCTGCCTTGTCCGTCAGATTTTCTCAAAAGCTGGATATCTCCTAATAGAGTGAAACTCTCATGTGGCTCTTTGTCCAAAAGCTTCAGTTTATCTGCCTTCTATACCCCTGGTCGGATCTGAAGAAATCACCCACTCCTAATAGGATTATGAGGACGCCGGCCCAACCGCAGATCAGTCCTGAGAGGGCTGGATTGGCTCTCTGCTTATCCCCGAACTAAGACAAAGGCTACAGATGGCTCCTTATGTTGCATTGGAGAAAGGTATAGAGATACACTGAACATATATACACTCACACTGGTCCTTGAGAGCTTGTGAGTCTATTATATGTTCCTCTATTATTCAAACAAGTCTCCTAACACATAAGTGTGTCGTGTTGAAAGGTAAAAATATGTAGATAACACATACAAAAACATTATGTAGGCAGCTCATGGTCGCTACATGACCTTACTTGTTATAAGTTATTGTTATTATAAGTTTTTTTCAAGGTTTCTAAGTTCAAGAATGAAAATTCAGTCTCAATTTTCTACAGTATAACAGCTTGTACGGGGAAAAATATGTTTTTTTCGTTTCTTGCGAAAGAACCAATATCAGCATTTTCTGATCTGGTATCCTAATCAGCAGTGATTCAGTGATGGTATGATGGACCATGGTTAGGGTATAGTTTGGGTAACAAAACTACTCGCCAAAAAAAAACTTTAGGGTTAAGGAAAGCTCTTCATCTTTGTTAATAATAACCATTTTGGGTGTTGTGGAAGCCTAAAGTGCACACTACATAAGCATACGTACCAAGTTCCATTACATTCAGTAAGAAGTAACAAATGTTGACTGTTGCAGGAAACAAAAATCAACCAGCAGTCTTCCATAGGCGTGTTTCCACTGAGTACTTTCTGAGTACTTTTTATAAAGCGGCCGAGTGTTTTGGCTCCACCCACTAGTAAGTTCCCCTCTGCCTCTGTTCCCATACAGGTACTTTTGTAGCGGCGAACCAACGGAGTCAGAATGTGACAACATCAAAAAAGCCGTCCAAAAGCACTCACAAGCGGCCCAGTCCTCCTGCAGCAGTCTCTCCCAGCTTCAGTCAGCAGAGCAGGAGATGTTAACCCCTCAGCATCCAGTCTGCACCAGAGTGAAAATTAATCACACATGCTTCGCGCATGTGTGATTAATTTGCCGCTCAGTTGCAGCTCAGAAAGTACCCGAGGCAGTTACTTTATGAGCCGCTACCTGAGCCGCTAACCGGTGAAGTTGGACGGATCCTCTCTCCCAAGCCACACCCATAGTGGCTCACTAGAGGGAAAAGTACCTAATGGAAACGCTCCTCATGTCAAAGTCACATGCTCTGATGACCCATTCATCAACCTCAAACCACTCCCTCCATAACAAAGTCCGTCTACTTGTGCCGAAAAAACTTTTTTTTCTGACGAGGACAGCCTCAATCAACATCAGCAGTGATACATTTTTAAATCGAGTTGTCTTGATTGCTCAAGAAGTTCAATACATTGTTTGGAATTGCCCTCCAGAATCAGCAAGAAATAATATGTTTCAGTACTTCAGTACAGAAAAAAAAAGCAACTTACAAATAACTTTAGCAAAAAAAACTAAACAGCTTTCTACTCTGATAACTTTACGGACCAATGCAGCCTGGTTTTCTCCTGAATTAGGTTTGTTCTAGGCATATCATAAATACGTTTCTAATCAAAGTCTGTAGATGTCCACATAGGACTTTCACCCAGTGGGACCAAAAGTCAATGCTAACTATGTGACAAATTAACACATTTTAACACAAACCATGATCTTTTACTAAACCAAACCCAAGTAGTTTTGGTGCCTTAACCTAACCAAACCATGTCACAGCATTAACCATGTGTTTAGACAGTGCCTTTGTTCCATATCACAGCATTAGTCACATGTTTAAAACGGCAACTCTTAGGAGAATACATTTCTCTTGAAACATAATTGAGATTTTGTTGTATGGGAATATGATTTTTTTTTGGAGTCAGGGTCGCTAAAAATGACCTGGTTAGGTTCATGAAGAGATGGTGACTTGGGTTGAAATAACTTTTGTTAAGGTTGGGCAACAATCCTTGTCATATTGAAAAAGAAACCTTGGAAACAAATCAAATCTCTAACCTCTTTTGGACTTATCACAGTTTCCTCCATTGCTCTGAACAAACAAAAAAATCATTGTTCCCCATGCTGCTTGGGAGCATTGCCACAATTTTTTTTTTTTTTTTTTGCATTTTCTGAAAATACTGATGTGGAAGTTTTACTCTTATTGCTGAAGCTACAAGAGTTTTGGTCACCTCGTGCTTTTAGTCTCCATCAGTGGAGTACCAGCCCCTCCGTGGCTGTGAAGGACACAGTGTTCTCTCTACTTGTTCTCTGCCATTGATGATTTGAATCAAGCATTCCTCGACTAAGGCTGCTTTTAATTCACAAGTGTGTGTGTGTGTGTGTGTGTGTGTGTGTGTGTGTGTACGTCATCCCAGAGCAGAAGAAGCTTGTCTTCGTTAAATCTCTAACTTGAGAAATATAAGTTAATGAAACAAGACTTGCATCAATAACTTTTACTTTTCGCAGCTCCCTTTGTGCAATGAATCCAAATTCTTCCCCTTGCAAAGCTTGAACATATACTGCTGCAGTACAACTTTTTTTTTTTCCACACTTTCACAAGCGCTGACCTTCTACCTGAGGACAGCTTCCCCCGCAGCTGATTTCCATACAAATCCAGACTAGCTTTAGCCTCACGGGAGGAGGGAAAAAAGGTTTAATTTCACCCTCCTTAGTAAGAATCACCATCCATATTCCTCTTATCTCACCCCCTGGGCACTGTGGAGAACCTACTCACATGCACACCCCGTCTTGACCAAATCCCCTCAAATCCAGTTGACATGATGCAAGGTGAGCTGGAAAACAGATGTAGCCGGAGTGACCTACAGAAACCTTTTAATAGCTTTTCATTGCTTGACTTTCCCTTTTATCCATTCAAATCCACTTAGAATGGAACTCGAGGCCGTTGTAAATGACTGGGTCTCTCTGCATGAGTTAGAAGAGAGCAGCCGGGAGTGTGATTGGGGTCGTCGGGGAGGTTGGCTGAGCAGAGGAAGGAGTCATTTGCATTTCTCCTCAAGTGACCCCTGGGTAAAAAAAAAAAAAAATCAGTGAACAAGGCATAAAAAGGATGTGAAGAAAGGTATGTAATATGTGTTATACAGGCTTGTGCAGGCAGATTTAAAATATTTGCAGTATGACTACTATCATCAAAAAGAAAAAAAAGACCAATTTATCTGTCTGCTCTGCTCGATTAAAAATAACAAGGTCACTGTCAGGTAACGCTTTCATTATCCTCTCTAAATTGCATTTCACATGGAGTGGGTTATTATGCACTTTCACTGACGTCTCAATCTTATTTTCAGAACAAGAAAAACATTTCAAATGCCTTAGAATAGAAGTTTTTTTTCTCTAATTGAACTTAAATTAGATCCCACTGCTAATCTGTTACTTTTGTCTAAAGCATCCAGGCTTTGTTCTAGTCATCTTCACTGCATTGATCTTCATTTATCTTGTTTAAACTTCAGGCTCGTCTGTGTACATATTGTATATTGAAGCACTCAAGCAGTAGCAGCACATACCTATGAGCAGATGTCGCTCTCCTGACTGTTGCGGTGCAGACTGTGTAGCCAGCAGCTGCCCATTGTCCGCATTGTCTGAGTATCTGAGTATCAAACACTCCACATGAAAAGGGGCTGTTAAAAGTTTGTCTAAAGAACGGTTTGACAAACAGCTGCAGTTGTGAGCTTACACTCACATGTCATACTGTGGATTCCATAAAAACTATAAGCTTGATAGGTTTGTCTTTTTCAACATGTGCATGTCGATCCTCAGCTGCAGCCTCTGTGGTGGGTGCAACTGTGCAGCATTACGGGGAAGCGAAACCTTTGATCATTCATCCTTTGTCAGCGGCACTTTTTCAAGTCAGCTTGGTGTCTGGACTCTTTAACCCCCTGGAGTCACCGATCATGCCGCCCTGATCAAATTACATGACTTCTTCATGATGTCATGATGTTTAAAACAAAGCCTTGTCGAGCCCTGCCCTCAACTGCCCAACTGGCCTGAAACTCCATGCCAGATTTTGTTTGATGATGATGAAAGGCTAAGTAAAACCAGAAATAAGGTGAGATTGATGTAGTATAAAAATATATAACTAGATGTTTCCCTCATTTAACTTCTAATTGTATATTTGCATCCTGTGTTCACATTTGCAACATTTTTGAATTCTTCACTGAGCAATGGTTGTGTTTTGAAAGTAAAAAAAACATCAAAATGTCCTGTTGGATCCAGTAAGTCAAAGTCGAAAAATAATTATCAGGTCATATACAGTCATGGAAAAAATATAAGACCACCCTTTTTCTTCAATTTGTTGTTCATTTTAATGCCTGGTATAACTAAAGGTACATTTGTTTGGACAAATGTAATGATAACAACAAAAATAGCTCATAAAAGTTCAATTTAAGAGCTGATATCTATACATTTTTCATGGTTTTCTTGATAATGATTTTGGTTATTATCAAGAAAACCATGGAAAATGCCAAGATATCAGCTTAAAATAAACTCTTAGGAGCTATTTTTGTTGTTATCATTATATTTGTCCAAACAAATGTACCTTTAGTTGTACCAGGCATTAAAATGAACAACAAATTGAAGAAAATAAAGTGGTCTAATATTTTTTCCATGACTGTAGGTGAGGTTGTGCTGATAAAAATGATACAAAATGATACCATGCTAAACATTTTTTAAAGTGGTTTATAGACAGGCAGAATGAAAAGTATAAAAAAGAGGGTTAAGCTATCCATCCAAACAGAAGCTAAACTGTTTCTCTTTTACTCATTTTCTGCTCTGTCGTTGTCCACACGTTTATGTGGAGAGAAGCCTTTACGTTTTTGGTCTGAAATGAGGCATCCATCATGATAAAGTCCATCTCAGAACCCATGCGCTATCAGTAATGAGGATTTAGCCTCTTGTGGCTACAGCCAATGTGTCTGGGGTTCCAGAGTAGCCAGAGGATATCCAGATAACGGATCCTAGCCAAGACTTCCTCTTCTGTGTGTAAGTCATGGTTCAAAGTCAGTTGAGAGACAACGACCGATTGTTTCAGAAATAGAAAGTTTTGCTATAACCCCGTTTATACTTACTTTTAAAATGCGTCTTGGGGATTGGATCACAAGTGGTTAGTGCTTAATACAAGTGTAAACAGGGTCCAAGACGCATTGTGATCAGATCCAATCTAATCTAATCCACTTTATTTATATAGCACGATTTTAGCAAACACAAGGTTTCCAAAGTGCTGCACAAAAAGATAAACACAATAACCAGATAACACAATAAAAGCACAATAAAAAAGATAAGTAGACAATAGAACGATAAAATACAATAAGACAAAATAAAATAAAAATAGCATAGAATAAAAAATAAATGAAATAAAATAAAATAAATGATCTGCCCGCACAAAATAAAAATATGCATTTATACACATAAAATCTTAAAATCAACACTCTACGTGTTGTCAAAAGCCAAAGAAGAGAGGTAGGTTTTAAGAAGAGTTTTAAAATAAGACAGTGAGGTGGCCTGTCTAATGTGAAGCGGCAATTCGTTCCAAAGTTTTGGATCACTCAAACCAATTGCTGAGATGGCCTAGAACACATTTGACCACATATATATTTTTAGTGTAAATGCAAATTTGTTCTGATGCGTCCCCGGCAAGGATATAACAGGAAAATACATCATCAACGTAAGCCGTGTAGTGGTCGTTTTGATGACAGACTTCCAAAGGTCATAAAAATGGAGAGGAATGGATGATGATGATTTGAGCAGAAGATTCAGTCCAAAGAAAACTTGATGATTGTTACCAGGGTATTGCTAGCAAGATAGCAACTAGCGTCTGCTCAAACATGATTGGTCAATGCTAAACGGAAACCTGAAATAATACCAAAATATGTTCCTGCTACATAAAAGTTCACTCATTCACTATGTTTTAATTTGGGAAATACAAATACATCTGCATTTACTGTTGAAAATTATCTTCTGATAAACTGTCCCTGCAGCATAGGTGGCATTCAAAACAGTCAAGTCATTCAGATTTAACAGTTATCAGCCTACTGACATTATGCATTGACTTACAATCAATTGTCAATTGTTTAAAATGTCCCACTAAGAAGTCTGTTTGTGTAAGATATCCAAAGATGATCGAACATGTATATATTCGAACCTGGTCTCACAGGAATCCATGAAATAGCCACGGATTCGTTTAACTCAAAATCCGTGGAATGGCCACGGAATAACTCAAATTTCTGTGAAACTGACACGGATTTCACTACAATGCAAGTTAATGACAGTCATATCCCGTGGCTATTCCATGGATATTTTTTCCTATTGGTTTGTTCCAAGTCACGTGACTTTCAAGGTCCCGGCAGTCAGAACAAAAAGCATGGCATGACAGTTCTCTCATTTTTAGTGAAAAAAATCAATATTTTGCCTTAGTTTCTGCATAAAAATGGATTTTGATCACATTTCTAGCGAGAAATATATGTTTTATTTTCTAAGTCTTCACTCAGTGAATGTACATAATCAATTTGTATGTTGGAATAGCCACGGAATATGACTGTAATTAACTTGCATTGTAGCAAAATCTGTGTCAGTTTCACAGAAATTTGATTGATTCCGTGGCTATTCCACAGATTTTGAGTTAAGCAAATCCGTGGCTATTTCACGGATTCCTGTGAGACCATGTTGATATATTCATGTTATATGTTCTCTCCTGACTTATGTAACGTTCCCGAAGCCTCGGCCAAATCTATACAGTAGGCTTCGCAGCTCGCAGCCTCTTACATATACAGCTCTGGGAATAACTAAGAGCCAGAACATAGAGGTTTACTTGCTACAGGGGGGGAAATATCCATAATACATTTTAAGTATCTGGCCATGTATAGAATAGCATCTTGAATTTGTACCTGAGTGTGTGTGTGTGTGAGTGTGTGTCACAGAGTGCAATATACCCCAAATAACTTGGCTGAGAATGTCGGGGGCAGCGCCACTTGGATTTGTATGGTAATGCTTTTGGCCCCCAGCCAAAGTGGACCCTGCAGTTGAGTTATTCCACAAGAACACACACACACACACACACACACACACACACACACACACACACACGCACACACACACACACACACACACACGCACACACACAGACACACACTCCTTCACAGTGGGAAAATAGGGATGCCCTTTACTCTTTGGATGGAAAAAGAAATATGTTTCAATTAGCAGCTCAGTCCAAATACACCACTGTAAACACTGTGTGTGTGTGTGTGTGTGTGTGTGTGTAAGGGGGTAAGGGCGGCCTTGTGAATAGGCCCATAGAGTTGCTAACCACAGGCTGGCCATTACACCTAGTTACAGTCACCGCTGGATCGACAAGGAGACAGACAGTCTGCAACACTGACAGAACTCCACTGTGTGTGTGCGCATGTGTGTGTGTGCGTGTCTTATATCAGGTAGGGGATCCCCTGAGTTGCCCCCGTCAGTACCACATGCTTAATAGAAAACGTAAACTCTCCCGAACAGGGAACAAGGCGCAGAAAGAGAGGGAAGGCGAGCTTTTCTCTTGCAGCAGAAAGAGTCCTCTGTAACCTGGAGCCCAGGACTTCAAGCCCGTCTCCCCGTCTGTCTCTCTCTCTGTCTGAGGCTCTGTCACTGATGAAAGAGCTATTCAGAGGATTTACGTAAGAAAAAGTAGCAGTACAACAATATATAATAAAAACACTCAGCGCAAGGACTGTATTAAAAATGTTGCTTACATGAGAGAAAAGAAGGATTCTCACAAAGTAAAGTATTCAAAGTATTGGCTCCTGACATTGTTTTATAATTTATATTTTCAATTTATAATATTTTACAAATTGCAATGCAAAAAACAGTGGATCAGGGATCATACCAGCATTTATGACAGATAGTCATGTTTTGGACTTACAGTAAATGTGTTGATTTCATTTGAATCTGCAAAATCATTGGATGAATCAAGTTCCAAGAGAACCAAAGAATCTAAAAGGGATAAAGGTCTCATTGTAACTGAATTTAAACATCACATTTTACACAACCTTAACTCATAACCACACAAAGTCAAGAGGGACATCCATGGATTAATGAAAGGGCCTACCTGGCACAGGGAGCTCCTGGGCTTCAGTGGCAAAGTGTCCCTCAAAGAGACACTTGCTAAGCAGGAAGAGACACAAAATGACCACAAAGAAACTGTTAATGATGACCAAGTGACACAAAAGTACTTCAAAGACACCAAAACAACTACAAAGAGATGGGAAACAGCTGCAAAGAGACTCAAGAGACTCACAATGACTATGAAAAGGTGTAAAACAACTACAAAGAGACACAAAGCATCTGCAAAGAGACACAAAACAACTATAAAGAGACACAAAACAACTAGAACGAGTCACAAAATGACTACAAAGAGATGCAAAGTGACTGCAAAGTGACACAAAACAACTACAAAGAGACAGAGTGACTGCAAAGACAGATAAGCGAAAAAATGACAGCAAAGAGAAACAAAACAACAAAAAGACACAAAATGACTATAAAGAGACACAAGATGATTACAAAGTGATACAGTGACTGCAGAAACACACAAAGCAACTACAAAGACATGCAAAGTAACTACAAAGAGACACAAAATGAATAATAAGAGACAAAAATGAGATGCAAAGAGATGCAAACTACAAACAGACTGAAAACATATAAGCCCAAAATGACAACAGAAAGTGGGACCACGTCTCCTACATGTAAGAACATCTAAAATCAACTGTTATATTATGATCAACTAACAGAGGATAAAAAAATAAAATGTGCTACTTTGTTGTCTTTAAACCAGGTATGGTCATAAAACATGTGACCCAGCCACTTCTAGAGTCCTTCATATACAAAGGTCCACCCTGGCAGCATCCCACTTTCCACCAATCATTCTCTAAGAATTTGGTGTCTTTTGTGTTTCTTTGTTGACTCCTGGCAATGCATTTTGTACAATGGGATAATAGCGCACACTTTGGAGCTTTTGGTCTCTTATTGAAGGCACTCAGGAGCTTGGTTTTGGCTGCAAAAAGTGAGAAGTAGTTGCATGAGCAAGAAAGCTTGAGAAAGAAGCTAAAATTCACTATATAATGTATTTACCAAACAAATCTAGAATATAATCAAGTACAAGTACTTCAAATTGTATTTAAGTATTAGGTCTTTCATATAGGTACTTTCCACCCTGTCTCTCTCTTTCTTTCTTTGTATGACTGTTTTCTTTCCTATGTTTATACACTGTGCTATTATTCCGTATAAGCTTTCAGTCTGTCTCACTTTCCTGTCTCCATCTCTGTTGATACACAATATTACTATTCTCTCTGCTGGTTTTTACAGCTCTCTCTCTCCCTCTATTTATACACAGTGTTACTGTTCCCTCTCTTGGCTCTTTTAAGAGTCTCCCGCTCTTGGACGCAGCCTTAAATGGAAAGTCTATACATGCTGCCTGTTTGTGAAGGCCAAAGAACTCCGTTCAACAGCTGAGCATTTATAATGGTTTGTTTATGTTTGAAAGGGCTTTCCACAGTAGCCCGCTGTTATGTGTGGAGCCTGGTTCCAACAGTAGGCAACAGTAGCAGAGGAGGGGCGCGCGCACACACACACACAGAACACACACTGCTGTGCTTGAGAGCCTCAGCGATATGGATTTAATTAGTCTTATTATTCTAATCATAGGCTGTACATGACAGGCCGTGCCACTGGGAGGGGAGGAGGCAGGAGAGGGGGAGGAATGAGGGGAAGAGGAAAAAAAGAGGGAGGGAAGGTAAGGTGGAAAGATTGCTAAGATAGTAGGGTTATTATTGGTCATTTTTAAAGTCTGGAAATTCTACTGAAGTGTTATCCTTCCAGGAAAAAGCTCAAATTTAATAAATTCATCTCTTTCCATGAAGACAGTTATTAGTAGTGAGTGTGTGTTTCTGTTTGCATGTGTGCACAAGTTTGCTCGGGCCCATGTGTGCTTACAAATGTGTGTCCGTTGAAATACAAGATTTGATTGACAGATGTCAAGCATCTTTGCACCTGTCTCTGGCATCACTAATGGAGCTGTGAACACAGGAGGTGGAGTAAGTGTGTGTGCGTGCACTTTAGCTCGCTCGGGGGCGAGGGGGGGGGGGGGGGGGGGGGGGCTTCTTGATGGAGTGGTGTTCCGTCACACACACACTTAGGTGGAGGTGGGTGTTGGGTGAGGGGGGAGTGGAGGGACCTCCTCCCTGCTTGTTAATTGCCCCTACTCCATAACCTGCTGAGCCGCCATGGGGGAGGAGGAGGGTGAGGAGAGGAAGAGTAGATGGGGGGAGGGGCGGCAGCCATGTCTACCATCTGCTCTGACTCCTGACCCCCCACCCCCAACCCCCACCCTCCACCACCCGCACCACCCCCCAACCTTCCTCTCATCCACACATCCACCTCTCCCGCCTTTTTTGGGCTCCTCTGAGGATTGTTTTCTTTATTCCACGGTGAAAAGAAACGCTTGTATGTGCGTGCGACCCACCCCTTAATTACATTCACACTCTTTACAAGCTCAAATGATGCACACGTGCCTGCACGATTATTTGAAAAACACGCACACAATGCACAATAAGGACACAATAAGTAAAACACTCACGTGCTCCTTCGCTTGTCTGTGTGTCTGTGCAGCCGTGTGTGTGTGTCTTGGTGGTGGTGACTCATGTACACAGAAGCACACGTGTAAACACACGCTCGTCCCTTCAATCAGGGCATTCAGTGAATTAAAGGGTGGAAAAATCACCGCCACCACAAAATACACAGCGGGAAAAGAGAGAGAGAGAGTGAGAGAGAGAGAGGTGGGAACAAGAAAGAGAAGAACTAGGTGGAAAGAATGAAAGAAAGAGAAAGAGTGGAGGAAAAGATAAAGGGAGGGTGAGGCGGAGGGACAGGATGCTCTGTGAGAGTGGTAACAAGTGTCTGGCTCTTTGTGTCTTGATGTATTGTTCCAGTAGCAGAAGGAGACAGCCTGCCATGGCTCGTGATTGACAAGTAGATGAATTGTGGATCAGCCTTAAAATAGGTTGCAGCTGTGTGAGTGTGCATATAAGTGTATATGTGTGTGCGTGCACATGTATGTTCCATTACAGAGCGGCTATTCATTCATTATTGACATGCAGTTGTCACTGTGGCTTGGTTTGAAAATGTTGGATTATATATTATGTATAGAAAATGTATTTATACGAGCCATGATAGACCTTTAATATTGAGCGATGAGTGTTACAGGATAACCCATTAGGGACTCACTTGAGTTGATGGTTAAATATCTCACAGCTGTATTTTTAGAGTCAAAAATTAAATTTTCTGACCAAATACATGGAGAAAATAATGGGCGTCCTGCAGTAATATTCCCGTAAATGTATCTAATATTTTCTCTTTTCTCTTAAAGGTGCAATATGTAAGATTTGGCCCAATGCTTTAGCCTAAAACTAAACTAAAATTCTGGACAGAGTGTGAAGAAGTGACAGTGTTGATATTATGTCAAAGATGTCTATGTATTGCGTTGCAGAGATGAAAGTGAAATTAGCATGCTAACCAGCTAGCCCGTCCTGTCTTGTAATTCCAGTTGTGCCTCAAGAGGCGATAGTGAGTCACTGAAGCATCCAAACTGCTGTTAAAGAGGACGGAGAAATAGATGAAACATTGTTTGCTCTATTGTTCTTAACCATCCAAATCTGCTCTTACCCAGGTTAGAGCAGATTGTCTATTAGCATAGTTAACGCCCTCTAAACTCTATATGAATGGGAGAGATGCAACATATTCTCATGAGCAGGTTTGTATGATCTCCTATCAAACATTTTGACATTGTGAAACTGAACTGTTGGGTTAGGTTTGGTCACCAAAACAACATGGTTAAGGTTAGGAGATAAAGAACAGGGATCGGGTTATTTAAATAAAGAAAAGAAAGAAAAAAGAAAGAAAGAAAGAAAAAAATATAAACATAACTTCCAATGGAATATGTACATCAGTCTCCCAGGCTCCCGTTTATAAGCCAAGGTTCATATGATCCATCCACAGCCACTCTTGCCCTCCTGTAGGGATGTACTTGTCTCTAATACTACGTCATCAGAAACAATTTTGTGGTAAAGCTTCAATTTCAATTTTGTTACTTTATGTAGGAAATAACATGTAGTGCTGATCAGAACAGCTCGAGACATGCCACCAAAAAACAGCTGTAAGAAGAAGAAATTCAGAAACCTCCTGTCAAGTTTCACTTAATATGAACTCAATTTTCAAGAGGCCATACTTCCATAGTAGAAAAATCTACCAAATATTTGCGCAACAAATTGAAAAACACATTTATACAGCATATAATAACAAAACAAATATAAATATGAAAAAACATCATATCATATCATCAAATTGAGATTACTATATATTGTAGATTATTTTGTTACTCAAAATTAATTTTGTTCTTTTTTTTATTATTGTAAGAGTGCTTATCAACATTTGCCTTAAGGATGAGCAAAAATGTCAGAAAACATGTGAAAACTGGTAAAAAATAAAATAAAATAAAATGTATGTAAATATGACCCTCAGGATGCATAAGGGCCTAGATGATGAACACTCATGACACCTACACTACACATAATCAGCATGTTAACATTATCATTGCCCCAAATAGAAGGTTCTACATGAATAAAAATGACAAAAAGACGTGCGTACAACGTGGGGGGAGGAAATGAGTTTTCAATGAGTTAATGTAAAATGGCAAAATAGTATGTAAACCAAACTGCGAGGCACAGCTGGTGTAAAACACGCTACAAAATGCCGCCTCAGCATCTTCCAGCTGAAGGTGTTGGTGTGTGACCTCAGCTGCCCCTTCTCCCAAACCTCCACCTCTCCAAAATGGCAATTACCAACAGTCCATCAGAGCTGTGGCATTAATAGGCCGGCCCCGTGCCCCCATGGGTATTGTAGTATAATTACAGGGTATTCAACCCCAGGGCCACTCTGATGTCCACGCCGAGGGTTTTCCCCAAGAGGGACATCACAGAATGCACTAAGAGGACTTCCACTACTAGACATCAGGTTTGTTTAATGTGAACATGGCTGTCAGCTGCCTCACACATGCAGCCCAGTTGACTAAACAGCCACAGATTCATATGTAGGCAGAAATATCACATACATACATCACAATGTATGGGCTGTAGCTGTGTGCTCCCTGGGGACGAACGCCTCGGAAAGGTCTGAGGGCCAACGGGGCCAAATCTGGCCCCTATGGTGACAATAATAATAAAGGTTGAAGGGGGGAGTGGGGCGTGTGAGGTGGGGGGATGCAACCATCATGATTACAGCGGAATTTAATTCCCACAGGGTCCCTATATGTGAGGGGACGCCTGCTGAATGTAGGCCAACCATATGGATATGCTGTGATGATGAAAGACATTGCTCCGGAGGTACATAATGTGCATCCCTCAAGCTAAACAATGCAGCGGTTCACCCCCTTTTTTTATCATTTACTACACAAAAGGCCAATGAGTTCATCTGCCATTCCACCACTGCTGCAATGTAACTGGATAGTGTGGTGGCCGCCAGGGCGCTCTGCCAGTACAGTATTGTATATCTCCATATACTGTGAAGGCTGGAATGTTGGACGCAGCCCAAGCTGAGTCACACTGACTTCATTTTCCTGGAAGAGATCATCTGTAGGAAAATAAATGTTGAGAGAACCTTAAAGGACGGGTTCACATTTTAATCATTAGGTTTTAAAACAATACCCACATGCTTGCATTGAAAGAGTTCACTGTAAGCATTGCTCCTGTCTGTACTGGCTGTGAAGGACACTTTATTTGTCTAAAACAGACTGTTGCACAGGTTTCACTTTTCATTGTGTCAGGAACAGATCCCTGCATTGGGATTATTACAGCAGCCAAAAACACCTTTGACCAAAAACGAAAAATGTAAATATAAGCATGTGGGTATTACTTTAAGGCTGGGAATACACTGTACATTATGATTTTTTTTTTTTTTTTTTTTTTAAATCAACTTCTACTGCATGCGGGAACCGTCTGTGATGTTAAACCAAAGCTCACAGTTTTTGTGCTCACACTGTGGGCTGCACAATTAATCAAAATGTTTTGAAAATAGGAATAAAATCATATTATAAACACTTGAATTAACAATTTGGTGGTGCAAGATGCCTGACCATACAAATCCTTGCACCGTACATTTTTAAATGAAAGCTAAAGATAATGAGTCCCTTCAATATCATGAATCATAAAGCAATGCAATATAAATTAGAATTATCCGAGTCAAAGGGTAGAATAGGAGTTGGGATTTGAGTATTTCTTTGTCAAATATGTGGAGTTAGTATAGGTGATGGTATGATATTTATACATTTGTATTTATTAATTTTTTTACTTAATTCTTTTGTTTGATGTAATTATTAGTATTATCATTTTAATTTTTTTGGCTATACTGTATTTTTATTTCCTTATCAGATGATTCTGTCTTGTTTTGTTTTATGATACCTTTATTTACCTTTATCTTGATGTATGTTTTGAGCTGCTTTCACACCTCCCCGCCAACCTGCAAAAGCAAAGTGTTTTTTAAAAGCAGTTCCTGACCACTAGCTATTGTTAGGTATGGTGCACGGCAAAGCACGTTCGTGCACGTTCACGTGGGCGCCAACCGCTTCATGCCTTCATCCCCTGTTGTCTTCCCCTCACTGAAACGTCTGCAGTTACCACCTGATGGTGTGAAAGCGCCTCTACAGTTGAAAAACAAACTTGTCAGTGCATTTTCATGGTCGAACGATGTAATGGATACACTGTAATATCTTGTTACATATCAGTTGAATTGTATGCTGATACTAATAGAGCTGTGATGAGCTCAAATCACCTAATAAACGCAACAAGGCTGATGTATGAGTCGGACTCTCATGGGCATTTGCAGCATTACTGGAAATAATGAATCACTTTAATTACTAATCCTTCTCTTCAGATATTAAAACCAGCAGAATGCCTGTATTACACCATATGCATGAGGAAAAAAATGCCATATGTAGGCTTAAGTGCATCTTTGGCATCTCCTTGGATTCTAAGAGTAGCAGTACATCAGTGTGATATACTCAGTGGTCCAGCCAGCCACATCTCTGAGCCATATGTGAATCCCAGCACTGAATTCCTCCATGTGTTGTGATGTATAGTAGGTGGTGAGTGTGTGTCAAGACAGCATGTGTGTGTGTGTGTGTGTGTGTGTGTGTGTGTGTGTGTGTGTGTGTGTGTGTTCAGTGTCTAACCCAAACTTCACTGCTCCCAGTTGGTTTCTTTAATCTCTTTTGTCCCACTCTGATTTCACTTTGCTTCTTTTTTTCTAACTCTAACTTTTTTTCTTTCACTACTCTTTTCTCTCTTTTTCTGCCCTCTATATTTGACAAGTATCTCTTCCTTTCTTTTACCCTTCTTTGTCAATTACTCAGTATAAGCCAATGCCCCTCCCTCATCACACACACACGCTCATCTCTCTTTGATGGGATCCTCGTATCTTGTATAGAATATGACTGTGGTCTGGTGCAGTGGGCCTGTACCAACAAAAGCCATTGTGCACGGGGGGGTTGGCAGATCCCTCTGAAGCCATGCCAGTTCCTGTGCCAAGCGCACACACACACACACACACACACACACACCAGTGATTATCAAGCAAAGCCCGACAAGTGGGGAGCTTATAGAACTGCAGGAAAAAGGCCTGGCACTCATCCACCCACGGGCCCCTTACCCCCACCCCCATCCTCTCTGCTTAGCACACAGTGGGGGGTCATCACGCACACACACGCACACACTCCATCCACCCCCTGCAGAAAAAACAGCTTCTGTATTGTGTTTCTGTGTTATTCTTCTTTTTCAGCCAATCACGGCTCTCGCGGTGAAGACAGGAGTGCTGTGATTCGGCTGAGCTCTCACTGACAAAGACATCTCGACTGGATCAATGTCTGCGAGGGCTGACACACAAAAAGACATGCAACATGCTCCAATCATGTTGAATCATGCACTTTGTTTCATTATATAACTAAAAGACAATATTTCTTAAGAAAGCCACTAAGGGTGGCGATTAAAGAGACATTTTTCAAAAATAAAGCAACTTCATAGTAACAATAAGTGTTTGATGGACAGCTGCTGCTCATGTTTGCTAAGATAGCTTCTCTGATTACGTAAGATCCAGACATTTAATGACAAAAATCCTTTCACTAGTTAAATATATGGGCAAAAATGACCAAGATCTAAAAAGTGTATTATAAAAATGTGGCCTAAACTGGATAAGAAGTCAATTAACAATGTGACCAAATAATACACATCATTTACTCGGATGGATTTCTCAAGGTTTGCAAATTGTTGGCAACATTGGGGGAGAGAGAGAGAGAGAGAGAGAGAGAGAGAGAGAGAGAGAGAGAGAGAGAGAGAGAGAGAGAGAGATTTGTATTGATGCATTGAACAGACAGGGCTCATTTTAACTACCTAATACACTGTTATGAGGTATCATTTATAAACAAATCTTATCACTTTAAATGTATTATGTTTTTCATGTTAAATCTTTACCCAAAAAGTAACTAGTAACTTCAGCTGTCAGCTAAATGTAGTGGAGTAAAAAGTACAATATTTGCCTTAAAATGTAGTGGAGTAAAAGTATAAAGTTACATAAAATGGAAATATTCAAGAAAAGCGCAAGTAACTCAACATTGTACGTAAGTTACATTCCACCACTGCTATTTCATACAATTTAATGTGGAAATGTTGTGTTTTTGAGCCTACCTTTAAGATGTTTATCATCACTGCTAAACAAGAAAAGGATGGAATTTCTTGGCATTGGAAAATAAACCTCTGAGTCTCTGGTCAGCCATGTTCTGACCCTGCTGTTTTTGCATTTTGCCCTCTCTTTTCTGCAACAACATTTGTGCTGAGTGAGCTCATTTTGTCCCGCTGCTGCTTTTCCTATTGTTTTGTTGTCTTAATTGTACTGTACTGGCACTCTTGCACACCTGCCCATGTCTCACACATTCAAGTGTGAGATCTCCACAGCTGGCACGTGGCCTGACCTCAACTATTGAAATGTCAGGGGTCACAGGTTGCCTTCCAACAGATGGAGTGTGTACGTGTGTGCGTGTGTGTGTGTGTGTCGGGGGCTGATTGTCGTTGTGTACTCACATGGCTTTAACGTGGCAACAAATACAACTGAGAGGAGGGGGGGCAGGAGCAGGCAGCAGGCCTGGCGTGTGCCGGGTCACGACAGGTCAGAGGTCAATAAAGCTGACAAAGGCCACTGACTGCACTGAGGTCACTAGCTCAGGGCTTTTTTGGCTATTCACAGCCTTTTATTGCTGTGCTACCAGTGACCTGGCATTCAAGGCGTGATCCCTGATAATTTGACCTGAGTCCTGTTGAAAATGAGCGAGGAGACTGATAATTAAAAGGCAGGAAGTAAATGTAAAGGTTTGGTTTGATTACATGGGGAAGGGACAGATATTCAATCACTTTGAATTGAAGCATTGACAGAAATCAAGGGATGGAAATAATCGCCACCACAAAAGATTTCTCTCCAGTATAAACACTAGATCACTATTCAAGCAAAATCGATCAAAAGACCTTTTCATTTTGATCATCAAAATCAGTAGCAGGATCGATGATTCAATGACTACAACCCCCACACACCTACCCGCCGCCACAATGAGGAATGTTGTCATGCACATGATGCAGGGAGTAATTGGATTATATTTAATAGAGAAATGTCTCCGGTTTTCCCACTGATATTCTCCAGCTGCTCTGCCTCTGCTTTCTGTAGTTTATGGAGTTTTAAAGCAAGCTAAAGTAAAGTTAGCGCTAGCTGCTAACAGTAGCTGCTGTCAGCTAGTTAACTGAGGTTGCAGTGCTGCTAGGACTGCTTGGAGCACTGAGGGAGTCTCAGTGTTTACACCGCTAGTACAGGAGCTTTGGACCAAGAGGAAGAGGGGTCTTTCAGGCCAAGGGCGGGGAAGAGGCTAAAGATGACCCTTCAGAGCAGGGGCGCTGATAAGATTTTTTCACTGGGGGGGACGAAGTTAGCAAATGATTTCAACTGAGTTATTTTTCCACTCCATGACTTAACCAAAATATGTTTTACATTTACAAACATTTTTAAATGATCTGTAGTGAAAACAACAACCAACCTATTTACATAAATAAAAAGAAGTTTGTACATGAAATACCCATTGCAGCCAAACAAATTTACTGACTTGAAACTGACTCAACGAAAGACCCAAAACATCTCTCCTCCTTTCATTACCCTGAACATACTGCTGGGCAATTTCTTGTCTGTACAGTCTGTCAGGACCAATGTTTTTGATGATTGATGATTTTCTGAGACTACAATGGGGGGACCTAATGGGTCCGGGGGCATGCTTGCACATTCTAATGCCACTATTCGATCTATATCATTGCATATTTTAAATAATTATTGTAAAGGAGAACAAGGATTCTTCTGTTTTATTTAAGGCATTATATTTTGACAGTCTTCTTGTAAATTCTGTGGTGGACTCTGCTTACACATCAATGTGCTCTTACTTTGAAAGCTACATGTGTTTGCTTTTATTTTGAAGTCGGGTCTAACACGTTCTTAGCTAACGCCTTATAATGTGTTCAATTTACACTGAAAGTTAAAAACTTTAGAAGTCGAAACTTAAAAGTCGGAACTTGGAGCTTGGAACAACATCGAAAATTCTGACATTTGTGTAGACCTGAACGCACCATTAGCTGTACCACACAAACGCCAGACTCTCTATGTGCGCTGCAATGTAAATTAGTCTAACTATTGGGACATTAATCCTCTGTGTTTACCGGCGATGTTTGTCGCCTTATGTAGGGAAATTGGGGTGGACAGAACGGGATCACTATGAATCTGGGGGGACATATTCGCCCCGTCCCTAGTGCCATCTGCGCACATGCTTCAGAGGTCAAAGTTAAGAGTAAAAGTGAGAGTGACGAAGCATGTGACCAGCCGGACAAGAGTAAATGTTGGCCTCGCTTTCAGAGAGATTTGTAAAATAAAAGGCTACAGACAGGGGTCTCGTTGTTGGACATGAACGTAATATTAGCTGGGTTGCTATGTTGTGTGTTGTTGTTCTTTTTTGTGTTTGGCTGTGTAACAAAGTTGTGGACTCGCAAGTTTCTGATCTTAATAATGTGGCATCAAAATCAAAAGCCCTCATTGAATCATGAATTTGGAAAATCTTGACACCCCTAGTAAACACTGAGAGAAGTGAGAAAGAGAGAGCGAGGATGAGAAAAAGTTGCAGTGAGAGAGAGAGAGAAAGGGAGGGATTTGGAGAGACAGCAGAGGGGTGACAGCGAGATAGGAGCCCATGGAAAAGGCCTTGTTTGCCAGCTGGGAGAGGCATGAGATCATTGCCCCGTGCTACTCTGCGCCATTATCCCCCTAAACCCTGCACTCCTCCTCTCTGCCTCCTATTACACACACCCCCCACAACACACACTTACACACTCATCTGACTGTTCTGTTTATTGATGACTCAAGCTTGCCGTTTCTTTCCGGATACACAGTCAACACTGGAGCTCTGGCACCTCGGGGCCTAATGGACTGATCTCGACTGTTTACAGCTGTGCCCTTTCTAGAATGACTCACAAAGGAACAAAGAGGCCTCTGTGTGTGAGAGAGCTTTTCCTATTCTCGTCAACAGGACCTACCGACGCGTACTGTACCTTTCTTCGAAAGCTCTCCTGTCTCTCCTCCTTCGACAAGCTTGTCATCTTCTCTCCGGGCTCCCTGTCTGCTCATCCTCTCAGTCTGACAATCCTTTCATCTACAGGAGGTTCTTTACCTTGTCATCTGTCACCAATTGGTACCTCTTACCTTCTTTCTTCTCTGGTTATCTATTTATCCCTTCTTTTTTACGCACACATCCTCCTGTACTCTTCACATAATTTATGTGTCACATAAAGAATTCAACGACAGATGGAAGAATATGCTTACCAGTTTTCTTTCAAAACATCTCTATAAGATGTTCGTTCATGAATACGCAGTATGTGTTGGTTTTAAGACAATCTTCCCATCACTTTAAATGCCAAAGTGACAGCAATTTCCCCTCATTCCCCCATCCATCCTCTTTTTTTTTTCCACCCTTGAACTTTTCACCTTTGTCCCAGTTACCCAGCTCTCCTCCTATGCATTTCCGGATCTGTGTCTTTCCATGCATACCTGAGGGTGTAAGTACCTCTGTATGTGAACACTTGCCTGTTTGACATCAGCTTTCCACGCTCTGCGGCTCTAAAGGCCCATGTTTGTTTGTTTAGCGCAAAGCCCCGGCGCGAGCGCTGCGTCGGCGCTCACCGATTAGCCCGCCCGAGAACAACACCCCATCGGAATGTCTGGAATTATACACAACAAGGATTAGCTCATCCCTGTCTGTTGTCTCTGGCCTCTGTGTTTGTCATTCTTTCACCGCGTGGGCTTAGAGACAGAGATGGACAGACAGCTAGAGACAAAGAAAGAAGCATGGGTAGTGTTTACCTGAAGGCCTTAAGCACCACCCCGTGTGCTAATGCTAGTCAGGTAAAAATTCTTCTATTTAGTTGTTCTTACATCAGTTCTTGTTTTGAAGGAAAAGTCCACCAAAGACAGCTGCTGGCACTGTACCTGGCATTTTTATCCCTGTGGATAACCGGCCATGCTTAGACAGCATGACATCATGTTCAGATTATTCCAACAAATCACAATAGAGTTTAAATTCAATCAGTGCAGCTTCAAAACATGACGTAGCCTCAAAACATGATGTATTTTCAACAAGAGGGTAACTTTCTCACGTCTTCCTAATAGGAACTTTTCACTTTTCCCATACTGGGATTATAGTACCATTCCTATTCATATACATTTAAAACCTACATCTGAATACATTCAGTGATCCTCCGGTTGTTATCCAAAGGCATTCTGGGAAATATAGGAAACCACTATTTTAGGTAAAACCAAATCAAGAAAGAAAAATTTGGAACTGACCACCAAAATAATAATAAAAAAGCAGACTGATGTGTCAACAATTTCATTTTGTCATATCAGCATTGTTATCTGACTGCCTTAAAGCCTCTTTAATGTTCTGAGGTTTCCTTTAAGATGTAGTAATGTCTTGATCATTCAATTGTTAAACTTTCTCATTTGTTATTAGGGTGACTTTATTATTCATTGATTTACACAATGAGTAAAAAACATCCATGTATTGTGAGTTGCTGATTCTCTTCAAGTCAATTCATGGTGAACACCACCATCTTGTGGCCACTGTGGAGCAACACGTCAGACCTCCTCCATAATTCACAATCAGTATTTAGCAAAAAATGTTTTCCCTTTTGCTGCCACAGAACAAATATCCCATGGGTGAATGCTACTTAGTGTAGTTCCTCCAGTAATTGTCAAGGGTTGAGTTTCCTGCACACTGCAACACTTTTTGCTTTGGTACAGTCACTTATGGGCAGTGGTTCAGTTTGAGACACATCCTTAGACTACAACTGGAAAATATGACCTCTTTATGTTGCCAGAAACATGATCAATATTTTTTAAGTTGTTAAACACTGATCCTCAAAGTGGCGTAACAAGACAGTGCCGGGCCCTAGTGCATGATCAAAGCAGGACATAAAACATTATTGGTGACGGCGCACCTCGACAGATGAAAACATTATTGGTGACGGCGCACCTCGACAGATGAAAACATTATTGGTGACGGCGCATCTTGACAGATGAAAACATTATTGGTGATGCCGCACCATGACAGATGAAAACATTATTGGTGACGGCAAACCTCGACAGATGAAAACATTATTGGTGATGGCGCACCATGACAGATGAAAACATTATTGGTGACGGCACACCTCGACAGATGAAAACATTATTGGTGACGCCGCATCTTGACAGATGAAAACATTATTGGTGACGCCGCACCATGACAGATGAAAACATTATTGGTGACAGCGCACCTCGACAGATGAAAACATTATTGGTGACGGCACACCTCGACAGATGAAAACATTATTGGTGACAGCGCATCTTGACAGATGAAAACATTATTGCTGACAACGCACCTCGACAGATGAAAACATTATTGGTGACGGTGCACCTTGATAGATGAAAACATTATTGGTGACAGCGCATCTTGACAGATGAAAACATTATTGGTGACGGCGCACCTCGACAGATGAAAACATTATTGGTGACAGCGCATCTTGACAGATGAAAACATTATTGGTGACGTTGCACCATGACAGATGAAAACATTATTGGTGACGGCGCATCTTGACAGATGAAAACATTATTGGTGACGGCGCACCCTGATTGATGAAAACATTATTGGTGATGGCACACCATGACAGATGAAAACATTATTGGTGATGGCACACCATGACAGATAACATTATTGGTGATGGCACACCTTGACAGATGAAAACATTATTGGTGAAAGTCTCGTTCTAAGCTCATGAAAAGAAAAGAAATTAGCGATGCAGTTGTTGTCAACCATTAACCTCTTGGTTAGACATAATACAGCGTTTGACATTGGGTGGAAAATGTCCACTGTCCATAGGATGCAGAGATGTGATGGCAGTTGAAGTAATCGGCTGTGGCATGACCTCTTGCACCTTGTTGTTGTCTCACCATGGTGTCAGATGTTGCTAGCATTAGCAATTGTCTTGTCCAGCTCTTGCTCAGTGGAACAGCATCTACTATCTTTCATCTACAGAAACCTGCTTTTAGAAGCTTTTCTTTTTCATGCATGTTCACTGTCACTCTCTCTGGAACACTTGCAGAACTGAGGCATCGTTACTGTGATTAGCAACACCTGTGCTTTTCCTGCTATGGCAAATCAAAATGTCTGCTGTGAGAAAGTGTTGGGGTTCACACAAAACATACATGGAAGATTTCAACCTAACTTTGGACCTACATGCCAACAACAAAGCCTGACCCCTGCCCCTTTGTAACAAAGGAAGACCATGAGGGCCGGAACCCCCGTGATGAAATCATGCGGGCCCTTGATGATATCAGGCAGTCACCTGAGCACACGGGAGCTCCAGCTCAGGCCCCATTGGTTGAGACCAGGGAGATCCGGTGATGACACTGTGGCTTTAAAAGCAACAGCGGCACAGAATTCGGTCTCTTCAATACGACCCCGGTTGTGTACAGAAGATCCACGGCCGCCGACTTTTTTTTTCTTTCCTTTAATAGATAACAGTTTCTTAACTCGCAGGACGAGCCAAGTCTGTTACTATAAACTCCATAGCTATTACTGTGTTATTAAACACAGTTGGATCCAAGTAACTTGTGGGAACAAGTTACTGCTACCTGCAGAAGGAAGACAACGATCGCCGTTGCTTCACGAAGGAAGTGTTTTGATTTACTTTCCCTTCTCCCGACGTCTCCAGCTGTTTTTCTCAGTTCCCATAACTGAAACAGCGCCGTTATCCCCGCGGACGCGCGCATAACGGACCTGCCGACAATCTCCACTTCAAATCGCTACAAGCGCGATTCAAGTAAGAGGCTCTCTTTGTCTGGGCAGAGTATAGGTTTATTTTAATTAATAGACCATTTGTGCTGTTGGTATAAGTTAACGGACCTCCGAGTCCTAATTACCTTGTGTGTGTTTATACCTGTATACCTGTACTGTTTTGACTGTGTCTGTGCAATCGCACAGAATATTGATCTGTGTACTACGGTGGTGGTCACTGGCGTGTTGTTAAATCACCGCTCGCAGAGACAATAACTCGCATTTTATCAAGTGAAACAATCTGTGAGGTGGCTGTCGGTAGCACGCTCACTCGCCGTGTTCCACGTGATAAAAGGCGATTACTGTGTTCTGTGACGGTGAGTTTCTCATTCACCCCTACGTCCATTCATTCTCTCTCTCTCCCTCTCTCTCTCTCCTTCTCTTACTAACGCTCGTACACACACATTTACATTTACACCCACTGTTGCACGCCGTTGTAAAAGTGGATACGTGCAGACGCTTAAAGTCCGCATCACGTGCGTCAAGGTGGTTCAGTACCGCGACGCCGTGCGGCCAAAGCGTGTAGCACACCCCTCTCTGAGACTGATTGAGCCTAGCCGCCATTTTGGCTCTGGTTACTGTCTCCTCCCCTTCTCTCTCCCTTGAGACCTCCCGAGCCTGTCGCCGGCTGTGACGTCATTCTCAGGAATACGTCCGCCATTTTGGCTCTCGCCATCTGGCTCCTCCTCCTCCTTCGCTCTCTCTCTCTCTCTCTCTCTCTCTCTCTCTCTCTCTCTCTCTCTCACATACATACACACACACACACACATACACACACACACATAATCTGAGTGCTTGAAGCCTGGTTTTTGTAACCATTTTTAATAGATGTGATTCTTAGTTTAGGATATAAATTTTGATTTGATTTAAGTTTATTGGTTTAATCAATTTTGCTTAAGTGAAATAAACTTGTTTTGGATTTAAAGAGCATTTGTTTGTGATTGTTTGTATAAGTGTTGTAATAACAGCTGGTTGTGAAGGTCAGTGCTTGAATTTCACCCTTCAATGTTCCTATCATAATTATTAATATTTTAGAATATTGATATTTATTTATAGTGAACACCACTTTATGAGACTATTTTTCACAGTTTGGTTATTGGTCCCTGTTCACAGGGTGGTGCCCCGATATTAATAACTGATTATTAATAATTTAATTAACATTAATAATTATTACTGTTAAATATTATTATTAAATATTAATTTTAATATTTAATATTTGCCAATATCAAACTTGCTCCTGCCATTCCCAACAGTTTGGTGCCCCGTGTGAGGCCTTCTAATACCAGCTTTATTGCAATATTTATGCAAATTAATCCAAAATTATTCATAAAATAATTTTCAAAAAAAAGAAATTTTTTTTTTTTTTTTTTTCAAAATTAATTTTTTTTTCCAAATTTAATTAATCCCTTTTGATTTTTGTTGTGCTCTTTGCTTCGAATTGCCTGCCAAGCATATACTCAGTTGTAATCTTTCGATTACATTGGTGTGTACTAGTTGTGAGTTTTTCTGAGTAACATTTTGGGTGTTATTCGATTTGTTGGGATCGTTAATCACAGTCTAACTGCAATTACTCACCTGAGGTGTTAAAACCACCTCACTAACATCCTTTCAGGGTCAGTTTTAGAGTAATTAGTAATCCAGTCTAAGCTGTAAGTCACAGGTGAAAGCCTTTCACCTGCGCATCCGCCTTAGAACCGCAGTCAGGTGACAACAGCTACTCTTGTAAACTCATATTACAACAAGGTAACTATGAGTCAGCAAGATTTTGGCGGGCGAGGAGCTGAGTCTCCTCGGGAGACAGACGACGTTGTTCTGCAGGACGCAGTCGCTGGTCTCCTCCGCCTCTCCTTGGAAGACAGGGAGCATTTGAACAGCTATGATGTTGAAACCTGTGACGAGAAAATAGAGGAACTTGTGGAGTACATCAACAACCCCTCTGGAAAGCCACAGCGCACTATTCCAGAGGTGCTTGGTCAAATCACACTCCTCTATAATCGTAAAGCACAGCTACAAGCTGCAGAGCACCGAGCTCAGCTTGAAGAGCTGCAAGTCGTGCAGAAGGCTAATGAGCACCTGCGACAGGAGCTCACTGCCACCCAATCTGAACTCTCTCAGGTGCAGGAGAGTTCAGAGAATCTGCACGCACAACTCGCATCTGCCCAGCAGGGGGCAGAACCCAGCGCAGGACGAGTAAGTACTGGCGCTGAAATGTTTGCCCGGGAATCAGAAGACTCTGATACTGCAACAGACTCCATCCCATACACGTCCCGGCAAACTAAGGTTCCTGTCAGGCTGTCCGAACCGGAACGCCTACGACAGGAGCTGCAGGCAGCGAAGGTTAGAGAAGCTGCCTTGCTCCATCAATTAAATCCAGGACTTGTCACGGTGGACAGCTACAGAGCGCCCCCGTCAGACTGCCTGGTGGAACTTGATGCACAACCACCCCGGAGTGTGCCTGGATCCGTCTTTAGCCGGAGCACCGTGCGTTTTGACGCCATGGGATCATCATCCCGAAGAGGAGGAAACCACCCCCACACACAGAGCAGGGAGGGTGCCTCCAGTCACCGCTCCACCAGTGAACGGTACCCAGTCGCAAATCCGCGACACCGCCTTGACCGGACCCGCTCCCCACCGCGAATGGGGAAGGGCCAGCCTCCTTACCGTGGTGGTCTGAGCGACCTCGATACCTCGGATGAGTCTGACGGTCCATGGCAACCTCGAGAGCAAGGTCTGCGCATGCGCCAAATTGAGTCCTTCGCGAGGGATGTGGAACGCTTTGACCCGAGCAATCGGGACTCAAATGTGGACGACTACCTCCGTGAGATTGATCGGTGTTTGCTCGACCTTCCTCACGCGTCATCAAGAGAGAAACTCAAGCTTGTATGGAAAACTACGGCTAGGAGCGTCCATGTTTTCATGGAAACGCTCCCACCTAGTGTCCGTGACCGGTATAGGGCGTTGTGTGGAGCTTTGAGGGAGGAATACTCCCCCTTTACAGATCCAGCTTCTGCCACTCTTGGTGCATTTGCCATAATGCACAGAAAGAATGAACCACCGCGTGAATATTACAGGCGTCTACGAGCTGCTTACTTTCAGGGACGAAACGCCCCAGGTCTGGAGGAGGAACAGGCGTTTAAATCATTGTTCCTCCACAACCTGCACGAAAGTATGACGTTACCATGCGCTGCAGGACAGGAAACCTCACCATGCAAGAGGTGAGGAAGTACGCCCAGCTCGCATGGGAAACGCGTTCACGCTCTGTTCGGAAGAACGAAGATGAGGTTCGAGTCCTGGGGATCCAAACCTCAGGAGCCCCCGACCTAGCGCTTGAAGGCAACGTGATGCCTCGCGCTAGAACGGACTCCAGAGAAGGAACCCAAGGACGCCGACCTCCTCGCAAACAAGGCGGACAATCAGTTAAAGGAGAAGCGCGACACGCCCAATCCCAGAACCAGCATGGTCCAAAACACCAAACCACTCAACCTAAGGGTAAAGGGTTTTTTGAACGAAACCACAAACAAGGTGAGAAGTATCAGTCCTACGTCAAGTCTACCAAAGATTCCAAAGAACAAGATTTGCGAAAGGACATGGAAGACATGATCCGAAGGTGCTTGGCGGAGGCGGTGAGACAGTGCCACAGGCCTGATCAACCACCAACAAACCCAAAATCCTCAAAGGACGATCCCGGTCCTCCTTCGGCATGACTAGGCCAGGCATCGACCCCCACAATGGCTAAGGTTTACCTTATAGGTTGGGGAGGAGAGCCAAAAGAGCCTAAGCCATCACTGCAATCACAGACTGACAGACCACGACCTCCCTTTCTCACTTTCTTGGGCGACCTTGTCCGCAAAGGAAATGCCAGGCGCATTTACACTTCTGTGGTGCTTGGGGGGTGTGTTAACACCCTCGCCCTGCTTGACTCTGGATCTGAAATCAGTCTGATGTGTTCCAAAACTTTTGCAGAGGTCGCTAGAGCCATGCTCTCCCTCGGCAAGCCGTTACAAGTGGAGGCTTGTGACGTTAGCATCACCAGCTACACTCAGGACCGATCCCCCATCACCAAACGTGCTTGGGTTGACATCACCCTAAATGAGATGACTCTCGTGCATCCCATTTACATCTGTGTCCTGGACACAGAACCTCTCCTTATCGGTCAGGACCTCTTGGACCGACTGGCACCACTCATTGATTGCCGCCGGGGCCACCTTTGGGCTCAGGTTGAAACCCCAAAGCCACTTAGCCCCCCAGGGAGCCAACTAGGCCTTAACAGCCATGTTGACGCCCTCCGAGAGTCCAACGGTACCCAACCGATGCTCATGCCTTTACCAGAGCCCAGCTCTGGCCTGTCAACGACCCTTGTCAGCCCGCCACCTCTGGAGACCACCCACTCTAACAGCTTCCAGAACCACAGGTCTTTCCTTTGCTCGCTGAAAAGCGTAAAGTCATCGCTGTACAGTCCACATGTGGTGGGGGGCGTACGCCTCAATGACATCTCAGCTCCGGATGTACTCTTAGCACTCTGGTCTGAGAAGTCTGCCATCAGCCAAGACCTGTACAATGACCTGTGCCATCTACAGCCTTGTCCATCCTTTGTACGGCGAAGCCATCGCCTACTTTCCGCAGGGTCACCGCAAATTCCTATTAAAGCAACAGGAGTATGTGCTCTCTCTGTAGGTATAGGAGGTAAACAGGTGGTGCACTTAATGAGTGTGGTTCCACAACTCCAACCTTCGTGTCTCATTGGCGCTGATCTTCTGGTGCGGCTCGGTGCTCAATTGGACACCGTGAATCAAGTGATCTGGTCCCAAGCCAGTGCAGACCGCTTCCCCACATCAACGGAACCAGAACACATGTTTTCAGGGCAAACCATTCCCCAGGCATGCCAGGTAGCTAGCGAATTCAGTGTGACTGTTCCTGCAAGGACAGCAGGCTTTCCAATCCGCCTCGCCATCCTTAAAGGACAGACGGTCACTGGATCGCAAGCCTTCTTCCAGCCCCTGCCATGTTTCTGGGAGCTCAACCTAGCGGTTTGTGGTACTCCCCTGCTTGAGTTGAACAATCGTTCAACATATGTACTGGTTCAGAACCTGACGCACTCCCCCATCCAAGTGACGGCACGGCAACCGCTTGGGATGTTAGTTGACAGCTCCTTCCACGATTTTGAATTAACCGTGCCTGTTATAGGAGAACTGCCTCCATCTCTAGTCAGAGATGGAGATCTGAACAATGTTCTTTCCACCTTCCCAACCGGGATGATCACCATCACCCAACATGAAACGCTACAGAACGAAGCGATCTGTGGATCTTCTCTGGGTGAGCAAGGTGATATGATGGTGTATGCACTCGTGAGTCAGCCTGGAGACACAACTCCAGGCAGAAATGAATCCCACTCTTTACCGGGGGAACCGTACCCTGGCTTTGAATCCGAGGTTGATCAGCAGCTTGCCAAAGCAGATGCTCTGACGACCGAAGATCAGAGAGAGGCACTCCGGAAATTATTCCATGATTTCTAGCCGATCTTCTCAAGGGATTCCCACGACTGTGGGGTCACTGACCTCCACACAGTACGCATTCCCACCGATCCGAATGCGCCGCCGACTTTCGTACGGCAATACAAAATTCCATTAGCTGCATACGAGTCGATCCAAGAGATCCTCGACAGGCTGATGGAAAAACAAATCATCAGGGAATGTAACTCAACTTATAATTCCCCTATCTGGCCGGTGTTAAAGCCAACTGGTAAATGGCGCCTGACCATCGACTACCGCCCATTGAACAAACAAGTCCCACTTTCACGCTGGCCTATGATCCACTTGGATCAGGAACTGGCCAAGGTAAAAGGGGCGTGTTTCTTCTCAACAGTAGATGTGGCTAACGGCTTCTGGACCATGAAGGTTGACCCAACGGACCAATACAAGTTGGCGTTCTCTTTTGGCAATCGCCAATACACGTGGAATCGTTGTCCCTTCGGGTACTCGAACTCTCCAGCAGAGTTCAACATCTTTCTCCACAAGGCGATGAGCGATTCCGCCACCCGTGGAAACCTCATCTATGTGGACGACATCTTGATGAGAAGTCAAACTTTTGAAAAGCACCTAGCGGAAATCCGCCACGTGCTGGGTCAACTGTCAGCTGCAGGTGCCAAACTGGCAATCACCAAAGGTCAGTGGTGTCGCTCCAAAGTTGAGTACGTTGGCTTGACGGTGGGGGCAGATGGCATTGAACCCCAAGCTGGGAGGGTTCGAGCCATTCAAGACATCAAAGCCCCAACTGGTTTGTCAGAACTTAGGAGCTTCTTGGGTGTCTGCAACTACTCCCGACAGTTCGTCGAGGACTATGCGGAGATCGCCAGGCCCCTCACAGAACTCCTCCGTAAAGATAGGCCCTTTGAGTGGAGAGAAGCCCGAGAACGGTCTTTTCGCCAAATGAAGGAGAAACTCTGCTCAGCACCATGTTTGGCATACCCAGACAAGGACAAAGAGTTTCACCTTGAGGCAAGTTTCTCTCCCCATCACGTCAGTGCGGCTTTGGCACAGAAATATGACATAGACAAACGGGTGGTCGCTTATGCTAGCCGACCTCTTAGCAGTGTAGAGATTAAGTTCTCGGACTGCGAAAAAGCCTTACTGGCCACGATCTGGGCCGTGGAACACTTCCGCAGCTACATTGGGGGTCAGAAGGTAATCGTGGAAACTTGCCACCAACCCGTCACTTTCCTGAACAGCCAACGGCTAAGGGAAGGACGAGTATCAAACAGCCGCATTGCTTCTTGGATGATGGCGCTGCAAGGCTATGACATTGAGGTCAGGTATGCCCAAAACCACAAGATGGCCTTGGGCAAGGGCCTGGCTGAATGTCAACACTGTGACTGTGAGGCCCAGCCGGACCTCCAGCCAGTTCAGGTCACGATCACTTCCTTCCTGTCATCACTACTTTGATGATAACGTTTGCCAAGACCTACCAAGGGTCTATGTGGACGGCTGCTCATTCCACCATGAGAATCAGATCCGGGCTGGAGTTGGTATTTCTTGGGTTGACCAAGACGTGGTTGAACCAAACCATTACCAACTGGGCGCTAAGACGAGTCAGTATGCGGAAATCGCAGCGATTCTCATCGCTCTACAGCAAGCCATCAGGCTGGCTAAAGTGCAGCTGATAATCTGCTCCGACTCCAACTACGCTCGGCATAGTTTCATCTCCCACTTTCCCTCTTGGAAAGAAAACGGGATGAAAAACGCTCGGAACAAGGAAGTCAAGCACTCTGAGCTCTTTCTGGCTTGTGACCAACTTGTGACGGACCATGGGATGACTGTGTATTGGAAGAAGGTTAAGGGCCATTCACAGATCTCAGGTCCTGATAAGGACGGTAACGATGAGGCCGACCGCCTAGCCAAACTAGGCGCAGAACAGGGCATTCCCTGGGAGTTCCAGAGTGAATGGCTTCGGAGTCCCCAACCTCACGCGGTGAATGCTATCACCCGCCGGCAAACGAAAGAGATGGCTGAGAATCTTCAAGCCTGCAATCAGACAGTGTACCTGGGTCGCAAGCCCGGGGACGCAGATTTGGTGGCCATGCAGGAGGTGGACCCAGCCATCCAGGTGATCAGGCAAGAAGTGATGAATCCGTTACCACAGAGGCCTTCTCAAGACCCACCAACCAAGTCAGTGGAACTGCGAGCCCTCCGCGCAGTAAAGCAACACCTAATGCTAGACAAGGGGTTGCTGGTCTACAACTGCAATGGTCGGGGACCAGCACGCTGGGTTGTTCCAACTAACCATAGGGGGGTGATGCTAGCCCATGCCCATGACTCGCCTGTAGGAGGTCACCGAGGTTTTCAAGCCACGTTCAAAACCCTCCAGCAGGTGGCCTATTGGACAACAATGGCATTTGACACCAAATCCTACGTGGATGGATGTCTTGTCTGTTGTCAGTTCCAACCAAGCCGCCCACTGAGTCGTGCCCCACTACAATCAAGGGGGGTCACGTTCCCTTGGTCTAACCTCCAGGTAGACTGGATCGGACCTGTCCCAAAATCCTCTAGAGGCAACCGATACCTCCTAACCGTGACATGCGCTTTCACCAAGTGGGTCGAGTGTCTGCCAGCACCAAACGACACGGCTCTGACGACCGCTGTCCTTCTCTTGAACCACGTGTTCAGCCGCTGGGGACTACCCCTCTCTGTTGATTCAGATCGGGGAACCCATTTCACCTCAAGCGTTATGACTCACTTGTACGACATCTTGGGTGTGGAAGTAAAATTCCATATCTCTTATCATCCTCAGTCATCTGGTCAGGTCGAGCGTGCCAATCGTACTATTGTCCACATACTCAAGAAGTATGTGAGTGGCAATGGGAAAGATTGGGACGTGAAACTCCCCTTGGTGTTGATGGCCATCCGGTCAACCCCACACCGTTCAACGGGGGTTACACCCTTTGAAATGATGACTGGGAGAGGAATGACCCTTCCTTTGCACCTCCTGTACCATCCTCAGGACGTCAGTGTTGCAACTGCGTACACCGCGCACCAATACGTGACAGACCTGAGGAACCACCTCCGGACCACCTTTGCATGGGCCCAAGAAAACTTGGAGGCCAGCGCTGAGGGGTCCAAGGCATATTACGACAGGAAGGCATCCCACCGTGAATATGAAGTAGGCGACAAGGTCTTCTATTTCAAATTCACAAAACCTGCGGGAGTCTCCAAGAAGTTCCTCCCCACCTGGTCAGGCCCCTTTCAAATTGTAGGAAAGCTTTCCCCTGTGGCTTATAGGATTAGGACCTCTAAACCTAAGCAACTGCCCTCCTACAAATGGGTCCATACGAACCAGATAAAACCTTACCTACCTTCCTCACTCTTGGGAGGTGGAACAGACTCCTCACCCGAAAGGGGGGAGCAGCTTCCACCCCATGGGGAAGAGGACACACGACAGTAGCGACTTAGGGATAGCTGCATGCCTTAACCCAAACCCCATTGGCATGCACTAACTCCTAACCCTACCTCCCCTTTGTCCCCATAGTAACGTTAACTTTGTTTGTTTCAGGATGAAACTCCTTTGGGTCATCGTCATTCTCTTCAGCCTTCAAGGGGCCGTGCCCATTGAAGTGGTCGAACCTGGCCCACCCACCGGTATTGTCCTTCAGGAGATACCTGGACTTCTGCTTACTCGGTGTGCTCTCTACACCCAGAGAATTTATGTACGCTTAGATCCCTGGAACGTGTACCGCAGTCACATTCGCCTGCCCCCGCAACTAACCGAGGGAAGACTAAGCGGAGTCCAGACCCATGACACAGTTGAACGTGCCAAGCAGACAACTAGTCATATCCTGACACAATTACAGAAGTTCCTGGTCACGGAGGAAGACCTTAGTGGCCGGAGACGGCCAAAACGGTTTCTTGGTGGTTTGATTGCAGCAGCATCAGCTATCGGGTCTCTGTTTTCCATTGGTCTCTCTGCCGCTAACTCTGTCAGCCTCAGTGCAATCCAGAGACATATGGGTGAGCTGGACGATGAAATGCCGGAAATCCAACGGAGGCTCATCCTCCAACAAAACCAATTACAGGATCTGGGTAAAACCATTCAGGGTACCATAGTCACTGTTAACTTACATTCTGCTCTGCTCAACAACACTTTGCATGCCTTAGAGACATTAACGACAGTTGTCCAAGATGACATTACTTATGTTAGGGTAGTCAGGGACTTGATGCAGGACCTTCTCAGAGAAGTAAGTTCTTCTGTGAACAGCCTGAGCGGAGGTAGGATTCCAGCTTATCTGGTCTCCTTGGACCTCGTTGAACAAATCCTTAAGTCCGCCACTACCACCATTGTACAACCATCGCAGGTACACCTGGCCTATAGTCTTGGCAGTGCAATTCCAATTTCAGTAGATCCAAAAAACCTAGAAATAGGATTCATCCTTAATCTACCCATCATCGAACAGCAGAACATATACAGGATGAAGTCGGTATTAAATGTTGGGTTTTGGAAGGGTAACACGCATGTACACCTCAAGACACCACCCATCGTTTCATATCATGATGACGACCCCTCACTCTACCTCATCCCTAACCTGAACATGTGCACAAAAACGAAAGACATCCACTGGGTTTGCCCCAGCAATCCGTTCATTAGAGATGTGACTGGATATCTCTGTGGACTCAGGGCTGAATCCCCTGAACAGAGATGCCAAGGCAGCATGTCCATCAGGGATGAAGGGACTGAGACTAGGGTAGAGCGGGCCGGAAATCGTTGGCTTATAAGTACTCCTGACACGGTAGCCTTAGTGTCCTATGACCGCCATGATACAGCCACTAAACTAACCCTGCCAAACCAAACCATGTTCCTAACAGTTCCTCAAGAGGCAACTGTACATATCGGTGACATTGTCCTCCATCATCTCAACTCTGATCGCCACGATGCAGAGATTGAGATCATGGACGCATTCAAAGGCCATAACCTCACGATTGATGAGCCCCTTCAACAGCAACTCCTGGCTGAAGGGACCAAACTGGTGCAGTTTAGTCTCAAACCAACTGGACTCACCACCACATTTTTCAATCATGGGAACAGGGTAGCGTCATACCAGGAACACCCCATTAGTTTAATTGCACTGGGACTCCTCCTTAGTGGTTGGATCATCACGGCAATCGTCGCACACATCATGTACAAATACATAAAAAAACTTCAGGCTAAGTTGGACTCTGTTCTGCTCGTCCCACAACGTTTCGAACTACACTCCACAGCCAAACACACTGACTAGCTCCAGTCCTCACTAGCGGTGGACATATTGATAGCTGACAACCTCTCCTTTCCTTTCTGTCCTTTCCTCTTTCTTCTACTTCCCAACCTGGGAATACAGAACTACAAAGGATAAGGATATGGTCAATATTTCACCAACAGCATGAAGAATTGTGTGTTTGTTTTATTGTATATGTATAAGATGTAGTTAGACATAGTTAGAAACCTCTGCCCAGACATTGCCTCAAACGTCTGCCCAGACTTGAGAGCCCTTCAAGAACTGTTTGGACTGTTTAACCCAGCTTCATTCCAGAAAATTACGGACTATGACCCTTTCAGGTCACCTGGACTCACCTGGACTGTTGAACCCGTAGTTGCCCTAAAGACTGCGACCAATACCCCACTCTTCAGACCAAGGGGGGATGTTGGGGTTCACACAAAACATACATGGAAGATTTCAACCTAACTTTGGACCTACATGCCAACAACAAAGCCTGACCCCTGCCCCTTTGTAACAAAGGAAGACCATGAGGGCGGGAACCCCCGTGATGAAATCATGCGGGCCCTTGATGATATCAGGCAGTCACCTGAGCACACGGGAGCTCCAGCTCAGGCCCCATTGGTTGAGACCAGGGAGATCCGGTGATGACACTGTGGCTTTAAAAGCAACAGCGGCACAGAATTCGGTCTCTTCAATACGACCCCGGTTGTGTACAGAAGATCCACGGCCGCCGACTTTTTTTTTCTTTCCTTTAATAGATAACAGTTTCTTAACTCGCAGGACGAGCCAAGTCTGTTACTATAAACTCCATAGCTATTACTGTGTTATTAAACACAGTTGGATCCAAGTAACTTGTGGGAACAAGTTACTGCTACCTGCAGAAGGAAGACAACGATCGCCGTTGCTTCACGAAGGAAGTGTTTTGATTTACTTTCCCTTCTCCGGACGTCTCCAGCTGTTTTTCTCAGTTCCCATAACTGAAACAGCGCCGTTATCCCCGCGGACGCGCGCATAACGGACCTGCCGACAATCTCCACTTCAAATCGCTACAAGCGCGATTCAAGTAAGAGGCTCTCTTTGTCTGGGCAGAGTATAGGTTTATTTTAATTAATAGACCATTTGTGCTGTTGGTATAAGTTAACGGACCTCCGAGTCCTAATTACCTTGTGTGTGTTTATACCTGTATACCTGTACTGTTTTGACTGTGTCTGTGCAATCGCACAGAATATTGATCTGTGTACTACGGTGGTGGTCACTGGCGTGTTGTTAAATCACCGCTCGCAGAGACAATAACTCGCATTTTATCAAGTGAAACAATCTGTGAGGTGGCTGTCGGTAGCACGCTCACTCGCCGTGTTCCACGTGATAAAAGGCGATTACTGTGTTCTGTGACGGTGAGTTTCTCATTCACCCCTACGTCCATTCATTCTCTCTCTCTCCCTCTCTCTCTCTCCTTCTCTTACTAACGCTCGTACACACACATTTACATTTACACCCACTGTTGCACGCCGTTGTAAAAGTGGATACGTGCAGACGCTTAAAGTCCGCATCACGTGCGTCAAGGTGGTTCAGTACCGCGACGCCGTGCGGCCAAAGCGTGTAGCACACCCCTCTCTGAGACTGATTGAGCCTAGCCGCCATTTTGGCTCTGGTTACTGTCTCCTCCCCTTCTCTCTCCCTTGAGACCTCCCGAGCCTGTCGCCGGCTGTTACGTCATTCTCAGGAATACGTCCGCCATTTTGGCTCTCGCCATCTGGCTCCTCCTCCTCCTTCGCTCTCTCTCTCTCTCTCTCTCTCTCTCTCTCTCTCTCTCTCTCTCTCACATACATACACACACACACACACATACACACACACACATAATCTGAGTGCTTGAAGCCTGGTTTTTGTAACCATTTTTAATAGATGTGATTCTTAGTTTAGGATATAAATTTTGATTTGATTTAAGTTTATTGGTTTAATCAATTTTGCTTAAGTGAAATAAACTTGTTTTGGATTTAAAGAGCATTTGTTTGTGATTGTTTGTATAAGTGTTGTAATAACAGCTGGTTGTGAAGGTCAGTGCTTGAATTTCACCCTTCAATGTTCCTATCATAATTATTAATATTTTAGAATATTGATATTTATTTATAGTGAACACCACTTTATGAGACTATTTTTCACAGTTTGGTTATTGGTCCCTGTTCACAGGGTGGTGCCCCGATATTAATAACTGATTATTAATAATTTAATTAACATTAATAATTATTACTGTTAAATATTATTATTAAATATTAATTTTAATATTTAATATTTGCCAATATCAAACTTGCTCCTGCCATTCCCAACAAAAGGCCAATAAACCTTTTTCACATTTTGAATTGTAGCATAGCAGGAAAGCAAAGGTGTGTTCTATGAGATTAATGGTGGCAAGGCCTGGTTTTGTGCATGTTGGCTCAATGGATTAGCTTCCTGGTACACTTAATGGAACTGAGCCATCATTAGTGTTATCAGTTTCACCTGTGCCTTTCCTACTATGACAGGTCACAACGTCTGCTATGAGAAGGGCCAATAGACCTTTTTTTTCATTTGGATTTGTCATAGAAGGGAAAGTACAGGTGTTGCTAATAACACTAATGATGCCTCTGTTCTGCAGAGCGACAGTCATAACATAATGGTGGCTACATTCCACCAATGGGAGGTCCTGTTTTATGCATGTTGGCTCACTGGATTAGCTTCCTGGTACACTGAATGGAACTGAGCCATCATTATGTTTCACCTGTGCCTTTCCTCCTATGACAGGTCTAAATATCTGCTCTGAAAAAGGTCTATGAAGAAATGAGCCAAATCAGCAGCTGGCAGCATGCTAAGTGACCCAAATCAAACAAGTCAGCATGATCAACATGTGCATGCTGTGTATGGTTAAATGCTAAATGCTAACATGCTCATGATGATTCCTCCAGCTGTCACATATGAGATTATTATATACCCCCAGTGAGGTTTCTCCTGTTTGTGACAGTCATCCCTGATTTTATTTCTATTTAATCATTAGAGTAAACAGAAATAAAGCAGAAATATTGCCCCGAATCCATGTAGAGATCATCCTTATTATATCTGGATAGTAAATAATATGAGAATATCAGAATGTGTTCAGTCGTTCTTTTTTTTTTTTAAACTTGGAAAATTGGCCTGAAGATGGCACTGTTACCACACATTTAACAGTCTTTTCACCATTTATCATAAAATATTGTATAGTGAAGTTTAGAGGAAAAACCACCAAATAAAGTTTGAGTTTAAACAATATTGATTTTTCTAATTTCCCCTTTTTGAAAGTTTAGTCAAACTTCTGATTGCAAGAAACATGACTTCACCTTTATCTCTAGATGAAGTGAGCTTAGCGTTGGAAGTGAACCAAGTAATTTAGTGTTTATGTTACCTGATGCATGAAGTTACAACCATATCAGGTTACAGCTTCAGTCACGTCTCTGTTTAAAGTCTCAGACTGGAATGGGAAGCTGAAGGAAAAACCCTGTGTCACTCTTTCCCGTTAACTGATAATGACAGATGATTGTTCTGCTTTTATCAGTCAAACATTTCATCCTAAAATCTCAGACAGGCATAACTGGGCAGAACCACCCACTGGTCCCTCATTCAGACTGAATACACAATCAAGTGCCTTTGATTTCACTATCTGCAACAATGCTGCTGGAATGTTTTCACCGTAAAGTAATTGTTTTTTTGTAGATACTTTGAATGGAGCAATCATACTTTGTTAACTACAGAAAATCCTTTCCTACCGTTTACAGACTGCAAACTTAACTATCTGCATGGTTGGAAATACAATTTGTGCAGCTCCAATAAATAAGAAACAAAGAAAGAAAGACAAACTGAACAAAAGCAATGAAGAGTGAAATGCTGCAAAGACAACAAATAAAGGGTGCTTTTCCTATATACACAAGTACTAACCTACATACATGGGGTTTTTTCTATTAGGGGATTCCAAGCATGATTCGAAAGCAACTTTTGCCTTTACAGTAGTCCTTTAATATTTACAGCACAAAAATCCTTTTCCCATTCATAATGTGGCAAATGTATGAAAAGATGTAAAAATCTAAAGAAAGCAAATGGGGAATTGTCATATCCATATATTAACTGCTATGTTTTAGGTAGCCAAATACACAGTCGCCCATAAAGTTGGAATAAAATATTTTTAACCTCTTTCCGTGAAATGATTGTAACAACGTGATTCAAAACTTTATTAATCAATCTCCTCCAAACATATCACTATGAATATTAAACCACAGATAACAGAGGATTGTGTCTGAAAACAGAATTATTCCAACTTTCTGCGTTGCCTATATTTACATATGTTTTGTTTTGTATTCTCTAATGTTTTCAATGATTTCTGTTTTATATAATATAGTGCCTAATGGCACCTTAAGTGGTTCTCTACGGCACCATTTAAATGAGGGTGCAGTATTGCACCTTTAGAATATGGGTGCCATATAGCACCAAAACAGACTCCCCTATAACTATGAGGCAAAGGGCCACTTTTTGGCATAATTTTTACTATGAAGTAACAACAGGATATTGATTGTGTAAAGACAGTTCCCTGTAAAGTTGATAAAAACTCCTATTATTCATTAGAGAACACACGTGAGTGAGTCAGCAGTTATTGTGTTTAAACATTACCAACACTTGTTTCAGGTCCAGGAATTTTTTGCTTTGTCATCATGAATTAAAATAATTACTATAATCTTATCGTCACTATAATTATTTCCTCAACATGGTATTCATTATGACACACTGATCAGTCAGTCATATAATACCTAAACATACACAGTTTTTTTAATGACTCATCAAAGTAGAATACATTTATTTTTACTATGAGGAAGCATTCCCTGTGTTCAGGTTTTGGGAAAAGGCATGACGAACATCTTTGTCATGTAATATGTTTTTAGTCTTGTGATGAAGGATAAAAATAGACGCTGCTTTTCACTTGCCTGCTTCCTGTGTTCTGCTCCGTTTCAAAGAGGACATAATTCTTCATTCTCTCCTCTTGTTTCATTGTTTTGTCTCACCTTCTTTTACATGCTTGCATACTGTGCATTCAAAACCAATCTAACAAGGAAATGTTTGCTAGGACTGAGATGACTGACCCAGTTAGAGTTTACAGTAATAAGTTCCTCGTGTGAAATTCAGATCACAGGGTGGATTGTGTACTTGTACACGTCTGCAGGCCTTCTCGGTAAGCCTCTGTTGTCTGACTGGTACAGTGTCCTGTCCTGTTTTGAGCAACTTTATTTGAATATGTAAACCAAGCAGATATGATAAAGTGCTGGACTGGAATCAAAAGGGACGAATGAGTCAGGAGGACTTGTATAAACTGGTTATTTTACAGTAGGACTTGCCTGTTGTAGCTTACTTCATGAGTTTGGTGATAATCAAAGCCAATATACAAAAACTTGAAAATTGTGGGAATCATTCAAATGAAACAAATAAAAACAACTGAGCTTAAAACACATAAAATGTCACTAATATTATTATCAACAATAATCTGGTGATGTATCAGGACCCAGGGGTTATGAAAATATAATTGCATGAATGACATGACATTTTGGACAGATATGCATGGTCCCTACAGGATCAATCCTAACTAGGGCTGCAAGCAGCAGTGAACGGGCCCTCGCACCCAACGTGCGTCGGGGAGCTGGCCGGTCGTTGGCAAGCACTGCGGTGGTTTCAGACATGGAAAATGTCATGTAAATCAGATGAAGTTTGCAGTATGAGGCTGATTTCCTGTTGTCAGTAGCGGGCGTTATGACATTGACTGCATGTTGTGATAGGGATGTGTTCAGTCATGGACCCTTGTGAATCATAACAAATTTGGGGCAGATTGGACAATGTATGGTGAAGTTTCAACAACTTCCTGTTTCACGGCGTGGATGGTCACCATGGCAACAGCATGAAATAAAAAAGCAAAAGCTTCACGATCTAGCATCATGGAGGGGTTGAGTCTCTGCTGACCTGATTTGAGGTGGATCTGTTCAACCGGTACGGAGCAGTACAAAAGTACAAAAGTATCAGCATGAAAAAGTACTTAAAGTATCAAAAGTAAAAGTACTCATTTTGCTGAATGGCCCCACTCAGATTGTTAAATATATTCCAAATATATTATTAGAATATTTGTATTGATGTATTTATGTAAGCGCTTTAATTTTGTAAAGACAGGGCTCATTTTAACTACTTAATAAACTGTTATTAGGTATAATTAAAACATTGTTTAATCACCTTTAATTGATCATGTTTTTATGTTAAATCTCAGCCTTAAAAGTAACTAAAGCTGTCAGCTAAATGTAGTGGAGTAAAAAGTACAGTATTTGCCTCTAAATGTAGTGGAGTAGAAGTATAAAGTTACACAATATTGAAATACTCAAGTGAAGTACAAGTACCTCAACGTTGTACTCAAGTACAGTACTTGAGTAAATGTACTTGAGTACAATTTTGAGGCAAAGTTACATTCCACCACTGATCTCTCGACACCTTCAAAAAACTGCTCAAACACCATCTGTTCACCAAGGCCTTTAGCCCCCTCAATCCTGTCATCCTTGCCCACTTTATCTTTCAGTTATGTCTATTGTAAAGCATCCTTGGGTTTCTTGAAAGGCGCTCTATCAATTTAAGTTATTATTATTATTATGATAATTATTAATATTAAAAGTAATGACTTTAACAAAGTGTAGAAATGTAAGTATTTTTCCACATACCTTTCACTTGTGATGTAGTGGTTTGTAGCACTCTTGCGTCACAGCAAGAGGGTCGCCTGTTCAACTCCGGCCTGTAGATCTTCTATGTGGAGTTTGCATGTTCTCCAAGTGTCAGCGTGGGTTCTCACAGGATCCTCAAGCTTCCTCCCACAGTCCAAAAACATGCAGCTTAAGTTTAATTGGTGACTCTAAATTCCTCGTAGCAGTGAATAGTTGTCTGTCTCTACGTGTCAGCTCTGTGATAGTCTGGAGATGTCAGCTGGGATCAGCTCCAGCCCCCTGCAACCCGAGTTCAGATAAGCAGTTAAGGATAATTAATTAATTAACTCTTTTTTAAGCAGTTCTCACTACATAAAATAACTTTTTTATGTACTTTGTACATTCTTTCGATCATGTTTTATACATTCACTCATTCAATATTCATCTATTTTTAGTTTAGATTAATGTAAAGCACACTGAATTGCCACCGTGTACGAAATGCACAATATAATCTACTAATGGTTACACTTGATCGCCCATAAAGTTGGAATAAAATATGTTTTACCTTTTTCCATGAAATGATTGTGACAATGTGATTTATTCTTGACAGATAAAGTGTATATCTTCTCAAAACTTCATTAATCGATCTCTTCCAAACATATCACAATGAAAATTAAACCACAGTTTAGGATTGCGTCTGATAATAAGATTATTCCAGCTTTATGGGCAACTGTGTAGTTCCTCATTTTCACATCCGGTAGATCCAGAGCAACATTGCATTTTTCTGTGCAACCTGATGAACGTCAGTCAAACGTACACTCTCTTTTTGCTCTGTTTTTGGTCTCTACCAACTTGTTCTGGAAATATCTGGCTCTTAAGCTGCTAAATATCAAGTTTCAGTCGATGTCTGTTCACAGGCTTCCATATGAATACATTTATTTCATCCTGGTTGGAATTGTTTATTGGGGCTCCAATTATTAAGGAAGTGATACGGTACTTAAAAATGCAGCAACAAGTACTGGCGCATACAGTGAAAACTCATTTCTTGGAAACTATTATGTTTAAATTCCAAAGGACACCTGTTATGGGTCCTTGGGCTCCAGGGTGTGGACAAAATACAACAAATATCTTTAACACAGTATAACACAGTGGTAGTGAATACCAGTTTAGTGAATACCAGTTTGGTGGAGCTTTTAGTGTTGAGTTCCAGAGGTGGTGACTAACGTTGCTGCTACTGTTTGCTACATGTCAGTCATTTTGACATTTTCAAGTGGCATACCTATTGTGCAATGCTGAGAGTGGTGTGGCAAGTTTAAGGCTGTAGCTACTGTTAACAACTAATATATATAAAAAAAATAAAAATTAAAAAAAATCAGCAGGTTGTCTCTTATGTTTTGCATTTTTTTATTGAAAATATATATATATATATATATATATATATATATATATATATATATATATATTAGGATGGGAACTGACTGTTTAGCTGCAAGCTGAATGAATATTTTAAATAAAATAAAATAAAAACAACAGTACATGTTAAATTTCACCCAAACATTCAAAAACCAAACATAAACAACAGCCAGTAACTATACCAAGCATACTAACTAACAAATATACAGTAACATAGATAACATTTGAAATATCTGTACCAACATCATAAGCTGCACCCAGCAGAGGTTTGGTTTCTGTAACATTACAGTGTCATACTGCACATTTAATGATTTTGATAGGAGCACTGTTCTTCTGTCATTCAGAGATCAAGTTGGACTTCTCAGTGTTCCCACACTGTGGTGAATCAGGTACGAGGACCCCATTGTGGAGAGTAGGCAGAGTTTCTAATGCAGGGACCACACAGTCAAAAGCAGGATCTGTTAAAACAAAGAACTGGGTTCAACTCTCAGGTATTTAAAAATGTACATGCTGTCATCATCAGAATTAAGATAGTCATACCTGTATGCTTTTCAGAGATACCGCCTCCATTTCTGTTCTGTTTCCTCCTCTGATACACTAAAATAAAAAAAATGATAATCAGATGAGGAAATAGAATGACAGTGGCAAATTCCGTGGTTGGTTCATTCAAATGAAATGTGCATTTTGCACTTCCTGATGCCATTTACAGAGGAATACGTGCTTAAAGTCCATATCCAGCCCTTTGAAATATGCAACAATCAACCAAAAGAAAAACTAATATTACACACCTTGCAAACAGCACAAGTTAAGGCCACACATATACTGTGACAAATGACAATTTAAACACTGTGTACAGCAGTGTTATTATTTTTGAGTGTGCAGGGCTTATCAGAAGTGTGTGACAAAGTCTGTGAGTTTGAGGGTTGGACACTGGACCTGCGCCTAAATCCATTTTGGTACGAGTGCTTACATAACAGTAAGTCAACAGAGAAAACAGTACTGCAGGCCTGCAGCTTGTGATTATCTACCTACCAGTTAACAGCACATGGAGCACCAGGGTGATAATTATGATGCCAGAGAGGCAAACACCAGCAGGGACAACAACCCAGGTCAAGTCCAAAGATGGCTGACTGGAGATGACAGGTCTGAGGGCCGGTGTTTCATCTGTGAAGATAATAGACTTTTAGACATATGGCACCTGGTTGATAGGACTTTACATGTGGCTTTTGAGGGGACTGAAATCCTCCAAAAAGCAGCTTAATGAAATCCATATTCATGTGTATTGTTGCTGCAATACGCGGCCAAATCAATTATGACAGAAGCAAAGGAAGTCAGGTAATGTAGTATAAAGAGCGACAAAGTCTACAAAGGAGAAGTTTGTGTTGCACAGATGGACTAAACAAATACATGACGTTGACGCAGGAGACCACTGTTCCAAGTGAAACCAAACGGTAATGTTGACTTATGTTATATTTATATACATAATATATAATACATATATAATATGTTGACTTAAGTTATAGAGACTAACCCAAATCGGACACATCTGCAATGTCACACTTTCCGGTGTTTTCACGGTGATTTGGAATACGATCACCACCATTAGTATAGGTATTATTGATTTATACATATTTAAAAACGTGTCATGCTCAGGCGACGATCTTAAAAGTACATCTGTATTTTTACTGTACTGTATTTTATTGTGAAGGACAGAAGAACGGTCCGGGTGTGTTGATAACGATGGTTGATAATGGTAATTTTTTTTTGGCTTACCCAGAAACATCCAATTTCGCCTGAAAAACTTGTCCTTTTCCCGACTCTGGTAAACCCGAGGCTAAAGTACACGGTTAAAACAATATATGGCTCGAAAGATAAGAAGTTAGACTTTAGTTTCATACCATTGAATTAATTAGAAGCATAACATGATCATTTATATTAGTAGTTAATGTGAAATTTTGATAGAATTTTATTCGAAGGGTGTCCCATTTGTGAAACAGTTACGTTAATGTAGTATAAAGAGCGACAGAGTCTGCAAAGGAGGAGTTTTCGACACAGATGGAACAAACAAATACATGTTGTGACCCAGGAGACCACTGTTCGTGTTCCGAGTGAAACCAAACGTCAATGTTGACTTATATTATCTTTAAAGTTAAGTTAAGTTAAGTTAAGTTGCGTAACTACGTTCATGTAAATTAGAGCTTTACAGGGGCTGGTAGGTGGATTTTTTCCCTTTGGACGGAGCCAGGCAAAGCCCCGTTTCTTGTCTTTATACAAGCAAGCAAATGTCATTTCAGGACAACAAAACAATTATCTGTGTTCAAACAGACTTTTGAAAGATACAACAAGACATAACCAGTATATATTTCTGCTCTCTACAGTTTCTCATTGTTTTCAGTCCTCAATTTTGCTTAAAGACACTGGAGCTCATAATGTTTTCATCCATCATTGCACACAAATCTAAAGTGGACTACATGATGGCGGTAAATCCTTTTATTTTTGAAAATGATGCCAAGAAACCACTTAGGGCATGATTGCCCTATAAACATCATGGTCTATTACTGCTTCAAACCACGTTTTTAAAGAATAAGTAGTGGAAACCATTTGCTGTTCAAACTGATGTGGTGCCTCAGGTTGTGAATATTTAAAGGAAGAAAGAGTTGGGACAGACCACACAGAAAGGGACCAAAGAAGATAATTAATTCATTACAGAGCAGTAAAAACATACTTACTGCATTTCTCGAGACAATGAATGACGGTGGCAGCAAAGTTCACATCCAGCCTCTTCACCTAATGAAATACAAAGCATGTATTCAAAGTCATTAAATGTGATGGAACATGCAGTTGACCTCAAAGGACCAATTAAATACCTAAACATACCTGGAGACAAGAGTTGCATAAATCCCCGGCCAAGTGTAAACCAACAGCTTTGTGTTTTTCCTGTGAAAGAGACAAAAGAAACAGAAACAAAAACATGTTATGGAAGTTGCCATGGTTTCTGTTTTGCTTTTATTCCCTCTTTCATGTCTGTGTTATTCAGGAGAAAGAGGATTGATTGGTGAAGCTTGACAGTTTAATATCAGTACAAACACACAGCTGCTCCCCAGAAAACATGTTTTTGCACATTTTATGTAGCCGTTATGTTGGCAGATACTGTTTGATTGAAGGTGTAATAAGCTTTAATTGCTTTGTTGATTGCATATGGTGCTTTTTAGCTACAACAGCTCAGAGGGGACTTGTTGCTTCATAGCAATTAAAAGGAAATATATATAACGGAAGTAGTCTTGAAGAGTATCAAATTCACAAGAAATTTAGTTCAACCATGTTGCGACAGCTCTTTCATGTCACTCATGCTGATGCTTCCACACAGCGAGGCAACAACGGGTCAATGAAAGGTTTGAGAAGTATGAAAAAGATAAGAATCATTGGTTTTGTGTGGTACCTACCACATGCACGGTGTGTGTTTCGGTGACCTGGCACTCATTAGACCCTTCGGACTTCACACACAGCCCCACAGAAAACGTTGCAGTGATCTGTGACAACATGTTCACGTCTTCCTGACCTTGTTGTCTCATCACCTCCCATGCTGCAAATGATTACACAGCTGTCATTATAATGACCAATTCCAGACACCAGATTACATAAAGCCTGTCATTAGTGTCATAATGTCATTAAAGATAGCTGACTATCAGGTAGATTTACTGCCATGTAATAAAAAGTGGTACCTTTGATTCTGACATCAGCGAAGGGGCACCTGGTCCAGGACTCAGAGCCTGCAGTGAACTGAAGAACATTGTACAATTAAATTTCGCAGTGCACTTTATCTAACAGTTACATAAAGCTCATAAACGTAACCCCACAGGAATGAGGAATTAATCTTAATTATGAATAAATCTAAGTGAATGTGCTTGTTAAACATAGTATACCAGTACGCCCACATAAAAAGTTCCAGTTAACTGTTTAACCACTGTTGTAAATCCGAGCACAACATAAAAAAAGAAACAAAAGCAGCATTACTTCTGCTTTGTGGAAAGGTTACCAGTCAATGACAAAGCTGTACTTAGCTAGAAAGGATGAGGGTTTGACCACAGTGTTCCCCTTTTTTAATGTAGTCACCACACAGTAAAAGTGTTTAGCAGGGTGTCCTTATATAGCAATGAACTGACACAGCAGGGGAAATTATTTTAGCATTGTTTCCAAACTGAAGAATTTCATTGTTTGTTTGATCAAATTTCTATGCCCTTTTATAGCTCTGTCACTCTATCCTATTAGCTTCCTGGCTAACTGACCAGCGCTGGCTAACCAGTAACCTTATTTGTGTAAAGCCAATGTGGAAGTGCCTTATACCTGCGTTCTTTCCAGCCTGATTGAATAAATGTGTATGAGACCGTCCTTCTCACTTAATTTATTGTCTTGGTTAACAATTTCCAAAGGAGTTTTTGGTCTTAATTGCTAGTTTCAAGTCTGCTTCAACACAGCTTGATGCTCATTTTGTAAATTAGGGTCTAATTTAGAGTGAATTAGACAATAAAGTGGACTGTCTTTCAGGGTGTGGCTACCTTGTGATTGTCAAGTTGCTACCATGGTGTCCGTGTTTTCATCCGAACTTTGATCTTTAACGGTGTGTTTTCAGTTAATGAAGGCTATAAAGACTCTAAGGAGTCAACTGTTCATCTTTGCACCTTGCTAGCCGAGCTAGCAACCCCCCTTTCAACCAAATATGGTCACTTCTGGCACCAAAAACCCAAGAAGGAGATGGCTGAAATGCCAAGCTCAAAACAAACTCAAGATTCAAGACTAAAGGTAGAACACAAACCAATTGGTGATGAGCCTACGGTCCCAAATGTTAACAAAATCTACCTAACAGCACTTCTAAATCTCGCAATCAGAAGAGAAGAAGTTGCTGTACCCATAAGAATAGTTATGCCTCTAAATCCTCTGTAAAATAACATGCTATTTTCACACGGTTTTTGTTTGATATACATAAACAAGATATGACATATGACTGTGTTAATTAGGGAGTTTGAGAAGTTCTAGTCTAGGGGTTAAAGACATCTTAGACAGCTGAAGCTAGCTTTTTCCCAGTTAACACGATTGTGCAGAGCTACACTAACCAATTGCTAACTGTAGCTTCTTATTTAACCCTCCTGTTATGTTCGTTTCTCAGGAACAGCAATAAAGTTTGTGGGTCAGTTTGACCCGAGGCATATTTTATAATCCAAAAGTGTCCGAAACTAAAAAATCCCGATAAACATTGTTTACATTTCATGATTAACTCCATTTCTAACCATTTAAATCAATATTTAGTGCAATGGTGTTCTTTACCTCTCACAGATCAGGTTCAGTGAGGATAATTCACTCGTTTTTCATAAAATAAAAAGCATGTTAAAACTTTTTTGTATGTGCATTGGAAAGACCTACATATCAAATACAATGGTATTTACATTAGATTGATTAAAAAAATTTAATAAATACTTTTAACTATTGAATTTCTTCTTTTTTTTTTTTCAATTTTCTAACTTGGAAATGGGTCAATTTGACCCGCAACATAACAGGAGGGTGAACAAACATACATCAATTCTTAACTGAGTGACTCTAGCTACTGTAGCTGGTGGAAGGGGATTCTACCATAAACAGACATGAGAACACGATGAGTCAAAGTCAACAACATGATTTATGTCAGCCCTATTGTTCGTCCAAAGAGAAACTCTTGAAGAGCCAAAGGGGGAAAAGTGATCATTACCTTCATGCACAGCTGAGGGTGAGGATCCACTTTAGTAAATGTTATCTGAAAAGCAAAAAATGTGAAAAAGTAATTAGTGAAACACAGCAGCACTTTAAATGTTTAGTTTAGATCAGACTGATCTAAACAAAGAACAAAAAAAGTTTTGTTTGGGTTCAGACTTAAAATATGTTTGTTTTTTTAATGTCAACCGCATTGGCTTTCAGCTGGGAGTCTCTCTGCGTCACTGGCTATTTTTATATCAACAGAGAATTCCCTTCTCAAGTGACATGATTGCAGGATTTATCCGATGACGATCTCTGATCAAAATACAATCTCAGTTTCGTTTAAAGATTCCCAGGTGCGTCAGCTTACCATTCATTCCTGCAACGTCACTGTTTGCAGCGACTGTTTGGACAAACTTTATATGGTTCTAACTCAACATTTATATGAGCTTCAGCAAAAGGTTAGAATAAACCTTTTTGGCCTTAAATCATTTTGAAAGTAACATTTTTTAGACATCTGGCAAAGTAAACACTTTTCTTTGACATCATGAGAAATAAACAGCTGCCAACTAAACTTTTTCCCTGTGTATAAAGTGCACTAAGTCATCGGGGTACACAGTGACAGAATTATGCTTTGCTTATGACGTAAATGAGAACTTCAAGTGATTCGTGACCATAACAAGCAACAAGGTAAACACAACTGCAGTTGTAGACTTGTACCTTTTCTCTGCTAACATTCTGTGAGGAGTGAGCCAGATCCACACACACACCATCCTCTCTTTTCTGGCACAACACAACCACAGCAGTCACAGGACAGAGGGGCTCCCATGACAGCATCTCCTCCATTGGGTTAAAGTTTATTCCAGTCCACAGCTCCTCGAGACCTGCAGGCAGAGGAGGTCGTAATCTTTTCAGATGATACGGCATCAGTTTGAAATACTACAACCCACGCTCAGTTTACTGTGGAATTTTTGTGACGAAAAGCTGTCGAGTGACTCACGGTCTCTGAAGGGGCAGACCTGGACTCTGGGAGCATCCACGACAGCTGACCATCCCTGTGAGCAATGTATTAGCAAATATTGAATCCCTTTTCCTGGAAGTGATTACTAATAGAAGTAGATCACGAATGCTTTAACAAGGAGTGTGGGCAGGAGCTTTACCTCAATGCAGAGGCAGGGCAAAGGTCGGGAGTACGAGAAAGTGGCGCTCTTTACGGGTTCGCTCTTCTTTATCTGGAAGGTAAACACAGTTTTATAACATCTATCCATCATTCTTTGGCATGTGAGTTTGTGTTTGACGATTCTTGGGGATTCCGCAGTCACATGATTGATTAGCTACATTTTTCACTGGCAGGGTCTGATAAGGTCGAGCTGTGAGAGTTTCCAAGAGGTTTCCAACTGAGCACCTCTATTAAACTGTTCCTTTAATATCCAATGCATCCAACTATAGTATTTCATTAGTTACATTCACATTTTTCTTAAAAGTTTGCAGAAAATTAAAGGAAGTGAGTCAATGAGGGACCTTCTGACTCAGCAACTCGTTACCAGGAAAAAGGATTTGAGAAACAAGGGGATACTCAGTTTCCAGTAAACAGAGGGACTAACCAGTGTGTAGGCCCCCGTTCCAACGCAGATAAAATCCTTACGGCACAGACGGAGGTGGTAGTCGTGATCTTCCATCATGTCTGACACCCTGACATTCAGCTGCTTCCTCTCTGAGTTCACATCATATGACAGCCTCCCAGCTGAATAAGACAGAGGGCAATGTTAGTGAGAGATCAACCTGACTGTTGGTTGTGCCTAAGTGGCTGCAAGATAAATCTGAGGGGTCAAACCATGAAAACAATATCTGTAACATAATATGGTCTATTTATCAACTATTTTTCTCCAATCTTTGCTTTTTCTTGTTAAATACTGATAGTTATACTTCTTCAGGCTTGTAGCACTTACAGTCATTGAAAAATTATTAGACACTCCTTGTTTTTTCACTTTATTGTTGATTTTAATAAAGGTAAGGTACACTTGTTTGGACAAATATAATGATAACAACAAAAATAGCTGATAAGAGGTTAATTTAAGAGCTGATATATTTTATAATAATAATAATAATAATAATAATAATAACCAAAATCATTATGAAGAAAACCATGGAAAATGTCTAGATATCAGCTCTTAAATTAAACTCTTATGAGTTATTTTTGTTGTTATCATTATATTTGTCCAAACAAATGTACCTTTAGTCGTACCAGGCTTTAAAATGAACAATAAAGTTAAGAAAACAAGGGTTGTCTGATCATTTTTTCCATGACTGTATGTGAATATAACAGTCTCAGAGGAGAACGTGGCTCTTTGAATAAACTCAGAAGCAGGTAGTAGGACAGGCACAGGAGCTAAGCAATGTACTAACTATTCACTGCTATACCTGACCGTGAGACGGCCCTGATTAAGCCTAAGTAGAGAGAACTGAAGCCGTTCCATGCTCTTGTCAAAGCCATCAGACTCCATTGACAAAGCAGTAATTTTATGGTAAAACATTGAAAATATTGTTAATATAGAATGCCCTGTCCACAGCAGTATGTCCCTTAGCCTCTGCTTCTCCTGCTGACCTCCATCTACTGCATATAATACATTAACTATGGATAAGCCCCTTATAAAACCCCACTTTAAAACAAAATCAAAACTATCTATTTTAATGCTAAAAGGGCAAAAATGTTGCTCCCACTGGCTTACAAAACTGTACGGTTAAGACATAATATGTACTCACTGATGCATTCTGGGACGTGTCTTCGCAGATCTTCACTGTTGCAGCCTGTGGAGAAATAAACAATGCTTAAACTACAAATAGCCATGGAGATAAAGTTACAGACATAACTCCTGTATGTGTAACTTTACATAATATCCACCGTCCAGTTTTCTCCTCTAAATCATTTACCTTTATCATAACATTACTGTGGACCAAAGTCTTCCTAATGTCAGTTTTCTATCAAATATTTGAGAGCTCACACTCCATCACTTATTGACTCAATTTATTTGCTGTGTAATTTATTCCGTCTTCAGCTGCTTTATTTCCTGTTTAACTAAAAGTCCTGCTCCCATGAGTGTGTGTTTGCGTAAGAGAGAGATGCAAACCTGGAGCGTCATAGGTGCCTGTCCAGGTTACGCCACAGTAGCTTGGCACAGTTTTCACAGTAACTTGCACATGTTGGCTCTGGGAAATGTCAGTGCAATCATTCATAACTTCCACCTTCAGGAGAAAGGGCAAAGAAAAACAATTGCTGTCATACTTCTGCCATGGTTCACAAATGTCATCCTGGACACGTGGACATGTTTAGATGCAAAAAAGTGGACTTGAAACAATGGATTATGTGTTCGTGAAACTTTCAGAGTCAAATTAGTAACCACTCAAGCCAGGTTTTGAGAGTTTATGTCTTAAAAATTATGTTAAAAAATGCACCACATATCAAAATAACTATAATGTCCTGCCTGATCCATGTCTACCAACATTTGATCTGTCTTTATATGGAAAAATCATCTTTAATGTGTGTCCACGAATGAGAGAAATGACACTAAACTTCCAGGAATTACAGAAAAATATCTTCATGATTCTACTGTTTTGGAAATCAAATTTCATCCTATAATCTCCTACTTCCTATATGTACAGTCATTGAAAAAATAATTAGACCACCCTTGTTTTCTCTAACTTCTTGTTTATTTTAATGCCTGGTACAATTAAAGGTTAATTTGTTTGTACAAATATAATGATAACAAGAAAAATAGCTGATAACAGTTTAATTTGAGAGCTGATATTTAGACATTTAACATGGTTTTCTTGATAATAACCAAAATCATTAACAATAAAACCATGGAAAATGGTTAGTTATCAGCTCTTAAAATAAACTCTTATCAGCTTTTTTTGTTTTTATCATAATATTTGTCCAAACAAATGTACCTTGAGTTGTACCAGACATTAAAATGAACAAGAAATTGAAGAAAACAAGGGTGGTCTAATAGTTTTTTGTATGACTTTATTTGCTTGGCTTGCTTACTTAATGGTACAAGAAAGTTACTCTTGCTTCATAGAAATGATAACAAAAGGTTTAAAAAACAAGTCAAACTGTGTCTGTGGTGCTGTAACTGTACCTGCAGGCCAGCCTTTCTTTCTCTGGATGTTTTTGTGAAGCTAAATATTTGGCAGCTGGCCATCATCCCCGCGGTGACGGTGCAGACGGACACACCGTGGACGGACTCTGGAGAAAAAATATGTTTCAAGGTCACACTGTGAAACATTGGTTAACAGTACCTGTTAACCAGCTAGTTAAGCATTCAAAAACTATTCATGCATGTCATTGCAAGTCAGCATTATCATACAGGAAGAACAGTATCACGTTTTATTAGAGTGGATTCAAAGTGGGGATTTCCCCCACTCCAGCCCGGGCAGTAGAGATATCCATTGAGATTTATATTTATAATGCCCTGTGGAAGACGATAAGTGTGCATGTGCCTGCCAGCATGCGAGTTTGGACACACACCTTATCAGTTGGAGCCTGTGTGTGAATTCAGGAACAGATTCAGTAATAGACATACCCATGACGCAAAAGCAGAAGTTTGATCATGGAAAGTAGGTCTATAAATGAGACTTCCTTCACTGTGTGTCATCAGTGATGCACCCCTCTAACCATGACTAGCCCCGCACTGGCAGGACTACACCCAAACAGTAGTATTTGAAACTTCCTCATGAAGCTGAAGTTGCGTATCAACTTCTGTAGCGAATATACAGTTACCAGAGACCATCTAGCGATAGAATATCACAACCCTTGTTCAGTCCGCACCCATTTTCAAACTACAGGTGTGTAGTTAGGTTCAAAAGTAAAGTTTTGTGACTGCACCTTGCACGAAGACGGACAAAGTACTCAAATCCACCTCTGTGGAGGTTCCTGCTACAGTAGGTGTCTCCAGGACGACATTTTTTCCATCACACACACATACATTTACAAGGTGAAAAACTATCAACTGATATATATAGTTACTACAGCAACATCTCCAGTATCTAGTGGGATCTAGGGTTGTAAATCACAAGTTGCATCACGATACGATTCTTTGGCCAATGATGCGATATTTGCTGATATCACAAACTCTGCCACAATACAACTGACAAAAAGCAATTGAAATAGGATTTGACCATTTCACTTCCAGATATGTAAAAACTAGGGGGAAAATGAATTTCAAAATAAAGGCATATCTTAGATAGATGACACTATGTATCAATATTTTCCTTTGTATTGATGAAATTGAGTCGGTGATCTTGAATTGCTGTATAGATACAGCTCAGTGTTTCAATAGACTCCTAGTGGGGTGATGATTATTTTTTAAGGTCTACCATTTCGTCACTTAGGTCTTTGTCTCGATTTGTTGTTCCAAACCCTACGAGCTAATGTGGTAACTGACCATCAGAGTTTCCCACCTTGTGGATGAGAAAAGTAGGGCTGCCCATACAATATGTTTCATGATACAGGGGTCACGTTTCAATATATTGTGATATATTGTGATAGTGTAAGCCAGGCAATATATTCCAATTTGTTTTATCTAATTTCAAGTTAAACGGTGGGATTTGCATTTGCAGTTATGGCAGTCCCTATGACATCATAAAACTGCTTTTTGAACAATCTTCACACAGAGATTATTAATTAAAAAATGGTTACAGTGTTTTGAGGATCAATACATATTTCACTTAACAAAACAATACTCAAGTGTCTTGATATTTCTCACACCCATACACTGTAGGAGAAAAGTCAACTAGATGATAACTGAATGAGCAGCATATTAATAACATTTTTAATTAAAGCCTTCCTTCACATCAACATACCAGTCAGTTGTAATGTGGTTTTGATCCTGAGGCGCATTGAGCACTTCTGCCTGCCCTCACAAATCATGACTGGGGAGAGGCTGATGTTGTGGAACACGGAGGAGGTGTTGAGACCGACAGCAGGGTCTTGGCACGGAGGAGGAAACCAATCTACGCATGAGATAAGGGAGGAAAAACACTCATATCAGGGCACATACTGCCACATGCTTCAAAGAAACAGTCACTTCAGCCATAACAACATTTTCATTATGTTCTGGTTGGTGTTTCTGTAGTTTACTTCCCGTGAAGTGACATGCGTGTTAAATATTATGTAAAATGAGATGTGATGTGATGATCACACATTGGGTGTGTGCTTCAACTGCTGTTTAGGTGTTTTTTCTTCCTCATTTCTTCATTAAGAAAGAAAAACATTTTAAAATTTCTCAATAATGTTCCGCTTAAGCCCTTTTCCAAACAGATATGGATCTGGGTGTACAACTGGTTTAATTTCACGCCTACACAGTTCTCAGGGGTGCATTTTATAGCAGGGTTAAGTACTATAACAGGCCTTCATCTTCAGATCTTGTTCCGATAGGAGGTTTTAGCGTGGTTTGTGGACTTCCTCAGCCCTGTCCTGAATGCAAGTCTAAATGCTGAATGCAGTGTCCAAATGCACAAAGTACCAGATGATATTTTATTGTGCAGAATCACATCCTATGTGCATGCATGAGTGAAGATGTGATGCATGTCTGTACTCACTGCCTGGCTTGGTCTTGCACTGAAGGCCCTGCAAGGAGGAAAAGTGAAAAAAGAGAGAATGAAACAACCTTTAAATCTTTTCAGTGAATCATTTTGAGAACAAGCTCTATCAATAAGGTAATTCTTAACACAGAGAACAAAGGTAGAAGTTCTTGTGAGGAGGGAATTCCCAGAAAATAAGGAGCTGTTTACATCCTCATTGCTCTTTCAGGTAAAACCCAACCTGTTTGTGTTTTTGCTGCTGTTTGTTATGGCCCAAAATGCAGCCAAATACTAACTCAGCTAATAATCAATTAGTCCGCTAGTCGTTCCATGCTTTAATTAGGCAGCTGCAAAAAGAGCCTGTGGTACACTTTTATGAAGCTAAACTACAAACTCTTGCAGAACATGCAACGGTGTGCATCACCAAGGTCATTAGGTGGAATATGCTTAGGCACACTTCCAAAGCTTTGTATAAAATACATCCGTGTTTATTCATCAGGCAGGAAAGATGCTCTGTGGGAACCATTCCACACATTCACACTATTCCTGCAATGATGTCATAAATGTGTCTTCTAAATAAAGTAAAAACATTCTCCGGGCTATTCATCTTTTTGTTATAAAACCAAACAAAATCCTGTATCCAGTAACAAGCTCATTCACATGACCTCATAGTTGCGTCATGGCGTCATGTCTGGAAAAGGTTGTGAATTGGGGGCGAGGTTAACATATGCCTGTAGGAACTTGCAAAAGATTTGTGTCTTTATTGTGCACTTACAACTCTACCACTGAGGGGGACAAGGAAACAAGCTCTGTTGTTATCTACCCACTCTCCACCCAACAAGATTTGCAGTGAATGATAAGTTAAGTAAAACTGTATGGGATTAAAAAAATACTAATAAAAGCCTTATAGAATTAGACACCAGCTCCCTTAATGTGCATGCTTGCAAGTGCAATATGCATGCTCACTTTTGCATAGTATGCATTTATAAAAAATGTTTCAGTGAGTCAATAAGTGAGTCACAGGAGATTGTGTGTTTTTACGGCACGGACAAGAGCCCTTTCATCATAATTAAAATGATCAAGTCATGCTTAGAATGTGCTCTAGGAAAGTGATACTTAAAGGATTATTAATAGTCCAGGTATAACAAAAGGTATAATAGACATGGGTGTTTTTCTTTCACCTGCTTGGAACAACAAGAAGCCATATTGCTGTAGTATGAACAGCAGCAGCAGAAACAGTAGTAGTTAAAAATAGGACATTACTATATTTAGTAGCTTAAACAGAAGTGAGTGTTCCTGAGGATGCGGTTTTACCTGAGAACACCTGGTGCCACATTTCTTTATCCTCTCCAGTCCAATGCTTTCTGCTGCAGCTCCATTCAGACCCAAACAACAGGGAGACATCAACAAGGCGACCCAGAGGATCATTTTCACTAGCCAGCACTAAAACTTCTTCTTTCACTGCTCTGCTTCTCTGGCTCCTTTAATTTGTTTTTCTTCTTCCTTATGTTCCTCTTGTCACCTCCTTTTCTGGCCAGGGCTGAGTGGCAGGGCCAGATGAGGCTTGGCCTGGTGTCACAGGTAGTTGGATGATTAGGAGGCTCTCCTATTTATTTTGTATCCACTCCAGTAGTGTACTGGGGTAGAGGTAAGCACACAGACTGAAACACACAGCTGGAAACACTGGATTTAAATATTCCACAGTGGAGGCGGGGCCTATGGGTGGTGAGGCAAAAACATGAGGGCTTTTCCTCTTTAGCAACATTTCCAATAAGGTTTTAGTGTCACTGATTTCTCCATTCATTGTAATTGTCAACCATGACACATTTTAAAATGTTTCAATTTTACTGGCATAGCAGTGAAGTCTAATTTAATAGAAGTGCTGGTGAATCCCTGCCACCACAACACTCACTCACCCACACACACACACACACACACACACACGCACACTAGCTTATAACAGGCACATCTTTTCCTTGGAAGCAAGGCATATACATTATCTTATCTTATACATTTACTGTGAATGCAAATCTGGTTTAAGTTCAACAGGATGACGACTAACACACTGCAGGCTGAAACAAACATGCAGTCACTATGCTGTGTTTACCCTGCATGACCTTTTTGGAAAGCCACAGGGCAAGTCAGTAAGGAAAAACATGATTGCTGCTGGAATTTTCAGATTCTGAAGAAACCTGGTGATTTTTTGAGTCTTTCATATTTCTGTTTTTTTTTCTGACAGCAGGTGGAAGGACTATTTTAGACTGCACAGTTAACAAAACAATAATTTTTTTTAAACTTTGAATGACTGATTTTCTGGCTACTTGGGAGCAAGCTGTGGACACAACAATGACATATTATCACCCTTTTTTTGACTTGGCAAACATGTTAGCAAACAGTTCCTTATTGACACATCTAGCAAATAAAGATACAGTAACTTTAGCATTTATGTTGAATTGTGTTTCTGGCCAATATTTACTATCCTTTCAGCTTTCAACCAACTCTAGACGGAAGTATGAGCAGGAAAATGTTCCACTAAGTTCTCCAGCAATGTCTTTTGGCATGCTTTTTGTTAACTTGTAATAGTATACTATAAAAGTCTCCTTCAAAAAAGAGATTTTAATCTCATGTAACTTCTTGATTAAATAGGAGTCAGATAAAAATAAATACTATTGTGTCCGGTGTAGAGCAGATAGTGCACAGTGTATTTACCATAGAAGGTATAAAAGTGGACATGGCCACTGTGACACTGGTTTAACTACCGTTTTGAAGCCTGTATTTTTTGCGTTTCATCTGTTGCCGTCTACTAGCCTTTGAGACTATAAACTTATTCTGAGAATATTTTCTCAGGTAATAAATTCAGTAAGAAGTTGGGTTATTTTCTCAGGAACTTCGATACAATTGGACTTCTTTTTGCAGCCAGTGGAGTCGCCCCCTGTTGGTCATTAGAAATAATGCAGGTTTAAGGCACTTCCGCATAAGCTTCATTTTTCTGACCTACAACTACCACTGTTTATCTGCTTTTATAAGTTTACCAGTTTTACATAGCATGTTTATATATATATATATATATATATATATATATATATATATATAGGTGCATCTGAATAAATTAACATATCATAGAAAGTTTATTTCATGTCAGTAATTCAATAAATATATATTATATATATATATATCAAATACATTTCAATAAATCCATTACACACAGAATGAAACATTTCATGTCTTAATTAATTTAATTTCTTCTAATTATAATGATTATGGCAAAAGACCAATTTTAAAAAGTTTATTGGAAATACAGGACATCTATATGCACTCAATATTTGGTTGGGGCTATCTGACTTGAACTACTGGACTTTGATATTCTAATTTATTGAGATGCATATATATATATATATATATATATATATATATATATATATAAAGAGGTGATGCACAGCATAACAAGAAAAATATATATCACCTCTTTATTTTCACTCCTCATTTTCCAATTCCTGTTTTACTGCGCAATAGGCAGCACTGGAGCACGTCAATAAGCACGTGCTTATCACACCACGTCATTTTCCTTTTATTTACAGTCATCCATAAGAACTACTTGTACTGCCAGAGGCAACATAAGCTGTTACGAGTAGGAGTAGACACAAAACAACTAAAAGGAATGTCTTGAGGCAATTCATGAACTTCCTACCGCTCTAATGCTGGGAATGACACGGGGAAGAAAATACTGGTATGCAGCTTCCAAGAACTTCAAAGTTAATCTCAGATAATTTAATAGTAATAAAGACAGTTAAATGCTGTCTACCAAAATAAGGGAGCCACACAGGTAGAAAGAGACATAATAAAGTAAATAAACATGTGGCACTAACAACAGTGAACCCTGCAGTACTTCTGCAGGAGCAACATGCTTCACTTACTGTCAGCCGCTGCACTTCTTTTAAATCAGTGTTGTGCAATAACATCAAAGCACGACCATAAAAGAGTTCAGGCAAAGGGATATGATAACCATTGTGCTCAATTTCTGTCCAAACAAAACTGCTGTGATTGTTGAAGTTCACAACCTGAGAAACAGATCTTTATCTTTCCAAAACGTAAATGCAGTAGTTCAAAAGGATACAACGTCAGGGAAAAACAAAACAAAACACATAGACGTGGTTGGACTCATGAATTACGCCTGTTAATTATAGTAGTAATTATCCAGCCCCACAACCATGTCAACACGACAAACCCAAGTTAAAAATTCTAATGTCTGGCATAAATCAAATCAGATAAAAATAGACAAGCAGCATCAGTCAGGTGAAATCTAAACAAAGAGGCGAACAATAGGCTATTAATTGGCTTGTTTCTGGCTGTTGGCCCAGCTTATGACTCTTTTGAGCTTCCCCAATAAAAATGTTGGCGAAGAGAATACTGGTATGATAATGGACCTGAGTAAAGATCAATGTCACATCTACTGACTGAGTTATTGTAGTATTTATTGTTGCTATTTCACAGAAGTACACTACAATATTGTTTGAAGCACTTCCTGGAATAAACACTGTTAAAAAAAACCCTCAGTGACTTCCACAGTTATAGGGTTATCAGTAGGTTAAACCTGCTGTGTAATGGCTCTATCTACTGGGATTCAGTGTGCATTACAATACTCCCGCAGCTGTCACACCTCCCAGGTACTATGCTCTGTGTTTTATGGGTGGAAATTAAGTTATAAAGTTTGTGTAATTCATTAATAATTTGTCATCAAGGCTGCAGTCATAACTTTTGGTAAATCATTAAAAAAAACTCAAGATCATCTCATTTTATAGCCTGACAGGTCATCAAGTCTGCAGTTTTTATTGTAGATAATTAATAAATGATTCCGCCAATTGAATAATGCATCATGTCTGCTGTTGTAAATGTTAATAAGTTGTTTACAATTAGATTTTTTGCTGAATGTAAGAGTGAGGTCAAACAGTACATTGGAGGAATCCTCCAAAAATTCAAGAAACTAGCTGGAGAGTATTATTGATGTTCAGAAATAATTCATTAAGAAGCTACATATTTAGTTATCAAGCCCCTGTCATTAGTTGGTAAGTAGACTAACTTACATATTTATGGATCAGGCTTATAACAAACTAGAAAATGGTACCAGCATTCTCAAAATTTGATTTGTATCCGAGGCATTATTTTTGCCTTGTCAAACAAAACAAAATAATAATAAAAAGTTATTATTTTTATGTTGCTGTTATTATTATATAAATATATGCAATATGAATATATATATACATATATTCTTATAAATATACAATGTTGCCCTTAAAGTTTTGTTTTTGGACACAATCCTCTGTAAACTGTGGTTTAATTTTCATTGATTAACAGTTAAATAACATTTGAGAAGATATACACTTTATCTGCCAATAATATATCACATTGTCACAATCAATTCATGGAAAAAAGGTAAAACACATTTTATTCCAACTTTATGAGCAACAGTGTATAATAGTTAAAATAAATTATTATCAATAATTATTATTAGTAGTAGAAGAAAGAGATGAATAATAGGAAAATACTATTTTTGGTTTTCTGGATATTTCGGAATATACATTTTTTTATTTAATTTTTAAAAATCTCTCCTCTTACCAGTAATATCCTCCTCAGCTGGTTGCTTTTGAATAAAGTCCTTTCCTTTTTAAATTTCTGTATCCCACACTTGCGATATAACAAGTCACCCTGTAGAAAGTTTTTTCTATACAAAAGCCTGGTGAGCTATTAAACAGATTTATAGAGTGAAATCATGGTGTCGTGCAGTACGAGTACAGGAGACGCCCTTGGGTTCCTCCCTTACAAAACACATAAGGGACTTTTTGTTTATGGTAAAACCTACTTATAAAGTCTAGGTAAAACCCCTTTTCTGACCCTTCAGTATAGCCTCTGTAATAAATGTCCGGCATCAAGTTGTAATAGACAGTGGTGTAAAAAGTATCCAGATCCCTTACTTCAGTAAAAGTACTAATACCACACTGTGAAATTACTCCACTACAAGTCCTGCATTCAAAACTTGCTGAAGAAAAAGTACAAAAGTATCTGGATCAAAATGTACTTAAAGTATCAAAAGTAAAAGTACTCGTTATGTAGAATGACCCCACTCAGACTGTGTTATATGCTCTAAATATATTATTACATTATTTGTATTAATGCTCTTATGTAAGCAGTGTCCTAATTTTGTGAAGACAGGGCTCATAATATAATATAATATAATATAATATAATATAATATAATATAATATAATGTTATAAGATTCAATAAAAAAAAAAGTCAAATCACTTTAAATTGATCATGTTTATGTCGACCTGAAAAGTAACTAAAGCTGTCAACTAAATGTAGTGGAGTAAAAAGTACAATATTTACCTTATAATGTAGTGGAGTAGAAGTATACACTTACATAAAATGGAAATACTCAAGTAAAGTACAAGTACCTCAAAATTGTACTTAAGTACAGTACTTGAGAAAATGTACTTAGTTACTTTCCACCACATGTAATAGATTTATTTTTGTTTAGTACAAACCACAATAGGGTTTCTGCAGCCTGTATAATGACTATAGGCCTGATTTACCTTTAACCTGCTGCCAGCTGTAAGCTGCTCATCCTGCACTGCAAAAAATATCAGTCTTACCAAAACGTTTAGCCTGCTCAGCGTTGAGATCTTGTTTTATGTAAATAAATTGAAACGTGTTACTGAAAATATTATAAAATAAAAAATATAAAAAATAAATATAAACAATTTTCACTTGATTGCAGTGAAGAAGTGTAGCCTACTGTTGTGCAAAATAGAGCTATGTTAAATAAGACAACTCATCACTCCTGCTGCAGTTTAATCCCTGAGAAATGTGTCAGTAATTAAAATTGCCACACAGTAGCAAAAATGATTCATCTTGCATAGCTGGATATTTTACAGTCATGGAAAAAATATTAGACTATTGTTTTCTTCACTTTATTGTTCATTTTAATGCCTGGTACAACTAAAGGTACATTTGTTTGGACAAATATAATGATGACAAGAAAAATAGCTCCTAAGAGTTTAATTTAAGAGCTGATATCTAGACATTTTCCATGTTTTTCTTGATAATGACTTTGGTTATTATTATTAAGAAAACTATTTTTATTGTTATCATTATATTTGTCCAAATAAATGTACCTTTAATTGTACCAGGCATTAAAATGAACAAGAAATTAGAGAAAACAAGGGTGGTCTAATATATTTTTCCATGACTGTTCATAATTGTATGCTTTTACAATTCACTTTAAAAGTGAACATAAACCTGGACACCATGGGTGAATTAACATTTTTTGCAGTGTGCATCCATGGTTGCGTCACATGACCCGTTAATCTTCAGTGTATTTCCGCGTTCACGACGGCCGAGCTGTTATCAATGACTGTCCATGGGTGTGCAAGGTTTTACCGAATGCATCGGAGCTGTTTCCATCATCCTCTCCTCCGGCTGCGGCTGTTGTCTCCGCGCTAAATGAATGAAGCTTTAACCATCTGAGGTCCTCCTCCTCCTCTTCCTCCTCCTCTTCCTCCACCTCCGCCGCCGCCTCTTGTTCTCCATCAAGCCTGTCGTCGACCAGCGCGGCCGAACTGGGGGGGAATCCGGGGAAAGGGAGCCGCGGCGCCGCGCACCGGCCGACTGACACCCCGCCGCGACGCGCCACCAACATGCTCACCCGGGTCAAGTCCGCAGTGGCCGGATTCATGGGCGGAATCATGGCCGGGGGCAGCTCCGGCGGAGGGGGCAACACTGGCTCCGAGCTGCCCATGAAATTCCCCTATATGAGACCTGAGTTCCTTGGACTGTCCCCGGATGAGATCGAGTGCTCCGCGGATCACATAGCTCGGCCCATCCTCATCCTGAAGGAAACAAGGAGATTACCGTGGGCCACCGGATACGCTGAGTAAGTAACCCGAAGACAACTGACTACCCTTAAAGCTGTTGTTTATGTGTCATCATAATGTAAAGCATCTGCAGCCAGTCTTATGGAGGCCTAAGTGTTTGCAGGTGTCCATCACAACAGTTTGTTTCAGGGATTTTCAGCTAGATATGCACACTCAAATACAAATGAGGAGCATGGACCAGGGGGGCAGACCTGCACCTGTTGTGACCTACATTCATCTCCAACGTGGCTCAGCATCCTTTTGCTCTCCAAGCTTTATATTAGGGCTGGGCGGTATGGACCAAAAGTCATATCCCGATATATTTAGGCTGAATATCAATATACCATATATATCCTGATATTTTTAGCGCAAAGTGAGAGCAAATGTTCAGTCAAAGTCAAATATGACATGTCACAAGTAGTTTTATTGATATTGTTTATTTAAGTGAACATAAATGCTGTATAACAACAGGAGTACCTTTTTTAAAAAAAATCAAAGCTCCATAAAGTGCACATTTAAATAAAAAATATCTTAAATAAAAATAGCCTATGGAATAAAATAGGCCAATCTTTTTTCCGAAATAAGTGTATTTATATTGGAAAAGAATAACGAACATTGAAAAAGAACTAAATATGACAAACCCTAATAAGGGCAGCATGGATATATAAAGAAAGAAAAAAAATCGAACTATTATGCAGTATGGTCTAATTCCATATCACATTTAGAAATATATCGATATATCTTTTATATCGATAGATCGCCCAGCCCTACTTTATATGATATTTACAGATCGTGCTGACAGCACTCAGAGAGCTCAAGCTGGTTCTCACGTGCAAGAGGATGATGCACCCTCTACTGTACCAGCAGCATCTGGGTATTAGTCTACAACTGTAGACTCTATTTATGGCTTGCTGTGGGTCAGTGTGTGATTGCATGCTAATAGCCTCTAGCTAAACCAGTTCAGAAAGATGCAGCCTCAAATTCTGGCTTTGCTTTCCTGACCCCAGATTGCTGACTGGTCTTTAATGCACTTAAGTGAAGAGTTTGTTGCAGTTTATGTCTGTCGTCGTGGCTACTTCTGCCAGCATCAGCAGGGCCGAGCAGAGAACTGTCATGTCACATTTTACACAGCAGTTTTACCTTTGCACAGTCACGGCTTCACAAGTCTGATGGAAATGCACAGAGAGAGCCAGGACATTATCCCATGAGGAAATGCATTTAGCACTGCATTTGTGTAATGGAATAATGGTGCATCACCACATTGATTCAAAAAAGCTCTGTCAGTGTGAGGAGGATGGGCGGTTAATCAATAAGAGCTGCCACAATTTCACTTCTAAATGGAAAACTGTTTGAAATGAGCGTTCAGTTTATCAAATCAAAAGCAGGGTCTGAGATTCTCTGATGTTTGGTTTGCTCAAGTGACTGCTGAAATAAGTTGTTGTTATAAATTACGTTTAAATTCCAATACATTCCAATAAAAATGTCCATAAAAACCAATGATAACCAATGAATGTTGATCCTCACGAATAAAGTCAGTGGCATAGCCTGGAAAAAAGGTATGTTTCAATCAAAATTTTATCAAATTATGGCCTTAAATTTGAAAGTTTTGTTGAATCGTGACTCCTCCAATTAACAGCAGACTACAGTACATGGGTGTATTACAAGTTGACTCATCTTAATTTCAGGATATGTTAAGTTTTAGAAACTGGGATTGACATTTTTCACTATTTTCTGTAGACGAAAAACAAAAAAATCAAGAAAATAATCTGAATAATTTGTGGAGTAGGGCCTAACATAGAGACAAAATAAGACCTCATCTGTAGAATAAAATCTTGGCACAAGACGTACAACCTGACTACAGCAATATATAGTTAACTTGCTGCATTTGTTTATTATCAAGGGAAAAAAATGTCTGAAAAATATGCAGGTCAAAGGTTTTTTAGATACAGTACTATAGCCACTGTTCCCACCCTTGGTTAATATATAATGAATAAATTCCAACATGACAACCTGTTTCTCCACCCTGATAATGTGTGGTTAACATTTCAATATAAGGCATATCAGAATGTTGAGACATTATCAAGGAACAAATAAGAAAATAATTGCTCATTAATCATTTTCAACAAGCTCCCTAATAAGTAAATAATAGATAAAGAGAGAAGTGTGCAACTGAGGATATTTATTGAATCGTTTCTAGATATCTGTGAAACCACTACTGCTTTCCTTCCAGAAGAGCAGATAACATTTGAATATTTTTAAATAGTTCTTCCGTAAAGTTGAGGTCCTTTGAACAGTTATTTTGCAAAAAAAAAGTTTGTTCCCATTCTGTATCCTTTAAAGTTGTTCACACACATTTGTTGTTAAAAATTTCTCTCTTCTCTCTCACTGGATACTACTGAAACTGTTTGATAATCAGGTCTTTGGTCACATCATTCTTTCTTTCGGTCTCTTAAGGCACACACACACACACACACACACACACACACCCTCAAACGAGCCTTTAAAGAAGTGAGGACCGGCCGAAATTTCCTCACTCTGTTGGTTAAAAACGTGTTCCGGTCCTCACTATGTAGGAAGTACAAGAACACACACACACACACAGACACACACACACACACACACAGATACTCAGAGCAGGCATGAAGTGTCTCTTTGGGACCGGTGTGGTTAATGAGTTCAGCTCATACCGGCATTCATCTGTAATTAAAGCCTCCTGTGTTTTCATTACAGCAGCCATGTTGGCTCTCACCTCTCCTCCCTCTCAGACTCTTTACTGCTCACAACATAAACACAAGTTTTCCTTTTCTTTCCATTTAGGAATAAAGCTAATTCGAAGAAAATGTAAAGTCATCAAGACAAATCTTTTGATGTGGTGCTGTTTAATTGACCGTTCATTGAACAGCAACTGTCCATAGCTAACAGTAGCAGCCGCAACTAGCATGTACAGTTTTTTAACATTAGCTTACTAACGGCTAACTTGTCCTCTGTGGTTGCCATAGAGGGCTAAAATAATCCTTTGACTTTTGAAGAAAATCTTGAGAAATCAATGGACGTCACGATTAGTTCTTGAGACACAGCCTTGTGTGGAATTTAATGAAAAAATATCAAAATACAGAGTCGATTGACAAGAAAGAACAAATGCTTTGGTCAGAACAGCGAGGGACCCCACCTTTCTATTCTCTGTTCACTCATGTGAGGTATGACTCATGGTCTTTAATTTCCGGGATTTGTTTCCATCTGATGTTTTGAGATTTCAGGGAAGTCCTGAATCAACATCTTATCTCAGCCCACCGCCCCGGATGGGCCGTGCTTAAATCTAATGCTTTTAGCTAGCTAAGCAAATTTTGTATGTATGACGCAGCTTTAGCCTCAGTCTTTTAGCATGAAATAGCCTTTGAAGCCACCAATTACATACAAATTTTGTTATCATTACGTTTGAACAAAAAAATTTACCTTTAGTCATACCAGGCATTCAAAATGAACAAGAAATTGAAGAAGACAATGGTTTGATAATTTTTTGCATTACTGTATATATATAATCTATACAGTTGTATATACCACTTTACAGGATTCTCATTTAAATTGCAGTCATTTTTAAGTCAATTAAGCATTGCATTTTTTAGCTAAACTATGTAGCTAATTTAGCAGATGAAATGGGGCAGTGTCAGTTATTATTTCAGCTAGCAAAATGAATGCTCAGAGCCTAGAAATGAGTAGGTGTTTTTGTCCATCACTGTCTGAAATCAAGTTAAAAAGATATAAAAAATCATAAGTTTAATCTTCCGTTATTATTACATTTTAGCGATGATCTTCTCAGTAGAACTACATTTCGAAGATAAACACATCTGTTCATTCCATTCAAACGGTCTCAATTTGTATTTTTATTTTCTTATTTCCTACATTCAGGTGGTATTGCAATCCCGACCAAACCCTCAAGAAAAAGTACTACAATTGGACTGTTTTAGCATTTCGCTCTTTCGCTGTTATTGTTCCTTTGATGTTCCGAGTTAAACGGAGGCAAAGCTATGAACCATTGTGCTTCACCAAATAATTATCTCATCCTTGGGGCTAATGTCTGGCCCAGAATCTGTTGCTGAGGGTAGAGAAACAAAGAGGGCATTAGAAGTCTGACAATGGAGGGGAAAATTAGGTTTTGTTCCTAATGGGAGGAAAGCTAATTGTTCCGAATGAAAGAAAAAAAAAATTGATTGGCAGGGAAATAAAATGACTCTCATTCTTCTTGCAAATTGTGAAATGAGGACAAATTACATGCAAGAGCACTTTCACACACACACACACACACACACACACACACAGTGGCACCAGCTGCACCTAGCAGCAAGTAGAGTAACAGAGTGATCCAGTATTGATTGGACCTCTTTCATGCCTTGTATTCATGAAATGTGTGGAGTGTTTTTGCATATAGTTTTAGGGTTCAAAAGTTCATATAAATGTGTAATTTTTCAAACACTCATCTAAAATCAGCAGGACATGGTCACACATAGGGCTGGGTGATATATCGACCTAAAAAATGTATCGATATATTTTTTAATGTGATATGTAATTAGACCATATCGCATATATCGATATAGTTTGATTTTTTCTTTCTTTATATATAAATGCTGCCCTTACTAGAGTTTGTCTTATTTAGTTCTTTTGTACTGTTGTTATTCTTTTCCCATACAAATATAATTATTTCAGAAAAAGATTGGCCTATTTTATTTCATAGGCTATTTTTATTTAAGATGTTTTTTATTTAAATCTGGAGCTTTGAACAAAAAAAAAGGTACTCCTCTTGTTATACAGTATTTATGTTCACTTAAATAAACAATATAAAAAAAACTACTTGTGACATGTCATATTTGACTTTGACTGAACATTTGCTCTCACTTTGCGATAAAAATATCGGGATATATATCTTGTATCGATATTCAGCCTAAATATATCGGCCTATAATATATAATATATCGCCCAGCCTTAATGACGCATACGCAGCACATCACATTACTGTGTTTGTTGACAGCAGATTTTATAAAGAATACAGAGACTTTCCAGATGTCTGTGTTTTATGACCGTAATAACTCATTTTGTACTATGATTATGGGTGTTGTGGTAGCATATTCAGTTTGAAAGCAGAGCTGTGTAATCGTAGTGAGGACCAGCCCTGTGGATATGATGATTTTAAACTGCATACGACACATTCTAAAGAAAGCAGAGCCAGGTTTAGCTCAGACGCTCCCTCAATACCACAGGACTTAGCATGGCAACCAGCTCTGTTGTTAACAAATTGCTCTTTATGGAAGTTGGTAGCACAGTTATAACAAATACTTCACCAGACATGGCAGTGCCTGGTGCAGCTTATTGGCTGTTGTTGCCATATCCAAAGGGGAAATTAGAACAGTGTAGAACACCAGCAGGGGCCAATTAACCATGTTTTAGTGGAGCACTTTAATCGTCAAACTGTAGTTGAAAAAGACTCAGCATGAGGTCCAAAAAGCTGCATCCTATAAATATTAAATGTTGTTCTTGTTTTGAACACTGATCAGACAAGAATGCCGATTTTTGAAAATAAACTTGAAAGGGCTTCTTGTCTATGGGACTTCCACTGCAGTGCACTAAAGCGAAATGGCCAAACAAATGTACACTTAAACTGGGTTAAAAATATAAAGTGTTTTTTTGATATGTTGTCCTCCCATTTAATCAGCACATAATGGGTGATGGGTGATTAATCGAATGACAAATTTGGCTTCCAACAATTCTAAAAACATAACAAAAAAAACTATTATTGTGCTGTGTTCTGTTTAATAAGATACTCTAGTTTTGTCTTGTGAAATTAATCCAACACACCCCTTCCTTTACAACAGGGTGCTTCTTTCTTTTTTCTGCTGACTGGAAAAATGTTGTTTTATTGTTGTTTTTCTTTGTTTACAAGTTTACAGTAGGTTTTTGCAATGCATTTCAATATGTTTGATATAATTTTATTTTGCTCAAATTTATTTGAATTATTTGTATACATGTCATATATTTAAATAGGTGTTTAGCAAGTGTACTCATCATATTTATTATTATTTTTATTAATTTTTTATATTATTTTTTTCAATGCATACTGTATGTATATATATATACTTTTTTCTTTACTAGTTTTCTGTTAAATATTATCATTATTTAAGTTCAATAAATAATCATATATTTAATTTTATAATATGATTTTTACCGTAATCAAGCAGCCTGACTACATAATCTGCAGTGGAAACTACACGAAGACAATTTCTCTCTGTTTCTCTCCGTGAGTCTCTCCCTATCTTCCTCTTTCTATCGAAGGTTAATGAGCATTTGAGGCAAAAAAAAAAAAAAACCCAGACATTGATGTTGCCAGTGGAAAACATCCAGTCTGTGTCTATAAATAGGCATGCCAATTTCTAAACTCACACACACATTCACAACAGCCTCCAGAGACGTCTGTCTGACAGGCTAGGCTCATTGGAGCTGCCTCCGCAATCCTGATTTTTTAACCATTTATTGGTAGCTCAATTACATCAGCTTTCTTTAGCTATAATAAAAACACTTTAAAACTTTATATTGGGTGTTGTAAATTGAGTTGAAATTTGGGGTTCTTTGGCTGACATGGGCATACAACAAGCATATCTGTCATTTCAAGAATTGGTTGAAAATGTTACTTTGTATGTATAATCAGGTGAGACTGCTATGGAATTTTTTAGGCTGAAACCAATTTTAGAGTGAAAAAAAACCCATTAATTACCAATATGGTTTCCAATACATTCATTTTTAATGAACACAGGCATATATGTATATAATGCTATCAGTGTACATGTTTTCAGATATGTGCCCATATGAAAACTGTTTTGGTTATGTATTTTATTATTATTTATATAAAAACATTCAACTTTCTCAAGTTGTCTTAAGGAATTCATGAGGCAGATACCAATTTTAGAGTGGAAAACCCCCCATTAATTATCAATATGGTACCCAATACAATTCATTTTTTAACATGGAATGAACTTGGTTAGACCATAGCTAAATTTTCTAAACCATAATATTCTGCAATGTATGTTCTGTAAAAATACATTTTCATATATGTGCATAGCGCACCGATACCGATAGATACCAATAAATCTATTATAGGCCAATATCTGCTAATTGCAGTCAACAGTTATCTGTCTTGCTCTAATCTATAATCATTTTAATATTCTTTAATAGTTATTTGTGACTTGTGACCATCTCAAAACAGTTATTTCAAAATTTCAAAATGTTAAAATGGAAATAAGACATATCACTTTATTCAAGCCAGACAGCCATTGTGTGGCTGTCTTTGATCATTACTGGGTTTCATCTCTCTGTGGTCTGTCAGGTTAAACAAAGGACAAATAAAGATGAATGTGGCAACACACATGCAGCTTTGGGCATGTATATTCACACAAACAAAGACCTCACATTTACCCAGAAGCGTCTGTCCCGATGCATCAGGACACACCCGGCAGAGCAGGACCACAAACAAGCTCTCCTGTTTGATCCTCATCAGGAACATGAAACATACAGGGACAGCTGTGTGGCTGGGTGTGCTGATAAAAACCACAGGCTGCGGCTCGGACTAATTGTTGTGATCCTGCAGCGAGCCATAATAACCATGAAAGACTGCAGCATCGTTTCATCCAACAAAAAGCATCTGATGTCGGCTTTCATTCATTGTTGTTCCAGACCACAGCTGTCAGACTGGGAAACCACAGCAAGTGGTGCATCTGTTGCTTGTAGCTACATTTTATGTGGAAAACATGAATGCAGAAAGTATGCTGTCAAATGGCTTATTTTATGTAATAGGACCTCTGAATGGCCAGAAACAGTCCTAGTGTAAAATATGAATCAACCTACAGTTGAAACCAGAAGTTTACATACACTATATAAAAAGACACATATGCTTTTTTTCTCACTGTCTGACATGAAATCAGACAATCATTTTTCCTGTTTTAGGTCCGTTAGGATTACCAAAATTATTTCTATTTGCTAAATGCCAGAATAATGAGAGAAGGATTTTTTTAGACAATTTTTTATTACTTTCTTCAAAGTCAGAAGTTTACATACACTAACATTATTATGCCTTGAAACTATTTGGGAAAGCCCAGATGATGCTGTCATGTCTTTGGAAGCTTCTGATAGGTTCATTGACAACATTTGAGTTAATTAGAGACACTGGCTGTTTTATGTTTCTTTAGGAGTAATGGCTTCTTCTTCTTCTTAACGGAACCTAAAACAGGAAAAATGATTGTCTGATTTCATGTCAGACATTGAGAAAAAAAGCATAATGTCTTTTTATATAGTGTATGTAAACTTCTGGTTTCAACTGTATATATCATGCCTTTTTTCCAGGGTGATTAATGCTGGTAAGAGTGCCCTGAATGAGGACCAGGCCTGCTGCGAGGTGGTCATAGCAAGGAGGCGGCCAATGAGCTACTGCCCTCCGTCAACGCCCAGCAAGACCCCAACAGCCAAGAGACGCAACTCCCTGCCCAACGGAGAGGGCCTCCGCATGGAGTACGGCAAGCTGGGAGAGGTAAGAGGGCACACACAGATATTGCCGAATTTTGAAAAATAAATTTGAAAGGACTTCTTGTCTATGGGATTTCCACTGCAGTCCTCTAAAGCAAAATGGCCAAACAAATGTACACTTAAACTGGGTTAAAAATAAAAAGTTTTTTATTAATTCGTTGTCCACATAATAGGTGGTGGATAATTAATCAAATGACAAATTTGGCTTCCAACGATTCTAAAAATATAATCAAAATATAACTATTATTGTGCTGTGTTCTGTTTAATATGAGCTCTCGTTTTGTCTCATGATATTAATCCAACACCCCTTACTTTACAACAGACTGCTTTCTTCCATTCTTCCATTTCATCTGACTGGAAAAAGGTTTTTTTTATATGTTTACAAGTTTACAGTAGGTTTTTGAAGTGCATTAAAATATATTTGATTATTTTTATATATGTAATATATTTAAGTAGGTGTTTAGTAAGTGTACTCATTTTACAACATAGTTGATTTTATTTATTTTTGATCTATTTTTATATTATTTATTTAAATGCAAACAGTTTTTCTTTACTAGTTTTCTGTTGAATTATTATTATACACATACACACATTCCATCCAATGCACAAATGGTATGCAGTGTATGCACGATGCAGTTATAAACAGTGTAGCTCACAGGCATACACATGGATACACACACAGGGAGCAGTGACCTGACTACTGGAGCTGCTCAGCAGTAAACAGTTGGAGGTGACATCAAGTACCGTATATGGAGAGCTCTTTATGTGCAACCTGGAGCATTTCTTCCTGTAGTGTGTTTAGTGGTGGCATGGAGAGTAAATCTGAATTTGAAAACAAAATTGATGTGTCCAGGGCTGCAACTAACCATTATTTCTATCATTTAATAACTTTAAAGTAAGTTTTTTTTTCCTAATTATTCAAGAGGTTGTTTTGATATTGTTTATCTATTTGCTAATAAAATATCAGGAATTAAAAAACAAGATCCCAACAACACAAGTTCAGGTAAACAGTTAGGGATAATGAATGAATGAATGAATGAATGAAAAACCAAGATGACGTCTAAAACTCTAAACATAATGAATCAGATGTTCCCATCAACATCATTTTTATGAACTTTTCTTGTCCCTTCAGGCTGCTTGATAAATGCAAAAATCATAACCACAATTGTTTTTGATATATATATTGAGATCACAATTGTTTACCACAATTTTGCATTGACTTTGGAAATATGCATTTATTTATTGAATGTATTTTTTTAACTTTACATTTAATTCAGTTGAAAAACAAACAAATAATACATGTAAACATTATATCAATAAATAAAATAATAATATGCACAGAATATCTGCACACTTAATTTCGCTGGGTTTTAATGAAAATAAGACTTTTAATAAGAATTTGTCACCCTTGCCTGCAAAGCAGTTTTGACATTTTACAGACTGAACAATGTTAAGATTAATCAAGAAAATAATCACACATTATAAGGATCATGGACAGTTGACTTATGACATAAATTCATAAGCATAAACATGTTTCTCTGTAGCTGATGGTTAAAAGATAGTACATTTATTTAGTAGTTTTTTGATGGTTAGTTGAGTACATTTAGTTGGTTATTATACTTTAAAATGTAAATGTTTTTAATTTAAACTGTCTTTTGTTTTTACTGTGGATTTTACTTTACCTTTAATTCAACTTAAAAAACAATAAAAATAAGTGTAAAAATTACATAAATAAATAAAATAATATGTAATTATACACAACTGTATACATTTAGGTTAATAATATAAAAATAATAAATTAAAATTAATTATTTTAAAAATATAAACTATGTTGAAATGTTTTATCCTCCTGTCATGTAAACTAAACTAAGAAAAATTAGTGAAAACTAGTGAAACTAGTGAAACCAGCCACAGCTGACAATGACAGCATTCATCATGGAAAAAACATTGCACACAAACACTGAGTTTTTTCTAGGAGGAAGTAGATCAGACAGATCGTCATTTATGTCACTTGGGAATTCACTGAAAAAATTCCAACAGTTGACGCCCGGAGTCTTTTTATTCACCCTGCGCTGCGTGTCGAAACTTGCACTGAGGTCAGTTGGGAACGATGAGCCAGCTCAAAATGTCCAAAATCGTAATTGTGAATCTACTTAGGTAGCTTTTGACGGGGTAGCCTGGCTAACATCAGACTAATCACAAATGAGATTAGTCTGAAAACCAGCCGTTCATTTCTCCGTAGAGGAGGTGTGGTTTACGATCCTCCAGAGCTGTTTATTGGACGCTTAGAATGTCTATCAAAAGCGTCTGTAGGTAGCTCTTAGCCAATCGTATCAGTTATACCAGATGACGCATGTAGAGCGACAGAAATTGATGTTTGTTGTGTGTGTGTGTGTGTCTGTGAGAGTGTTGCTTGCTGCTTTGATTCTCCAGTTCTCGCTTTCTGCAAGATTATTTATTTTCACGCCTTATTCCCCCTAATGTCATTCAGCCACACACATCCACTGATTTTATGGGCAATTAACAAGCTGCTGCGGGTCTCTCGGCGGCTCCGCTGTCCCCCGGCTCGTAGCGAGATCACCAGCGTTACAGTAGCGGCGCTAGTGGCGGGGCTAGTGGCAGGGCTAGTAGCGGCGCTAGTGGCGGCGCTAGTTGGTAGATTAGACTTTTCCCAAATCCTGTCGGAAGCAAGGCTAAAACATCCTTTTTTTGTGGTGAAACAGGAGTGTAAAGTCAAACGTTGTTCATCTTTTAAAATCAACTTTCGCTCTAAACTATTTAAAACACCATCTACAGCTAAAGAGAGTTTCGCGTCTGCTGCAGCCATGTTGGATCCGTAAGAAAACTACAAGCTTCCATCTGCCGAGTAGTACGCGTCATCTTCTTGCCGTCCCTCCCCGCTCTGTGATTGGATCCCTAAAACAGGGCTAAGAAACGGCCCTGGTTGCCAGACTGCCTGGAGGTTCAAAATGAAATTCAATGCGCAAGGCAGTATGGGTATACCCAGGCTATTGACGGGGCAGAATTAACAGCAGAAAAACACTAAGCTTAACTGGAAAAATAATGTATATTTAAGGTGGACAGAAGTGTGACAGCGGGCCTTGTGCTTTTCCTGCCATGGAGGAGAAGATATAAGGAGGTTTGACCTCTGCAGTTTCCCAACACTATGGGACGGGATGAGTCATGATGTTATCTCCTGGGTCTCTCCTCCCATAGATGACTCACTCACACATACTACAAGTCCAGCCAGCAGCATTACTCATTAAGCTTTAAGGCTTTTTTTCGACTTCAAATGTCACATTTAAAAGACAAAATACTATTTTAGTCTGAGTATGGTAATGATGAGTTGGAGGAGAAGTTTTCCATCATTATTTTTTAAGATCATTTGGATAAATTGTAGTATTTCGGGTATTTGAATACAATCATGGAAAAAAATATTAGACAGCCATTTCTATTCAATTTATTGTTCATTTTAATTGCCTGGTACAATTAAAGGACAAATGTTTGTTTGGACAAATATAATAGCAAGAAAAATAGCTGATAAGAGTTTAATTTAAGAGCGGATATCTAGATATTTTCCATGGTTTTCTTGATAATAACAAAAATCATTATCAAGAAAACCATGGAAAATGTCTAGATATCAGCTCTTAAATTAAACCCTTATGAGCTATTTTTGTTGTTATCATTTAATTTGTCAAAACAAATGTACCTTTAGTTGTACCAGGCATTAAAATGAACAATAAACTGAAGAAAACAAGCGTGGTCTAATCATTTTTTCCATGAATGTATTTGGGTGAATACAGGTATATTCAGACAGACGGTATAAGAAAAATACTGTTTTTTAAACATTAAAGCATGAAAACATATTCTAGCAAAAGGGGGAAAAAAGAACCCAATAAATATTACCATATGTTTCTTGTTTTAAGTCAATAGGGTATTTACTACATATCATATGAGACAATTTCAAAGTTATCGCCTAGAAATGAAACATTTTCAAAAGTATGAACCTAAAATGACCATAAATTACCCTTTTTAAAGTACAATTTATCAATACTTCAAAATGAAAAGGCAGTAGAATAATTATTGACTCAATATTGATTCATATCAATTTGACTCATTTGTTTAAGGCGGTGAACAATTAATAATAATTTGATCAAAAATCATAATATGGACAAATAACAGGATGCACAATATTTGTTAAAGCTAAATATGTGTCAAATGCTCTTCTGAATTAAGTACCGTGGTCATGGCCAGCGCCAGGATTTTTATTTACTGCAGTGTTTTAGTAGTTGCTATAGGATTGAGTGGTGTTGCTTGCTTTTTTTTTTTTCTTTTTTTTTACATATGTGGCCTCAGCTATTTTTGGATATTTTTTCTGCACTGAGTAAGTTTACACAATATCAAAAATAATTACACCTGGACATTATGTCCTACAATTATTCAGCCTGTCCTCCCTCCAGCTGTGAGTACCGACACTCACTGCCTTTACTGGAATACAGTTCATTATTGCCAAGGACTACCAGGTTGTTATAGTTAACAGCATGGGAGGCATGTTGCAATTTTTATTCTTTGTTTGCATCACTTTGTCCCCTGTGTTGGTTTGGCCTGAATCAAAGAGATTTCCACTGAAAACTATCTCACAGTTGGCTCAATGGTTCCTGTTCCTCAGAAAGTAAAGTTGTAGTGGTAGTAATGAGTCATAGTGGGAGTTTCTTTTTTTCAATTATAGACTTGTTGAAGAAAATGTTACATCTGGGTGTGTTTTAGTTTTAGATAGAAATGTCTAGGCAGCCAAGACAATTTATTGTATGTAAATTAGCACTTGAGGATTTCTGTGGCACTGACTCCTTATGTGAAGCATTGTTTATAAGTAACACCGGTGAATTTGGCTTTAAATCAAGTAATGGGTCTAAGTAATGATCTTCTAAAATTCTACAATGTCATTTAGCAGACGCTTTTATCCAGAGCAGCCGTACATTTGAGAGTTCAATTTCTTATAGAGCCTCTGTGGAAATTCTGATCCGGCAGTGACAGACAGACAGTGGGTGGATACTGATTAGTGGGTGTGAAGTATGCATTTTTCGAGCTCCAAAATAGTATAATCCCTTTATCATTTTTATAATGATTGTGTGGCTGAATATGATTATGTTCAATTCAGCTGTTAATTAGCTGTGTGATTGCATGCTGTTGTCATTAGATCGGAAATAAATCTATATGTACAGGTGCATCTCAATAGATTAGAATATGATGGAAAAGTCAATTTCCAGTAGTCAAGTATTGAGTCATATAGATCAGCTATTCTCAACCTTGGGGTCGGGACCCCAATTGGGGTCGCGAGATGATTTCTGGGGGTCGCCAAATCATTTCGGAAGTCAACTCTGTCTCCACTGTGTTAAAGTGTTCATGTGTTAATGTGTTTTAGTCTTTTTGGTCACCTAATGTCTTTTTTTTGGTTATTTTGTTTCTTTTTTGTGTCTTTTTTTGATCATTTTGTGGTCAATTTGTGTCTTTTTAGGTCATTTTGTTTCCTTTTTTGGTCATTTTCTGTCTTTTTGGTAATTTTGTTTCTTTTTTGGGTCATTTTCTGTCTTTTTTTTGGTCATTTTGTGTCTTTTCTGGTCATTTTATGTCTTTTTTGGTCATTTTGTGTCTTTTTTGATCATTTTGTTGTCAATTTGTGTCTTTTTTGGTCATTTTGTTTCCTTTTTTTGGTCATTTTGTTTCTTTTTTGGGTGATCTGAACTGTGCATGTGAGATTCCGTTCAGTGAGCAGGGGTCGCGGACAACATGCATGTTAAATTGGGGGTCGCGACTCAAAAAGGTTGAGAACTACTGATATAGATGGACATTCAGAGGCCAACATTTCCATATTTAACATAGTTTTTAAAATTGGTCTTTTGTCATATTATATTTATACAGCGGGCACACAACATTGTGAAAAACCCACCCCGCACACCACCCCTTTTCCCTGCTCCCACCCGGTCGGCACTATAGGGCCTTAAAAGCGCGCACATCGAGGCTGCAAAACAGCTCCTTTCCTAGGGCCATCAGTGTGGTTAATAGATACTGCCTTCCGGTGCCCAGCATATAGTTTTTAACCCCTCTGGATTGTGCAATATAGGGCTAGTAGCTTAAATCGGTTTCTCTGATGCTGCTCCTCTGCTCCCTGGTGGTGGTGATGATGATGATGATGATATCTGAGGCTTCAACTTGTTGATGTTTTAAGTTTTTAGTTGTAGTATCCTGTATGTATTTTATTGTCATGTGGAAGAGATTGTGTTGTGATTGCTTGTACTGCATTGTTTTTAGTCGTTGCACAAATGAATTTCGTTGTACATAATGACATTAAAGATTCTATTCTATTCTAAATTTTAGGTCTTCATTAAATGAAGAAATTAAATGAATGAATACATGAAATGTTTCATTCTGTGTGTAATGGATCTATATAATATGTTATTTCCACTATTGAATTGAATTACTGACAAAAATAAACTTTTCTATGATATTCTAATTTATAGAGATACTCCTGTATCTGCGTCTCTCTGCAGGACAGTGAGGGGCTGGTGTTCCACTACTGGGCCTTGTTCGATGGCCACGCCGGCTCAGGTGCAGCAGTTGTCGCCGCCCGCCTACTGCAGCACCACATCGCCTGCCAGCTCCAGGCCGTCATCGAGATCCTACGCAACTTGGCCTCCCTGCCCCCGACTGTCCTGGGCGAGGAGCCCGACAACAACCCCTACCTCCAGGGAAACACCCCGGGGCCTCATCGAGCCCTGACCCGGGCCGCCTCTCTGCGCGGGGCCGCAGGTGCTCCAGGTTCCCCGTGCAACACCCCGCCGCCTCCCCCGCGCTTCTTCACGGAGAAGAAGATCCAGCATGAGAGCCTGGTGATAGGGGCCATAGAGAACGCCTTCAAAGAGATGGTGAGAGACAGGTGCAAGGTCACCATGAATCTCAGCCCACTCATCCTGATCGCTGCTGAAAGCTTTCACGCTCGACGGAAACCACTCTGTCTGTCATGCATTATTACCTTACACTTTATGCTTTTGGCTGAGACGCTTAAGTAGTAAAAGTTATCTAGTAAGGTCAGTTTGAAGAGAAGTGTTCATTTTCATCTTGCAGGGATCTTTGACCTTGTCATCATCGCATTATCAGCATAATCAAACTATGTTATTTTCCCCTCTATACCTGAAAATATTCACCTTAAAGGGACAGTCCGGATTTTTTGAAGTGGGGTTGTATGAGGTACTTATGAAACGAAAATAAGACTTTTTATAAGAGTTTGTCATCCATGGCTGCAAAGCAGTTTTCTGACTTTTTAACAGACTAAACAATGTATAGATAAATAGACAAAATAATGCTACATTATAAGGATCATGGACAGTTGACTTATGAGATAAATTCATAAGCAGAAACATGTTTCTCTGTAGCTGATGGTTAAAAGATTTATTTAGTGGTTTATCGATGGTTAGTTGAGTACATTTACTTTGTCATTATACTCAAAATCAGTTGATTTGTGTTAGATAAAACAATATATGAATTATATATTCATATATTGTTTTATCTGACACAAATCTTGCAATGAAGTCATCCCACATTCACAATATAGTAATAGTAATCTTCACAACCCTCTAATTAAATTTGAATGAATTGTATCTTATTTGCATTGGAAACACATCTAACAGTGTTTTCCTTATTTTCCTATTTGAAGGAAAATATTAGTACTAGAGTGCATGACCTGTCAAATTGTAAATTTTTGCAGTGGCAGCAGGCACAGTGCCAGTGTAAATGCGCTAAATATTTGCATGAATACTAAGCAGATATGTAAATGCAGTTACCGAAGGAGCCAACACATGCAAATAAGTACAGATAAACAAAAGCTGGTATCAATTGCTGAATTAGCTTTTGCTGTTATAATGTAACATATGCTATGCACACTGATATTGTGACCTGAGGGCATGCATATTTATCAACACAAACACTTTACAGAGATGCACAGAAAGATTATTCTCCAACCACAACCTTTAGCTTCTCTGTTTACAGTTTATTTAGAGAGCTGGCTTATGAATTGATAGCTCCAGGCTGAACGCCACTCAACCACACACATAAGACTGCAAATTTCTGTCGCTCCAATTCAGCATCTGACTAAATATGTCTCAAGTAATTTTCTTTTTAATAGGAAGCATTTAGTTGAAACCGCTACAGGGAAATCTGCCTTTTTATGTGACCAAATGTTTCCCAAACGTTAACATTTTCCCTCGCTCTTTTGTTTTGAATGTTTCTCTCAAATTGCTCTGAGTGTCTTTAGAAGCCAAGGTCTATGCAGTATTACCACTAGATGGCAATGGAAAACAGCCCACACTATTAAAGCTGGACCCTGCAGTACCCAGATTAAAGAGATCACTGTGAAAGCTCCTCTCAGATCAACCCCCCGCCACTCTTTACCCCGAGTGGAGAAAGCAGCACTCTTACACTTGATTTGACATTCTTTGTAGGAGATTATCGCTGCATCAGTTAAAGTGCTGTGGCCTTTGTAAAATAAAAAAAAGTCCACCTGCAGGATAGAAACTGCTAATCAGAGAGTCCTGACTGCAGGGTTTTTCTGTAAAACTGGAATGCCGAAACAATCATGTGATTATATTCCAGTTGTAGAAGCTTTAAGGGAGGATTTTAAGTAGCAAAACCCATAACAAGCACTATGAAACAGGGAAAAACAGTGCTGAGTGCATTCATCAGTATAAGCCTCTTGAACATGCTAAGGCAATATCCAAACCCTCTCGCATATCACATTATTCATGCATGGCCAGTTCTTGTTTACTGACACACGGTCAACAAGAGGTTCAGGTTAAGCCGATCGATAGTCTGCAACGAAGCCCACACATAGTCTGTCTGTCTAAAAAGTTGATCAGATTTTCTCGCCTCTTGCTCACTTTCTGAGTAGTTGTCTCCATCTCTCTCTCACAGCCTTAGTTATATGTATGAATGTTATTAAGGCAGAAACTATGCATTTAAATGTCCCCTCTGCTTGTGTGGGCTGCCAGCAGTGTAGAGTTTCTTACTTTTACTGTTTCATGTGGGTGGATGTGGGAGGTTTATGAAGCTTTTTTTCTATTGTGCTTCATAAGTGATGCTTCATTAAAGATTGACAAGTGTCTCTTCCTTCTGCCTTCCCCAGGATGCCCAGATTGAGAGAGAGAAGCAAGTCTATAACATCACAGGAGGATGTACGGCTCTCGTTGTGGTTTACCTGCTCGGAAAACTCTATGTTGGGAATGCAGGTGACAGCAGGTGTGTATCTTCTGTCCACTAAAGTAAAGCAGGCGTAGATAATTATACCGCAGTAGACCGTAGGGACACAAAAACATATGATGTCAGTACATTTTGCTTGGACGCCGTCCCTGCCAGCCTCAGCAGGAAATTGGCTTCTATGGGAGGGTAGTCAGCTGATCACCTGGGCCTCCATGCTACATTTGAGGTCATATAATTAAAGGTATACTACTCAGAACAGTTGTTTTAAAAAAAAAAAAACAATGTAGGGTTTTGTTTTCACTTTTGTTTAGCTGTGGAGGAGGGGCCATGTTTGAATGTTTTGGGGGGTTTTTTATTGTTGTTTTTTTTTAAAAAAAAAAAAATTAAAATTGGAGATCAGCATTTCATAAGCATCAAGTTCAGCATCATGTTATCCAATTCCATCATGTTATCCAACAAACCAGAAGAAGAAAAAAAGACAACCCCCAAAAACAAATTTAAAAAAAAAATATATAAAAAGAAATAATAATAATAATAATAAAATATGAATAAATAAATAAATAAATTAGTAAGTGAAGATAAATAGGTAAATAAATGAAAAGCAAAGCAAAGCATAGCTTAAATAAAATATAGTAATATAAACATAAAGCGAGGCGAAAGCGAAGAGAATATTAAATTAATAATAATAGTAATAATAACAACAGATAAATAAATACAGGATGCTGAATGTTTTTCTCACGAAAACAATAAGCAACAATTCCCACACAGTGTGCCTTTAAATACACCCAGACGAACAACATTCAAAATAAAAAATTTAACAGCGCAAATATATCCTGTTACCATATATTTCTTGTATGAAGTCAATAGGGTATTTACTTTATTTCCATAAGAGACAATTTCAAAATAAAAGCCTCAAAATTCATTGATTTCTTTTTTTATTTACAAAAAAACAGGATTTTCAGTGGGTTAAAAGTTTAAATAAACCAAGCTGACTGTCTCTTTAATGACCAGTTGGCATTATCAGAAACTAATTGGGACTTAGAGTTAGTGCCTTTATGCACTTGATACCCTGAGAAAATCCAAGCAACTTTGCCACTTCCTATCTATGCATTATTGTCATGGCTAGCATTGCTAATTTCCAAACCTAGATTGTGGTTATTTTTTCAAAGTAAATCTTTCCTTTTCACATTTCCTGAGACAGTTTGCTCAGGCAGAGACATTCTTCCAAACACAAGGCTACACATTTGTAACGACTCCCTTTGTGTTTCTGCAGGGCTATCATTATTAGAAACAATGAGATCATTCCCATGTCAACAGAGTTCACACCGGAATCAGAGCGACAGCGCCTCCAGTTCCTGGTAAGAAAACGCTTTCCCAGCTATTTAGACACAGAAATACAAAGAGGGTTTATGTGTCTTCTCTTGAAAGGATAGAGCTGTACAACACCTAGTCTTTAGTCTCATCATCAGTCTGAAATGTGATCTGAATCTTGACAAATGTGCAGAAGGGTTATTCTCGCAGAGCCATGCCAGTTGATTTAGTTGAGCTGACAAACAGTACTTATTGTTGGCCACAGTCTCTCAACGTGTGTTCACACAACAAGCAACACAATCAGCACGGCATCTGAAGTCCAACAATTTCCTCTAGAGCTGTGCAACAGGGACAATCGACCAATGTGAGGACACTCAACAAGCTGAGAATAGCTGGCTGTGATTGACCTTTTTATAATCAGTAATGCTTCCATGTTTCCTTTTGGTTCCTTTTGGTGAATAAATCTCAAAGATGATGTTTGGATAAACTCTCTAGTTGCTTCTTTAGTTGGAAGCAATGGAAAACTCACAACTAGCTACTTTTTTCTGCCTATATTGTCTGCACATAGGGCTGGGCGATATGGGCCAAAAGTCATATCCCGATATATTTAGGCTGAATATCGATATACAATATATATCCTGATATTTTTCGCAAAGTGAGAGCAAATGTTCAGTCAAAGTCGAAGCCAAATATGACAAGTCACAAGTAGTTTTATTGAAACCGTTGGTAACGCTTTATAATAAGGTCCTTAATAACCATTAATTAACAAGTAATAAGGCATTGTTCTCGCTTTAGATCCGGGAGTTGCAAAAAGCATCGTTAACTAATAGTTAATTTATAATAGATGAGCCATAAAATATATTTTAATATCAATAAGCAAACAAAATAAGATTAATAAAGGCATGACAAAGACATAATGGGTGGGTCATGGGTGTTTGTAATGCCATTATTAACACTTGTATAAGCTTATAAACACACAATATTGTTAATAAGCATCTAGTAAGGACTTACAAGGGCCTTATTACTTGTTAATTAATGGTTATTACAAGGACCTTAATATAAAGCGTTACCCAACCGTTTATTTAAGTGAACATAAATACTGTGTAACAACAGGAGTGCACATTTAAATTAAAAAATGTCTTAAACAAAAATAAATTTGACTCTGGTTTCACTTAAACACACTCATTCAACCAAGTGCTCTCCAAAATCAAGCTTTAAAAATATTCTACATTAATATTATTTTCTCGTTTCATAGTTTATTTTTTTAATCAACACCAGTCCTAATCAGAAATGTCAAATATTATATTAATTTATTTTCTGAATTTGAATCCTGTAAGTGTTTTTATGTAGATTTTGTATATGTATGTAAAATTGATATAATTCCATATCACATTTAAAAATATATTGATATATATTTTATATCGATATATTGCCCAGCCCTACCTGCACTGATATCTATGTACAGTGTCGCCTGACCAATAAAGTGGCATGGCTGATATTATCACTGATCAATCAGCATATACAGTATGTCTGCAAGTTAACAACAGGAAACTGCAGCACAGGAATGTGCCAGGGAGGTTTGTGAGGTTTATGAACATTATCTCCATTATGTTGTTTGTCTTTAATCACCAAACTTTAAATTTAAGGCATTTTAAATGTTATGTTAAATAAAAGAAGGGATGGGCTCTACCCCTCAATCATCAGTCCAAGTCTTCACAACTCATCTTCTGCACTCGTCAATCACAAAAGCCCTAGCCAATATATTATCAAAATGGTTTCAATTTTCAATATCATATTATCAGCCTTAAAATTCTGGCTTGAGTCAGTGAAGTGACAAAAAAACCAAATTGATGGATGATTTGATCTGCAAGTCTGCCACACATTTATCTGCTTGACTGACTTGGAGACCATCATTGTGTCCTCCAGGGTTTCATGCAGCCTCACCTGTTAGGAAATGAGTTCACGCACCTGGAATTTCCCCGGAGAGTCCAGAGGAAGGAGGTGGGCAAGCGGATGCTCTACAGAGATTTCACCATGAACGGATGGTAAGTCTTTCTCTGTCTTTTTCATTATCTCTTTAACACACTATTTTCACTGAGCAGACAAAGCATTTCGAGATGGCAGAGCGGTGCATCTGCAAAATGTGTGCTTGCTTAATGCGAACGAGCTGCCACATCGCGAATGATACCTGCCAAATTATGATGCGAAATGAAAATGTCCCTCTCCAGCTGCATCCACCATAAATGAACCATAATCTAAAAAAAGAGTTGATCGAACCTCTGCCTCTCGCTCCCTTTCTCTCCATTACTTTCACTCTTCTGTACAGTGAGAGCTGGAGAGAGCAGCAGAGAGCTAATGAGGGCAGCCTAACTTGATATGATATAATGATACAGCAGAGATGGCCCTGTATGTGCAGTGTTCTGTGGGCTAGCAAGGCACCATGCTGTTTGACTGCGGCTTCAGTGGAAGCCAGTAATGAGATGTGCTTTTACTGCTACTTTCACTCTCACTCACTCACTGAGGCACAGAGCCACATACTGTACTGTGTGTGTGTGTTGTGATGTATATTTCACCATAAGATCCCCTTCAGGAGCAGAAATGTGCCAGACAGGATGTGCCACTGTGTACACTACTGTACTTTCAAGCAAGGAAGGAGTTTGGAGTCATTTTTTTAAGATTTTGTCCACAGCTCTGAAGGCCTGGATATAGCTTTAACTTTTTCAATTAGCCTGGGTCACAAAGCAAGACAGCTGGAGATTAATTATGAGGGATTTGAGAAAACCGAGAGACGTATAATGACTGTGCTGTAGGCTGCTGTGGCTTGCTTACAGCGAGCAGCTACTTCTAAGGGGGCCCCTGAGCAAGTCAGTATTCATATGGAGCTCCTCTAGGGTCAAACTGCTCATCAAAATTTCTCAGTGCCTGAGGTGATGTCTTTAAATTGCTTGTTTTGGCCGGCAAACAGTCTCAATTCAAAAGATGTTTAGATACAGAACAGAGAACAAGAATGGCACTCTGAGAGTGCAGAGCAGTGGTGCACTCACATGCTACTCAGATAGTAACATTTCCCAAGTTTGGAAGTCATTCTTCAGTGTGTTCATGAGATTTAACCCTCTGGGACCCAAGCTGTTTCAGGGCTGTTACTACTGTTTTTTGCTCCTGAAGTTGTGGCCTGTTTTCACTGCAATATACAGTCATAGAAAAAAATATTAAACCACCCTTGTTTTCTTCAATTTCTTGTTCATTTTAATACCTGGTACAACTAAAGGTACATTTGTTTGGACAAATATAATGATAACAACAAAAATAGCTGATAAGAGTTAGAGTAATTTAAGAGCTGATATCTAGACATTTTATCGTGGTTTTCTGGATAATAACCATAATCATCATCAAGAAAACCATGGAAAATGTCTAGATATCAGCTCTTAAATTAAACTCTTATCAGCTATTTTTGTTGTTTTTGTGCTAGTATTTACCAATGCACAGCCTAGAGTCTGCTCTGTGCAGTGGGGGAATTTAAATAAGTACATTTACTCAAGTGCTGTACTTAAGTACAATTTTAAGATACTTGGACTTTACTTGAGCATTTCTATTTTACGTAACTGTATACTTCTACTCCACTAGATTTAGCTGACAGCTTTAGTTACATTTCAGGTTGAGATTCAACATAAAAACATGATCAATTTAAAGTCAGGCTTTTTTTTTTATTAAACCTCATAACAGTATATTAAGTTGTTAAAATTAGCCCTATCTTAAGAAATTAAAACACTGCTTACATTAATGCATCAATAATAATATGTTTAGGATATATTTAATATATTATATATAATATATTTAGAATATCTAAAACTGACTCGGGCCATCCTGCATAACAAGTACTTTTACATTTGATACTTTAAGTACATTTTGATGCTGATACTTTTGTACTTTCACTCAAGTTTTGAATACAGGACTTTTACTAGTAGTGGAGTAATTTCACAGTGTGGTATTAGTATTTTTACTTAAGTAAGGGATCTGAATACCTTTTTCACCACTGGCCCTGCTCCAAATTTAATGGGTTCTTTGGCCGTTGCTACACTCTGCACCCACATGTCATGAAAATCGTTTTTTCCATAATCCAGCTGACAAATGCCCAAACGAACTGAGCCAAAAACATCACCCCCTTGGCAGAGGTAACTGGTAAAACCCAACATTGCCATACACTTAAGGAGCTGTAAATAGTGAATTGGTGGCCATACAGAAGGTAATAGTGAAAACGAGCATCCTCATTTGGCAGCCCGTGACAGTCCGGATAAAATGAGGAGGATAAATTAGTTTGATCCAGCACAAAGTACACGTCTCGGCTTTGAGAAAGACAAATGGACAGAGAGTAGTGGACTGACAGAGGGAGCAGACCCTGGTCAGATGTGAAGCCGTTTGAAGTTGTTGATATCCTCCGCTGACTGGTGACGCCAAGTCTAATCTAGCTAGTTTAAGTACATCAGCGTCAGCCATGGAGTCTTTCAGTCTGACATCAAAGCTCCACTTCTAAGTGTGCTTTCAGATCTTCTGCTTCCATTTGTGCACTTCTGAACCCATTTTTGTGTTGTTTGCTCGTGTACTCTAAGATCCCCTCCCCCACATTTTCTCTCGCTAAATTTTTCAGCAACGAAAACACTTGTTATTGCACTCGTGAGAGACGCAGCAATGAGACACCAAATCAAAACCTACAAGGAGGATGGCAGTGGCTTTGTTCCCCACCTACAGCATGTTTATTAACAAAGGGTTGAACACCAGCGAGAACAAATGCTGGGAAATAAGGAAATTAATATTTGCTCAATGCAAAACTGACAAGAGCTGCACATTAAAAAAAAAAATCAAAGGCTGATAACATTCAGGGACACGCCACCATATTTCCATATGAATATTAGTGTATTCATCATGGATAATACAACTCAGTCTGTGTAAAGGTTTTATAATATGTTGTGAAGTTGAACAGATGTGAGCATTTACAAGAAAGGAAGGGTCTTACAAAGACATGTCAGAAGTGTATTTAGATTAGATTAGATTTGACTTTATTAATTTAATTCATTATTCATTTAATTTTATGGCGCTAGTTCCAAACTACGGCCTAAAAGACACGATAAAATGTGTAGTCTTTGTCAGTGTTGTAGTACTCAAAATCGGTCTCAAGACCACTTTTTGAAGGTCTTGTCTCGTCTCAGATTCAACTGCATTTTTACTCTGTCTTGTCTCGGTCTCGAAACAAGGCGGACTCTGGATTTTATTTCAAGACCGGTCAAGAACACAACTGTGCATTTTTGGATTTCCTTGTTAATATCATTACTGTGATTTTGCGTAAATCGTATTGCTTATTGTATTGTATTGTATCGTATTGAGTACAACCAATAACATGATTCATACATCATTTGAAATTGTTGTCACCGTTAACGACTGTCACCCCTCCCACCTCCTTTCACACGCCCTCCTCAAAAGTGCATGTGAGTGACAGGAGAAGAGGCCGTCAGAAGATGTCAGCCAACTTGTCTGTAATAAAATTTGGTTACCTGAACCACAAAGATTTTTTGTGCACAATTACAAAAAAAAGAAAACACAGCGCAACTTGTAAATTCTGCAAAGCAACGCTAACAGAGACGGCTGGGACTGGTCTTGGTCTTGTCTCGGTCTCGCCCTGCCTCAGTCTCGGTCTTGGTTTAGGTGGTCTTGACTACAACACTGGTCATTGTACATTTTTCAATTGAAAATGTATGTTTTTTAAAAAAAAGAATGCAATAACTATCGCATGCTGCTATTTACATTTTAGACAATGTCCCAAATTTGTTGGAATCTGGGTTGTAAGACTTTATCATTTTCATAAATACAGTACTAAAGACAGCAAAAGCCTGATTCAATGAAAATGGAAAATCCTGCGGAAAAGTTGCTATTCCAATATTGGTCGTTGTGGCCCAGTTGGTAGAGCGGTCGCCCATTGATCAGAAGGTCAGTGGTTCGATCCCTGACCATGGCAGCCTACATGTCAAAGTCTCCTTTGGTCAAGATCCTGAACCCCAAATTGCTCCTGATGCTGCGTTCATCGGTGTGTGAATGAATTCCTGGTGGTGGCAGGTGGCACCATGTAGGGTAGCCTCTGGCACCAGTATGAATGTGTGTGTGTGAATGGGTGCCATCTGTAGTGTAAAGCGATTTTAATGCAGTCCATTTACCATTGGTAACCACCGGCTACACTGCAAAACAACCCAAAAACTCACAAAGAGACAGTCTGACAATAATTGCCATTAAACACCTATCAGTATTGGCAAAGCTGAAAATGTTTCTGATAGTTTAGCCTTGTGCTAATCATAGCCAAAGTCTGTGACTAATTCAAGAGCATTCATGTCATCTCAAAGGGCTTTACAGGCCACACGTTTGCAGTGAAAACAGGATGGTAATTCTTATGGAATTGTTGCTATGTAACAGCATGTGCATGACTGTGAATGTCTAGTACTTGCACAGGTTACTGCATAAAGCATAGGCATATACTCATCTTGTGGGAGGGGCTTAGGACTAGGGCTGAGTATCGGTACTCAATGCTTTTCAGGTATCAACCGAAACAAACCGGTACTAAGTAGTATTGAAATTTCGCCTGTCAAACGATACCTAACCTAACCCTAACCTCGGTTCTTTTTGTACCCACTACCCAGATCAAGAAAAAAATGACTGTTTCTATGGTTTTGCTGGCAGCCAATCACCGCAAGCGTTATTCAAGTAATGTACCGTTTGTTTGGTTAAAAACTGATTAAAAATCTTTTGAATGGGGAGGAGTGATGACATTTACGCAACTGATTGCTTTTTTTTTTTTTAAGTTGAAAAAAGTATTGAATGAAGTACTCAATTGGTATCGGTATTGTGTTAAGGGTACTGGTATCACTACCAGTATCGAACATTTTTAAATGATACCCAGCCCTACTTAGGACAGAGCGCTTTCAATCTTGCCTTTTCCCAGAAAACACCAGTGTGTGCGTCTATTATTCATGTGCGAGTGTATGTGTCAGACAGACAGAAAGAAAAGATTATTTCACTGTCCTGGTGTGCTTTTCTTCTCTTTCCTCACACACAGGGCATACAAAACCATTGAGGATGAAGATCTCAAGTTTCCACTGATATATGGGGAAGGCAAAAAGGTAAGTGTGTGCGTGTGTGTTTCTACTCCAAGTTCTGCACATCTACTCTGGAATTCAGAACTGCTGAGAAATTCACCCGCTCGAACATTGTCAATCAGACACACACACACACACACACACACACACACACACACACACACACGCAGACACACACACAGTGTATGCCTGCCAGCCACCCAGAGAGTGGGCGAACACTTGGTCTCTGATGTGCGAGTACCACACTGTGCGTGTGCATGTGTGTGTCAATGTACACCCTCACTAGAAGAGAGAGGAGACGGCCCATCTGTTTCACTCCAGTAGCTACATCTAACACACACACACACGGACATTCAGACAGACACACACCACTCGGGAGATGACAGTCGTCTCTCGGAGAAGTGAAGTTAATCCCCAATGGGACGGCAGGGGAGGAGATGAGAAGGAGAAGAAGACCGAAAATGAAAACACTCCACCAAATAAATTGCACAAAATGCTTCAAATTTTCAGTCATGTCAGTTTTGTTTCATATTTTCAATCAATTCGGTTTGATGCAAAGAGAGACAAAACGATAATCTTCATCAGAGAGGAAAACCGCATCTGACGACCACACAGCGCAAGTGATGTCTGAGGAATCGTTGATGGATTCAAAGAACGGACAAAACAAGTTTTCAAACGGGATAAAAGAGTGGGGAAATATTGAAAAGAATTTGATAATTTATAGACTAGAAATAGAAAGGAATAAAAAAATGACTTTGAGTTGCAGCGCACTTGCAACATTAACTACAGACATCCAAAAGGTTTTAACATATTTTGATATTTGTTTGTTTAATGCTCTAAATATATTCACATTTAATACACCAAAATGCAAAGCAGTTATCAGCCTCAACCACCCACACATGTTGTAAATTCTGACTGGGAAGTAATAGGGTGAAACATGTTTACTGTCAGTCATTATCTGAACATCCATATGTTCATTACTGGCCAACTGACAAACAGCAGAATTTATGACAGAAACGCTTCGTAAAAAAAAAAGAAAATGTGTCAGAATCATAAACTTGTGATCTATGTTTTTCAGGCACGAGTGTTGGCAACCATCGGTGTGACCCGTGGGCTTGGTGACCATGAGCTCAAAGTTCATGACTCCAACATCTACATCAAACCGTTCCTGTCCTGCTGCCCCGAGGTACGAACCAACACTGCCGACACAAATACACTCATTGATGACGTAAAAAGTTTTTTGTCCTATGTTCAGGAATCAAAACATACATTTGGGCATCCACTATTTTTCCAAAGCAGGTCTCCATACAATACAGTCATGGAAAAAATTATTAGACCCTCTTCAATTTCTTGTTCATTTTAATGTCTGGTATAACTAAAGGTACATTTGTTTGGACGAATATAATGATAACAACAAAAATAGCCGATAAGAGTTTAATTAAAGAGCTGATATCTAGACATTTTCCATGGTTTTCTTGATAATGATTTTGGTTAATATCAACAAGAAATTGAAGAGAACAATAGTCAAATTTTTTTTCCATGACTGTAGAGTGGATGGTATGAGGTTTTAAAGACCCAAGTGGTATGGCTTTATTTCAATACAGCCAATAAAATCTTGCATAAAGCAGAAAGAAGCATTGTCCTTTCCTACTACAGTCTCCTTCTAAGTCCAATGTTCATGTAATGTGTGCTGATGTGCATCCATAACTAGTTAGCAAGCTACCTGCTAACGCAAGCCAACATTATAACGACGGTAGTAGAAGGCTTACGTGTTGGAACTTGCATAGTAAGCCATTTTTAGACACTGGATAGACACTGTTATGGCCCTTATGTTTTAATCCACAAAGGACAGGCTGTCTACCCATTACAGGTAGCCCCAGTACTCCAACACTCAGGCAGCCTACCAGCTGCTGTCAAACCAACAGACACCAACGCACACCTCCAGCCAGCTGACATAAGAAGGAGCTTTTCTAATGTTGCTCCAATCCTATTTTCTTTTCTTTTAATAATACTATTAAAGAATACACTTGAACAGAAAATAAAACATGTGTACCTCATTTTTTACTCCAAAAATGCCGGTTTTGCCACACACAAAAAACACTTTCTTATTTTTATTTAGTCTATTTAGTTTTGTCTCTCATGCATACATCTGCAGCTGTATGCAGATCACTTGATAAAGTCCTGCCAATGGTAATGTGCCAAGAAACGCAGATATATGTCAACAAAGCAAAAATTCTAGTAAAACAGGTATAGCTTTTGGCAGCAGGTTGAAGCCCCGTTTACACAAGGACGCTTGCGGGTAAAAACGACAAAATATTTTATCGGAAGTGCCTTTCGTTTAGACGGTGACGGCGTTTTGGGGGCTTAAAAACGCAAAAATCTGAAACCACCCTCCAAAGTGGAAAAGTTGAATCCGCTCCGCCGTAGCGTGTCCGTCTACACTGCCAAGACGCAAAACTCTGCTCAGATCTGCTCACGTCACGTATGTGGGATTATTTCCATGCGTCGGACCTTTAAGCTGCTCTGACAGCTCTAATAAACTTACAGGAGTCTTTCCACCAAATGTACAGGATATGTAGAGATAGTATTAGTGAACAGAGAAGGATCTGTAATTACCTCTATCACATTTAGGATGCACCAATTGGTCGGAGGCAAGCCAGACGGCTTTGGACGAGACCTGGGAGATCTAGTGGATGGTGGAGAACTTTGTGGAAGGAGTATTTGATGAAAATACGTGGTGTGAAAACTTCCGCATGCCCAAAGATGCTCTTATCGCTTTACGTGATGCCGCCTGGCATGCATACAATCCAATTCCACACACTTTTGCGTCACTGTATGAACACAGATTTCCTCCCAAAAAACGCTCGTCTAAACGCGGAATAAAAAGTTAAGACGAGACGCCACTTTTGCGTCTTCTGTTCAGACCGTCATCATGTAAACGTAGCCTGAAAGTATGTACAAAATAACATGTGACTTCAGTCCCTGTTACTTACAGACAGAACTTAACAAACTTTCTCTGCTGCTGTTACCACACATGAAGACGATTTAACCTATCCCTTTACACACTAGTGAACACACACCATGCTAGCACATTACTGCACCCAGGGAGCAGATCTGGGTTTCGAACCAATTCTCTAACCTCTCGGCCACAAACTGCCCCAAGAAGAAACACAGTAAACACCAGCATAGGACTGCGGCTGGTCTTATTTCATTGGTCATGCTATGCTATTTTGGGCTAACATGTCAGCATCTGTCTTCTTAAACCTGTTGACCCTCCAAATGAACAAGTTCTTGTCAGCCCCATTCCTTACCTTGTTTAGTCCCATGAATAATGTCCTATGAATGTCCTATGTCATATCTGCACGTCTGTCTAAATGAGGTCCTCTATAGCCGGAGAACTCAAGCTCACCTGTCTGACTGTCTGGCGATGGTTTCAAAGCTCTTTCATCTCCTGATGTAGTTTGTCTTCCAGAGTTTTGCATTTCCCCTCCCAGAGCTCTATGCTTGATCTTTAATTCATTAATACCCGGGTTCACACCAGGTTCACATGGAAAACTGAACTCCTCTCAGCACTCTGTGTCTCTTTCTTTCTCTCTCACAAACACGACTCTCGCCCCTCACCGGAGTCTCTCAAGTAGTTTCTTGAGATGCTCTCAGTGAATGAACACTGCATTGAATTCATTAAGTCGTGGAAATGCCACGAATTGAGCTGTGTGAGGGCTAGGTCAGTATAGATTTCAGTATGGTTTAGAAACTTGAGCTCATTTAGCTGAGAGCACTTGATCTTGCCAGCGTCGTTAAGGTCCCACAAAAGGGATATTTCTGTGTCTTTTTTTATTATTAAGCAAGTCTAGGTGCTATATAAATATCGTGAATATCAAAATGATCAGTTGATGGAGAAATGCATACAGCCCATATTCATAAACTGTGCTTTTAAATAAATCAAGCCATCAGGACTTATGCAAGGTTGTGACGTCACAACTTTACTATATATAGACAGTGGCAGTGATGCTAGACAATTGTGATTTGGGGAGCTAAGAGGGGGCTGGCATCCAATAATACATAATGTAAATGTGAATGTGTAGCATCGTACAACAACACAGGCACAATTCATTATCAGAATTCAAATAGATCAAATCAAATGCAAACAACATCCACGGACAAAACAATTAAAATCATAGTCACCACAGGAAGTTTCTGTGGATTTACAAAATATTCTAGGTGTTATACAGACATGGAAATAATTATTAGACCATTTTTTTCTTCACTTTATTGTTCATTTTAATGCCTGGTACAACTAAAGGTAAATTTGTTTGGACAAATGTAATGATAACCAACAATATTATATATAAGAGTTTAATTTAAGAGCTGATATCTAGCCATTTTCCATGGTTTTCTTGATAATAACCAAAATCATTATCAATAAAACCATGGAAAATGTCTAGATATCAGCTCTTAAATTAAACTCTTATGAGCTATTTTTGTTGTTATCATTATATTTGTCCAAACAAATGTACCTTTAGTTGTACCAGGCTTTAAAAAGAAACAAGAAAATGAAGAAAACCAGGGTGGTCTAATAATGTTTTCCAAGACTGTATATATAATGTGCTGCTTTAGTGTAGTTAGTCATTCCCCGGTGATGCAATGATGCAATTTCAGAAATTCCCGGAAATACTGACCAGACCGGGCTTTTTTGGGATTGGGGCTAAAAGAGCCAGGTGCGGGTCAGTAGACTAGAAGTCACCAGAGTTATTTTGTTGCTACGTTTTAATGAAACTCTTGATGTTCTTTTGTTCTGGCGTGTAGGTTAAGGTTTATAACCTGATGCAGTATGAGCACGGGGCTGATGATGTTCTAGTAATGGGAAGCGATGGCCTCTGGGACGTCCTCTCCAACCAGGAGGTAGCCGAAGTTGTCAGCACGTTCCTAGCCAACTGTGACCCAGATGACCTCCACAGGTTGTTTTTTCATTCTGAATTCATTTATTTATTGTCTCGTAAATTACAGGTTGGACCGGTCCTTCCAGTTTTTCAGTAAAAGTCAAGTATTGTATTGTGTATAGTATTGTGTCTACATTATTATGCCTTAATGTTAAACTGTTTTATTTAAGCAGGCGTTCTTTCTTAAATTACACCCTTAGCCTCGTAGCAGTCCCTCTCATCATTTTCACACTTTAATTATAAGTCTGCAGAGAGAGTGAAAAATTGAGATTCTCACCAGGGTAGAGGGAGGTCCAATATCTTTTCATCTTGCAAAGTCTAAAGTAGTCAAAAGAGAGAAAATTAAATATGACATTATAATGACAAAGTATTGAATTCACCCCCAAATAGTGATAGTTGACTTTATGATTCACACAGCATCAAAACTTTAAATTACAATTCAGTAGAAGCGTCCTACTGGTCACTTACAGGCTTTATGGTTTCCTCAGGTATACAATGGCAGCCCAGGACCTGGTGATGCGAGCACGTGGCATGCTGAGGGACAGAGGCTGGAGGATCACGGATGAGCGCCTGGGCTCCGGAGACGACATCTCAGCCTTCATCATACCCCTGATGTATGGAAACCGTCAGCCCTGAGGAGCCTGACACAGATGCTGCGGTCCAAGTGCATGTAGGCTCCTGTATTGAACTGAGAACCCCCATTCGGTTTCCTCAGTGCCGTTTTTTAGCACATTAATTTTCTTTCTTAGACCAAGGACGTACTTTGTCTGTGTTTTATATCTCTACAGGAGTTCAATATTAGTCAGCCGCTCTGAAAAAACATACAAAGTTTGACACATGGCAATTCAATTTAATTTGTGTTGCTCATTAAAACGGTCGAGAAGTAATTTTGGCCAATTGAAAATTAATAAAAGTGCTGGAGAAAATTGGTTGTGGCTGGCCCTGAACTTCTGCAGAGGTGTAAAGGCTGAAATAGACGAATGATCTTCCAGAGTGAAGAAAATACCTCTTTTCTTTCTGTCCATTTGACCTTGATTGCAGTACTGTACATGGCCCCTTTTCTTCCTTCTCTTTATTCTTCCCCTCTTCTCCTATACTGTACAGTAAAGTTGTTTTTAAAAAAAACGAAAACAAAAAACCTTTGTCTCGTGACCATGGACCGAGCTGAAGGGTCAGCTGCGTTTTCTGTTTCGCCACAGTGTGGCTTTGAAGGATTCACTCGTTGAAGAACTGCTTCCAGATTGCTTTTCAAATTACAGCCAGAGTGAAGCGATGAGACTTTGGCTTGAACCTGCGTTGCTGTTCCCATTCTGAGCATCTTGTTGTCATTTCCAAAGGCTTTCAGTTGAGCTCAGGAAGTCTAAAGTCTTTTATCACATGGAAAGTTGGGGGGTGTTGTTGCATGCTGTTTCACGTGCAACCAGTTATCATGTTTCTGAGAATGTGGATGCAGAAGAAAAGAGACGAGGATCTGAAGTCGACGACCTGAAAGTAGCAAGACAAATCAGGAATCAGTCTCACTGTGGAGTGAGAGATCCAGGAGATAATACTGTAGTTTGATATGGTTTGTGGACAGTTTCATATGGCATAATTGAACATGTGCATAGAAAAATATGTTCACTGTTACAAGTCATTTAATCTGATACGGAATCTTAAATTGTAAAAATGTTCCTAAGAATCAGTTAGTCATCAGTGAGTTTATGTTTAGCTGCAATCAGTTAGTAAAACTAGATCAGTTTGTGGAACAGACATACTTAGACATTTAGGGAAATATATTTGCTTTATTGCTAAGAGTTCGATGAGAAGATTGATACCAGTCCTCTCCCTCTTAAAGGTAAATGAGTTCTCTGAAATCTTAAAATTAATTCATTTTGTGCTGGAAATACACCACATTTCAGTTTATACATACATTAAAGGAGATGTTACATGTTTACTTGCAAGCTTTACAGTTACTGGTAGGCTCCCGTGGACAGAAACAGGCCTGATGTTTCTCGCGGCTTCCTCTCTCTAAGCAAAACTAAGCTAACAGTCTCGTTTGCACATTATAATAGAACAGCTAATTTGTTAATTATCTTAGCTTTGTACAAAAACTGGAGACGGGGGAAACAGCTTGCACGTCTCTGTCAAAGCTGACAAAATCTGCATCTTGAGTGCTTTTATTACCACATATCTCATTTATCTCAGTTAATTTGCACAAACAAGAGGGTTAAAACAAGTGTTTTTACACTGCAGTTCTGTTTGTGTTAATGTCGTTGCCTTTCGACAAAGACAAAGAGAGCTGATAGTTGCTTCATACTTGTTCTCATCTCTGCAAAAAACGAACAAGTATGTAATGTAAGTAAATAATTTACTATTCCAGTTTAACTGTACACCAAGAAACTTTATATTTGTGGAGTTAAGTTTTTCAAGAAATCCCTTTCACGCTTAGCAAAACGCCTCATTTCCACGTAGTCTGGGTGTGTATGCGAGTCAACCGGAAAATTTATTAACTCCTGTTTGAACCCTTGTTTTTTTGGGGAGAGGATTTTTGGTCCTGGATTTGAACTGGTATTACAGACACGAAACAAAACTGAGTGAACACAAACCGTTAGATTAGATGACTTGTAGTTAAGTATGCTAGCACTTTAGTCTGATCCACATCATTTACCAAGCTGCCGCAATATTTAAATGAAGAGGCAACTATTCCCTGCAGCAGGGAATATTGAATTAAATTTATAATTTCTTTTAAAAAATCATGAAATACAATCGAAGTCATCCAAACAAAAGTTTGGCAGAGAGAGAAACTGAAGGTTTTTGTTGGCTTTGACATGTTCTGCATGTTTCATGAGCTTTAGATGCTTTATACGGATCCCATTTGTCTTCAGAAGGACAGGGTCGGGAGTAATAATGTACTGAATTTGGATGTAGTGATTTACTGTGTGTCAGTGCATGCAGTAACATATTGTAGGCCTGGGAATATGAGCGACGGTGCAATGGTTTACACTGCTGTTTGTTTTTATATGGACTGAATTTGTGTTTCTGTAATGTATCAAAGCGTTAGTGATAATGTTATTTGTTTGTAAATGTGCATAGACCAAGGAAATATATTTCTAAGGTTGTCGTTCCTTTAGAGTTATTAGCATTCCAGACATTTACCATAAGAGCATTGCGAGGAAAGGGAATGAAATGAAACAAAAATGCTAATAGCCACATTAGCAAACAAAACAACATTTTTGTTGCACTTTTTAATCTTGCTGACTGGACTTGAGAAAGAAAAAGCAGATATAAGGAGTTCAGCTTGTCGGGAAACAGTGTCGCGGCCTCAGAAGCTTATGTGCATGTGTGTTTTTTCTTCCCTACATTATTATTCTGCATTCATACACTCTTCAGACAACCGCACTGGGTTGAGATGTAGGTGATGAGACGTAGTCTGGGGGAAGGAGAAACTTCAGAAAGGTCATCATTTTTTTTCCTAAAGTTTGATTCCAATCAGGGAAGAAAACTGCATTAAAGTAAACCTGCATGTGTTAAGTCCTCGACTGACAATATAAGAGTGGGTTTTATCTTTTTTTTTTTTATCCTCAATAGCGATGTAAAGTTTTGGAGTAGCACTGGTTTTACTTTAGGCTCGACTGTCAATTATGAATATGTCTTCTGATTTCATAAAACCTCCCGTACAGACGATTGATTCCATAGAAGTTAATTTGGAAGTTGTATAGTGCCAGGATGAGGAAGCCATTGTTAAGGGAATAGTTTGACATTTTGGGACCCACACGTCCTTGCTTTCTGATGGAGCACATTTCCCAAATTGTCAAACTTTGTTTTACGTCGCATGATATGTGCCATTGAGTAGCATGGGCTATTGATCATCTTAGCTTTGACGTTTTTGCAGTTGACAATTATTGACATTCCTCCAAGCAGCAGTCATTTACATTTGCCTCAAGTTCATATGGTGCATTTTCCTCCTGTACATTCCATAAATTATTTAATTTAAGAATTTTGTACTGTATTATCTCATTATATGTTGCATCTCTAATTCCATCATATAAGCTACTTGACAGTTTCCAAGTTTTTAAAAACTTCTTCTTTATTTAATTTGATTTTTAAAATTGTACTTGTAAAATTGTGGAATTTTTATTTTATTTTGCATTACAAGAATAAAGTCAAAGTGTTGAGAATAAAGCAGAGATAATGGAGAAAAAAGCTGAACCTTTAGTGTAAGTACCAGATAAAAAAAAGAAATCAGAATGGAAGATCTTTTTTTGTATTTCAGGAACAAAGTTGAAATGTTAGCCATAAAGTTGAAAGTTGAAATGTCTCAAAAGTTCAACTTCAAGATTAATCTTGACATTCTGACTTTATTCTCTGAAAAAAAAATTATACCTGGTACTAAAACTTGAAAGGTTGCCTTTTTTTAATGTCAACATTGACTTTTTTTATCAACATTTTCCTTTATTCTCGTAAAACCTCACATTTTGTCTTTATGATTGGCCCTCATGGTCTTCCATACAAATCTGCTCTGCCACCACCGAAGCATTGTCATAGCATGAGTCCCAGTTCAACAGAGCGGGTTCAAACAACCAGGCTTCATCCGACATAGAGAGTGAATGTTTTGAACTGCAAAACATGTTAGGACAATTTCTGAATGGGGCATCAGAATATGTGTTGAATGTTCATCCTTAAACCTGTCATTAAGCCTTTTTCTCTCAGATGAATGTCAAAGAATCAACATATATGACTTATTGTTGTCATCCTACTGTGCCACCTAGCTGCTGCACATCAACTCAGGTTCAATTATCATGTGTAGTTAAATTGGACACGCTGTTAAGAGTGATTTTCTAAAGGTGGGGAGTTCTCCAGGGCGGTTTGCTGGTTCCACTACATTTGTAAATACATTTGAGAGGAAGCTGTTAGACTTGAAAGTTTTTGTCCCTTCGGCCCGACTTTTTGAAGTTGCTGTATTGTAAAAGTAGTCACTGCTGTTGTTTTTCTACCTTTAGATTATAAGGTTCGAAAAGGGAAAATGAGAAGAGCTGGGAGGTTTTTTTCTGTAGCAAAGAGGATGTTTGAAGCCCAGTGGGGAACCATTTTTAAGTGACCATTGTGCTACCCTCAACCTCTCCGTTTGTGAATGTGAAATGTACATTTTGTATAACAAAAACATAACTTAAGTAAAAAAAGAAATATTTTTAATGTTTCCTTGTGCAACTCTGACTTTTGGGGGGAAAAAACAATGTTTACCTTCAGTGTTTCTTTTCCAGAAATGAGACAAAAAGAAAATAAATGTTAAAGATAAATGTAAAAAAGTAATTTGTCATTTGTGTCATTAACAAAAATGTATACAAGTAAAGTCAATATGTACGCACTCTCCACTTGCAGATTTGCAGCCCAAATCAGTTCACCGGACTGAATCAATTCGAAAGAGCAAAAATCAGAAGAGGAGAAGTGCAGAGGAGCAGATCAATGTTGTTGCTGTTTTGTATTCCCTGGTTTCTTATTGTGGGAAAGCAAAAAATAACAAAAAGGGGTCAACAGGCTCCAAAAGACTAGTTAGACTTTGTGAGTGGACAGCAGAGGGATTCATTAGTGGAGCTACAGAGTGCTCAAAGCATTTTACAGGACACACTGACAGAACAGGGTCGATTCATAATGTGGACTCACTGAATGTGCACAATACAGACGCAATTCTTAATGGTGATGAGGTTAACCCGGGTAAAAGCCATTATCCCACTGATTTCCTGGATTGTATGTTAATTATTCACAGAAGATATGCAAGGAGAAACAAATGCTCCTTTATCATCCGGTTTATTTACTACTACAGCCACCTCGAGGTTGATAACGTTTGATAAGTGCCTTTATCCAAAACCATGGGCCTCCTAAGGGACTGTACAAAAATGACGGGGTGAGGAGGTGGCGTGAACATTATCTTTCACTTTTTAAAAAAATTATCCCATCTTTATGTAAATCTGTAATAAGCTAACTACCATGCACTAAGGCCCGTCATTATACCATATACTTGGGCCTATTGTAACAACGTGACACCACTGCCAGTTTTATTAATATTGTCTTTAGATGAATTGCTACACTTGCATTACATTACATTACATTACATGTCATTTAGCAGACGCTTTTGTCCAAAGCGACTTACAATAAGTGCATTCAACCTGATGGTACTAGACATAGACCACAGGAATCAAGTAAGTACATAACTTGCCTCATATTATATCTATAAAAATATTAATTGGCAGATATTAGTTTTCCATTAATAACCAAAAGGACAAAGAATTTAATATGGTGTATGTACAGAGAAATTATTTTCTTATAGTCACTAAATAACACAGCAACAGTGGAATTAGCAATTGCTAAAATTATGACACACATAACAAATAATGCATCATTTTATGCCATTCTTTTCTGTCACTGCACTTAGTTGGACACACTTGACACTTTGCAGATTTGCATAGCAGAATGTGTGAGTACTCTGAATATGTAACTTTCAATCATTTAAGGACATATTTTAGTCTCCTGACTCATTTAGACTACCCTCTCTTTTTTTTTTTTTTTAATTCACACCTCCCTACTAATAATTTTCGTACAGTCCTTAACCCTGTTCAAAGTTTCATCAATCACGTTATACAGGCCCACAGGTGAATTACAGTGCATTGAACGATTTGCATTCTTTCTACATTTCAAAAGAATAACATAAAAACTAATTTCAGTACCTCTGAAATCATGACTTTTGCAGGATATTAAATTAACAAGTTGGAGAGAAGACAAACAAACGTGATATGTACCATTAAAATCCCTTTATTTTGAAATATTAAAAAAACAAACATTTTAGCTCTTTAACAAATCTGTCACAGTGAACACCTCTAATAATTTGCGCACAACAGTTTAACAAGAGACGTGATTATTCTGAAGGCATATTCGTCTGGGTTCATTTTTTTCTGTTTACAAACAACACAGTGAGCTCAGCCATTCACGTTGATCCGGTTTGACTCCTCTGTCGCAAGTCACCAGCGCAGGCAAGGCAGTAGATTGCGCAGTCATCTCCACAAGGGGTAATATGACAACCCGACCAACAGCACAAACTACTACCTCAACCAGCACTTGGCCCACGGTGCTCTTTGCCTTTTCTTTTGTCCTCGTCACTCCACTCCGTTCAGTCAGTGTCGCTGTGCGTAAAAGCGCACGGAAAATGGCGTGCGCGTAAAAACGTGGCCGCAATAAAGCGAGACAAAAACCCCACCCTAAGAAAGGAGGAAAAGACACCTCCTGTACCTTTCTCTTATTTCCTGCACCCGCTGCTCTCCTCAGATGACCTCGGTAAAAATGACATATGGCAGGTAAGGACGGCGGGGCTCGTCGTGGATTTCCAAAGCAACACCAGCGACGTGCATCGCTTTGTCAAATCACAAAAAGGCAATGTAGCACGAATGTTTTTAAATTAAAATAAATAAATATGACGACATAACATGGATGAGCCGAACGATCAGAAAGAATTCATGATTGGTACAATTCGGCTGCAGTGCTGTAGTCCCCAGACATCAAGACGTTAAATTACGCGTGTAAAAAAAAAAAATCAACGTAAACACAACACAGTATCTACCAATTTTAACGAACAGTGGGAGAAATGTACAATTTATTTCTATTCTTAGATGAACAAACATTATAGTAGTCTTTTGTTTGCGCAATGAAGCACATGAGATTAGTAGACCACCAAAAAAAAGTCACAAACTTATAGCTGTATTTTCTATAAATATTACCATTCTGTTGGACGTGAGAAAAATAAAAATAAAAAAATCCACGTCGTCTCTATGTAGAGTCCGTCACCTTGCAGCTGAACTGCAGCAGACTGTTTTATAATCTATTGTTGTCTGTTTCTGTCTCTGCGTCGTGAAAGAAAGTTGTCCCAGTATCAAACCCGCTCGGTTCAAAACACAAAAACGAGTACAAATCCACATCCGAGCGCTACGCGATTATCTTTTGCCCTTTCTCCTCGCAAATGCTGCATGTCAGGTAGGTGTGGAAAATGAGTGGATTTGGCGGAGCGGCGTGGATAAAATTCGCGGGGAACGTCAGGACGGGTGTAGGCACGACCGGAGATCAGAGAAAACGCAGAGGTCTCACTCTGACGGGTTTTCCAAACACCAGCAGAGGAGAGAAGGTGTCAGAGTGCGCCATCAGCTGGCTGCATTCAAGTTAGAGTTAGTCTAGGTTAGGAAGGTTCTTCTTATGTGGTTGTGCCCCATTTTTATTTTATTTAACAAGGATATGCTATTGAGATTCAAAACCTCTTTTTCAAGAGAGTCTTACAGTCAAGATAGCGGCAAAAAGTACATGTTAAATAGATTAGACAACATCCTTATATGATGGAATGTCTTATGCTGAAGAAGTAAATCAATGCAAGTGATACAATGGTACATTTAATATATTTGACCAATGTCAGATATAAGCTCACCTTTTTTCTTCCTTCGTTGTTATTTTTTCCACAACATTTTTCTGGAATAGAAAAAAGGATGAAAAATGGTCAATGTGTACTGTATGTGAAATTAAAATCTGAATAATAATGCAATTAATTACAAATAAGACTACTGGTAATTCTGACCAGCTTTAACATAGGCCTACATTTCACTGAATTAAAATCTTATGTTTACTAATCAACGGTGTCTGGTGAATTAAAAATCAATTAAATAATTATATTATAGTTAGTGATATAGTAGTTAGTTCTGTAAAAAAAAAAAAAAAAAAAAAAAAAAACAATTGACAAATGTGCTGCACAGCCAAACAAGCATCTATCAAGCAAGTGCAGAAACATAAGACAGCAAGCCAAGCGGTGAGCTTAAATACTTACATGTCCAACAACAAGAAGTCCAGCTTGGCCTCTGTCTCATAGCTCTTTATTTAGCTTTTTATTTCGCGAATCTCTTTAAGAAGTCAGTCGGAGATTTACTAGTGTCTTTTTTGAATTTTCCTTGGTGTCTATCTTGGTTTCCCTTCTTATTTCCTTAGTTAACTTATTTTTTTTTATCGTCGTCTCTGCCATGTTTCCCGTGGAGACTGCTTACACGCTCGCCTGGCACCGGTGTTACGGTTTAACTGGTGACCGTGTAAACGTGTGTCTCTCGTGCAGAACAGGAAGAAAATATCGTCACACTGTTAAAATAATCGCATTAGTCATTTTTTGTCCAAATTGTTTTTTTGTTGTTTTTTTTAACCTAAATCATCTCATGACGCCGGCCACTTATGGTAAAATCGCCTACATCCTCAGTTGATCAGATCATGTGATTTTACCCCTTTAAGATGATGGCCTACCTATGTCAAGGGTGTGACTTAAGCGAATTTATTATGCCTAAGTCAAAATAAAATGTGACTTAGGCAATTTTTAACATGCCTTTGTGACTTAAGCAAGATATGGTAACACTATTTTGAAGGCGTCTACATAAGAGTGACATGAGCGTGTCATAAACATGACATGGGATGTGTCATGAACATTAATGATAGTAACATTAATGCTCATGATACTTGTCATGTCATGTTTCTGACAGGCTTGTGTGACTCCTTCAAAATAAAGTGTTTCCATATCTTGCTTAAGTCACAAAGGCATGTTCAAAAAATTGCCTAAGTCATTTATTTCTCTTAAGTTACATAATTTACACACAGTGTTATTACTATGCCAATAGTCATCCTTTGTTACATCCCTTTTGAGTGAAATGATCGATAAATGTCATATGTTACACTTTTGGTGAAGTTTTTTGTGTTTCCTGCAAAACTTGAAAAAATGAGTTAGGCGATTATTTTAACAGAGTGACGATATATCACGTAGAGCTATGAGCTATTCAGCCTTTTATAAACATAGAAAGGTAAAAGGCAGTAATGGACAGCTGTCGTAATTACGTCAATCACTGACGCATTCGGTTAAAAGTCGCCGGTTAAAATGGTCACCGGATAAACCGTAACACTGGGGCAGGTGTTCTTACTTTTTTCATTTAAAAACGGTGATTAGCTTATCTCAAACAGAATCAAAAGATGAATTCTGACAATGTAATTTAGAAAAGCTAAACAAATAGGGAAACGATGTATTTCTTCGTGTTTTCAATAGCTGTCTAAAACAGTTAGGCCTACTTGTAGTAGTCACCAAAATTCACCAGTTGTGGGACTATTTTTGGCGGCGGAGCTAAATAAATTAATACATAAACAGACATCATAAGTTGTTGTACTGTATTACTAATAGAATAAAATTCTATAAAGTCTTTGTCACTATACGCATGTACAATGAGATTAAAAGTCGACTCAGAGGCAGTGCAATAGTAAATGAAATATATATGAAATATAAAAATACACAATATAAACATAGGCAATTAAGTGTGAAGACAATATATACGATATAATACAAACATGGAAAAGAAAGGGATGTGCACAGTCCTCAATTTGCCAAAGCAGATATGATGCTATACAGTGTTACCCATATTGCACATTATAAGACAAATATTGCACGTTGCCAAGTACATGGTAGTAGAACAACAACACTGGAAATCGTGACCGAGTATCTTGCCGGCTGTGTTTACCACCGTAAATTAATTGTACTAGGTTTATGTTAACGATCACTTTCACTGACTGTCAGGAAATTGGTTTCCGTTTTCTCCTGGCGAGTGATCCGCTGTTCTGCACACATCAGGACCGTCTGCTGCTCCTTTCCATTGGTCAGGAGGATGAGTCGCTGTTTGGGGGAACCTCCCAGCTGTGAGCGGGCAGAGAACCCGTCAGAACCCGGAGAGAACACCGTGTTCCTCCTCACAGAGCAGCCCTGCAGCTGCTGCACAAACTCTCCGGAGCTGAGAGGGTGGAAAATAAAATGGATGGCTTATAATTTAATTCCTACAAAAAGAACATCAACAACCCAGGCATGATTCAGAGGGCTGAAAGCAGCTTAGTGTTTATTCTTTACGGGGAAATGTAAACCACTGCAACAATTCCTACTGCTGTGACCAAGATCTGTACATGCTTTGATGATGTTAAAAATAAACTATTATAAAAATATGCTGTTTCCCTTCAACTTTAATAGATTAGATGCAGCCTTTTCAATTCACCAGTGCAGAACTATTTATGAAAAAATACACCATATAACACTTCAGAGACTGTGACACATACAACACAAACAGAGGCACTGCAGTGCACCATGAAGAAAACCAGAGCAGGACCCACAGGAAGCTTTACACAACTTTATTGAAGATTGTGTATAAATACACATGCACATTTCAAATGTAAACCCAAGTGAACTCAAGTGCAGCCAAACCTGGAAACCCCCGTTATGTCGTCATGCAAGGATGTCTGGATTATCTTTACAAAAAAAGTCCCAAAACAACAGAACCATCCTCTTTTTTTAAAAATATTCCCTCCCTGACAAGAGCACAGGCAAGACTTTGCAAACTAGTGTGTACGTGTGGACTCGAGCCACGTTTTCCTCCCCGACATTTATTTGCCAAGGTTTTTTAAATATATTGTCTGTTTATTATTAAATGCTTACATATAAATAAATAAACTTTATCAAATGTGCACTCACAGAGTGAACTCTTATGTACATTATTGTATAAGCCTATAGTAGCAATCACATCTCACTCAGTCAGGATTTGGGGGGTGAGTCGCCCAAAAAGCAAGGCAGCGCTGAGGCGATGACGCCTGCTGAAGTCAAAGCACAGAGATGCTCGTAAAGGCATGGTACAAATCTAATATTCTGAGGCAACAACAGGTACGCTAATGCTGTTTACAATGGAAGTACAGGTAGAAAAAGAAAACATAATACTCCACCATGGAGAATAGTTTCATCATGAGTTACACCGATGGAGGAATATCCTGCAACGATCTGCCACAAAATATTTTCACTGTATCATGATCCCGAAAGCTGATCGGCCTTTTAGGCAGACTCACCCCGCAGTTTGCAGTTTTGTCCCCTTCCCTCCCTCCCTCCCTCCCTCCCCATCCTCAAAGCTCAGGACCACATAGAAGCGTTTTCCCCCCTCCAGAAAAGGGACGCATTCAGCAGTACCCTTGAATTCATACAGCTAATATCAAAGGCGAAGAAGAACTCATAACCATCACATTCAACCAAACCAAAAAAGGGAGCCATGAAAAGAAGAAAAAAAAAAAAGAAAAAAAAAAACGTGGCCCTGTAAATAATCAAAAAGGCATCAACCACATAAATCTGGTCAGTGTTCATTCCATTCAGCATACATTCTGGCCCTCTTGTGGGTTAAAACAAACAGTTTGAGATGGCTGCGATGTAACATTCGTATGCGACAAAGTGTTGGTGTATGACAGGGCCGTGTGAGTAAAAGACGCTGTGTTGGTGATGTGCAAAGAAAAGGCGACCGGTCTGAGATTAAGAGTTAAGGCCGAGGTGATCCGAACAAGAGATGATCCATCTGATGTCAGCGAAAATCACCGATGTTCCTAATCTCATAGTGCCTCGAATATGAAGAGGAGAGAGAGAGCAGAGCTGTGGTAAAGCTTTAAACACCACCTACGAATAACTTAAAGGAGAGCTAAACAGGAGATTTGTAAAGTAGGATCTGAGTCAGCCAGCCAACTTTTAAACAGAAAACTGTCGCGAACCTTGCACATTCTGTTGAGTTGATTAAGACCAACAGCTTTTACTAATTCATATTTGGAGATAAAAATGTGCAAAAGCTGAAATCTGTTAAGTATTTTGCAAAAGTTAGCTGGAAATTATGGAAGTGTAATGCATTCACTTAGGAGAAAAAAATATTTGGCCTGCTTTTCAGAATTACAGAGAAATTAATCTTAAAATTTAGGAAAAAGTTTTCATGAATAAAATTGCTGTTTTTTCTGAATTAATTGGATAATTAAATACATTTACATTTTGATTATCTCAGAACTCTGAGAAGTCTTTATGGGGTAAAAAAGTTTTTTTTTTAAATAAGTCTTTAAAAGGCTTGTTTTTCTGAATGAATGACTATCTCAGAATTCTGATAAATGTTTTCATGAAAAAAAAATCAGCTTTGAAATAATCTCAATAAATCAAGAAAACAGAGCAGAATTTTCAAGAAAAAATTCTACTCTGGTTCTGAATAAATTTGAAAATTCTCATTCAGGTGTTTTTTTTCCATGGAAACCTTCATCGTAATTCCCAGATAATTTCCTCTTTAATTCAGAAAAACTAATGGATGCATTACATATTCATTGGATAACTTCTCGATCCTGCTTCATTTTTAGGTTTTACGAAATATAACTTACCAACAGAGGAAACCAGAGAGAGACAACAAAAGCAGGACCTTAACTTGCTAAGGTTCATGCTGATACACTAATAATCTGTCTAAAAATGCAAGATCACAGCAGTAGCAGCAGTACAAAGCTAGGACAGTTTGGCTGTTTGACACTTTATAAAACCAACTATGAGCTTCACTTGTCTGTGTTAAGTCTAGACTGTACAAGCGGCTCACCACTGGCTTACTAAAGGCAGCTTCCTAAGCTTTTAGTGTGAGAAAACCCTCTGAGAGACAATGTTATTGTTAAACAATTGCAGTATGTCTGGCAATAATAATACATAAAAAAGGTGGATGGGTGGTGATTGTGCAAGTTCACAATATTTCAGCGCATCATGAAAACCCGATATAATTCAGTGTTTAAAATATTTACAAGGTCTAAATGATAATAAAATGATATGCCAACAATGCATTGCTCTCAAAAACATATAAAAAAACAACAGAGGAACACAAAAAGCAAGAGGGCGATTCAGAGCGCTACACCGCGGTACGGTGAAGAGTCTAAATCCACCTCAATGTCGTTCAGTGACTCTTTTCAGAGAGCAGGTGAGCAAATCCTAAACAAACGGACGTGGCAACACACACACGCTTTACACACACACACACAGTGATCCAACCACAGAGGAGGGCCCTGATTTCTTAGAGTTGCGTACCCCGGCAGCTCCCTGACCTAACAGTCGTCACCCCCGCGGTGGCTCCGCCTGTCGAGCGGCCGAGTCCGAGCCACTGGGTGAGACCGGTGGCGCCCGCTGCCATGCTGTGTGTCCATATGGCTTTGGATGGAAAGATCCTAGTCTCTCTCTCCATTTATTTATGTCCTCGTTTGCCTCAGTTGGTTTTCATGGTGACGTCTCGATTGGGCGCCTGCTCCTCCTCCTCCTCTTCATCCTCCTCCTCCTCCTCTTCCTCCTCCTCATCTCCCTGCTCGTTGTCGTTCTTCCTGCGCCGGTTCTCGTTCAGGTCCTCCTCGTCGCTCTGAGCCGCATCAGCTGCCGCGGCACCGGCGGCGGACGAGGCGCCCTGAGAGGAGGAGGCTGCGGCGGCCTTTCTCTCCTGCCTCTCCTCGCCTTCGTTCTCCTCATCTTCTCCTTCTTCTTCCTCCTCCTCCTCCTCCTCTTCCTCTTCTTCACGGTCTAGAGCGAAGTAGCCGGTGCCCTTCACCGTGTCCTGGCGCTGGTAGAACAGCACGTAGCCTGCTTTGGACTGAAAGAAAGACAACAAATGAACAAAGTTAGCTCGCTACACAAACAACTCACTGCTGTGGTTTTTTGTAACGTCCAATAACATGCAGGGTTGGGCGATTGAAGGCATATGAATTAACCATTAGGCCGGTCACAATAATTACTATATCGACTTATTGTTAGATATATAAAAATTGACACGATAGTTTTTTCTTAAAGTATCAAAAGTAAAAGTACTCGTTATGCAGACTGGCCCGCACTCTGATTGTTTTATATATTCTTAAAGGTACTACTCACTTTAAAAAAAATAATTTATCATGTTTTTCTTGTTAAATCTCGACCTGAAAAGTGACTAAAGCTGGCAGCTAAATGTAGTGGAGTAAAAAGTACAATATTTGCCTTAAAATGTAGTGAAGTAGAACTATAAAGTCCCATAAAATGGAGATACTTAAGTAAAGTGCACGTACATCATTGTACTTCAGTAAAGTACTTGAGAAAATGTACTTTCCACCTCTGATTACTGTATAATGCTATACCAGGATATGATTTTCATTACGGTTTTAGTTAATAAATAAATACGTCTATGTATTTAATTCTTATAGAGTTGCTGTATTTTTGATATGTAATGCACAGTTCCAGCCACTAGAGGTCAGTCTTAGTAGAGAAACATGGGGACTTATAGGACATTTAAAACTAGACGGATGTTGTCCCTGTTTGGGAGTATTTTTGGGTTTAATCCTGATGATAAAGGTGAGCCTGTCAACACGAACCAAGACGTTTTTACCTGACAGCGAGGAGACAACAGGGGGAGAAAGGACAACATGTTTTACATCATATTCAGTGAATTAAGGATCATCCTCACCAGTGTAAACACGTAACCAAGAGGTGTTTGTCGAGTTTTATTTTGTTTCCGTCTTGCTTGAATGAAGTGTTTAAATAACTTAACAACGTAATTAAGCTAGTTTCAGTTCAGTGGAAGAGAAAAACTGACAATTAATGAATAAATATAATTAAAAAATACTGCATATAACAAATATTTAATGAACTATTTCAGGTAATGGCAGTTAATTATATTTACAATGATTTTACATGAATGTGAGTTTCAGTTGTGTTTCACTTTGTTTTTTTCATCATCATTTCCCTCAATGCATGTACAGACTTTAAACACAAACAGCGGAAAGTGTTTGTTACCTAAAAGTCATTAGAAAGTATCAGTTGTGATTGTGCTGTGTGAATCTAATTTACTTAGGAGCTTCATGTCTGGTGGAAATGTCTGTGTGTAGTGAGGTGTAAAAGCTTGTACAAACTATCTCAACACCATAATGAGACTTCACATCGTTTCAGTGTGGGCTCTCTCGTCTGAATCACTGAGTTGTTTATATGTGCCAATTACTGTACATCAAGAACAGTAAAAGCAAAAACAACCCAAGAAAAAAACCTCAGCCCTCCGTTCCTTATTAGTACTTTTTTTTGGGAGGATCAGCACTGTTGGATGTCTTTGAGATATCAGCACTGTAAGAATTAATCCCAATTAGTGACAATATTACTTTCACATTACTTTGATGAAAGGAACCATTCTAGTTTATGTCCATTAAAACTGCCTTTGATGAATATACAGTGGTACTGTTGCCACACTCACCACTATTTGATCTTCGTTGGCAGGAGACACGCTGCTGTCATCAAAGTTGTACCACTTTCCGTCATCTTTGTTCTTGGCGTAAGCCGTATCTGAGCAGGACAAGATGAAAGGACAAGAATATAGCATCATATGTCTTCGGTAAGTGTCTGTCATATGCCTAGCTGCTCCTGCATTTCAATTAAAAAATTAAATATGTTACAGTAGGGCTGGGCGATATATCGATATAAAAGATATATCGATATATCGATATATTTCTAAATGTGATAAGGACTTAGACTTAGACTTATATGCTTATAATGCTGCCCTTACTAGGGTTTGTCATATTTAGTTCATTTGTAATGTTTGTTTTTTTTTCTCATAGGCTATTTTTGTTTAAGATGTTTTTTTTATGTAAATGTGCACTTTATGGAGCTTTGATTTAAAAAAATATATATTCAATTAAATTTATTAAAACTACTTGTGACATGTCATATTTGGCTTTGATTGAACATTTGCTCTCACTTAGCGATAAAAATATCGGGATACGTTATATCGATATTTAGCCTAAATATATCGGGATATGACTTTTGGTCCTAATCGCCCAGCCCTAGGATACAGTACAGTCAGTACAGTCATTCTTTCTTGATCAGGGGACACCTCCAGGTCTGAAAACCGCCTTAAACTTGCATTTTTTCTAATGGCCAGCAGGTGGCAACTCCACTGGTTACAAAAAGGTCAGTTGTCTAAAGGTCTATGAGAGAATTTCCGTACTTCTCACTTGATTCATTACCTCAGTAAACATTTTCCTAATGAGTTTTTGGTCTTCTAATGTCTTTTTGGTTTGCTTTAGTCTACTTCAATACAGCATGATGTTCATGTTGTAAATTATGGCCCCATAAAGTAAAATAAACTTATATTAAGCAAGCTATGCAGTAGGACGGGGCTCCAAGTTGCCATCACAGTGCACTGCATGTTTTTGTCTCACAACTTTGACCCTGTCACAGCGTGTTCTCAGTCAATAAAAGTTATTCGTAACATTAAGGTCAACCTAAAAATCTTTAGTGTTTGGCTGAACAAAGACACTAAGGAATCTACTGTAGATTTTTTTTCCAGTCAGTACATTTTGTCCTTATAAACTCTTGTTTGAAAACCAAAGTCAAAACACTGTACCCTAAAACAAGCATATGCTGGTCTATAATTATAACAGAATGCAAACAAAACAGAAAGCAAGTCAAGAAGCAAAAGCTTAAAAAGAAACGCAGCAACCCCCACTGTGGCGCCTGTGGTGAGCTTCAGAGTAAAACAATGCTCTGTTTGATGAGGACTAACACCAGCTATGACTGATGTTTCTATCAAGCTCGTTAGCTTGCCGCAATCACTGGGCTTCAGGCATATGATATGAATACTATATTTGCACAGCATGTTTCTTGATTTGAGTGAGTGTTTAAAGGAACACGTAGCTATAATAAGAAGGGGAAGATCAACGTCGCTAAATGACATGTTTGATGAAACTTACAGTGGCCTCCACCCATCCCGCCATAGTGGTTGGACACGGCAATGAGGTCATAGCGACAGGGTCCGGCGTTGGGGTTGATCAGGAACTCAGACATGTCCAGGTCTCTGCAGGGAACACATCACATAGTGTACTATAAGTTGCCACGTATGCATCAGTGACACGCATATGTGAGGCTAGGAGTGCATATAGAAAAAAAGTTTTTAATGGTGTGTTGAAGGCAAATACAGAATAATAGTTGCGAAATTAATGATTTCATAACGAAGAACTATACAGCTCTTAATTTTTTGTACAGGTAACAACTTTCAGGGGTATATTTTCAGGTACTGAAACCCTCATAAGACAGACTAATAGCAAGACATACAGTCGCTGTACTAGCTGTAACAGAAGCTATCTCATATCTTTATCGTAATGTGCATATTTACCCCAATTTTGATGGAAAATTGAACAAAAAACAACAAAAAAGCTAAATTTAGTCCTTGTGCTACAATTAAAAGCACACTGTATGTTTAAATATTGCATAAAATGATTGCCAATGTCCACAAATCTGTAGTGTAGTCATTATGTATCACAATTCGGATGAATGACAGAATATACAGAATGTACAGGCATGGGGCTTGTTTTATTGAAGGAAATCACAAGATCTCTTTGTAATTACATCCTCAATATGCATGAGATGATTCATCTATATGTATATACTGTGGGTCTGCATATAAAGTATGTGGGTGAATTAAAATATATATATGGCAAAACAGAAACAATGGATAAACTGCTGAAAATGCAGTGTTCTGCTGCAGTGATGCATTGCCCTTTCTGTGTGTGTGTGTGTGTGTGTGTGTGTGTGTGTGTGTGCTTACCTGAGTGGGAAATCAACAAGGGAGTCCAGTTTATCCCTCATGTATCGACTGTAGGAGAAGCGTTTGAGATGGACCACCAGCACCGGTGGCAGAGACCACAGGTCCAGCTTCTTTGTGGCCTGTTGGTGCTGCTTACAGTTTGGACAGTACCTGTGAGACAGGACACACGTTTAGTGAAAATACATAGTGTTGCCACCTGTTTGCAACTTGTTTGGAGTGTACAGTGTTTCTCACCATGGGTCCTCTGCTCCCAGTTTTTCCTTTGTGGTAAAAAGTTCAATGCAGTCCTTCAGCTTGAAGAAAGCCTTCTTCTGAGGCTTGTACTCCATGCTCTCATGCTTGTCAAAGTCCTGCATCACACACAAACACATACAACTGTTAGAAAACGCCTCTCATAGCACTGTTGTGTCTCACCAGACACGAGTTGTGTTTCCATTAGAGGAAAGAGTGGCCGCTGGGAAAGTCTCAGGCCACGCCCTCTCAAATGTCCGCTCACTCAGCGTGTCTCCATTACAAAAAAAGGCCCCAGAGGGATTTACGAGACTCCGGAGGTAGCGTATGGTTTCCGATCGTCCCGTAATCGATTATCGACAGTTTCGACCGTGAAATCACATACGAGACGGATTAAACACGGGAGACACAACTGTAGCCGCCATCTGCCGTGAATTGATCGGCACTGCTAACTGTGCAGAGTGTCCGGTGCTTGTTGTAAACAATAACATAATTACTATGTTAACTAACTAACTATTTAGTTTGTTTAATAAAATGGCAAGATATAGACCTGATCTATAGGAAAGGTAACCTTAAATGACTTCTGTTATGATTTGGCGCTCTATAGAAAATAAAATTAACTTGATCGTCAAGGGGGGCAGGGAAACACTGCATGCTGCTGCAGCACATACACACTGTACTGCTACAGAGCTAACTGTTAGCCTATTAGCACTGTGCTACTGTGCACCTCCTTCCGTGACGCTAGACTGCACTATGAAAGGGCAGAAAATCATTCCTTTGTGGGATCACTATGAATGCCCTAAGGCGAAGAGCTGACACAGATCTTTCCAGCAATACAGCGGGGATTTGAGGGACAGCACTATGAAAGGGGCTTATGTTTATTGTCACTTGTGACTACTTGCTACTTCGCCGGCTTTTACAAATGACGCGTGTTGTTGTGGCGTCGAGTACTACGTCACATCCTGCTTAGCCTTCTATCCAATCAGCAACCAGGCTTTTTTCAGGGGACAAAAGCGGCCCCAAAAAAGTCTTGACCGCTAGGACGGCTCATATTCAAATTAGGGGCGTTTCGGCACCCGCCTCATTCCGGGTATTTGACTGTAGTGGAAACACGGCTACAGATAACATCCCTGTCACAAAAAAGAACAAAGCAAGAAATACTTTTTTATAAAGTGGCCTTATATGACTTTTGTACACTCACAGTTCTTTTGTTAAAATAATGAAAATATTGAGTAATTCTCTGAGAGGCAGTCAAGAAAACCGTGCAACATATTAAGAAACTCACGACTTATTTATCCCATCTTGTTGTTTGCAAGGTGGGTTTTAGCACCTTTTAAAGGATGTAGTGGAGATCTGTGACCTTTTGATTATGATACAGTCGTTGCTTGTTACCAGGACCTCCTGCTGCTCCTGTCTGGGTCACATTGCCATGTTTTGTAACAGGATGGCAGACTGCACTTGTTCTACACTGCACCTTCTGCATGCTTAAAGGTGCACAAGCTGCTCTGATGCATTAAAACTGTAAAATTAGATATCTATATCAGATAGCTTCTTCTTATATCGGCTTTACCTCGACAACAGTCTCGTCAAAGTACTTCTTTTTCATCTCTGGTTCCCAGTCCAAGGAGAGATAAGAGCGGTCTGTAAAAAAAAAAGTGGACAGAATGTAGATAGGCAAATCAGTTGAGTCATATTTAATTTTTACGATCATCATCATTCAGTGTGTTATTTCATCCGTGCATCTACAGGTCATTTATCTTGGTGCTTAAATAATGATTAGTTTGCTTTCAGCGCTGTGATTATCCATGCAAAAATATCCACCATTCGATAAATGTGAATACCTAATTCCAGTTACACTAGATAAATAACTATTTAAATGATACTGGATACCAGATGAATATATTTTGCTGAAATCCTGAATTTTAGGACATTACGTGAGGATTTATTTCTCTCCCAAAATGTATTCTTCATTTATTCACTGCTTCAGTCTGGTTCCTACCACTGAGTCGGAGGTGTCCCTCGTCAAAGCGGATCTGCCTGGTGTCCTCCTTGATGAGGGAGAAGTCTGTTTTTCCCATGTTATTGAACTGGAATGTGAAAAGTCTCTTTCTGTTGTGCCCGGCCGTCTGCTGGCCTTTGGTGGAGTTCTGTGGAGCAACCACGCCGTTCTCCAGCTCGTTGTCCACGGAGTCTTCTGACTGGCTGTTGTCGTTCTCAGAGGGCAGCTCCTGATCCTGGCTGGACTCGTCGTCTTGCTCATCGGTCTCCATCTCGCCTGAGGGAGGACATGAAACATTTTAAAGCCGCCTCTAATGACTTGAAATAGAAAATGCCACGTGGCACATATAAAGAAGGACATTTAAAAAGGTCAGAACTTTTACAGGTAAAGTATCTGATCGTAACATGTCTGAGTGTGTGGGTGTTAGTGCACTCACTCGGCGACCCCTCCTCCAGCAGTCCATTAGTGGTGTTACCATTGACAGTGTGCTGTTTGGATGGCTGTGTCTCTTCACAATCCTCTTCATCCTCCTCTACTGAAGATCGTACAAACCGGCTGCAACCACACAGACATGAATATAACTCGTTTGGTTTTACTCTTTGTTAGCTACATTCATTCTACAGTTCTTCTAATTGCTTTTTCATTGCCTGCCAAAGTGGCTAGTAGACAAGACAGGCTCATCAGCTGCCATCAAAGGTGACAAGCATTAGGCTTGTATCTTAATATTCAACAACAGGAACCCATAGGGTAGACAGGTAGACAAAGTTAAATTATTGGGCACAAAAATTGATAGTCAGTTGTCATGGGCAGAACACATTGATACCATAGTGAAGAAAATGGGTTGTGGTCTTTTTTATGTCTAAAAAGTCTAAATCGTTAATTTTATATCACCTGGATTCTTGTGCACCTGTATGGTCCTCCGCATCTAAAGGTCAACTAAAGAAATTACAAACTGCCCAAAACAGAGCTGCCAGGTTAGTGTTACATTGTCCCATAAGAACAAATACTATCAGTATGCACCGTCAGCTTTCCTGGTTAACGGAAGAGAATAGGCTGGCTGTCAATACGACTACCAAATTGTCATATGTGATCAGGTTCATTCTCATTTGACTAGGTCAGCCGATGGCGGCCAGATGATGTCACCATGTCCAAAATCAAATGCGTTAAAGAGGACAGTTATTTATTGTGCCATCAATCATTAGAATAATTGTCCACTGAATATACGTGAACTGAATAGCAAAATATCTTTCAAGTACCATTTGAGAATTCACTATTTAAATTTCTTAGTAGGGAATGGACTGTATGAATGTAATAATGAATGTACTACTCATGAATATACTAAGTTTATTTGAATAATTTCTGATGATGTTTTAATGATGTCTACAATGTTTCATTGTTTTTACATTATCATTGTTAGCTCGTCCCATTTTGGTGACAGCTAATGGGGATCCTTTTGACAATAAACAATAAACGCCAAAATCATCACACGCAGAGACAAATGAACGTACCAGAGGCGCAGAAGCAGCATGTTGTAGAGTTTATCTTCACTGAGTGTTCTGGGGACGGCGAGGAGGAATGGCTGTCCGAACAGCGGCGTGCTGGTGTGATTGTAGCCCGACTGCTTGTACTTCTCCCTCAGGTGCACCGGGATCACCACGTGGTCAGTGTCCTCTACCCTGTTGACCGCCAACTCAAATCTACAGAGAGAAGTGTGGTCAGTTTTGAACGAATACTGAATTCACTACATGTTAGCAGCAAGAGTGGAAAGTGGAATCGTAATGCCTGAATATTTATGTCCTTGGCAAATAGAGCGACTTAAATGGGTGCACTGCCAAGACTCAATGCTTTAAAGTTGCAAATAATGTCAGTGTCAAAGTCATAACAGTCTCTAAACCAATGAAAAAAGCCGTTTAATAAGTGACTAAATGCTAAATCTGTCAAATTACACCACAAATTAGTTTAAAATGTACGGTCAAAATAATTAGACCACCCTTTTTCTTCCATTTTGTGTTCATTATAATGCCTGGTACAACTAAAGGTATATTTGTTTGGACAAATATAATGACAACAACAAAAATAGCTGATAAGAGTTTAATTTCAGAGCTGATTTTGGTTGTTATCAAGAAAACCATGGAAAATGTCTATGGGTGGTCTAATATTTTTTTTCCATGACTGTATGTCTTAAACAAAAGCCAGAAACATAAATGTATGGGATTTGAGAATATTAACATAGCAGTAATAAATGGCATCCTGAGCAGAGAATGAAGTCAGCATATGCATGTTTGTGCATGCGAGTCCCTCCCTTTCAAACGGTTGCCCCTTGCTGTGTTTATGTCCCACTGGCTAGCTAATTGCTGCCAATCTACACTGCCAACTACCCAGTCCAACCCACGGTGACCGTGTGGCATTATCAGCCAGGTCCCCCTACTATGTGTGATCTTTGAGTTAAACCCCCATTAACACTGTTTGCTCTGTTGCATTGTTGCGCTGCTAGCCGCCCCCCATTTGCTTGTGATGTCAAAGGTGAGAGAAGTGTGCAGCCAATCCCGGCCCAGGCTGAATTTCATTCTGAAAGTTGCATACAGCACCTTCTTATTCAATCAGAATTTAGATTATCCCGTTTCATTCTTTAGATAACAGAGTCAGCCAAGTTTCACACTCACACATAGATATCATCTCTCTCCATGATGCTGCTGAGGTTTTCGTTGGTGGCGAAGATCCGATGGAAACGGTGGTTGTAGATGTCAGTTACAATCATCTGGGGGAAAGAGAAAAGTAGTCAGAAGACTCTTGGAAATGAATGCAGACCTACATGAACCAACTCCTAATTTTATTCAGTACACTGGTACAGCAGACGGAAGATTTTTCTGACAGATCTGAAGGAAAAGGATACAACAGTAGCTGCTGAAGCTGTTGTTGGACAGGGACAGTTTAAAAGGGAATAGACTATTTTGGTCTGTGCTGTCAAAGAGATGTAAGCGTTAGTACTGCCGGAGCAGAGCTGACTGATGTTTATACCTTCTCAGCGGACACCCCAGACAGGTTTGAGAGCGAGGTACACAGGTCAGAGATGTAGCCCACCTTTGGCACAGTCAGCTTGTACTGAAAGGGAAACGCATCACATGAAATGGAGGGCAAAACACAGTGCTGTTCAGGTGATTTGTCAAGCATTGAGTGTTACCTGTGTGGGTTTGGCCAGAGGGTCCAGTCTGACCAGATAGACCTCCAGTGTCCGCTCTTTCTTCATAGGCAGCGGCAGGGTCAAGTAGCAGAAAGGATCAAAGGTCACAGACACCTTGGAGCACACAGGACAAACCAGGGTGGACTTAAAAAGGCCGTGGAAGATGTCCACGATGATGGAGTCGTTCCTCTTGATGTGGTTCTCCCACGCCTCCTCTGCTACCACCTGAGATGAACAGAAAAAAAAGAAACAAGTTATTGGAAAAGTCCTAAAAATGTGAAAAATAAACTAATGCATGGCTGCTTTATTGTCATTTTGAATATATTTGGCACAAGCTCGAGAGAAAGTTTAATGTGTTTTCAGAGCCCTTATTATCTCACCTTATCAGGCCTGCCGTTAGCGTCCTTGAGCTGGATGTAGGGCTTCTTTCTGATGCGGTTCAAGTCTTCGTGAAGGCCATCAAGGAGAAAGGCCAGCAGCTCATGAGAGTCCTGCTGTTGGTAGCCCGAGAACTGTGGGGCAAAGCGGCCCACCTGGGTCTGGAGGATGGAAAAAAACGTGGGCAGAGGCACAAAAATAAAAAAAATAATAGATTTTTAATTCAAATAAATATATTCTTACAAAAATGTAACATGCTTTCTTGGCCATCGGTTTAAGTGTCTTTTTAGGACTGCGTCAACAGACTCTAATTGATTTATCACCCACAGTTCTATGCAAGCCTGCACCCAAATTACTGGTGCTACGTGCTCTTTAATACCCTTCAGGCTATTTTTGTTCGGCTCCTTTCCTACTTGTGTGTTTGTATCTTTCAAATTAGATTAATAGTAAGGTTTATACTCCAAAGACATACTTTTCGTCTTGATCCAATTGCCTTGCTGTGACACAGTGATAACACTTTTACAGATCCTCATATCCAAAACTGTCCTGTTTGATAGTAAACACAACATACAAAAACTTGCTTTGGAATTAAATTAAAACTTTCCCCCCCCCAGGAAATCACCTTGAAAGGCCTCGGGGTGACATAGCTGTATTTGCCCGACCACAGCTGCTTGATAAGCTCGGCGTAGGCTCTGGCAATCTCCCCCTTCATGCCCAGCGGGTTGTCTTCATTCAGCTCTTCTGTGAACTTGTCTTTAAGGAAGTACTCCGTCAGTGGAGGGATATTGCTTAAACACTGAGGGGGCAGAAAAACAGGACAGCACGGATTTAGGCTCTTTACAGGATAGTGTAGGGCCACCGAGGGCCTTTAGAACAGCTTAGCATATAAAAATGAACAAATATTCTTCTTATGTCAGTGAACAAACTTTTGAAGACTAATTACAATAACTTTCCTAGACTGTCAAGTTCCAAGGAGGCATGCTGTTACCTGCACAGCAGAGTTCATGAAGCAGGTGTTGCCCAGGTTGGAGAGTCCACAGAGGCCCGAGCGCTCACTCTGCCTGCTCTGGTCTGAGTAGTCATAGCTGTTGCTGTAAGGGTGGTAGGACGGTAGACTATAGCTTGAATTCTTCACACTGTGCAATAAACATAAAAAGCACAAACAGGTGGGTTATATCGGGTTGGATAGCGCTTGTCAAACTGCTACAAGCTAAGAAAGGGTCACGAACATCCTATTGTTAACATAAACGTAATACTGCTACATCTATGTTAAGTTTTAATAAAGATAAAGCTGGTAATACATTCAACAATGCATTAAAAATACCACCAGGCAAATACACTGCTTCAGTTTTTACTATTTCCTCTTCAACCAAAGACCAAATTACAATCCTGTGAACCTATGAACCCCCACAAAAAAACACTTTCTCTGGCTTCCTAGACAATCAGACACAGCTTAAACATAGGCCTCTCCAACTGCAGCAATCAGCAGACCTCTGGGAGGGCTGCAGGGCAGAGTTGGTCGTTTCTGGCTCCCACTGGTCAATGGAAACAGCTGTGATGGCGGTGGAGGCACTGGCCTCACAGTTCAGCACGCGGTGGTCCACCCTCCTGCTGTCCAGCTCCACCGCCTCCGGCCTCAGGCACCACCAGCAACACAGGAGCATGACATCTCAGCCCCGCCCCGGCCCATGCCGGCCCGCATGTCCCCACGAAACTGAACGACCAGCAGCCTGGATGGGGTTCGGACTGGGTTTGGTTCGGGTCCGGCTCATGCAAAGCCTGATTTTTAGAGGCCCGGCAAGTAAAGTCCAGCTCCAGTCTCCACTGTAGTTAAGCCCAGCTCAGCCCAGGGCAACTCCAGTAGCTGTTTGGATACAGTCCGAAACAAGTTTAGGCCTAAATTTGACTTCCAAGTCCAGCCAGGCCAGTCATCAAACCACAGGACGCATTAACACACAAAAACAAACACTCTCCCTCTCTCTTGGAGCTAACTAAGCAGCTCCCCTCCTCTTTTCGGCCCCCTTCTTCTTTTTCGAGCTCGACCGCCTGACATGTTGTTATCCTCCCTGCCTCAGATCCCTTCCCCCTGTCCTGTCCTGTCCTGTGCTGTCCTGTGCTGTCCTGTCCTGTCCTCTGGTCTTCTGCTCCTCCCTCTGGCCTGCCTGCTGCTCTCTGCCGCTCTACGGCTACCAGCAGATATTTATAGCAGCATCAGCAGCAGCAAGGATGCTCAAGACTACTGCTACCGAAGCTAGAGGTGCACAGAGAGAGAGAGTGAGAGAGGCAGGGAGAGAGAGAGAGAGAGAGAGAGAGAGAGAGGGAGGGAGAGGCTGGGAGAATAGGGGGGAGGGGCGGACAGTACAAGGGGAGGGGTGGGGGGGTTGACAGAAGAGAAATGAGATGGGGATGGAGGGAGCAGCTGATCCACTGCATCCAGCTGAGGCTGCAGTATTCACAGGCCTCACTCTCTAAGTATCTCTCTACCCCCCCTCTAACGTACATATACACACACACATTAACACATGCCGACACACCATTTATCCCCTTTTCTTACACTTCTGCACACATTATAATGCGTTTTTTCTCGCCTCGGCACACTAACACACAAACTGTGCTCTCATTTCCCTACTCTCCACATTAAATCACACCCCATGACATTGTTAGCACCCTTCAAACGCACACTTTGACACACCCTCTTCATCCTCTTTAACATGCCATGGCTGTCTGTAGGAGAGTGTTTAACAGGGGAGGGTTTAAATAAATAAACTTAGAAAAAAACTGGGCTGGTTTCATCACAGTGGCCGGTATGCGTGCGTGAAGGCAGGCGATGAGGGGAACAGGAGCAGATGAAATGTATTCTGAAGGTCACTTAGACTGCAGAACGTGTGCATCGCAATGAGCTCAGGGGGGAGAGGATAGGTAAAGAGCCTGCCAGAATCAGGGGACACTGCCTTGTAAGACGGTGAAACTTACTGCTGTTACACAGCGTCGCTACTGAGGCTGAACCGACCAGGCCAAAACCGCAAAATCAAAAAGACAAGTGTTATGTAATGCGGGAACACTTCATATGAGGAAAAAAGAGGCGCCATGCATAATTCAGAGGAAACGACAGCTCTGGCACCACAGTGAATCAGGGACAGCGGTGCTGCTGGGAGTGAAGATCCAATTTCCCTAAGTCACCCACTCTGTGTATTCCACAATCCACCAGCACTGTGCAGAAAAAGATGCCACTGCCATCAAACAATATGAAGCACAGCTATGAAATGATAATGTGTAACCATACTCCAAAATGGAAGTAAAGGGCCTGAGTATAGTATACTGCGTTTTTTTTTCTTTCCAGCTAGTGAGTGTAGGAAGGACAAGCTCAGTTCACTTCTACACCCTCCTTTCTATATCAATATTGATTTTTCAGGGTGGCCAAGCTTGTGGCTATTATTTCTGCATTCCAACTGTATCAAAAAATACAATGCAGAGTGTCTTTATCTAAGACGCACACACACGGACACACTCCAGCATGCAGTAAATCACACACATAAGGTGAAAGGAGGGGACAGTAAAGTCTACAAGGCAGCAGAGGCGAAAGCTCCACCCACAGTCGAGCAGTGCTCTCTAGCAGAGGGCTGACGGAGCTTCTAGGTCCCAGTGCTTCAGCAACAAACATTCATCTTAGCTACAGTGACATTTTCAGGAAATAGAAACTGAAAGTTGAATAGAAAGTGAGCTGGAATTAATTTTGGCATGGCAAGAAATCTAGGTTGACTGATTGATATTTGAGATGTTTTTTTGATTTGACCATATATTTGCTTCACCTCTTTCACTTGTTTTAAAGGGATAGTTTGTTTTTTTAAATGGGGTTGTATGAGCCTGTATCTATAGTCGATGTGTAATTTTCAGATAGCAGTCAGCACACATCCAGTTTATAGAAGCTGGCATGATTAGCACCTAGAAGCTAAACAATGAACCACTGGGGGACGGGGGCAGCAGCAAAACGCATTTCATTCACCTAAAATCAGCTGAAGTTTACGCTATATTGAGAATTTTTTTTAACATTGAGGAATCTGAACCAATGTCACACAATAACACAATCAAACTAACCAACTGAGGCAGCGACAGACCAGCAGCTCTCTGTTCAGCAAGGTACAATTACTGTTTTTGTCAAAGGAGTCTGGTGGCCTTAAAGAGAGCAAACAGCTTCAGTTCCCCATTGGAAAGGGCCGTCTGACAGCAAGGTAAAGCGCTGAAAACATTCTAAATATAGCGTACACTTAAAACTGAAGAGGAAGGCCGCGTTTAGACCAACAACTGCACGGTGAAAAAACAAGTCTATTGCTTCACCGACATGAATTAGAGGTCAAGATTCACCAGTCTTGCAAAAAGCCAACACGGGAATGCAAAACAGGATTTTCGACTGTGGGAAGGCAGCAGTTACATCTTTCAACGCAGCATATTTATCATAACTTAGTTATCTACCAGGAATGTGGTCTTGCGTATATTTGATTGGCCACCACAGCACCCAGTAGGAGGAAGTTATCTTGTACCATTTGAAGTTTATCTTAGGACAAACTCAGATTTACTTTACGAGGTCCCATTGAGATATATCATAAGACTTGGCACAACAGGATTCAGAACTACTGAATTTGCTACAATAATTAGGTTAATGTGAAAGGTCACCATGTAGAGCTACTTAATATCTTTGCTAATATTTATCCTGTATGATGACTGTATGTCTGTTTGTTTTTATGTCTTTGTATGTTAATGCTGTCCTGTTTTTTGTTATATCTGATACATTTTGTACGCAGTGTTTCCTGTTTGTTCTATGCCTGCACAAATGACAGGGATTGCAGGGATCTACTCCCACATCTAAAGTCTATCTGAACGTGGCCTGAGAAAGAGAAGGGGGTCGAGAGATCCATCGTTTCAAAAATAAAGCAATAACCAAAGAAGAATAAATGGCTCGGTATGAGGAAAATGAAAACAATTGAGTTAAAGTGGATCGTGTTATCTGGATACACCTAGGTCTTATATCAGAAAACAAATACTTTGTACCAAACGTGTTGCTCTGCCCCAGATACATTGCTATAATTGTATTATTTTAATATTTCTTTGATTTATTGCAGTACAAGGCAGTAAGGGTCAAATCAAGACCTTGTAGCACACATTAATGGGTAAATTAATTATCAAACTGACCATAATCATGCAACCCTAGCCAGAGCTATCAATCAGCAAGGTAGAAAATCAGATGCAAACTATCAACTAGCATAATTAAATGCTGAGTAAGGCACCCAGAGGCCCCGGCGGGCCGTTTGTAGAGAGCACTGCTGTCGCTGGAGAAAATTCAAAAAAGATCAATCCCTTGTAAGCCCCTTCCCCCCTCCCTGCTATCAGCTTTTACAGCTGAATCTGCATCATCACAAGATGGCTTTAAGACCCAAACCACAGGCAGAGATAGACCTGTACAAAACAAGTTTCGACAAAATTCATACTAGGAAACTGTTCGCTGAGCATTTAGTATGACTGAATTAGAAATAGGTACAAACTGAGCAGAACAGAGGTGAGAAAAAGTCCAAATAGATCAAATTGAAGTCACTTCAAAGTCAATTGGATAAAGATTTTCCAGCAAGGTTAACAAAGGTTTGTGCTGAGCAATAATCCAGACTCCATCTCTGTCTGTTGGCAGCCAAACCCACCCCTCAGCTATACAACCCACTACTAAGCCTTACTTCCTGCTGTTGAAGCTGCTGTTATGATTGTTTGTGAGAGATGAAGGCGAGATCTTTGGCAAAGCAGAGAGATTGGAAGCACCAGATGACCTTCAAAAGATAAAGAATAGATCATGAGTTAGAGTAGAGAAAATAATTCCAGAAAGGTGTGCGAGTGTCAATAAAATAAAACTGAGATGAATTCAAACAAATAGGAGGGATATGTGAGCAACAAAAGGTCAAGCAAAGGAGGTAGGCAAAGTCATAGAGAGAGGAAATCTTTGAAGATGATGAGGTGCTGTAGTGACATAGGAGGGGAACTTTAAAAGAGGCAATTAGATTTTGCAATTTCCAAAAAAGGAGGCAATTAAGAGATGTTTTAGACAGCTTCCCAGACAACAATTTCTGGTGCTGCGTCACATCATGTTAATTTTTTCCCTTCAAACTGAAGTTAAAAAGTCTTCAGCGATTAAATAACACGCCGCCTATGTGTAAATTTCAACAGTAGCGTTTGGATACAGCATGAGAATTGCATTTTATTTCTGTGTAAGATTTTCCTTCAGTCAACAGAGAAATATAAGCCAGGTGATGTGCCGATCACTCACTTGGGTGCTGTGGAGCCTCGGGGCCATGAGCCATCCTCGCTCTTCTGCTCTATTACGAGCACCTGTGGGAGACGGCAGAAAGAAAATAGGGCTCCATCTGCTTCCACTAGTTTAAAGACATCAAAACATTTTAAGTATTTGCATCCTACCCTGTGGTTTACTCAAATTGAAAAGCTGTGTTTAGTTGCATTTGTCTTACTTTTTATGAAAAAGGTTGTTTTTTTTCAACTGTTTAACCCCACAGCCTGCCAGCAGGTTTTAAAAATTTTTGCTCAAGAAATTACCAAAACACTTTATGATTTATGGCCTTAAAACTGTGTTAAACTGCAAAAAAATCGAGATACACCGATGAATGCTCTAAATCTGCTTGAGGTTAAGAGGTTTAACTACAATTAACTTGGTTGATTCATTGATTGATTTCACCAAAATATTACATTACACTCCATCGTAAAAAGACATTAAGTCAAGGCAGTTCAGAATAGAAGCTGAACATGTTTTTAATCAACAGAAAAAAGTCAGAGATGTCTTTCCACGCAAAATTAAGATCTACCGTTGACGTCTAAAGCTACAAATAGAACCAGCAACCTGTTACTGCTATTTCTGATGACGAAAGACAGGGAGCTGGGTGGATCTTATCCAGACTGTTTCAGTGGTGAGTAGTGAGGATTTGTGCGAGGCTCAACAACCCTCTGGAACAGCTGCCCGTGAGTGGGCCAGGCCTGCGATCTGAAGCCTGCTGGCTCATTGTGGCCAGGTGTCTCAATTAATCTCGGCTTGTATAGAGACTTGTGTCTGCTCTGGTCGGCTGCCAGGTGGATGCCAGGGCATGCGTGCACAGTTTAAGCAGCTTACAAAGGGAGGTTGAGTGCCTCGCGTGGCAGCTGACAAACAGATGTTGTGGGCTTTCAAAGTTGGAACTATATTATCTCAGGATGGCCTTTCCACATTGTGGGAACATAACTTCAACTTCCTTTGAAATTCTTCAAATATAAATTTGATGATCATTGAAATAATCTGCTGAATATTGTTTCCATATAGATCTGACTTTGCTTTGTTGTTCTCCATCACCATAGATTTTCGTTTTGTTGCACAAGATATTCAGCTTTTTAAATAAATCAATTCATCGCCTGCTAAAAAGTGGCACAGAGATCAGTTAGACTGCCCTCTGCAGGTCATGATAACCTGTTGGATACAAATTCAAACAGAGCAGAAAAATAAGAGCTCCACTCTGCTGTGGCCTTAAAGAGCAGGCGGGCAGAGAGCTGAAATAAGGAAAAGCGATCTGAAAAAGGGCAACTGAAACCAGAGCATGCAAGCCAAATTTTAACAGCTGTTTGGATTTTGTCGAATACCTTTTGTTTTGGCTGACATCTGGAAAAATGTAAAGTGTTCACATAAAAGATAAAACTAAAAAAGTGCCTACCTGTCCTTGGTAGAGGCCAGCGTCTTGAATGGTGCTGTCAGGTTTATTGAGAGGCTCAAAGGTGTTGCTCATGTACCTGTTCCACAGCCTGGTCTCCTTCTCATCAGCGATGCTGAACAGCTTCCGCATTTCTTTCTCTATCATGTCTGCAGCAAAGCGTGAATAATATCAAGAAAAAGAAAAGACAGTGGTTCACATTGTATGGTTGAGAAGAGAAAGGCTAAGGGTTTATCTACACTTGCAAAAAGACTCTTTTGTTCAACTCTGTTGCAACGATTGCTCAACTACAAAAGGAGAAACTTGCAAGGTATTAGTATTAAAGAACTCCTTGTTAGTGTGGATGAGTTATTAGTGCCTAAGAGTAAAATAACAAGTAATTACACTTATTCAAGTGTAATTTTTGCTCTCTGTGCATGTGTATGTGAGAGTGTGAAGTCTACACATCTACACATAGTCAGATAAGACTTTAATTTGAGAGCTGATATAGACATTTTCCATGGTTTTCTTGATAATAACCAAAATCATTATCAAGAAAACCATGGAAAATGTCTAGATATCAGCCCTTAAATTAAATTCTTATGAGATATTTTTGTTGTTATCTTTATATTTTTTCCAAACAAATGTACATTTAGTTGTACCAGGCATTAAATGAACAAGAAATTGAAGAAAACAAGGATGGTCGAATAATTTTTTCCATGACTACTTGTCCTTGAAGTCAGACCAGCAGTCTAAATAGAGCGTTTCTCCAGAGTGACTCAGGCCTACCTATTGTGTCAGCTTTACTGAAGCGTCTGGTGATCACATTGTCCATGTTGCTGTCTTCACAGAGCTTCAGCTCCGTCAGGTACACCTCCACCTTGCAGTGCTTCACAAACATACCCTGTTCCACCACCTGAGGGGGAAAAACACACAGTAGAATAATTAATCATCCACATAAACTGAATGATTAGTCAAATACACATACATTAACTATGGGCAGAATTTAATATCAAATACTATAAAGTAGGTCTGTGTAAAGGCAAATATTTTGCAGTATTTTCCCCCCCAATCAAAACAGTTTGATATACCTTTGCAAATATCACAGTCCCTGTAACAACCAACATCATAGCAATACTTTTTCTGTGCAATCTGTCTGCTAAAAATCTCTGCATGTAAACTATTACCGGTAATTAGAAAGTGTTTTTGAAAATGATACAGTGTAATTAAGCATAACATTGCAGAACTCAAGTGTATTAATATTTCCCTAAACCCCAATATAGTGACATAGGAAGTGATAAAAAGACACATAATATACTAATACACCTCAGAAATTTCCAAATATTTTCAATGTTTTTTTAATACTAATTTTGTTCCATATCTTGACTACATTAGCTGACTGCAGCAAGTAGGAGCACAGGTCACTGAAAACATTATGAAGCTACAGGAACATGTCAAGTCAAATCACAGATAAATCTCTGCCGACACCAGCAGATGATAATATAACTCTCTGCTAATCATGATTTAAAAAAAACCTCTTTTACAGCCACCAATACAACAAATCAACCAAGCATGAGCCGATTATTCTCTGAATAGGAATTAGTAAGTTTGCCATCATATCAACCCATCTACACCTCGTACAGTACCTCTCTAATTAAATATATTAGCAGTCTTGAACAATGAAAAGTGTCTGGTAAATGTGGGGTATTACTAGCGTCAGGTTTTCTCTGTTAACAAAGTACAGCCTGCTGGCCTGGTTGCCACTCATCTGATAGGAGCAGAGTCAGAGTGCCTAAATTAGCAGCACCTCGTGGAAACAGCTGAGGGGTCCCAGCCTATTTATTTCACCGCTGAGCCCCCTTCAACACACACACACACACACATATATATATATATATATATACACACACACACACACAGGACCAACTTAACAAGTGTCACTGAGAACTGCAGTAATCATGCACACACACACACACACACGGCTCAGATTCTCCCCCACACCCCTCCTCTATCCAAACCCCGATCTTCAGGTAGGCCCATCCTACCCCACAGCACAACCCATGTGTTTGTAAACCCGCCGCAAAAGCCCAACTCATCGCCAAATTTCTCAAATCAGAGCTGAGCCAAAACCATTTACCCCACCCACCCCCCTCCTCCCATACTGGTTATGCCTCGCGCACTCCTCTCAGAAGCTTTCACGCTGCTTCTCTCAGTATGACCTCAGTCGGCATTCCTCCACTTCAAAAAACAAGGACACGCAGGAACACTCCGGTGGTGTTGGCATATCACACCACAAGAGGACAACGGAAGGAAACGCTGCACCAAACCTGTGACTACAATCCTCCTAAATCCTTTAACGCTTGTGTTCCCCCCGCACCTCAAAAGAAACAAAGAGTTAAAAAAAAAGAAAACTAATAATGAACCTCCTGCATGTTGTGTCCCGCAGATCGCTCCATGTAGCTTTTCAGTCATCCAGAACGTTGCCTGAAAATAGAAACCCTGTGGCCACCCGATATGTCCCACTACATACATGGCAAAATGGGAGGGTCAATGGAAGAGGGGGGGAGAAAGAACGAGAGAGAGAATGATAGAGATGAAGAGGGGAGAGAATTTCTGAGCAGCCATGATGCCATGACTAGCGAGATTTGAAGCGGGGATTTGATACCGTAGGTCTTGTTACGTTGTAACCGCCATCATGAAGTATTACACTGACTGTAACCACACATACATATACAGTAGTTTGTTTAACCCTAGAAAAATATTTATAAAAGTATTCATTAAATACTTTCAGTTCATGATGGGAATAAATGAAAAGCTAAAGGAAATGAATGAACAACGTCATAAATGTTGCTTCCTTTTCATTGCCTTTTTTCACAGTTATATCGAATATATCTGCCCTTTCTTTATTTGTTCCTGCTACTGTGAACAGTGTCACAATGTCTCTATACATCTAACTGACCAGTCAACCAAATACATACTTCAACATTTCTTATGGCTACACACATGCCTACATTAATTCATTCCAAACTCTTTTGCTATTATTTTGTTAAAAATGTTTCAAGAGTAGCAGTAAAGCCATGTCGATAATATTATGAAGAACTTCACAGTATCACTTAGCTGTGTCTTTTACTATTCCATGTTGAATAACTGTGTTACAGAAGCTAAGTTTGTATCACACTCTTGATATCCCAATGCCAATTGGCCGTATATGAGCACATTACTCCGTTTCAACTAAACACAAGCCACACTGTACACCAGAGCTATCAACCACAATCATTAAACTGCAAAACAGAAATCCACATTTCCCTTTCTCAATGCAGTGAGCAGAACATTCTCCAAATATTAATTCTTAGTTTTATGCCAAAGATGGACCACTGAGCAGAACATTCTCCAAATATTAATTCTTAGTTTTATGCCAAAGATGGACCACTTACCTTGCGTGCAATTGGCTCCTGGTTCTCTGTCAGTCCATACCAGCTGACCAGCTTATTCCAGCCCTCTGTGGGGACCAGGATGTAGTCAAGCTCATCAATTAGGTGCTCCTTGATGGCCAGCACATCCCCATCTAGAGGTAAGGAGGGGATGACAGAAAGGTTGAGAAACAAGCAAGTAGACAGAGGGAGGGAAAGCACATTGTGAGGCAGCACTTACAACAGTGACCCTGCACTGACTGTCTCACACAAACACACAAAGGAAAAAGGTATGCTGGAGAGCTTTCTATGAACCCCCCAAAAAGGCTAGTCTATGGAGTCTGCCAACAATGTTGTTTTTGTTCTTTTCCTGAACTCTGAACTCTTTGTTGATACTTCCAGAATGATAAAGCTACAGTTTACTGAGCATGGTGAGCCACATAGTATTTACACTATATATCCTACTTGGGATTTAATGTCTAAGGAAGCATCATCTGTCTTACCTCTGAGAAGACCAGAGTTATCAACTGGTCCTGGGTAGACATTCTGGTCCCCCATCTGGTATTTGTCCCAACTGTCATAGCCCACATATTTCTTCCACTGTTTGAACCAGTGGCTGTCCACCAGGTACCTGCAGAGAGGGTAAGCAGTATTATAAATTCAGCTCTGATAATGCAACATGGGAAATAATCAGTCTGGATTGTTTAAGGGTCATGCAACAAGCTTTACGGTAGATGTAAGGTCCCTTTTTAATGGTATTCAGGGATATACTCCGGCAGGTAAACCTTGCTGTCAGTGCTCTTCACAAATTGAGAGGCTAACATAACACAGATTGATACTTGTAACAGTAGCAGACTTGAGTTCAGGTTGCCGCATGCCAGGCCAGCTGGCTCTGTGATTTTGACAGGTGCTTCTTTTCCGACTCCGCCCTGCCGAAGTCGACGGATGAACCTCTGACTGGCAAACCACTTAGTGTTTCGGTCAACTAGCCAATTAGCTATTAGCCTGCTAACTGGATCAGAAGAACGAAACGCGGACTCCCTGGAATCATGTCAGCACATAAATGGCGAGATGGTAATTAAGAAGTAGTGAATTTGAACCACCAGGGTGCAACAAGTAACGTTTAAAGATCAGTGTGGTCTCCCGTGGTTCATTGACAGTCTCATAGCTAGCGTTAGGGCTAGCACCGCTAGCTGCCAGGCTGACACACATGAAGCTGACAGGCTAACGGGAGCTAGCTCGGAGCTAACTGTCAACACGGCCCGTCACCGCGGCTTTCTTCTCCTCCGTGGCGTTGACAGCCTCGGCAGAGCCAGCCCACGGCCACGCCGCATCTTTGAAAAGGTTTCAGCTCAAGTCTTACCAAGTGTCTCCCTTTCTTAGCTGTGTTTTCAACAGTGCCGCGACCTCTCCTCTCTGGGTATCCAGATCAGCCGCTCCTCCTTCCGCCATCTTTCCTCAGACATCACCCGCTGCATGCTGGGAAAGTGCGGGGCGTCACCGAGGCACATGGAGAGTGACGCTGCTGTTTCAGCCAATCAGCAGCTCGGCGGCGGGACGGCAGAAGCATGACACCCAGCGGTGAAGTTATTCTAGAAAAAGGCTCCAAAAGTGCTCCATCATTGTGACTTTTTAATGAAAAAGAAACTGTATTTACGTTGGACTTGAGAGCTCACAGCGCTGCAACTTAAGAAAACACATGCAAATACACAAAACACAAGCAAATTGAGAAATCATCTTCATCAATTTGACAACATAAGCGCAACATTTAGAAAACATGATGCAAAAACCACATCACAAACACAATAAGAAAAAGCGATGCAAAGACCACAACACAGTAAGAAAAAGCGATGCAAATAGACCATAACACAATAATAAAAAGTGCTGCAAATAGGCCACAACACAACACAATAAGAAAAAGCACTGCAAATACCACAACACAATAAGAAAAAGCACTGCAAAGACCACAACACAATAAGAAAAAGCACTGCAAAGACCACAACACAACACAATATGAAAAAGCGCTGCATAGACCACAACACAAAAAGAAAAAGCACTGCAAATAGACCACAACACAACACAATAAGAAAAAGCACTGCAAATAGACACAACTCAATAAGAAAAAACACTGCAAATAGACCACAACACAATAAGAGAAAGCACTGCAAAGACCACAACACAACAGAAGTGTCTCCAGAGGACACTTAAAAGTGATGTCTGGACACACATGTGATATTATCACGTTATTTCAAGATAATGATAATTTCACGTTATAACGTTATAACTTGAATCTATCACGTTATTTCATGATAATGATATTTTCATGATAATGATATTTTCATGTCATAACCTATGGTGATAACGTTACATGTAGCATTAGCCTCCTAACCCGTATCAATCACATTGCAGTTAAACAAACCAAATGAATGAATGATACACCTTTGCGATGATACAGTGCATTTTCTTATTGTGTTGTGTTGTGGTCTTTGCAGTGCTTTTTCTTATTAGGGCCACGGGGCAATTGCACCGAGCACTGGCCCAATGTAGGGAGCAATGTAGGGAATGTAGGGACCAGTGCTCGGAGCTTTGCACTTATTGTTATACTTTGGATTTTTTTCTTCTTCCTCTTCCGGACACAATTTTGTCCCACTACTTGTTATACTGTGGATTTTTTCTTCTTCCTCTTCCAGACACAATTATTGTGTTGTGGCAACTTGAAGAGTTGCAGGACACATTATAAATCAAAACGTGCGGTTTGATCGGGATCAGTGTGCTATTACTTTTCGGAAGGCCGAAAAAAAATGAGCGAAAAAAATTAATAATTGGAGATTTTCAAACATCTACTTCTCTGGCATAATTTCACCGAGAGACCATTTAAACTTTAAACAGTAGACACAAGTCTTGTGTATTGGTGTATTAATCCACGTTTTGATAGATCATATCGTTTTTTATCAATCCCATATAATGGGTGTGTATTGCATGGAATGTCACAGTGTGTGACATCATCGCGAGTGTAGAGGGGGAGAAAAAAATGTCTCCAGGCCGCAAATTCCACTCTACAGAAATAATGTATACATAGAAACATAGGAAAATTTGTCTTCTCACTCACAATCCTCTGGTAAAGCTGTCAGAGTTATAGTTTGGGTGTAGGACACACAGATGCGCCACCAACACGCACCAACAGCCTCATTGACAGCCATATTCAAAATGCAGGAAGATTTCTGTAGAAAAGCAGATTTAACATTTTTTCGGATCACTCTTACGAAGCTATTCCTTCATTTTTCTTCACAAAAAACATATGGAGCTGTTCAGGAAGAACTCAGGACGCTCAAAGTGAAGTAACATCAATAATAGGTATTATTACTAATTACTAAGCATTTGAAAACTGCTGTGCTCAATCACAATAGCTAAATATTTTGTCAAGCAAACATGATTATTAGCATACAATATCACGATCAGTAAGTTAAGGCGGTAGTATTGCACTTTCATAAAGTTGGGGGACTTGGGATTTATAGATTTAAAAATATATGACCAGAACATAAGCAGCAGAAGATGTGATACCTTGACTTTTGGTCTCTTAGACTTTAACAGATATTCCCATTAAATAATCCAGTTTCTATACCACAGCGCTGCACAGCACTGATAAAATGATTTAAGACAATATTACATTTTGCATGTTTATTTAAAAACACACTTACAAGATTCACATTTCTTTGTACAGTCACATTATGTTACAGTACAAAATATGAAACTACACTTTATATGTCATGTTAGTCCTACAGCTTTTGCTTTGCTACAGTGTTACAATTTTCACTCACATTATATCCTTTTATTACACAGTCTATTCAAGTGAAACACAACATTTCATTTTAATTCTTGTAAATACAAAAGGGAAACTTTCCCCAATCAGTTATGATAATACAACATATGATACAAATATGGCTAAGTAGCCATGAAGCAATACACTCAAACATAGTTCACACATAGCAGTAAAAGATGGTTAACCTGTCCCATTACTGATTTGGCTAACAAAGTGTTACATTTGTACAAACGTTATCCTTGTTATGTATAATAAAAGATTCTTCAACTTTTGGTGGAACATGTTTGTCTGTCTCTACAATCACCACCTTTAAAAGAGAGAAATGGCACAAACAATTTTTTTTTTAACATTTTTAACAACAAGGCTGACTCATGAATTTCACCTGAACTTGAATCAGTTCATTTACATCATCTATTAAATGCAGAGCTAAACAACATCTGCCAATCTATTAATAAATTTAAGTGTGAGTAGAGGAAATAACTTTTTTCCCTGAAAATGCCCTTGACCCCTCTAAAGCTTCTAATTCAACCAGTAAATGACTGTTTGATATATATTTTTAAATATTTTTTATTTCATTACTGCCATCCCTGAAATGTAAATGCGCTGCCAAACCCAACACACTGTAGGCCTCCTGAGTCATCCATATCTGTTATGCATTAAATGTAGATGATGTGACACTTTTTTGCATCTTTCCCTGCAGTGATCTTTGGGATGGAGGCAAGGGTGCAGCAAATCAAGGATGGAACCAAAACCCACATGTCTTTCCTGTATCGTCACCACTGGGGGCCTCATAAGTTGGAGTCTGTCTCTGAGACGGGATAGTAGCCGTTTCTAGTCATGGTGGCTTCTCCTTCAGGAGCAAAGATGGCCAGTAACTTCTCCTGCTCCCTCTTGGTTTTGGGTAAGTCGTCAGATGGTTTGATGAGCACCTGCAAGCGCTGTAGAGAGATAAACCAGTGTTAATGGGCTCCGGTCCACCATCTTTACTAAGGCGAGACACTACAGGCAATAACATTGCTTTTTCATGCCCTGGTCGATTTTGAGGTTTTGGGCTATTTTTGTCCCACAACATGTCCTCTTTCAGAATAGTGGAAAGGAAACATAAAAAAAACCTTCTTAAGTGTATGTTTTACTATATTTGACCCATTTACATCAGTGGGTTTTTCATAAATTCACTAAAAGGTAGTATTGTATTGCAATATGGAGTACATGAGTTGTTTCTCATGCTCTGAGCCATAAATCTCAACTTCAGCTACAACTACAGACACCAAACTTAACAGTTTTATTCCTAACTATATTCTGAAGGTTTTTTACAGAGGGGTTTGTCTAAATATCATTCTTACTTTGATTTATATAACATTTTGTTCCTAAAAACGTGATGAAAATTGATTTTCTTTTGACAGTATTTTGTGATAGAAATATAAAAGGATATATCCCAATTTCCTTGTGTGAAACACTTTGAAATTAATCTGTCAATAAAATAAATAATAACTATGAAATTTGCTTAATTAAATGTTCAGATTTATGGCCTGGAAATATATTCATATTTAATGAGATAATGCTCCAATTGCATATGTAAACATACAATTTCAGAAAACTTGTAATGCAAAAAAATATCGTCTTAATGTAAATAAAAATTGAGTTTGGTGGTGATATCTTCTTCCTTCTCTCCTATTCATTATATATATATATAATGAAAAAAGATACACAATAGCTACTCAATAAAATTGAGGCAACAGATTGCACGCAATATTATTAAATCTAACTACGTTACAAGTTGAGTTAATAACAACTTAACAGGAAGTGTTAAGTGTCAATTAAAAAAGGACTAATTCTATTGTGTTGGATTCATTCAAAATTCTCTTGATTTAGAATTACATACACATATTTAATGTGGTCAAAATAACTAGATACTTAAAATGTATATTAAATACATTTAATCAAATATATTAAGTAAAATGAAATGACTACAGAATAATTTATTACAGTGTATATGTGCTGTACTATATACACTATATATATTTCTATTTTATCTATTTTTATTTTTATGTCATAATTATTTTTTATTTTATCTATTTTTATTTTTATGTCATAATTATTTTTATTATTATTATTATTATTATTGCCTTATTGCTATCCAGAATTGTATACTGTAAAAAAGTAAATCACAAAAAAAAATCTAAACACATCATCTGTCCAAGTTTATGAGATAACTGAGAGGATCAAAGCTCACCTCTCTGAATGTCCCCTGGGTGGTGCTGAACTTGTACACCATCCAAAGTGGAATGCAGACCATGGAGGAGAGAGCCAGCAGCCAGCCAATGGCATAACCCCACCAGGGGTACACGTACTCGTTGTTGTACTTTAGCGGGGTATATTTGATGAGAGAGAAGGCGAAGGTACCCTGGAGATACAATTATACAAGCATTACTATTGGTGAAGCAGGAACAATTGATTTCTGCAAGAGGACAGGAGAGTAGAGAAAGCCTTAGTGGCTGTCATTGCCTTTGTCATTTTTGGAAAGCCTTGATACTAACTTAATTAGTTTGTTGATACTCACAATGCACGTGGCTGGGGTGAAGAACAACCAACAGTACTTGATGTAAGGTCCTGGGCGGTAGCCAATCATGTCCTCAATGTTATCGTAAAAGCGATCCGCACCTGGGAAAACACAGTAAAGACATTTCTATCTAAACTTGTAGTTTAATGTTTGCCAAAACTGGGACAAATACTCCACAGTAGGCCAGTAATAATGAAAAAAAAAAAATACCAGTCAGGATCACTGGAAAACACTCAATAAATCATGGGCAGATTATGAGACAATGGGCCCTCAAAAGGCCCCATCATCGTTTTGCTTCTCTTTGTAGTCTTCGTGAATCTTTTTGTAGTTTTGTGTCTCTTTGTGGTTGTTTTGTGTCACATTGTAACTGTTTTGGACATTTTTAATATTCTTTGAAGAAATCTTGAGGCTCTTTTTAGCTGATTTGTGTAGTTTGAGTTTGAGTTTTGAGTCTCAGTAGTCTTTTTTTTCTTTGTTGTGAGTCTTTTTGTGTCTCTTTGCAGCTGTTTTGTATCTTTTTGGAAATTTTTCAATTCTTTTATGTTTCTTTTGTCATCATTATAATCTCTTCATAGTTGGCATGTGTCGAGTAACATTTTGTAGGTAAAGGCCAGGGGGGCCCCTGGCTTTTAAGGTCAGTAATCCATCCATGTATTAAACATATTTTTCCATTTTGACGAGTGAAAGAAAGCATTTTATGTTTAAAGACAGCTCACCATAGACCCATGCAATGCAGACAGTCTCAAAGATGGCCATGAAGAGAAGACACATCCCACTGGCTGCATAGTAATCAAAGAGCTGGAAAACATACATGCCGCCCTGCAGAGAGAGAGATAAAACAACAAAGTTGTGAGAAACTACATGCTACAATTAATTTATTTTAAAACAAAACATATTGTTAAATTATTTTAATACTACAATAAAAGTTTATTTATTGTTCTTTATATTAAAACATCTACCTCCAGCCACACAAACCACAGAAAATGACTAGAAAAGAAATAAAAGAGGAAAATAAATTGATGAAATTGCTTGTGTGACCATTCTACAAAGATCTGAGACTAATTATTTCAAATTTTTTGCTGCTTTGACTTTCAGGTGTATTTTACTTTTAAAAGGTTATCCACTGAATAGTGTTCACATATGTGACGAAGTGGTACTTCTGTGTTGTCATCAATAACAACCTCGATCTTACTGGAGACACCAATGAGGACAGTCAGTAACGCAAAGTATGGACAGTGCATTTTGTCTCTGTATAAATATGTATAGTAGCCCCTAGGTTGTTTATTTCACATAGTAAATATATAAAGATAACTCTTCTATTGGTAACATTTAACCCTTTATCAGGCGAAGAACCGTATTTGGTAACTTCAGTGGATATCCAAAATAAAAATATATCGAGAAAAAAGTTGCAAATTTACTAGATTAAAGTGGCAGATCTACAAGAAAAAAAGTTGCAGATTTAAGAGATTTAAAGTGGCAAATCTGCGCGAAAAAAGTTGCAGATTTACGAGATTTAAAGTGGAAAATCTACAAGAAAAAAAGTAGCAGATTTAAGAGATTTAAAGTGGCAAATCTGTGCGAAAAAAGTTGCAGATTTAGAGATTTAAAGTGGCAAATCTACAAGAAAAAAAGTTGCAGATTTAAGAGATTTAAAGTGGCAAATCTGCATGGAAAAAAGTCGCAGATTTACGAGAAAGAAGTGGGAAAAAAGCTACTTTTTTTCTCTCAGATTCACCACTTTAAATCTCTTAAATCTGTGACTTTTTTTCTTGTAGATTTGCCACTTTAATCCAGAAAAATTGCAACTTTTTTCTCGACCCCATTTTGATATCCACTGAAGTTACCAAATAGTTCTTCGCCTGATAAAGGGTTAAAGATATACTAGAGTGTGAAAGAGATTTGAAATGCTGAAGCCCCAAAACTGGAGACTTACCTGAGACGTGTTGCACAAAACCTTTGACTTTGGCTCGTACTTACAAAATGATGACTTGTTGACACCTCTGCAGAGCATTCATGTTTCCAGCTGTGCAGAGGTGAAACCATGTCAACTAGGCTGTACTAGGTTGTACTCTGTGAGCTTATTTCAGCAGAACAAGGCATCCTGTCCTGGATTATCCCTAAACAACCATCAGGTGCAACCCCCCAGATTAAAGGATTATCTAAACAAAGGTATTTTCTGATATAATGAGGGAAAACACCTTAAGAAGCACAATGTAAAATGACTGAATCTACAAAATACTGTTATCTCTACTATAAAAGCTGCTTTTGCCCTTAAATATGTCAGTAAAAACAGTCGTTATGCTTGCATGTGTTTGTCTGTGTGCATGCATCCGTGTGTGGTCCCAGTGTGTGACCCCCCCTACCTCCATCAGCATGATGAGGCCCATCAAGAAGGAGGCAAAAGAGACGGCTAACAGGAAGAGCTCCCTGCGGTTTTTACGTCTGAACACAGCAGGGTACATATCGACTACCGCTGTCACGAGGCTCTCGACACACACAAACTGATGGAGAAGAAGAAAAGAGGGCGAAAGAGAACAATGAATGAAACTCTTTATGTTTGTGAGCTATAATGAAGTAGAGAATTGCCCTACTGGCTCGGTTAACACCAACATCTAAGTGACATTTACATTTCCAAGCATTCAGAACCTTTAATGGTTATGAATCAATCTCAGTTTATTGCTGATGCCTCTATATGACCGACATAAGCCAACAAGACTATCAGCAAGAACATTATACCTATAAGTATTCTTCACATGTTAATGTAATTTTCTTATACATTTTTAATATAATCAGGCTTCTTTTCACACCAGTAGAGTCGCCCCCTGCTGGACGTTAGTAAGAATACAGGTTGAAGGCATTGGCTTCACTTTTGTAGCTTGGAGGTTGCCAAAAAAAAAAAGTCTTATCAAAATAGTTGCTGTTAATTTATAAACTAGCTAAATCAGCAAGAATATTTTATATATATTCTCTATGTTTTAATGTCATTTTCTCGTAAGCTTTAAATATAACCCGACTTCTTTTGACACCAGTGGAGTCGCCCCCTGCTAGACGTTAGAAAGAATACGGGTTTAAGGCACTTTTGCATTGGCTTCACTTTTCAGGCCTGGAGGAGTCTTGTCAAAATAGTTGCCAATCAATTTCCTTTCAATTGATTAACAAATTGTTTCACCTGCACTTTGTACATTTCCATATATTTTGTGTGAAAAAAATCTTAATTTAAAAAGTAACTAAACCAACCATCATATAGGTATTCTTGACATCTTAATGTAATTTTCTCTAAAACTATTATATAATCAGGCTTCTTTTCACACCAGTGGAGTCGCCTTCTGCTGGACATTAGAAAGAATATAAATAATATGGGTTTAAGGCACTTCTGCATTGGCTTCACTTTTCAAGCCTGTCAAAATAGTTGCCAACAATTTCCTTGCAGTTGATCAGCTAATCGTTTTAGCTGCACTTTGTCCTTTTTCATATACCTTGTGTGGAAAAATCTTAATTTATAAAGTAACTAAAGCTGTCAAACAATTGTTGTGGCGTAAGAAAAAGGAAATATTTCCCTCTGAAGTGTAGTAGAGTCAGTAGGTACATTTACTTAAGTACTGTACTTAAATAAAATTTTGAGACACTTGTACTTTACTTGAGAATTTCCACAAATGTAACTTTATACTTTTACTTCAATAGTTTTTAGGGGCAAATATTGTACTTTTTACTCCACTACATTTAGCTGACAGCTTTTGTTAATTTTCAGGTTGAGATTTAACATGAAAAAATATGATACATTTAAAATGATTATGGATGTAAAATGCTGCTTGTATAAAAGCATCAAAAATAATATTCCAATAATGTTTATGGAATATATCCATCTGAGTGGATATCCATCCAGTACTTTTACTTAAGTACATTTTGATGCTGATACTTCTGAACTTCAGCTTAACTAAGTTTTGAATGCAGGAATTTTACTTGTAGTTTAGTCATTCTGTAGTGTGCTCTCACTACTTTTACTTAAGTAAGGGGTCTAAATACTTTTCCCACCAATGAGTCGGGTAGAAGTAGAAAGTGGCATGAGATTAAAATACTCAAGTAAAGTACAAGTACCTCATATTTGTACTTAAGTACAATACTTGAGTAAATGTACATTGCTCCACTATAGCCCACACAAGAGCAAAAATAAAACAAAAAAAGTAATAGTTATAACAAGTCATACGACCGCATATTTGTTCAGTAGTCACAGTCCTTGTGGAAAAAGAAAAGTGTTAATTAACTTGAAGAAGCTACCTGACTGTCAAGTCCCAGAAACACAATCATGATGAAGAAGAGGGCGGCCCACAGAGGAGAGAAAGGCATCATGCTGACAGCGCGGGGGTAAGCTATGAAGGCCAGACCAGGACCTACAGACACCAGGAAAACAATCAAAGGGTATATAAACAGCTTGTTTTTGGTATTCTATTTCTTTTTGCTTCTTTTTTTTCTGAGCCTTGTTTGCAGCCAATGAAGCCTCACCGGATTCTGCCACTTCTGAGATGGGAACATTCTGCTCAAAGGCCATGAAGCCCAAGATGGAGAAGATCGCAAAGCCCGCCACAAAACTGGTGCCGCTGTTCAGAAAGCACAACGCCAGGCAGTCTCTACAACACAAAGCACATTTTGCATAGAGATTCATTTTAGTATACTTTTCCAGAATCAGATTCAGACAGGTGTTAGTGGTAACAAAATCTCATGGACAAGCTATTTTTTTTTTTTTTTAACTATGTGGACTCTGTAAACTCCTATGGAAAGGAACATCTGTTTAATCAAGCATGTAATTAACTATGCAAATAAATTCTTTACATACCTGTAACAGTTATTGTTGTATTTGTTGTAGCTTCCCAGAGCAGTCAGCGCCCCTAAACAGATGGCGTAGGAGAAGAAGATCTGGGTGCCAGCATCCATCCACACCTTACATAAAAGAGAAATAAAAAAAAAATTATCATTAAACCACACTGCAAAAAAGCCAATTTGTATTTTTTGGCCTAAAACAGTGATTTAAGTTGGTAAAACTTGGAAATATAAATTACTGACATTTAGGGTATTAATGTAAGTTAGCACAACAAAGGAAGCTAGTTGTATGCTCAAAAATAAGTTTGTGAGAAGATGTTGTTACTTATAAGTTGGGGTTCACAACAAGGGACAATAGTTCTGCTAACTCTTATTTCTTTGTTGTGAAATTCGGTCATTAGCGAAAGCTAGCGGCTAACTGATGCTAGCGTCTAACTGAGCTAGCGGCGCTGCTTGTTACAACTACAAGAGTAGCCATTAGCGTATCGATGCTAACTCAAAATTGTGGTCACAATATTAGCTGACATTTCGTAGCGGCGTTACAAGCGTGCCAGAGAAATTCAGAGTTGAGCAAACTTAAAAACAAAACTTAAAATATTTAGTTTAATTGTCCAACTTAAAATTTTATCGAAGTTTGTTGCCTTGAAATTTTGAGTTCACCCAACTTTTCTTTTTTTGCAGTGCACTGACACTAAAGTGATGCTGTATTGTATACAACCAGTGCAGTGGAAACATACGGTACCAAGGTTGATGGACTATTTATGCACAAACGTGCCATGTAGTGTTTAAAGAATACACGTGCAGAGTGCATTCATAATCATTGACAAGTTTAGTTAAGTAGTAAAGTCAGTTAGTCTCAACACTGATTTATGAACAAAGCTTCCAGAAATATAAAGAATGCAGTATGTGTTACCGATCATTGCTTATCTATGGAAGCGCATAACAAAAGAAGATCCTGTATTATTATGAGAAACTTAATTATTATGAGAAACTTTCTCAAAATAATGAATTGGGATCCAGATATAATGGCTTAGTATCCAAATCTTATTAAAAAAAAAAAATACATCTGAAAATAATTTTGTTTTCTTGAAATAATGATAAGTTTTCTGGAAATAATAAGAAATTTTCAAAGATGATTCGAAATTATAAGAATTAAAAAGAAAAAACACTAAGTACCTCATAATAATAACAGTTCCTCAAAATTATGACTTAGAATATCAAAATAATGTTGTTGTTGTTGGGGTTTTTTTTTCTTCAAAATAATGACTTAGTACCTCCTAATCATGAGAAATATTTTCAAAATAATGAATTAGTATTTTAAAAATAATGAGAAGCTTTCTCAAAATAATGACCAAGTACCTATTTTTTTTTAACATAGTGACTTAAAAAATGAAAAACTTTATTATTTATTATTTTGAGAAAGGTTCTCCTTATACTGACTTACAGAATCTTTTTTCTTTTCATCACATTGGCGGTAATGGGCTTCCATACTTATCAGACAATAAAACATTTATATAAAATATCAGAGAAAATGAAGAGCCAACACTATTCAGGCTCTGGTTATAAAGGGAGGAAATTGCATGTTCTCATTTGTTTTGTGTTTTCTAGAATAAGAAGACACAGTAATAACAGCGCTAAACAACAAGAGAGACGCCAAGTGTTTTGATTTAAACAGGGGACTCTGCAGAGCTCCTTTGAGTGGACCTTTGCTAGTCTGAGTGGAGCAGAGCCAGTTAAAAGTCTCTCGTCCTCCCAGTGGGGCAAACACTGGTTAGCTGGCTGTCTGCGGCTCAGTCCTGGTAGAGCTCGTGTTTACAGTCCCAGCGGTGTCCTGACCCTGCATTTAATCCCTGCAGTGCTTGCCTCTTTCAGAGAGAGCAGATGGACCCAGCAGAAACTAGTTTCCCCAGCAGAGAACCATGGGACACCTGCACCTGGTGCGCCCGCGCCCACAGGGATCACCAACACTTCTAAAGGCCCTCGGGGGGTTATGTGGTTTTGTGTACTGGTGATGAATCTGCATTTTCATGTTCATGTGACATGATGGTACCTGAGGGTCTGCCAGTCGCCCCAGGTCTGGATAAAGGTAGAACTGGATCCCGATCCCGGCACCAGGCAGGGTGAGCCCTCTGATCAACAGCACGATCAGCATCACATAGGGGAAGGTCGCCGTGAAGTAGACCACCTATACAGACACATACAGCACTGTTACATATGCAAACAAAAAAAGAAACAGGCCAAATAGAAAAAATAAATACCAGATGTCACCCTTAAAGTGCCCTAGGACTAAAACAAAATACATAAATAAAGAAGGTCTCCAGGTCACCCACCTTTCCTGTGGATTTCACCCCCTTCCAGATGCAGAAGTAGCACATGACCCAGGCGATGAAAAGACACAGGGCCAGGTCCCAGTTCAGAGAGCCCATGTGGTCAATGCCTGGGGAAATCCTCAGCGCTCTCCTCCTGCAGAGACAAGGGAAAGAAACACACAGATGATGCATCATTGTCATTTTCACAACAATGTATCACCAAGAAGAGTTCAGGCGGTCTGGAGACTCACTCCCAGAACTCCATGACTGGAGACGTAGCATTTGAGTTGATTGTTTGGTTGATTGAGGTGTTTCTCCTCGCAAACTCCACACAGTTTTCTGAGGACAAGAGCAAAATGTGGGAATGATTAAACATTTGAAAAACCAATGGAGGAAGTTCTGATGTATTTTGAAGTGCATCTATTACCGGTGTTCCATGTGTTGTTGCAGGATGACCAGGCAAGGTCCCAGGAGAAAGAGAAGGACAGGTAGAAAATCCCCCAGGCCAGAACAATGATGTAGTAGAAGTTCAACAGAGTCACTATCACCTGGGTGCCATAGCCAAGACCTGCAGAATAATCAAGAATAATCATCAGTAACACCAAAGAATGCTTCAGCAGCTCTTCTTCCTCCACTAGATATTTAAATCTTTCCTGCCTCGGCTAGCACTCAGGTGATACATCTGTGCTTCCTACCTTCAAACAACGGACTGATTTTTCTCCAGCAGGTAATGCCTCCCTCACTGGTGTACTGGCCCAGCGCTGTCTCCAGGAAGAAGACAGGCACACCACAGGTGAACAGGAAGATCAGGTAGGGGATGAGGAACGCACCTAAATTGAGAAAAAGAGAAAGATTCAGGGTTAGAGCTGGATTATATTTTCTGTTGATGTTACTGTGTTTTACAGGCTGTATGACTCTATAGTAAAAATCCTAAAAATGGTTCTCTTTGTCCATGCATAGTTTATGATGATGAGTAAGAGAGCCTGACAGATATATATCAGTTGAAATATATTATCAGCTAATATTGGCCTATGAAAGGCCTATAGGTATTGGTGTATATTCTGTCCAATAAGTGCCATTATAGAATTTTTTTTACACAATATATGTCGAAAATGTTGCTTTCCATGATTTAGAAATGATGTAAACAATTTATCTTTTTTTAGTCAGCAATTTAATGAAACTGACCAGTAACGATGTTTATTTCACTATTTATTTTATTCCTATTTTTTTTCCGTTTTCATTTATAGAATCGGCTGACAATATAATACATTTTTGTATAATATATCATAATAATAATAATAATAATAATAATGCAAAAATATTATTTAATAAAGTTTTATGTTTGAAAAAGTAGACCTATGGGTAAAGTGGTGAATAATGGGTGAACAATCCACAAACAAAGGTCTATTTTTTTATTTCACCTTAAAAAAGTTACTATATCTGCCACCATATTGGTTACCAATGAGTTTCCCCACTCTAAAATCAGTATCGGCATCAGTCTCAAAAATCCCATATCAATCTGGCTCTAATAAGTAACATTCAGCTTTTATACCAGATTTTTTTTTTTTCATTTTCAGGGGAGGGAAACCAAAGCATTGAGAGGACCTGGGGTCAGAGCTAAAATCTAAACACAACGCAGGGCCTACTTGTATAAAGCTACAAATGTGAAAACCAAATACACAATACAGCTACAATAGTGACAATCAATCTACTCATTGGCAGAACATTAGACAATGGGCCCCTGGACACAGACAAGCAAAGGGCCCCATCACCTCTCCTACATAAATGCAAGACACAGATTTTGTGATGTTTTTGCCTGTTTTTTTTTTGTTGTTGTTTTGAATTTCTTTGTATTCATTATGCATTTCTTTGTAGTTGCATTGTGTCGTCATTGTGAGTGTCTCTTTCTAGCTGTTTTGCATCTCTATGTAGTTGTTTTGGTCGTTTTTTGGCTCTTTGTGACCACTTTGCATCTCTTTGTGGTCCATATGCGTCTCTTCAAGTGTCACTTTGAAGGAGAAGGCCAGGGAGGCCCTTGACACTGTGGGCCCCTGGGGTCAGATAGGCCCATTCACTCATGCATCCATGAATCTGGTCAAATTTGGAGAAATTGTCTATAAGCCCGCATGAGTCCTGCAGAATGATGCCAATCTCTCTGGAGGAAGCTCTGCAGGATATAAGATTACATAATACTGATCTGTGGAAAAAGACTCTCTCTTCCCCCCTCCTTCTTTCAGTTACCTATTATTAATTACACATTACCCACTACATGCTTTTCTCTTTCTCTAACTTAAAATGCTGCTACTCTTGGCACAAGATCACTTTTAATTGATTTAGATTCCAACCAGATTATACAACTTCAGATCAGTCCAATTTGCGTTCAGCATGTGTTCTTTAATGTAGTCAGTAAAATAGTGATTGTTAAATTATATTTTAGGTTTCTTCAAACTAGGTTAATGAGAGGAAGCACTAAAAAGCATGAGAGAAACTAAGGTTTCTTTAATCTCTCTTTTCCTTCGCCGTAGACCTGAGCCACTGCCACTCTCGTTCTGGGGTTTGTGTTGACGTGCCGTCGGGGGGGCCAAGGATGTTTGGCGTGCTCAGATTTCCGCCTCTCTGCAGGGACAGCTGCTGTGAGCAAGGAGCAACAACAGCTGCCTGACCCTGCTCGGCCCTGAACCCTGACCCTTGCACCCCATGGAGGGAGAAAGAGGGGCGTCCGCTTTAGCACCTACACAAGCATGCCCAAAAGCAAACACGGTCTAATTTGGCTAATTGAAATTCCTTAAATATACTTCTTTCACCTGAGCTCAAGGTTGGATTTTGATTGGCAGATCCTGAAAGGGGGTACTCAGATATTCTGTAATGTCACAGCTGTTGGCTTTTGCATGCTTTGATTTTACTTTTATGTCATAAATCGTCTTCTCATTCATACATGTAAAAAAAAAACTGCACTAAAAACAATGTGCATAAACCACATATGCAAATCTTGGTGTTCTAGTTCTGTCATTGCTGACATTCATTTATAAAGTCATAGAAATCTGCAGAACAAAGTGACATACATTAACTCCTTCCCTCCATCTGCTCTGCTTATCTTCCACTCACCTCCTCCGTTCTTGTAGCAGAGGTAAGGGAAGCGCCACATGTTGCCCAGGCCGATGATGGAGCCGGCCACAGACAGAATAAACTCGAGCTTGTTGCTCCACTGGCCCCGGTCCTCCATCTTCTCCTCCGAGGGGGGCTTGGCCAGGCTAGTGCCATTGGGGAGGCCTGCTTTGGCAGCGTCTCCTATAGAAGACACAGAAAGGAAAGAATTGCAGCAGGTTATGGAAGCTGGTTGAAGAAGTTTTTTTTTTTTTTTCCTGTCAAGATGCCCTGAATCAAGGCACCAAGCTACAGAGTGGGCAACAATGTAGCTTTAAGATCCGAATGTGTAAAAATTGCATTGTTGAGCATCATATTAAAGAAAGGAGCATGCACACAAAGTCACAAAATACCATAAATTTTGAGCTTTATATACCTAATATTTCATATAAAGTTGAAGTTGAAATCATCGTACAGTAATCAAATGAACTAAAATCAATCTAAATTGGAGTGAAACCTCTATAACTTACCTTTCATTGCAGTGTCACCTGTTCTCCTGTGGATACCTGCCTGTCTCGAGGCTCTCTGGAGGTCTATCCGCAAACGCTCAAGTTTTAGGATTTTAACAGGACCGGAGTGAGGGGCGGGGGTTAGTAATGTTAAACTTAGGCCAGCCTCTTTCTTCCTTTCCCTCCATCTGCCGCTCTCAGATCAAAGTACATCACCTTCCATGACTCCATGTTTAAAATAAGATGCAACAGAAGAGGATGACACTGGAGAAGTCAGCATTGTGTCACTCTCTGCTGCTGTGGACGACCTCCACTACAAACTCCATTATAAAATATAAAAAATTCTGCAGAATAATATTATAAATGATGTAATTATTAGGTTTAGATTTTGGGTTCCATGCAATTGCAGTCAGCAATGCAGAAGGGCATGTTTAAAGTTAAGGTTTTCCAGTTCAATTCAGTGAAACTGGAAAGAAATCATGCTTGACAAGGAAATACATCTTCATTAAATGATGTTGAACAGCAGTTTTGCAACCTAGCTGTTGAAGAGGAAGCCATAAAACAGACAGAATCAACAAACTACATAAGCAGCGATGATTATAAAAATGCTTTTGTGACCATTAAGACACCAAACTACAGTTTGAGTCACAAATTCCACTCTCAGACAGGAGACAAAAAAACAGCGGGCGATGAAAAATGTAATGGCACGACATGACAGAACCGACGTTATGCAATCAATTATGTACCATTACAGTTCATTTAGTCGGAAGTGTTGCAGCACCTTGTGATCGCATATTTCTAACTCTTCCCGTCAGCACAGAGGTGACAGAGGTGAGTGGCTCAGGAGGAGGCAAAAGCAGCTGAGGTCAGTTCACGCCGGATTTGACTTGACTGAGTTAGAAGTGACAGCACACAGCACGCCCCCAGCCCCCACCCACAATCCTCCTTTTCTTTGCAAACAGTGGTGTTTCTGCACATCCTATAAAATTGTTTTGGTTTTTTTTCCATGTAGGAAACTGGGCTATCATGTTGAAAAATCGTAGCTTCTTCAAATGAAAATCTGAAAATACAGTCATGGAAAAAACTATTAGACCACCCTTTTCTTCAATTTCTTGTTCAATTTTCTTGTAATAATTTTGGTCATTATCAAGAAAACAATGGAAAATGTCGAGATATCACCTCTTAAATTAAACTCTTATGAGCTATTTTTGTTGTTATCATTATATTTGTCCAAACAAATGTACCTTTAGTTGTACCAGACATTAAAATGAACAATTAATTGAAGAAAACAAGGGTGATCTAATCATTTTTTCCATGACTGTAGGTGGAAAAAGAAGCTAATCTATGATTAAATTTGTTTCACACTGCTTATAATCGAGCATAAAAGTAGATGCAACACTGCATCACTATTCCAAACTTCATTCCAGCGCTCCACAACATGCCAACACATCTCTCCTCTAATTGAGCTTAATGAGTAACAGGAAATGTAAAGAATAACTATACAGTAATGAGCATACAGTAAGTCTCTGCTGGGGCCTCAGAACGTGACCGACCAATCATCCTGACATTTCAGCTTTGTTCTTTGTTGCAAGTTACAGGGCTACTGGAAGGATGTGTTTACATTTCTGTCAACTGTAATGGGTGTTCAGATAGACCCTGAGGCAATTTTAATAATTCTGGGGATATCCAACGATATAAAGAAGGTAAAAAGGTCACAGCAACACTGTCTGGCAAAAGGACTTATTCCTGCCAAAAACTCATTTTACTATTTTCCCAACATTGAAACTTTGGCTCTGTAGACTGGTGGATACACTTCACCTTGAGAGAATCAGTTTATCATTCAAGAAAAACTTATTTTTGAGAAAATCTGACAACCTTTAATCTATCTCCTCTCCTTATTTCTTCCTCTTATGTCAAATATGTGGACTGTAGGTGATGGTACTTTTATTTATAGTTTTATTTGCATTATTCTTAGTTCTGTTTGACCTAATTTTTTAATTTTATTTACTGATTATAATAATTTTTCATTATTTGTATTTTTTTGGGGCCTTACTGTATTTTTATTTTCTCAATCAGATGATTATGTTGTGTTTTGTTTATCTGATTCCTTATTTATCTTGATGTATGCTTTGATATTTTATGTTTATTAAGATAAAAGCAAACATCACCCTGTTCAGATACTTCTGTGAATAACGCTTCATAATAAGATATTTGAAACAAAAGCTAGCATATTAAATATTGTATTTAATACTTCCATAATTAAAGACTTGTTTGCAAGGTATTTTGGTGTTCTGTTCTCTATTTCCTCTTTAAGAGAAGACAAAGACAATCAATTTTAAAGTTGGCTTCTCCCAGGCTGTCAAGACGTTGAAACCCAACACCAGATTATTTCCAAACAAGCTTTCTGTTTCCCCTCGCTATATTTGCGATTTTTCTGTGTTGTCTGCCATATTTGTAGTCCCAGCTTGGATGCGTGCTTACAACCTAACGCCTAGTTACCACATTTTAACAGAGCCTGTTCCTCACACGCAGTGCCAGCAAGAAAGCAGTAACACAAAAATGGATAGAAATTGTGACTGAAATTCAAAATATGGAGAGAATTACATTCTCGTTACACCTAAGGGCAGACAAATATCTGAAATACTGGGAAAATGGATTGTGTTTATGGCTTCATAAAGTACAGATTTGATATGATTTGTATTTTCAAAATAATAATAGCAATTTGGGTGGATAGGTGACCAAAACTTAGTTTTACTGTTGTTTTGTTTATATGTTCTTTTAAAAATTTGACCTTTTTTTCCCCATTTTTGGACATCTCATAATAAGGTGTTTTCCTTTCATTTCTTAACAAACTACTCTACTATATGTATTATACTATAATTAGGCCATTTTTTCCCTAGCCTGGCTAACACCAGACTAATCACAAATGAGATTAGTCTGAAAACCAGCCGTTCATTTCTCCGTAGAGCAGGCGTGGCCAAAAGCGTCTGTAGGTAGCTCTTAGCCAATCGTATCAGTTATACCAGATGACGTATGTAGAGCGACAGAAATTGATGCTTACATCTATGGTTTACATAGCCAGACTAGCCAATCTCTACTTTTAGGCTAAAATGCTAAATTCTGCTTCTGCAACGTTTTTCTGCAGCATGTTCACGTTCAGCCACACACATCCACTGATTTTATGGGCAATAAACAAGCTGCTGCGGGTCTCTTGGCAGCTCCGCTGTCCCCCGGCTCGTAGCGAGATCACCGGCGTTACGGTAGCAGGGCTAGTAGCGGCGCTAGTAGCGGGGCTAGTAGCGGCGCTAGTAGCGAGGCTAGTAGCGGGGCTAGTAGCGGCGCTAGTTGGTAGATTAGTAGATTAGACTTTTCCCAAATCCTGTCGGAAGCAAGGCTAAAACATCCTTTTTTGTGGTGAAACAGGAGTCTGCTGCAGCCATGTTGGATCGGAAAGAAAACTACAAAACTACAAGCTTCCGTCTGAAGAGTAGTATGCGTCATCGTCTTGCCGTCCCTCCCCGTTCTGTGATTGGATCCCTAAAACAGGGCTAAGAAACGGCCCTGGTTGCCAGACTGCCTGGAGGTTCGAAATGAAATTCGAGCGCACAAGGCAGTATGGGTATACCCAGGCTATTTTTTCCCCAAAATCGACTTACGTAGTAGGACTTTTTTTTCCATTTTTGGACATCTCATCACATGGTGTTTTTCTATCATTTCTGGACATATTATGCTCTAATATGTATCAACAGACTATAATTGGGCAATTTTTTAGCATTTAAATGTTGACCTACTCAATTATACTCAATGTGTCTTTAAAAAAAAAAAAGACTGAAATTACCACAAAGAAAAAAACATAAATCGTTTGACTAGGAATAGTTTATTAAAGGTGAGAAAACAAAACAAAAAAAGCCACAATCCATTGGTTTAATTGCTTACAAGTATGTACATTATAAATAATTCCACTACATTACAACCATTTGTATTTCCTAGTCTGGACTCCTACATATTGAGATGTTACAGAGGGCAGAGGGGAGCGGTTCAGGATGTCCAGTAAAACACGACTGGGGACACATTTGTTTATTTGCCTGTTTGCACTGAAAACAACAGCTGGAGTAAGTGGGTGTTGGTTTGACTCTAAGAACCAAAGACGTGTTACTGTTCAGGGGGAGGCCTGGAAGTAGCTGGTAGATGTTGCTACACCTATAACTGATGTAGGAGGACTAAGTCTTGTGTGTTCTAACAACCTTTTCCGCAGATCTGAGCGCTCGGAGTGGTGAAGCCACATGGTGACAGTAGGACTCTTCTTCTCTGTCCTCCAGATTATCTTCTCCCTTGTGCTCTATGATCCAGGATCTTACAGAAACCCTGGTTTGTCCCTCTTCTTCCAAACTCATTCATAAAGGGTTTTTCTTTTCCTGTACAGTCTTACAGTCAGTCCTAGGCTGTTTTTTTAAGCGCTAACTGCCCTGCTGAGGCTCTTGCTGCTGCTGCTGATGTGAAGCTGCTGGGATTAGATGTGAGGCGGGGGCCACGTGTGACCACGAGGCCCCAACAGACGACTGCGGCAGGCTCTGCACGCTGCACATCGACGTCGACATCACCACGACGCTCTCCTCCGCCACCTCCTCCACGGTGATCCCCCCGCTCATCCCGGCCGCTTTCCGGGAGCAGTCCACGCAGATGTAGTCTTCGTTCTCGGCCATCTCGCACGACACGCCCACACACACCTGGTGGAACCACTCATCACAGCCGCCGTCGCACTGCACCCAGTCCACCTGGAAGCACGTGAGGAGAGATTAAGTAGGACAACAACAAGAGACCAAAAAAAACATGTGCCAGTGGTTTGTCAAGCAAATCATAACATTCAGGAAGAACAACAGTTGTGAGTAATTTTTAACAGTACCAGTAAAAGCTGCAGGTCAGTCATTGTTTGTTTGATCTAATGTTCTGGAAGAAGGAGCCAAAACAAGCCTGGCTGAACAAAGATGCACTGTCCATGATCTTGTCCTTCACACACTGATAGAGTCGGACTGTCAGTTAATTAACTGCAGAAAAAAAAGTTTTGGTTCCATACGCAAAATCCATATCTAGAGCACTGAACATGCACTGTTTATTTAGCTATTTATTGCATTTTAATTATTCTTCACTTAAATGATCAGCAATTCACTAAACATGCACTAATGTTTATTTAATCATTTATTGTATTTATTCTTATTCTCTTCTTATTATTCTTTTATTTTTATAAATTAATTATTTAAATGTTAAGCAACTGATAATACTGGACTAAACTATTTTTTATTTATTCTTTTTTTTAATGGTTAGCAATTTACTCATACAAAATATACAGTTTATTTAGCTTTTTAAAATTTTATTTATCTTCCTTATTTAAATGATCAGCAATTGACTGATACTGAACATGCACTGTTTATTTATTCATTTTTTTTAATAATCAGCTATTTTTAATTAAGCAATTTTTTTCATCTCTAGAATTAGATGACAATCAAACAGAATGTATGAAAAAATTTATAATAATGTTAAACAAATAACATTTATCAAAGAATGTCTAAGAAAGCAGCCTTTTGCATAGTCATATTGGTACAAAATCAGTAGATTCCATCTTAAAAATTCATTGTCACCCCCTTATTTGTGAATTTTCCCTCTAAAATCAGTATAATTCAGTCACAAAAATCCCACATCAGTCATGTTCTACCTATAACTTCAAAATACTTCTCCAAATCCTCTGCTTTGCATCATCTGACTGGTATAGATTTGATAAAGCAAAAACAATAGTACTTCTAAATAAGTGCACATCATCAAAGTGTACATGCCCTAGTTAAAAGGCGCCAGCAGCGCCTTTATAATTTCATCATCTCTACGAGCCTCTCGGTTGCTGCGCTCTGATTGGCTGCCCTGTGGACACACAGGGGACGGAGACTGGCCACTGGTTAACTTGGTGGACAGCGTTGGTCGGCAGCGCTGTCTCCAGGAAGGACCGCATCGCTGTTAATACGTTATGTGTAACTCTCTTTAAGGTGTTCCAGTGCTGTTATCAGCTGTTGATATTCAATAAAGTTTACACAAAGTTCATTTTAAAAAGTGTTTGTTATTAACTCAGCAAACAAAAAAACATGTGTCATTCACCGGGAAACACTGCGATGAATATAGCAACCAGAGTTTACTGGGTCGGGATGTTACAACTGATGGTCGAGAATGATCTGACTGACTAGGCTGACATCAGAATGGCGGCTTTTTAACATGGCGTCTGATTTCATTCAGTCAGGCCATTTCACAATACAGAATCAACACATAATTTGAAGGGACAGAGCAGTTCTCACACGAAACAATTAAATGGACAGAAAATGTGCGGAAAATGGAAAAGTTACTAAAAACATGTCTAATCACAGCAGTGAGAGTACCAAAAGTATTACTAGGCCTCTGAACAAAGAGTGACCTTCACTGCGGGGCATATGTAAGTATATGCACAAGTCAAAACCCTCAGTTATACTAGTATAGTGCGTGTTTTGACCTGATCTGTGATGCTTTTTTCATCGGCAGCACATGGCACTTAAAAATCGACCTTGTTCTGTTGTGTGTAAAGGCACTGATGGTTGCATTTTGTTCTCCAAAATCTGAGACATGAGATCTCAACTTTTGAAACCTTAATAGAAGGGGCTGTGTGAAAAAACACTGCGTAAATCCAGCGCTATGTAACTATATGTTTGAACAACATTACTCATGTTGATAATCTGTTCATCAGAATTGTCAATCTTAAATGTAGAACATTCTTAGGACAATTTTTATGAAAATGTGCAGAAAATGGAAAACTTACTAAAAACATGCCTAATCCCGGATTTTTATCACAGCAGTGAGAGTACCAAAAGTATTACTAGGCCTCTGAACAAAGAGGGACCTTCACTGCAGGGCCTCTAAGTACATGTGCAAGTCAAAACCCTCAGTTATACTAGTATAGTGTGTGTTTTGACCTGATCCACACAAGTTGATTGGTTCATTCTTTTTCATTCACAGCGCAATACCACTGAAAAATATATATTAACATGCAAATTAATTGCATGAAAAAAAAAACACCCCCTATATGTTTTTTTCGCAATCCATATCGCTGAGAAATATTTAAATTAATTTGATTTGAGCAGAAAAAAATGTTAATTATTTGATTAGTCATTGGACAGAAAATCAAAGTTTGAACTTTACTTGACTTTTCAACTAAATTTGTCAAAAATAAATAAATTTGGTTCCTGCTTCTCAAAGTAAGGGTTTGTTTTTTTCTCCGATTTGTATCACTGTAAACTGAATGTTTTTAATTTTGTGACTAACTTTAAAAAATAAATCGGAAATTAGAATTTTTTGAATTTACTTTTTTTTTTTTTACCGTTTTCTGACTTTCTATAGATCAAACAATAAATCAAGAATATAAAGAGCAGATTACTGAAATAGGTGATGAGTGAGCATAACATTTGACATTGTGATTTTTAATAATAACGGAATAAAATCTCAATGTGGTCGATATTAGAAAATGCTGGGATAATTGTCCCATGTTATTCCATATTCCTAGTAAACATATGGCTTTAAATTAATGTTTTAAGAGATATTATTTAAACATACAGAGCTTTGAGTTTTAAAAAGGTGCACAGTCACATGGTCACCTTTGACCTGTGTTAATTTTTAAACTGTAGTTATGTTTGTCATTCATCTATGATTCCCCCCTTGTGCAACACAACTTCTAGACAACAGGATGACAATCTAAACTGCTGGGTCTCAGGCCTATATTTGTGGGAAAAGACATATTTCATTATCAAATCACAAAATATGAAATGACAGAGAGCTCACCTTGTCTTTACAGGGTCTCTGGCAGTTCTTGGCTGCACACACAGCGTTCTCGTCGTTGGAGTCCTCGGCCCCGGACCAGTCGTACTTGGAGGGAATGTCGAGGATCTTCTTCTCCTTCCTCTTCTCCAGCCCTTCCCTGATGGCCTCCGCTTTGGCCGCTGCCTTTTCCTTCCTCTTCCTCTCCTTCTCCTCCTTTGCTAACCGCTTGGCCAGCTGCTTCATCTCCCGGTTCTTTTCCAGGTTGAGCTTGAGTTTCTTCTTCTTGGGTTTCCCCCCCAGACCCAGCTCCAGACCCACTCGTTTCAGCTCTTTGGACTTGGCTGGTCGTATTTCGCCCATGGCTGAAGCTCCTCCGGCAGCAGCAGCAGCAGCCATCAGCATGTGGTGGTGCTCCGCTCTTTCCAACTTCCGCTTCCTCTTCTTCTCTGAATCTTTGAGCTTGAGCTTCAGAGGCTTCTCCATCAGAGAGTCATCAGGCTGTAGAAAAGAAAGGATAGATGTTAATGATTTTATGTTTTTATATTTTATATCCCTACTTATTGGTAGGGATGTAATGGTTCACTCAACTCACGATACAGTACGATTTCTGATACCGAGTTAACGATAGGATTTTTTTGTAAGAAAATTTTTTTTTTAATAAAAAAATAAATTAGAAGCTGCACATTCACAATGTTCCCTGTTGGTTGTTAACAAGCTAATGTTAGCTATTTGTTAACAAGCTAATGATAGCTATGCTAACCCTCAGGGCCAGTTCCAATTTTATGCACACTTTTACTACCTAACGCATAAAATGCGCTCCTAAAACGCAAGTTATAAAATAATATTATACATTATGATATTCTACTTTGTACTGATTTGTTTTAAACTACATCTGACCTAATCATTGATATCAACACTAATAGATTGTTTAATATTTTAACCCTTCAAATGCCATGTTTTGTAATAATACCACCATGTTTTTAGATGAAAAATAATTTTCAATATACTACATGCAAAGTATAAAAAAATATTGATTTATTGCAGCCTGGAACTTGCCAATGATTAGCAGCAACACTGATTTTGTTGCATTATTATTTTTTGTACGATGTCAAAGGCAAGCTATAAAAAAATATTATACATTATTATATTCTACTTTCATTGGACTGATTTTTTCCGCCTACATCTGACCTAATTTGTGAAATCAAACACTTATTGATTTTTGAATATTTTAACCCTTTATATGCTAAGTTTCTGTTATGATGCCCCCGTGTTCATAGACCTGGCTGCAATCACAGTTGTGTAAATATTTTTTTTTAGTTTGTCATGTCTCATCTTTGATGTGATTCAAGATGACCCATGTTTTGATTTATTTGAAGCAGTACGTGCTTGTGTGTATGGATTGTGTGAATAAATTGCATGTTTTTCTCTATATGCTGAATATGGTCAAAATGATGCAATCTGGTGGAAAGTAGTAAAAATGATCAATTCCAAAGCCAAAGCCCAGATTGACAACAAGATTTAATAAAATGGATGTATTATGTTTCAACGTGAGTGAGATTAAAAATAGCATTTTGAATGGGTCAACCTGAAGAGTAACTATTGTTTGTACACAGTGTATTTTAGCCTTACTGCAGGAGCTGAGCTGGAAATAACAAGATCAAATGAAAATACATATTCTGGACAAAATTCATGCCAAATGCATGAACACAGCCAAAACTGTTAACACATGAACAATGAAAAGCGCGTAAAATGCGCTCAACCTGCCCTCAACCTGCCCTGCTAAAGTTAGGCATCGGTTAACAAGCTAATGTTAGCTACATGTTTGTGAGCTAATGTTAGACAATATCCATTTTGTCCTCTTAAAAGTTCAGTTTTTTAGATTTTAAAAACTGGTTCTTTAATTTGTTGGTGGTGCATTTCACCACACAGCAGCTTTTAGACATGTTTCTGTTGTTTGCTAACAGACAGAACTGTCAAGGAGGCTCCTTCATTCAATACAAAGTTAAGGAAGAGCAATGTTAGTTTTCCCTCCGTTGGGGTCAGGCTGAAATGTGCTCTGTCTCTGTAAAACTGACAGTGAAGTACGCCATCAAACAAGATGAATCAAAAGTAGATTCTGCCCTCTGCTGTTTAAAAAGGGTATAGCGATTAATTTTTCATATCAACAAATTCAAATTGTCCTAAATTTGTATCGATTTTTAACTGTCTTGCGATGCATCTATACATCTTTACTTATTGCAGGCATGTTTTCCCTGATTTGCCCGATATCTATGCATATATTTACAAATCCTTTCATCAGAACCAACCAAACACAATGTTTACTCACTGCTCAGCATTTGCCACGGGGTCCAGCTGCGCAATCAGGTTGCATAATAAATGACCTCCCTACCTCCATGACCTGCAGGAATCTCTCCTCTGAGGGGGGGTGCGTGGCCTGCAGGATCCTCCAGATGTGCTGGGTCTCATCCAGGGACACCTCCAGCAGGTCTCCCAGCATCATCAGCTCCTCCAGCTGGGCCTTAGCCTGCTGGGACAGCTCGAGCACCGGCGGCTCCAGGCTGCGAGGCACCAGAGGCGTCTTCCTGGGCTGCTTTCTGGGCGTGCCCATGTCTGAAATGGAAATATTTTGAATGTGAGATGATGAAGAAATCAGGGACAAAAGAAAGCGGGATGATGGGAATGTGGTCTCACTTTGCACACAGGACTTGGAGGCTGAGGAGTAGGCGTGTTCGGCGCAGAAGGAGGGCGTGGCAGCCGGCCACATGTGACTGACCACCTCCTCGGACTTAACTGGAATCTCCTCATCACAGAACAGGTAGGGCTTCACCTCGCCGGGGTCCTGCAGCAAAGCCAACAGGGAATCATTGCAAAAAAAAATCTTCCTGCCTTATGCACAGCTTCAATAATAAATATTTGCCTCACATACCTTCATGTCATAACCGTAAGTCTCCCTGATGTCCTCGTCTGAGTCCGTCTCCTCATCGTCGTAGTCCACCGACTGGCGAGGTGATGCGGCTCTGCTGAAACCGGACTGCTGAAAAGTCTGGATGTGGCCCTGTGGGAAACACACACACACACTCACTGGCTTTTGTTTCTTGTTACCCTGGCATCACCAGACTAATTAACAAATGGAATCTCTCAGTTCATATTTATTTTCCAGGGGTTGTTATTGAAAAGCACAGAGTGAGACTGAGTAGAGCTACAGCCAATTGGAGCAACCAAGCATGTAGCCTATCGCTGAGTTGTATATGCAAGTCTGTAGTTCCCTGCATGTATCCACACAGGGTCCCTGCATCCACACAATCAACTTTTTAAATCCAAGCAATTTACAAGCATTTTCAAGCTTTCCAGCACCTTACAGCTGTAGCAAATTACATTTTTATAGACAATACCGTATATTAACTTTACTGATTATTTCACTGCTTTATTAAACTAAATTAGACATTACTGTGCTACAAACAACCAAAATTATGTTTTGCGACAGCATTCTATAAGCACTTGTATTTCATAATATTGACATTCTAAGCACTTCTCAAACCTTCAAAACACAACATTCAAGTGTTATTAGGGATTTCCAGCACCTGCAGGAACGTTGGAGTTAAAAAATCCCAGTTTTAATTGTGAGTGAAATTACTTTTTTTCTTTGATTTTGAGTTGCTGGAAATAAAAAAGCTTGATCCATGGTGAAAATGTACCCAATTCAGTGGTTTGAAACAAACACAGTAAAGCAAAGAAGCTTCCTTCAGTCAAAATAGGACAAAGTTCTGTAGGTTTACATTTATGACAAGTCATTCCAGTCTTGTGGTCTATTTTATGGTTACACATTAGTGCCCTCTTCTGGTGGATTCCATGTTTACATCCAAAGCAACAGCAGAAATTACAATCCACATGTTAAACTGTCTTAGAACAGAAACTAGAATAATGCAAAATAATTTAAGATGAACTTCTGCAGTACCTGCAGGTCTGGGTTTGCAGCAGCTTTCTGCAGCTCGGCGTTGATGATCTTCTCAGTTTTCTCCCGTGCAGCCTGCTCCACCATACGCTGGCTCAGCACAGACAGCTTAGCGAGGGCTGAGGACAGCTCCTCTGTGGCCAGAGACTGACGCGCTCGGTCCTGGTGTGTGGAAATCAATGATCAAAATAAAGCTGGTGATGATTGTAAATTGAGAAGTACAGGTGCATCTCAATACATTAGAATATGATGGAAAAGTCAATTTCCAGTAGTTCAAGTCAAATAGATTCAACCAAGTATTGAGTCATATAGATGGACATACTTTTCAGAGGCCAATTAATTAATATTTCCATATTAAAAATTATTTTTAAAATTGGTCTTTTGTAATATCAATTTTTTTTGAGACATTAAATTTTAGGTCTTCTAATTATAATGATTATGGCTTACAATAAATGTAAGCCATAATCAGCTCGCTGCAAAGTAGCACTGACCCTGAGTATTTCATTCTGTGTGTAATGGATCTATATAATGTGTTATTTCCACTTTTTGAATTGAATTACTGACATAAATAAACTTTACTACAATATTCTAATTCATTGAGATGCACCTGCAATAGTCAGCGTGTCCATGCATACCTGCCAGCTCATTGCTCTCTCTGTCAAACACTGGAGGGCTTCTCCTTCTGGAAGACGCACCGGCAGCTTCTGCAGCGACACCAGCAGCGACAGGATGGTCTCTAACCTCGGCCTCCTCGACCGCTGACACAGCGGACACAGGAATTTAGAGTCTTTGCTATTGCTCTGCCAACCCACACCCGTCTTCTTCTGCGTCCCCGTCTTAGGCAGAGGCACGCACGCTCCGTGGAACCAGTCCTTACAGAGCTCGCACTGCAACATGAAGCCGCTGGCCGTCTTTCGACACAGGCAGAACTTGACCTCCTCGATGCGGTCTGCCATGGCCATCTTGGCTAAATTGGCGGCACGGAGCGAGTGGATGGCCTCCACTTCTTTCTGCTCTTTGGATTTGAAGGCTGCTACTACGGTGGAAGGGTCGCGCACCTCTTCCAGGCTTTCCTCCAGGTCGCTCAGGGTGTCGGGGTCAAAGCCTCCCCTCTCCTTCTCCATGAGCTCCTTGACGCGTTTCCTCTTGCTCTTGCTGTTGCCGTAAACCCCGATGTCCACCCGAGGACTGAGGACCTAACAGAAAAGGTGCACGGGATATGAAAATTCAAGGTCTTAGGCAACAAATACTCACCAAAGTTTGATGATCCAGAGAAAATACTTCATCTAGAGACTCCACGGCAGTTTCATGACAATATTTATAGACAGAAAAGCAGTGTTGTAGTCGAGACCACCTAAACAGAGACCAAGTCAATACCAAGACCAAGACCAGTACCAGCCGACTCGGTTAGCCTTGCTTCGCAGAATTTACAAGTTGCGCTGTGTTGTTGTTTTTTTGTAGTTGTGCACAAAAAATCTTTGTGGTTCAGGTAACCAAATTTTATTACAGACAAGTTGGCTGACATCTTCTGACGGCCTCTTCTCCTGTCACTCACATGCACTTTTGAGGAGGGCGTGTGAAAGGAGGTGGGAGGGGTGACAGTCGTTAACGGTGACAACAATTTTAAATGATATATGAGTCATGTTATTGGTTGTACTCGAAGCAATACGATTTACACAAAATAACAGTAATGATATTAACAAGGAAATCCAAAAATGCACAGTTGTGTTCTTGACCGGTCTTGAAATAAAATCCTGAGCCCGCTTTGTAAAAGAGTAAAAATGCAGTCGATTCCGAGACGAGACAGAAAGGTGGTCTCAAGACCGATCTCGAGAACTACAACACTGCAGAAAAGCATCAAATTAACTTTTTACACATCGGCCCACCTGGAGCAGTGTGTACGTGGAGTTCTTCTTGAGGAATGTGCGAGCTGTCCTCTCCCTCCAGGCTCGAGCTGCAGCCACCTGAGACTCCACCTGGGCCAGTGGATCCAGTCGGACCGGGATGGAGCGACCCCTGGCCAACAGGCTCTCCAGCTGCTCCAGGTAAGCATAGCTACTGCCACTCTGTGAGAGGACACAATGCAGAAGAATGGTTGGAGACAATTTTAGCCACGCATGACTTTAGATATGGGTTAGAATGGCTTCTAGAAGACAAAGTGTACACATAGGAACTACCTGAATGGCTTCCACCTTCGACGTCCACTCCTTGGCCTTCTGCAGGGCCTCTCGAAGGGCCAGAATATTAGGGAGGTATGCTGGGATGTTTCTAGCTTCCAGCACAATGCTCTCCAAGGTCACCATGCTGTGTCGAGGCCTGAGGGTATTGGAGGACAGACAGACATCATTATTACATTAATTTTTTTAGCAGCATCAATAGGGACCACAGGAATGAGTTCTTAAACCAGGAAGTAAGTTAGCGAGGATTTCAAATTTGGTTAGATGCCTGAAATATGGTCTGTAGTTAACACAAGCTGAAGAGATGTTTGTGTATAACATAAAACGCCATAAATATGTTAGTAAATACCCCCACTTGTGACTTTTGAAGTTTTTACTAAAAAGGAGGTTGCTAACAAGTAGCTAAATGAGACTGCAGTGGTTGTCAGGAACATTTAACGAAATCACGTCGGACACGGACTGGAACTCTCTCACTAATCCTCCATACAGCCTCTAGTCGTGTTTTTCAGTGCTCTGCAAGCTCTTGTAAATTGTGAATTATGTTAATAAACAATTTGTTTGGCTACGGTTTCGCTAGATAGTCAAAGCCACTGGTTAGCTTGTCGGCTGTGACGTTCAAGTCATGCTGCGTGGTGTAGTTTACTATGGCACATCTTTACCTTTTAACTTCTGTTGGCTGCATTAACGCTTCAAATATCACAACAGTGGTGTTCATTTTTAGTGAACAAAACGTGTAAGCATCAGAAATGTGTGTTTGCCCCATAGCTTATTTTCTGCAATGATCCAAAATCCAGTACAAAAATCCCATAGGCGAATCCTCAATAGACCCCATGGTGATGCAACTTCCGAGTTGGCCAACATTTTGTTTTCTCTATATTGAGGTTTAAATGAATTCTGTCTCTGACATGAAGGTACATTTCACCCAAAAATCAAAAATACAAATTTACCTGCATTGCTCCTTATCAACCTAGATTGTTTTGACCCAAGTTGCTGAGTGTTGGAGATATCTCCTGCAGAGATGTCTATCATCTCACAAATATAATATAGATGGCACTTAAAGTGCCAAAACATACATCGGTTCTGTCTCTTTCCAGAAATCATGACCTGGTTGCATAAAACATCCCACAGACCTTGTTGTGGCCACTGCAGGTTAGCTGAAACCGATGTACTTTTGATTTTGGGGTAAACTGGGTCTTTAAATGATGAATGGCACAGTAGCAAAGTGCAAAATACCCACTTAAGTCTTTGTAAATGTTTTTGTATCCATGCATCCTCACCTGGCCTGCAGGCAGGCACGGGCCTTATCCTCCCATCTCTCGGAGACGGTGAGGATCTCTTGCAGCTCGGCCATGGCCTTCTCCACTGCATGGTGCGGAGCCAGGCCCACCCCAGAGTCTATCAACCTCTTCATCAGCTCCAGGGTGACGCGGTGAGGCTCGGCCAGGGTGACACGCACCTGGGATATGATGAGGAGGGCATGTGTTACATGTGGCCACATACAACAACTCTATTACACAGTAACAGTAACAGGTCTAGAGCCTACCTCGTCCAGCCAGCGGGCCTGCTGGAGCTCCTGCTTCAGTCGGGGCAGCTCTGGCAGCTCTACATCCAGGCCGCTGCCGAGGTCTAATAGTGCCTGCAGCTTGGAGGAATCGGGCATCTCGTCCGACAGCGCCACCTGGGCCCGCTCGTGGAAGTCTTCCACATTCTCCAGTAACTCCTGCAGACATGGGAGGTGACAGATAAAATTGGGAGTAGAGGAAAAGAAAGAAGAGTGAGGTAGAAATTTAGGAAAAAAGTAAAGAAATGAAAGCGTGAACTTTATTAAATTGATAGCCCCTTTCAGACTGCCGTTTCAAGCTGCCATATTTACGCCTCTCTGACAATTCGCCTGCAACCTGAATGTCCCAGAGGCATAATGGGGGACCAAGTAATCCTGGCTCTGTACCGCCTTTGGGGGTAGTAACAGAGGCGTTGAATTGGAGAGACTGATCGAGACGGGATCAGTGTAAGCCTGGCGGAGGCGGTAAGCACAGAAAATATGTGACATACCTTAGTTGTGTGACCAACACTTGGGTAATAAGAAAGGAAGTGGACCGTATCATCTGACACACGCCTCTCACTTGAGTCTGTATGATCTCTACAGCAAAAACAGCCCGACGGGCAGCTCATTGGCCATCATTGTTCTGAATGCACTTGTTGCTGCCACCGCTTATTGAAAACATACTGCTGTTGCTCTGTTTCACAGCAATACCGCCCCCTCCCACCTTGTTCAGCGATGTCAGATTGCAATGTGAATGGACGCCAATATTACGCCGTTGCAGACTCAGTATGAATGTCCTGAGGCGAAATGCGGGCAGAGCTTGTTACGGCACTATAGCGGGACTTTAATCAATCAATATCCTTCATTTAACCAGGTGAAAAACTCATTGGGATCAAAAACCTCTTTTCCAAGAGTGACCTGGCCAAGACGGCAGCACAAAAGCAAAATGGTTATGCTAAACACACATGACACAAATAAAATACAGACACACACTACAAGAAAAAGGAGTTGGATGACAGGATTACACAGTGCAAGCGCAAGATCCAATTGAGCTTATTTCTCTGTCTTTTAAAATTGACTTGAATTCCCCCAGAGTTACAAGATGTGTAAATTTCTAGTCCTTCTGCACATTGCTCCAGGTAGACGGGGCAGAAAATGTAAAAGCCTTTTTGCCCAGCTCAGTTCTGACTCTGGGGAACGCATCTGTATGAAGTCCTGAGAATGCAGGCCATATTGGCTGAGGTTTCTACACGTGTGTAAACACAAATATGTAGGCAGAAGTCCAAGAATAGATTTATAAATAAATGTCAACCAGTGAGAGAGTCTACGCACATACAAAGATGGACAATGTGCGACAGCATATGAGGAACAATGATGCACACGATAGCTGCAACCAGCAACAAAACACAAAGCACAGTGATATACAGTATCCAATTTCTTTAAAAACTGATCAGGAGCATTCATATAAAGCAGGTCTCCATAGTCCAATAAGGGTAAGAAAGTTGTGGTAATCAGATGTTTCCTTACTTGCAATGAAAAAACATGATTTATTTCTAAAAAAGAAGTCCTTTTGCGGAAATGCAGTCTGACAGAAACTGATAACTGGATGCCTGGTTCAGCAGATAGTCATAGCTGGAACTCACTTTGACTTGTCGGGCCTGGCTGATGATGCAGGGCAGCCTATACAGCTGATCCACAAAAGCCTTGAGCTCGTCCACTGTCAGCTTGGTGCGGTTACGGCTGCTCTCAGAGCGCAGGCGGCTGCTGCACACACACACGGAAAAAGAATGACGGGTTAGTTCACCTTTGAACCTGAGCAGACACAGTATTGATTTGCAAATGGGGAAAAAATGTGTACATGCAGGGTAATCAGTCAGTTGCTCTCCTGTTGGATTACATTAAGGCTTGGTGCACCCACTGACCTGTGCCTTTGTTTGCGGCTGAGCAGCAGCTGAGCGACGGAGGAGCACGTCTCCGCTTCTTTGACCATCTCCCTCAGACGACGGAATAAAGATTTCTCAGGATACTTCCTGTCCTCTGCATCTTCGAGCAAAACCTTGAGCTCAATGAGATCTATGAGATGCACAAAATAGTCAGAAAATGGCACAAGGAGATGCACAAAAGGACATGTCGTTTACAAGTATTAAAGTATAAAACCTTTCTTGTTTTTCTGGTCGGCAGCCAAAGCTTCTGTGACTCTCTTGGCCCATGTGTCATAAGACTGGGCTCGTGTCTTGACTCCATACAGCATGGACGGAAACTCCTCCAGATCATAGCGATACCTGAAATATAACATGACATTTTTTTTACTTAAGAATAAGGTGAATGTGGTCAAGTAAGGCTACGTTCAAACAGCAGGGCTTAATGCTCACTTCGGATTTTTTTGTGGAATCCGTTTTTTTGGCAAGGTCGTTCACATTTCCAATTAAATGCGACTTGTATGTGATCTCCAGTGTGAACTTTAAACGTACCAAAAGTGTGCCGCATGCACATTGAAGGACACGACGATGTCACACGCAGCAAGCGTGCTCAGTGTTTACGGAAGTAGCGGAAAACATGGCCGCGAGCAGTAAGCCTATTTATGATGAATGCGACCTGGCCGTTCAGACTGGAGTCGCATGTCATAAGATCAGATATGTATCGGTATTAGGACCACATATCCAAGTGGCCTGGATTGCATTTGAAATGCATCGGATCTGTGTCGTTCAGACTGTCATTAAAAGATCAGATGCAGGTCGCATAGGGGCGAAAAAATCGGATTTGGGTCACTTCAGGCTGCAGTCTGAACATAGCCTAAATGTCAAGGCCATAATAACTTAATAAAACAAAAGCAACAGATCTCTTACCGGAGACACTTGTTGCCGTGTGGACAGTCACACAGGTCTGACGCGTGGTTGAGACAGACCAGGCGGTCGGGGCTGCAGGAACAGGTCAGTGCAGACAGGAAACAGGTCGTCTTGCACTTGTGACACTGGCGCTCGTCATCAGGGAGAAGTTCAAACACCTCCTGCTCCGAGGACAGCACCCCCTGTGGACGAAGAGGAGAGAGCTGATGATTTCTCTAAATAAACTGTGGCAATATTCATTCTGCAATTTGAAAGTTTTTGCTGTTAACTCTGGAACGCCATTTCAATCAATATTTAATAAACAAATAAATATGCCTATTAAATAAATGCATACAGCTATGAAATTATGGCTGAATTAAAAAAACTAGGAAATAAGTAAACAAATACATGTAAATATATATAAATATAAATTACTCAAAATAGTTCAACAAACAAACTTTTTTTTAATTAAATGATGATGATGTTTTTGGCAAGGACTACTTTTATTTTACCAGCTAGTTGTTTTGGACAGAAACTTTGCGGTACCAACAACACATTCATTTTTATACAGGAAACAGAAATAATAAGAGTGAAATAATTGTGGAATTATGAAATAAAGTCCCCTAAAATAAATAAATGTGGACTTATGAAATAATTTCCCCTAAAATAAATAAAAGTAGAATTATGAAATAAAGCCCACTAACATAAATAAATGTGAATATATGAAATAAAAGTCTCCTAAAATAAATAAATGTGGAATTATGATTTCAACATTTATTTCATATGTACATGTATTTGTTATTTAATACTGACATAAATGGCATTCCATAGTTAACCACTATGTTAAACTACAGGTAAGGAACAGGTTAAAAGCCAGATAACTGTCAATCACTGACACCTTTTACATGCAGAAATTGAGCAACAAAAAAAAAGAAGAAAAATGACATTTACTATTTCTTGAACAGCCTGTCTGAGTTTTGTCTCCTCCTCCATCACTTCTCCCATTTCCTTGAAGACGGCAGCGGCCAGCTCCACGTCGAGACTCTCTGGATCGGCAGCCATCTTGCACAGCAGCTCCTCGTGTGAGAAGACGCAGTATCGGTGGAGGCGTCGGTAATGGCTCACACACTGACGACCCATAGGTAACTAGGGGAGGACATGTGTGAAGAATAAACATGCACATTGAACAAAAAAAACTTTATTTCTTTCCTAAATGGATGAAGTATTTGCTTCTCCCTCACCCAGTCAGCGGTGCAGAAGTTAACAGCCTCTGCGAAGTTATAGCCCTGGTTGAAGCCGCTGTGGTAGGCCCTGGGGAAAGTCACCACAAACTCCCCTGCACACTGATTGGTCCTGTACACCTGAAGGAGGAAATACACATATATGTCACTAAGAATATAGACGTATTGCAGAAATTGGTCTACATATTACCACTTTAACAGGTCACAGCACTGGCTCAAGACCTATCTCTTCCAACAATACTTCGGTTAAGTCATGGTCACCTAACATATATATTTATAAAAAAAAAATAAAAAAAAAGGGCTTATTTTTTCTCTTCTTCTTTTCTTCTTTAACATATAGCACTCCTGTAGCCATGACAGTTAGCTCTTAAAGTTATGTACACTTATTGTAAGTCGCTTTGGACAAAAGCGTCAGCTAAATGACATGGAATGTAATGTAATGTAATGTAAAAAGTGTTTCACAATACAAATATCTGGGAGTCTGGTTAGATCAAAAACTCACATTCAAATTTCATATTGACATACTCACAAGTAAATAAAAAAGAAAATCGGGTACTGATACAGAAACAAAAGAAACTTCCCTCTGTTCTGTAGGAAATGGATCACTCAGGCTGTCTTTTTATCAATTCTGGATTACTCTGATGTTATCTATAGACATGCCTCTGCCTCCACTCTCACCTCACTGGACTCTGTTTATCACTCTACACTACAATTCATCACTGGTGACAGTTACTCCACCCATCATTGCATCCTATACAACAAGGTGGGATGGGAACCTTTATCTGTGAGACGAGACATGCACTGGTTCGTCTGCATTCATAAAGTCTTGATAGGTGACATGCCACCATACCTCAACACTTTATTAAACTGGTCACATGGTAAATATCCAACACGCTCTAGTGATTGCTTAATGCTCAATGTTCCCCAGATACTGAATTTGGCAAAACTGCTTTCAGTTTTTCCGCTGCGTCTACCTGGAACATTTTACAGCATTCACCTAAACTCAACACAATAATAACTATGAGCCAGTTTAAAACTATGATAACCAATAACTCTGCCTTTCACTGTAGCCGTTTTTCAAGTGTTCTGTCTGTGTTGTTTGTTCTTCATTGTGTTTTCTCTGTACTCTCATCATTGTAAATGAGGGGTTGCCCTCAATGATTCCTCGAGAAATAAATAAAGGATAAATTAAAAAAGAACCACATGACCAATATCTAATCAGATCCAGGTTTAGGTGACATACAGGGACTCCGTGCTCCATGAGGACATTGGGGTTCATGATGGTGACCAGTTGATGGAGGAGGTCAGGTTGGGAGTCAAACAGCTCCGGAGCCAACTTTTTCATCACGGCCTCCAGCTTCTCTGCTGCAGAGGCCGGCACGCCGTACCAAGTCTTGGGTTCCCCCCTGAGAACAGAGGAATAGATTAACATTAAGAAACACCCAAGTGGAACAGAAAGAGTTCAGTTTTTTATCAGCATGAATAATTCAATCATTTAACTTTATCCAATCGTCAGCAATATCTTTTTTTATTTTTATTTTTTACTTTTTTGGTTTACATTTAAATGCATACATCAGAATTCTGATCAAATCTCACCAGTGCAGGAAGTTGATGGAGTAACTCCAGTGGTCCTCGATGTGCCAGCAGAATGAAGAGAAACACATGCCCACGTAGAGCCAGGGCACCTTCATACCAGAGATGTCCACGTTGATGTGGGTGAGCACCGACTGCTCCAGCACCGGCATGTTATTCAGGTTCCAGCCTGAATTGGCATACTCCTGATAGAGGAGCAAACAAAGAGCTTTAGGTCACTTCGGGGCAAATGTCATGTTTTTAAAGGTTAGATGTAGAGGTTTAATTTGTTAGATGGAAGTCTGGTGAGTAAAATGAGCCAGGTGATGCCACTAGGACACAAGGGAGTCCCTATCAAAAGTACTTTACTGGTTATAAACCTCTGAGAGAAAGTTTAGGAAACTAATGAACTGGGATATACGGTCATGGAAAAAAATATTACCCTTGTTTTCTTAAATTTCTTGTTCATTTTAATGCCTGGTACAACTCAAGGTAAATTTGTTTGGACAAATATAATGATGACAACAAAAATAGCTCATAAGAGTTTAATTTAAGAGCTTATATCTATCTATCTGATAGCCAGTTTCTATTGTTTACTTGATAATGATTTTGGTTATGAGCCATATTTTGTCATTATTATATTTATCCAAACAAATGTACCTTTAGTTGTACCAGGCATTAAAATGAACAAGAAACTGAAGAAACTTTGTGTATATTTAAAGGGACAGTATGAAATTACTACCACTAGGAGTCTCTTAATCAAAACTAACACAAGAGACGGACTCTGATCATGCTGTGAAGTACATTTTAGGGATATAGAGTCGGAAATTCTAATGTGGAAAAGTTACATATCATACTTTGAAGCTTAGTGTTATATGCACCTATTACATAGACCTGGTTCACACTTGGTTTTAAAATGCGTCCTGAGCATCGGATCACATGTGGTCAGCGCTAAATACAAGTGTAATCAAGACGCATTGTGACCAAATCACTCAAACCACTTGCCGAGATGGTCTAGGACCCTGTTTCCAATTAGCAGTTACATGTGGTCTGAGTGATCCGAACACAAGTGGACCACTCTAAATACAGGTGAAAACACTGTCAGAATGCATTGAGATTGGATATCAAAAACCACATTGGGAGGTGGTTGAGGCTACATGTGTCCACATTCAGATAGTATCGAGAACAGGTCTGTGACTCGTGTCAACATTAGGGACCGCCTACTCACCTGCCACCCCCTACCCGAGCGGAAGTACATACTCATTCGCAGGACAATGGCGTCATAAAAGCGCACAGTTGCAGGTAAACAAACAACAGAAAACCAAAAAGTACAAGTGCGTCCAACATCTTCAGTGATGTGGTTTGCCTGGAACACGCCAAAGAATGTATTGTTTTGATTTCTTCTTCGTATTCTTCCATTTCCAGCCGACTAGGCACAGGAGGAGCACTGCTGCCCCCCGCTGGTTAAAAACAGCAACGCATTTGGTGTTTCTCAAACTAAAATGATAGGTGTTAATTTACATACAGAGTGGAGAAGTAGAATCGGATCACACGTGGTCACTGAAGACACGTTAAGACGCTGCTACTGCCAGGTGAGAACACTCAGACAGAGAGCTGATCACTCAGACCACATGTTACTGCTAAATGGAAACAGGGTCTAGAAAGCATTTGTCCACATGTATTTTGTAGTGAAGGCCAATGCGTCCTGATGCGTCCCTGATAAGGATACAACAGGAAAATACAGGCCGTATGATGTTCTTTTGAAGACAGAGCATAAACAGTTGAACAGTTTGCTTGTCAAAAACGATTTTGTCCCACTCATGTAATTATTAATTGCAATAGGCCATACATGTAAATAAGTATATCCAACATCTTTTTAGCTAGCCTGTTGTTGTTATCCGACGTATTAAATGTGCGCCGGGGGAAAATCACCTTCAACCGGAAGTAGCGTGAGTAGTAACAAAATCTGAACACAAGTGGTCAGCTGGCATGATGGACACAGGTGTAAACAGCGATCAGTCTTATTCGTCCACTTGTGATCAGATCACCCAAGATGCATTTCAAATCCAAGTGTTAACATGGTCTGAAATATAAGTCATATTCTAGGATAAGTGAAAACATTAAACCATGTCAACACCTGAGGTGTTTGTGGAAATACAAAGTATCAATCTTCTCACCTCTTCATCTCCCAGTAGCCTCCTTTTACCGTCCCTGACAGGAAACCCGCTTCCCACCTCCTTGGAGCTGATGTCAGCTCCGTACTCTACGATGACGTCCTCCTCGATGCTGCTGACCAGGCGCCAGAACTCTTTCTCCACCAACTCTGTGGGGACCATCTGGGGGCATAAGGCGGACATAATGAAATCCCCAGCTTTCCCTCAACAGGGAAATCCTGTGAGCAACACATTTAACCACTTAAGTTGAAACACAGAGTGTGACATCCAGATGATTGAAAGACACCCACGTAACACATATTCTAGCTCACATTGTGGATTTTACATACATGAACAGGCATGTTGAAATAGTCTGACTTGAAGTGGTCAGCCATTTCTCCGAAGCTCTGCAGACTGTACTCCCTCACTGCCTGCTCGAAGCCAAATGCCTCCCTGGGCTTACTGCACTCCTGTGGGGGAAGATGGACAAAACATTAATTATAACAGGACTTTACATCATGTGAATTATGCATAAGAAAGTTAAATATGCAATGAAGAGAGGACAAAATTAACCACTCTAATCATTTGTTAAAAGGATTATAGTCATCAGGAGAATACCTCTTTGTGTTTATGGACAAATTCCATTCAATCCCTGTATTTTATTATTATTATTGTTGTTATTATTATTATTATAATTATTCATTATTATTACACATTTGTTTATTTATATATATTTTCCCCTTATATTTTTATTTAATTAAAATTGACTGTGCTGTACAAATGCACTTGATAAAAGGAAATTTAAAAAATATGAATAATAATAATCAGATTTCTGCATGTGCATTATGCATAAAAGAGTTAAATATGCAATGAAGAGATGACAAAAAATGCTAAATCATTTGTTAGATGATTATGGGCATTAATCAGGATAAATGCTACAATTTAATCCCTATATTTCATAATTACTAATGTTATTATTTTTCATATACTTACATTTGTTTATTTATATATATTTCCCTATATTTTTGTTCTATTTATTTCTTTGACTGAGCTGTCCAATTTCACTTGATAAAAGGAAATAAAAAGTAAAAAAACAACAACAATAAAACAAAACAAAAAGTATGGATAATAGCCTGAAAAGACAGATAGCCTCCATTCATTTTGGACTAGATGTTAACATGGTTTCTTCATGGGCATTTGTACATCCTAAATGATCAATTCATATGTGTCGACTGGTCAGGCAGAGTTCAATCTTACCTCAGCAACACACTTAGGGCAGCGCCAGTCCCCCTTGGGCACATCCTGCAGAGGAGGGATCAGGCAGAAGGTGTGGTAGCTGTCGTCACAGCCGTCACACAGCAGGAGCCGGTCCTCTTCATCACCCCGGCCACACACCAGACACAGGTAGAGGTCGATCTGCAGGAACACAGAACGTACAGGAATGGTTATGACCTCCTGAGATATAATAAACATCGACCGTCAGGCAATGAACTGGGACTCACAAAGTTGACCTCCAGGGTCTCCTTGCGCGGTCTCATTTTAATAGCAAAGGCCTGGGCTTTGAGGTGACGCTGCTTCTTGTTGAATCCATCATCTAAGCAAAAGTGGGAAGTGTTACTCACAGTAACACATGTAAAAATATAGGTCAAGCAAAAGTGATGCTTACCAGCTGATACAATCTCCAAGCCGACCATCTTGGGACTTGAACCAAAAATCTTTAGGCCTTTCGGCTCCTTGTTTTCTCTCTAGAGAAACACAACAACAGCGGCGTGTGAAACAGAGTGATGCTGCTAAAAGGCCAAATGAGAGACAACCTCTGGCGAGCGTGGCTGCCACAGCTGGAGGAGGATGCTTAAAGCACGGGAGTGAATTTTAAATAGAAATAGGAATAGATCACACTGTTGAGATAATTCAATTTAATACTGAGCACAAAAAGGATGCATTTGTGACGCAGCAGTAATGCTTAAAGAATGACATTCAACAAATTGTTAGAAAATACTTAACAGCTTATTATTAGATCCAGACAGATATACATCGGTGGACTGTTATTATCAGCTGATATGTGCCAATTTGAGAACTTTTTTTACAAAATATATAATACTGCTAAATGCTGCTTGGCGTGTTTTGCTTTAAGTACTTTCTTTAATAGTCAGAAATCGACTGAAACTGAACAGTAATTATGTTTATTTAGCTAGTTATTCTTTATTTTCTCAGTTATCCTTTATAGAATTGGCTAACAATATAATACATTGGTTTGTATAATGTATAACAATGTTAAATACTGTTTAATAAAGTTTTATGATTGAGACAGTAGCTCTCTGGGTACATTTGCAGAGTGGTGAAAAATCAGCGCACAATCCACATAAAAAAGGTCTATTTTTATTTTGATTAATAAATTACAATATCCGCCACCGAATTAGCCATCGAATTTTCCCCCTCTAAAATGATTATTGGCATTGGTCTGAAAATTCCCATATTGATCGGGCTCTACTTATTACACTTATTACAATACTATTACATGTAGTTGGTTTGTTTTTCATGTTTACCTCAGACTTCAGGCGTCTGGAGCGTCTCTCAGGCAGAAGTCGATCTTTGGACATGACATTGCCCTCCCCATCCTTCTCCTTCTCCTCCTCGTCATCTTGCTCATCGTCCTCCACGGCCTCCTCACCGACTCCCTCATCCACATCTTCCCCATCATCTCCATCGTCATATAGCCGCTGGAGGCCCTGATTGGAGTAAAAAAAAAAAAAGTTTAATTTAAGTTTAACTTAACTTTAAACTTTAAAATCTGTCCATTCTGAGTTATTATTCCTGTGACATCAAAGCTGTTTTTCAACATGTTTAATTTGGTACGGCCAAGATTGGTTGATGTGCCACAATGTAAAAAGATCCAAGACTGAAACTGGAGAGGGACTCTGGGAACAGCCAAAACACATTTAGCTCAATGGGGAATGAAAAGTAAAGTAGCACCCACACACAAAATGTCACTTATTCAAGTTTTTAAAACATATTTTGTACATCAAACATGCAAATGCTGCAAAATGGTAAAATGCATACAACAGTATGCAAAAGCATGAAGCCTGGTCACACTGTGTTAGCTTGTCTATGTACATAAGCAGCACTTACAGTCAGCGTGGCTCCAGACTGGAAGAGTTCATATGGATACAGGATCCTCTCGTAGTGGGAGCGCAACAGTGAGCCCGTGCCTTTCCCTGAAGGGAAGCCCATCCGGCCCGCCACCTTGGACCACCTCTTCTCTTTACACACGGTCTCAAAGCCACCCTCTGAGGACACAATCTGAAACACACAGGTGTCCGCTGTGAGCACTTTTACAAGCACCTATTAACACTGAAGAGCCAAACAGCTAAAATCACTGTTATATTATTACCCCGATTGATATAATTTACCTTGCTGAGCTGATAGAGGTCCAAAACTTTTCTCTCCACATGAGGGAATCGGGTCTTGGATCCCTGCAGCTCCCAGAACTTTGCAATTTGATCCAGAAAGTTGAGCTTGACCCGAGTGAGGGCCTGGACAGGCAGGAGAGAGAGGAGAGAGGACACTGAATACAGGAGCCCAATGTGCTGCTGTTATGAACACAGGACAGCTCAGGCAAAATCATCTTTGAATGGCTGCACCCTGATACACGACCATGCTGTGAAAACCTGATAACTCCTATTTCGGAGTTGTCCTGCTGCCATTGCTTTCTGTACAGTATGTTAAAAAAAAACCACTCATCTCAACAGGTGTGAGACAAAAGACACTGTAGGAGGCAAAGTCTGCTGCTGTTCAAGAAGTCTGTAGTATTGATTAAATTATCAGCAGCACACCTTGAGGCAATGTAGAGTTGGCAGGAAGTTGCTTTGTTTCTTCCAGATGTATTTTTCTATATTGTTTCCATAGTATAGGGTTATTGGAATATTTACGTAATTTGGATGAAGCTTTAAGGAGTATACAAAAACAGGCTTTACCATAAGTTATTTCATAAAGACTGTTTATTTATTAAATTACCAGATAACATGCTTTCTAGTGTTATATATTTTTATCGAGATATGAAATAACCTATATCAAGATAGGAGATACACAAACTATAATCCACTGAGACTGTGAGATAGGACATGGCCTTGGCGGAGTACTGTGCTCTCCTAGTTCTGAAATATTTGTCATGTTACACATTAAGCAATGCATAAGACACAAATGTACTCAGTGTAACAGTTACGGTGGGGTGACGCCTCTTCTTGGCAAACTCACCTCAAGTTCATTCAGTCTTTGTACTCGAGGAGTGAAGCGGAAGTTGCGAACATCACAGGCAAACGGAGGCTGCCAATCCTGATGGACAAGAAAATAGAAATAGAAATACCAAACTCTTCCCAAAACAAACAACAACAATAATGAGGAAGCTACAGCACCAAATTAGTTTCTCAAGAATTATGTAATATTCAGAGCTTATTAAATTACAACTATATATAACAACTTGCTGTCTGGAAAAGTGCAGTTAAAGCTATGTTCACAGGACCAAGTGTGCATAAATACTGAGAATTTGAAGCTAGTATTTCCAGTATGTAATTATGTCTATTTTGAAATGTTGTGGATGCAATGTTGCCCAGACAGACACACCTCAATAGTTAAAAATCCTAATACATATAAGTGTACTTAATTGGTTGCTTGTGTGTCTAAATAACGCAGGATAAATATTGGTTTGTGTGACAGGAGCGACAGGCCTGCATGTGGCCCAATGTCGCATATTCGCAGCTAACGCAACATCCACTGTAATGTAACTTAGCTAGCCATGAAGAAAACAAAAACAAAGGAATTATAACCGGGACTGTAGGATTTATTTCGCCTTTCCGAAACTTTTCTGAATAAAGAAAACCAAATGTCACCGAAGTACAACAGATTGGCTACTGTTGAGTGCAAAGAAATTAATCCTTATTTGACCTCTATTAGAGTAATGGCAACTAGTAATGTCGACGCAAAATTCACGCAGGCCCTAGTTAACCACCACCACCCACGTAGGAGCACAACAAACAAATCCTGGCAGACTTTAATCCAATGTTTAAAATGATGTGAGTTTACCTCGGGGGGTCGGATCTTGCAGATGCCCGTTTTCTCTGCAATGGGTCGGATTTTGTTGATGAAGCCTAAAGGATCCGAGAAATCCTCCCAACTCGGCTCAAACACCGGGCATTCAGGAGGGGGGACGAACTCGGCAAATGCAGACATGTCGCTGTGGTGTTCAGTGAAACCAGTCTTTAGAAAATAATATTTGATAAAATGCACAGAGTTGAGCTCAACAGTCCATGATTATTTCCAATAATTTTCGTCTTGGGGAACTTCCTCCGTGTCCATCATGATCCTCAAAAACTACTCAGGGCATCCCAGTCCCGATGGCGAATCATAATCTTGTTTGGAAATAAATGCTTCAACATAACCGAGCTGTTAATGGTCAGTGTTTTCCCATGATCCGTAATCAGCGGGCCGGGCCAGGCCGGGAAGTCTCCGCCACCACTCCCCTACCTGGGACTGAGGGCAGGGTTAGTCCCAAACGCCATCATTCCTCCTCGCAGACGATAACTTCACAAAAATCAACTCTGCAGTGAAGCCTTGGGCCACGGACGATCTGAAATGTGGAGATAACTTTGTAAACAAAAACACAAACCAGGCTTTGACGTTACAATGTTGGCTGCGGTGTTATTATGTTACGCAAGCTAACATTGCTATTGTCACGTCTATGTACCTGGGTAATGCATGATTTCTTCGTGATGGTGCATTTCCAACAAAGTTATCCACGGTTGGCTTAGCGCTGCGCTAGCTGATAATGTCCATTAGCTAACGTCAGGCATCCCTAAATAAACTTTAGTCTTTACGTCCACTTCTCTGAGCACCTGATAGCTTAGTGCCAGCTGGACCATAACAAGGAGGAGGCTAGCAGCGAGCGTACATTGTTGACTTATGTCTTCAACCCCCATTCATTGAAGCATTTGAAGCAATGGGAAACTAGCATACAGCTAATTTAGATGGCTAGATTCAGTTTAGCTGCAGATGCTCATTGCGCAGCTAACATTGGCGTTAGCCGAGAATGTCGGTCCAACAGGACGATCCGCCGAGGCTTCACTTGGTTCATGGAAACCGCATAAAAAAAGGCTTTAATCCTTCCGCTTTGTTTTGACGACTGTCCATTTCCATGAGATTTAACGTCGTCTGTCGGTGATGTATCCGCATTAGCCACCGTGCTAGCTACACCTAGCAAGGTTGGGATAGCTGTTTTTTTTTTTTTTTTTTTTTTTTTGTAACTTTATTAAAGCAACATGGTGCAATACAAGACAATACACCAACAAAACGCCGTCAGGGGGGTTTCAACAATACAGGGGCAAGCGTTCATACAAAAACATTGTAAAGTGTACATAAATTCAAAGTTTTTATAGCTTTCATGTTGGTAGATTTCTTAATAGACTTAATATAATGTTTGGTTTCATTTCCAAAGACAAGAAAGAGAGGTTTTTGATTAACGTAACGACATTTATGGATATGCCATTTGGCTGACTGTATCATGAGATTGATGATATAGTATTGTTTTTCTTTTGCAAAAGGAAAGTCAGTGAAACCAAACAGTATATGTTCAAAGCACAGGAACAAATGAGGTTCAATCGAAAAAAAGAAATCAGGTTACAATTATCTTCCCATAATTTAGTTCAGAAAGGGCGAGACCAAAATAAATTGAAAACATCTTTAGGATGTCCTTCACAGAAAGATCAGTTTAAGTCTATGTCTTTCTTAAATCGTTGTAAAAAAAAAAACTTTAGATGGGTAAATTCTGTGAATTATCTTAAAAGACACTTCTTTAATGTTATTATTGATTATATATCTAGCAGGAAAATTCCAGATCATTTTCCAGTTAAGGTTATTAATAAGGTTATTCCAATAGGTTGTTTATATACAGTCTATGGTTGTTACATATGGAGTTGATACGACTTCTTTCTGAATTAAAGCGCGTATATTACGGTTGGGATAGCTGTTATGCTGCCTTCATAAACACTCGGAAACTTTTTACTACTTCTGAGTTCGCAGGTTGGATAAAAGGCAGTGTTGGCCTGTTAAAAGCAATGTGTAAGAACTCAGTACCAGAAACAACAATTACCATATTTGAATCTGCTGTGTGGAGTCAATAAAATGAAGAGGAAATAATAACAATCAGGTTGTAATTAAGGATACTTTTGTAAACAAATGCCTAATTGTGATCAGATTCATTGTAATAATTTCCCTGGTATGGCTACAACAGACCCCAGTAATTATGTACCTTTAGAAAATATTTTACAGACTTGTGCACCACTTTGATAGGCACTTTAAATAGGCTGAACTCTAATATTTCCTATGGCACCTTAAGGCAGCATTATTTCCACAGGGGTTCGCTGTAACAGCGAAAAAAAAAGTACAGCACGTTCAACCTCAGCTGATAACCTGATAAAACTTCCTTTTACTGCTCAATTTAAATGGCCGTATTCATTAATAGCCGTTTGTTACAAATACAAATATACAACAACATCGGGCAACTTTAATATTGCTAATGTTGTGTAACAGTTTGCAATCGTAATATAAGGCAGTCATCCTCCATGTCTGTCTCACACAAAAGCCACACAATGTTTTCCATTTGCCTTTAAATCAGTTTTCTCTTGTTATACTTTCTTTTTAACTGTATAGTCATGGGTAACATTATTAGACCATTGTTTTCTTCAGTTTCTTGTTCATTTTAATGCCTGGTACAAGGTACATTTGTTTGGACAAATATAATGATAACAACAAAAATAGCTCATAAAAAGAGCTGATATCTTTACACTTTCCATGGTTTTCTTGATAATAACCAAAATCATTATCAAGAAAACGATGGAAAATGACCATGAGCTATTTTTTCAGTTATCATCATATTTGTCCAAACAAATGTACCTTTAGTAGTGCCAGGTATTAAAATGAACAAGAAATATATATATATATATATATATATATATTTCTTTGTATGTGTGTGTATATATATATATATATATATATATATATATATGTATACATATAAATATATACATATATATACACACACATACAAAGAAAATCTAGTTGGATTTAATAGTCTATTTTTGCACTACATTGTTAGATACTGTGTTAACCTTGTGTTATAGCTTCAAATAAATAATAAAACAGAAAAACAAACATTTGAAAATACATCAGCGTTATAAGAAATACCTGAAATGAAAGAAACCATTTCAGATTTTATTTATTATTATTATTAGTAGCAGTAGTAGTAGTAGTATTGGTAGTAGTATTAGAAGTGTACTTCGATTTTGTAGTTTGGCCCATGTCCAAAACTTTTGTCATTTAAAGTGTAAATCAGAAATACTTCATGGAATGTAGCATACGATAACAAGTGAACAAGCCAACGTTTTATTTAACATAAGTCTTCGAAGTGTAGTATCAAAGTGACATTGTGACATCTGAGGAATCTAGTAGTCGTCATGAAATGGATACTCTGGGTGATCAGACCACCTGTTGAGTCAATAAAGACAGAAAATAATTATTTATGTATTACACGACCAGAACATCACACACAGTATGTGCTATACTCACATGAGAAGCTCCACAAATCGAATATTCTTGTTTAATCCCTCGATCGCATTCATCTCAGCCTTAGTCAGACAGAAGTCGAATATCTGCAGTGTTAAAAACAACAACATTGTGTACTTCCCATTCTCGTCTCTGGGGTTACAGTTTCTTTTTATGGAAGGCAATCCAGCATGCTGATTGGCTGTGTAAACTGATGCCATTTAAACAAACAAACCTGGAAGTTCTCCTTTATGCGAACAGGGTTGAAACTCTTGGGGATGACCGCTACTCCCCTCTGCACATTGAACCTCAAGGCCACCTGGGCTGTGGTCTTTTTATATTTTGCGGCAATTGATTTCAGGAGGTGATCCTCCAACAGTGGGGGGCATTTAAGATTTACCCTATTGAAATGACACAGCAAATGACCTTTTCATAGATAAATACCAACTTTACGAGTGCAATTGACCTAGATGTAGCCTTGGCCTTGTTGTGTAGTAGTTGTTCATTAACTGAATGTGATAATACCAATTTGCTCCCATACCAGGATGGATCTCTTGAGGTCCCCAACGGGCTGTATCCCACAATGACAATCTCTTTCTGCTGGCAGTACTCAAGCAACTTTGGCTGAGTGAAATAGGGATGGCTCTCAACCTGTGTTAAAAAAAAAAAAAAAAGCATAAATAGTATTTGTTAGATGCTAAAGATACTTATTTCTTCCTTGTGAGTCTTAGTCAATATTTATGTACCAAGCCAGTTTTCTTAAGAACATCTATACAGTTTTGTACATTCCATTTGTTTGCATAGTACTAAGTCACTGACTTGGGGCATTTTTCTTGTGTTTTTCAGCTCTCTCTTTTATTCTATAATCCAAAGTCATATTTTATCATTTTAATTTACGTGTATGATCATCCTGTACATGCCTGGTTTGACACAGGCTTGTGTTTCAGCCCGGGTTTGTTCAGGATCAACTCCAGTTGTCTCTTGTTGAAGTTGGATACGCCAAGAGATTTGGTCAGCCCAGCATCTTTGCAAGCCTCCAGAGCCTGTCAAAAAACATAAGAAGAGTACAACCACAACTGTGAAATTTGAATAAAACTTCTCTACAGCAAACAACACAAGATATGCCATAGATAAGGCTCACCTAGAGCACTTAACTATGGTGAACGCCCAGTGTTGACTGTTTTTCTACATGTGTCATTGACCTGTGAAGGCAGTATAAAGTCTGAAAATAATATGCTTGTGAATCAAAGGTTTTGTAGATGTTAAGTGGAAAGAAAAGGCACAGCTGTTTATATATATATATATATATATATATATATATATATATATATATATAAATAAAAAGTTGAGTCAGCAATCCTGGAGAAAGATTTTAAATATTTGAACTCAACATTTGAACTCAACAACTCAGCAAATAAATATTCTTTATACCAAGGAATGGTGATATCTCCATTGTTATTTAGCAGAGGTGTGGACTAGAGTCACATTAGTCACAAATTGTAGGTTTTTAGACTCAACTAAGCAAAATAAAAAAAAAGAATTTAACTTTAATACTAATGGCTCATGACTTCACTTGGACTTGAGCTTTTTGGTCAAAAAATACTTGATGTCTCTGACAAAGACCAACATATTTGTATATTCAAAATACTGCACACATACTTATTAAGAAGTGATCTCCATGGATCAGTTTACAACAAGTCTTACCTCCCATGTCGCACAGAGATCTGTCTTGTGATAAATGTACTTCCCATTCTCGTCTCTGGGGTAAAATGTATCTCCTGGCTTCAGAAAACAAGAATAGTGGAAATTACTTTAGCAATAATTCACAACTATAAGTGATAATCAAATTTATTTAGAGGAAAAAACAAAGCAATGGTGTTTACAATTTCACTGTGTGTTCTACTGTAACATTAGTGTTGAATAGAATAGAATAGAATAGAATAGCCTTTATTGTCACTGAATATTATACAACGAAGTTAGAGTGCAACTGCATTGATGCATAAAACAATTAAGAACAAAAATACAAAAACAACTTAAGGTAATAAAGTTATGAAGGTAAAAAAAGGTATAACAATATCACAAACAAGAATAAATTATTGAAATGGCATGAAACTATTGCAATATAGAATAAATAGCTATGTACATAGAAAAGGAGGAGAATGAGGAGGTAGCATACAGAGGTAATGTTATTAGATAATGGGAATATACATATTATTGCACTATAGCATTAAATGCATGTATACCTGGAAGGCTGTTGGCATTTCCACAATATAGAGGTCAACATAATCCAACTGTAATGTCTTCAAAGTTTTCTCCAAAGCAGGTTTAACCAATTCTGGGGGATGGAATGTGTTCCACAGCTGCATAATAAGGGCAGACAGGTTTTAGTTGTTGCAAAAATGTAGCAGTCACTTTGTAGCCAGGAAGTGGGGACAAGTTCACTGTGCAGACAAAAACAGCTCAGACACTCACACACAAGGAAGGAAATTAGTTGTAAAGAAGTACTGATCACTGAGCGTAGACTAGTGAGTAGGAAGTAGGAAGTGTTGCAAACTCTGACTATATTTATTTTTGCTAACAAAAACACTAAAATAACTAACTTTATAAGATAGGATTCAAGCATATATCAGCCCTGAATACACAAACAAAGAAACTTTGCAAACCTTTCCACAGTAGAAGATGTCCTCTCTCTTTACAGTTCCATCTGCAATTTTCTCCCTTATAGCTTGTCCCACCTCATGTTCATTGAAGTAGACCAAAGCCCCATCAATGTGTCTGTACCCTGTTTCAATAGCCACTTTGACACATTCAAATGCAGTCTCTTTGGGGGTCTGTCAAAAGCACATATCAGGAATGATTGATATCTTTCAAGAAATCTCAGAGTGAGTTTTTGCATTTATTTCTTTAATTTCAGCAAAAATTAATACTTAGTGTCCGATAAGTAATCTAGATAAACAGTGTGTCTCACCGTGCGGGGATCCGCATAAGTTCCCAGCCCTATCAAAGGCATGCTGTTTCCATCACTCAGAGGAATGGAATGACTCTCCGCCGTCAAGTCCATGTTCATCAAAGTACGAGTTGCTCCGGACAAACTTTCCTAGTGCTGCTGCTGCTGTTTGTGCCGTTATCATACAGTCTATGGTTATCATGCTAAACGTAACAGGTAGGCTGAGTTCTGTCCTAATGCTCTTTGACCGAAACCAGAGTAGTGATGTTCCGTTCGTGAATGATTCGCCACACAAGAACTAAGCGCTTAGGAGAACGAACCGTACTGAATCACGTCCTGAAAGAAGTTATTTTCTCAACTCCTGTCCTGTCAAGTGTCTCTCTCTAGAGTATAGCATGAACACAGAGTTTTTCAAGTCCTCTCCACACTCCAGACACCTTCTTTTGATATTTTTCTTCTTTTATGTTTTACCTGCTTTTGGCAATTAGCCAAATAGGTGTACTACTGCCACCTTCTGCCCAGAGCTCCCTCTCACCCTCTCTAGGCAACAGTCATTCCCTGTAGGCGTGGTCCATCAGTGTTTCAGTTCATGTATTGAATGTTCTAGTACAGTAAACCGTGAAAAAAAAATACATCTCTGTATTTTAATGTAACTGTTTTTAGTCATATAACTTTTTATATGGGGTGGCTGTGGCTCAGTTTTTAGAGCGTTCGTCAAGTGATCAGAGGGTTGGTGGTTCGATCCTTGACTACATGTCGAAGTATCCTTGAGCAAGATACTGAACTCCAAATTGCCCCCGATGCTGCGTTCATCGGTGTGTGAATGAATTCCCAATGGTGGCAGGTGTATGAATGTGTGTGTGAATGGGTGAATGAGCGCAGTCTGTAGTGTAAAGCTCTTTGAGTGGTCGCAAAGCGACTAAAAAAGTGCTATATAAGTGCAGGTCCATTTATATGAATATGTGAACTTAACGTATGTGTATATGTATGAGTATACAGGTGCATCTCAATAAATTAGAATATGATGGGAAAGTCCATTTCCAGTAGTTCAAGTCAAATAGCCCCAACCAAGTATTGATTCACATATATACTTTTCAGAGGCCAACATTTCCATATGAAACATACTTTTTAAAATTGGTCTTTTGTAATATTCTTTTTTTTAATTTTAGGTTTTCATTAAATGTAAGCCATAATCATTATAATGAGAATAAATTATATAAATTAAATATATATATATATTTATATATATATATATTTATAAATACACACACATATATAATATACACATGCATGTATATATATATATATATATATATATATATATATACATGCACCTCCTCTTTGTTTCTTGAACTCTTTCTCTATATAGTATAACTGTGTATTTAAAGTATTTAAATTTGTGGGGAAAAAATTTGTTTTTGGTATGACTCTTTACAGTTCTACAGTTTACAGTGAACAAGAGCCCTGTGAGAGTCACAGTCGTTCAGGCTCACCCCCTCTCCCCCTCTCTTATGTCTCTAAGTAAGAAGTACTGCTAACTATTGTGTTTAATAATAAACTGTTGCGAAATTGTGATTTTTATGGCACCTTTCAGTTTGCAAACTGAAGCTTAATCCAACTAAATTCTCAGCTCATTGACTTATTCATTTATGGCCGTTCTCAGTTCACTTTGCGAGCAGGACTGAACACTCGGCCGTATTTCAGCTCAGTGAGTACGGATACACCAGAGATGGGCAACTGGAGAACCGGGGACCGCATAGGGCCTGCACCCTCACTTGAAGTGGCCCTCAGTACCACTACATGCATTTGAGCAAGAAATCTGAAAAAGTGCAGTGTAAAAATACACAAAATTATTTCTTGTAATTAATGTTGGTCTGATGTTCTTGCACTGAAAAAAAAAAATCACAGTAAGTGGTTGTTTTTTATTTGCTTCAAACTTTTTGTATTCCTATTTATACTGTTTAACATGCATTTGAGGATGAAATATGTTAAGTTACTGCACTGTAAACATATTTAAAATTGCAGTTTCATCATATCTGGTTAAGTGCACGGTCCTATATGTGGCCCTGTGAAAAATTGTGGCCTCCTCCAGCATTTAAGTTGCCCATCCCTAGGATATACAGTCGGCACTGAATGATTCGGAGAACGAATCTTTTGTACTTATCTTTTTAAAGAACGGATTCTAGTGATTCAGCACACTGAAAAGAACTGTAGTTCCCACCACATTGCTCCCAAAGAGCATCCGCCCTACTATCGAATACTACTAATACTATCGAACAGATAAAACCACAGTATCTAACACATTCACACGTAAAAAACGATATAGTTAGTATTCTAATTAAATAAGAGGCTCGATTCTTAAACATTATGGAGCATAAGGTGAACATTTCTACATCTATACATTTTGGCGAAATGCCGTTATGTCCCAAAGAGGAAGAATGTATTTTGTCCCCAGCCGGGCACTGTAGCTTTAAAAGACCGCAGTGTCGTCTGGGAAATCCATGGTTTGTGTTTTGAGGAAAGAAAGCACAGATGGTCGCCTTCCCCCTGGATTTATTAGCTTAAAATTATATGTATGTAGCCTAATTTTAATGATAAGTGACTGTGTGCGTTCATCTTTCGTCTGTTTGAATAAGAGACGCCAAGAACCGAAGAGTTAATCATTAGTAGTCTCTAGTATATGAGCAATTAAAAACGGCTACGATGCTAAGTTAGCTTACAAAACGGTTTCAGTTCAACTTAAACTGTTAGCGCACAGTTTAGAAAATTATTATGTAGTACGGAATGGCTATGCCTTAATGTTACGATGTACAATATTAGTATTTATTTTCCCTATCTGGTTCGTTAAGTCTGGTTTATAAGCTACCCTTTGTTTCCAGTCGCACCGCTGTATTGATTGATTGTAATTGATTGTTGGTGGAGAAGAGAAAGATGGATGAAAGTGCCGACAATGTTGACAACGACGACATCGTCATTATCGTGGAGAACGAGGCAGAAAGTTTGCCAGCCGAGGAGGAGAGACTGAAACAGCAAGGCACCTTCGGGCTCATGGATACTTGTCCCATCTGCAAGTTGAGCTTCCACAACAGAGAGCCCAAACTACTGCCGTGTCTTCACTCTTTCTGCAAGAGGTGTCTCCCTGCCCCCTTCAGGAGCGCCGAGCCAAGGCGTGACTCTCAAGGCCAGGTCGACAACAACAAATCATGTGAGCATACTGCCTGGTAGCAACTCTGATAAAGCTGTGACTAATGTAACTGCTGCAGCAAATCTCATTTTTTTTTTTTTCTTCTGTTTTTGAAACTTTATTAAAGCAACATGGTGCAATACAAGACAATACACCAACAAAACGCCGTCAGGGTTTTTCAACAATACAGAGGCAAGCTTTCATACAAAAACATTGTAAAGTGTACATAAATTCAACGTTTTTATAGCTTTCATGTTGGTAGATTTCTTAATAGGCTTAATATATTGTTTGGTTTCATTTTCAAAGACAAGAAAGAGGGGTTTTTGAGGGGTTTTTGATTAACGTAACAACATTTATGGATATGCCATTTGGCTAACTGTAAAATGAGATTGATGATATAGTATTGTTTTTCTTTTGTAAAAGGAAAGTCAGTGAAACCAAACAGTATATGTTCAAAGCACAGGGACAAATGAGGTTCAATCGAAAAGTAAATCAAGTTACACGTATCTTCCCATAATTTAGTTAAGAAAGGGCAAGAACAAAATAAATGAAAAACATCTTCAGGGTGTCCTTCAGAGAAAGAGAAAATCTCTTTATATCAAGCTAGAAGTGAAGCAGCTAAAATCCCAGTTCATTTCCCATCACACCCAGCTCTGTGTGTTTTGTTTTTTACAATAAAATCATGTAGTCAGTAGTTGTGAGCTGACACCATCAATAGTAGATCTGATCTCTTGCTCCAGTGGGTGCCATCCGATGTCCAGTATGCAGACAGGAATGCTGGGAGATGGACATGTTGGACAATTTCTTTGTCAAAGACTCTGCTGAGGTGCCGAGCAGCACGGTGGAGAAAACCAGTCAGGTTGGTCCTGGCTTTCCTAATATGAGCCATTTGTCTCACAACAGTTTGTTCCAATGATGCCTAAAGTTGCATTTATAATTTGTTCTGTTTTCCTCTCATTTTCTCCTTATTATTGTCTGCGATAGGTGTGCATGAGCTGCGATGACAACACAGAGGCAACAGGTTACTGCGTGGAGTGTGTGGAGTTTCTGTGTGTGACATGCATTGAGGCGCACCAAAGGGTCAAGTTCACCAGGGATCACACCATACGCCAGAAAGAGGAGATGTCTCCAGGTAGTGTTACTCGAACCCGCCAGGAAAAACAGTATTTCCATTGTAATTAGATTATCCTAAAGCAGTTTGAATGGTTGGCTGTGGTGTTTATAAATTGTACACAACATGTTTAAGTGATAAAACACTGTCAAATGTTGACATATTTTGCAGAAAACCGTGTGGTGCTCAAGAATGATGATTACAGAGAAAAGAAAAGGTCAATTTTCCTGAAAAAATTCACAAGGTTCAGTTAGCCATTAGGTTGTAAAATGAGTTGCGGGAGTGGTCAGAGAGCTGTTGGCAGCTGTTCAGAAAACTTGCTGATAGCCTTGACAGGGCTCTGCCTATCTGAGGAGTATCGAGTTATGTAGACAAACTGTTCTGGCATGATGTTGTAACCTAAGCTGAGCATCATAAAAGCAGTTTCTTCTAAAATGTTGAAGATTGCCAAGTCTCTGAAGAAAAATGCAGAACCCAGTGTGATGAATCAAGCCTTTACTTCATGCAGCATGGGGAGAAGACCAAAGTGTTCTCTCCTACACTATCCCAGGACTGACAGGTCAAGTCTGACCTCGGGCACATTGCTCCTTGCATGGTGTGTTCACCTGTGTGTTAAAAAAAGGGTTAAATGTAGAGGTTCAATTTCCCCATTGTGGGATTTATAAAGGATAAATCAAATCTTGTGAACTTGTTGTAAGCAAACAGCAAAGAGTTGGTGCCGCTCTGGAACCAGTTTTCCTGGCTGAGAGCTGGTTCTCTGGCTATTGAAAAATAAAGAACTGGTTCAAGATTCGGCACCGGCTCCCAATCGTCAACTAGGGGTGTGCCATATCGTATCGTTCATGATAATATCGGTATAGTTTTTTTATGGTTAAAAAATGCATATCATGATATTGGCAACGTTCCTACTTCTTGATGTAGTGGCGTAAGGTTGAGTGTCTGTCACCAGTCAGCCAGAATTTACAAGAAGACTGTCAAAATAAGACGCCTTAAATAAAACATACAAGAACCTTTATTCTCCTTTACAAAATTTCATTAAAATATGCCCCCGGAACGCCTAAATGGTTATTTTTATTATTTGCTCATACTCAAGAGTCAAGAGTAAAAAATTTTGTATTTGGCAACTGTTGAGATTTGCACTTCAAACTACATTTTAGATTTTTATTTATTTAAACAGACTAAAAAAAAATATATTTTCTATATCTTTTTAAGTATTTTCTAATATCGTCAAGAATATCGTTATCGCAAAAATAGTCGTGATATTCTTTTAGGGCCATATCGCCCACCCCTACTGTCAACAACAACAACCACCTACAGCAACTCATACAACAAAAGAATAGCAGGGAATTATCATTTACAGGAGAATACAACAGGTCACACCCTCTGACCAACATCTCCAAATCCTGTCCTGTGACAAAAAAAACCACCTACATTTATGGTGACTTGAGCTGACTTCTGTGTTCTTCATTTTTCTCACATGTACGTATCCCAGAAGCAGTAGGATTATCCACACAGAAGCCTGTGTTCTGTGACATCCACAAGCAGGAGCCACTGAAGCTGTTCTGTGAGACGTGTGACCGACTTACCTGTCGGGACTGTCAGCTCCTAAAACACAAGGATCACAAGTAGGTTTTCCCCCCGTAAATGAAAATAATATACGGTTCAACTTATCTTCCAAAAATCTCTCTCTATATATATTTTTTTTCTTTTTAATTTAATTTATTTATCTTTTATTTTACCAGGGAGTTTCCATTAAAATCTGGAAACTCTCTTACAAGGGAGTCCTGGTCCAAAGAGCATCATAAAAGGTTCCACATAAAAGAACAAGTAGCAGACTAAAAAGTGGCACAGCACAAAAGTTAAAGCTGTCAATACTTCACATAAAAGGACAAAAGAAGGAGACAAATTACATCAAAAAAGTATTTGGTAGTATTCAGGAATAGTGTCTTCAGTGGTTGAATAGTATTTTTTGTCAGATCCTTGAATATGATGGTTAAAACACAGATTGTGTTCTTGGAAAGAAAAAGGTATTTGTAAAAAAAGGTGAAAAGGTGAAAAAAGCCCAAAATATCTTTATAAAAACAAAAGAACAGTTGTTGTAAAGATGAGCTGTCAATCATTAATGCACATATTTTTTGTGTCCAGCTACCAGTTTTTGGAGGATGCGTACAGGAATCACAAGCAGTATCTGGAGAACATGACGCAGCAGTTGCAGGAAAAAAGAAAGGCCATCGAGGACGTGTCGGGCTGTATCACCACTGGGTAAAGTTCTCTTCTACAGCTGGAAATTAATCAGAAAGTCGGTTATCGTGTATAGAATTTCCAGACTGGGTTAATGTGTCGCATGCTATTTGAATTCATTTTCACAGGCTCCAACAAGTTGAAGAAAATCGAAAGTCGGTCACTAATGAAATAAAGAAGTCCATCTGTAATCTGATTATGGAGATCAACAGGAAGGGGAAAATTCTGGTCAACCAGCTGGAGGTTTGTTTCATCCACATCTTTTCATGACTTTTCCTGACATTCAGGATATCTTTTTCTGACAGTGCAGGCCCCCATGTACTCCTAGGCTCTGACTAAGGACCATGAGCTGGGTTTGAAAAAGCAGCAAGAGGACGTGAACTCTCTGAGCAGGCACCTGGACCATGTGATCAGTTTCACCAAGTGGGCCACAGCCAGCCACAGTGGAACAGCCCTGCTGTACTGCAAGAGACTGGTGAGTGGCTTTAACATCAAACAGCAAGTTGAATTACTTTACACTGTAATAGCTACATATACATTATGTTGCTGTAGTAAATATGTAAATACATTTTTATAGTTGTCCTATAATACAGGTACATCTCAATAAATTAGAATATCATAGAAATTATATTTATGTCAGTAATTAAATTCAAAAAATGTGTGGAAATAACACATTATATAGATCCATTACACACAGAATGAAACATTTCATATCTTAATTTATTTAATTTTTTAATTCAATTTATAATGATTATGGCTTACATTTAATGAAGACCTAAAATTCAGTGTCTCAAAAAATTGATTACAAAAGACCAATTTTAAAAAGTATGTTTAATATGGAAATGTTGGCCTCTGAAAAGTTTGTCCATCTATATGACTCAATACTTGGTTGGGGTTGTTTGACTTGAACTACTGGAAATGGACTTTTCCATCATATTCTATTTCTTTGAGGTGCACCTGTACCTTATAATTTCTGTGACTCTTTGAAAAAACATCCCTGTCTTTTTGTCTCCCAGATCCTTTTTCAGATCCATTACCTGATGAGGGCAAGCTGTAATCCCTCCATCGTCCCTCAGAGTTCGGTGCGCTTTCAGTGTCGTTCGGGTTTCTGGGCCACAAATGTAGACCTTGGTAAGACTTACAGTTACTTAGAAACGTACATCTTAGGTTTCAAGATCATCTAAAACATGCAGATGTTGCATCTGGTCTTAATGGGATAAACACTGAGCTGACATGACTACAGCATTGTATAGTGACATGGGTGAGAACCCCCAAAAACCACAGGACTGGGGTACAGCTCATGATTTATTTCGTCACCCTGTTAAAATAATCACCTAACTCATTTTTTCAAGTTTTGCAGGAAACACAAAAAACTTCACCAAAAGTGTAACATATGACATTTATTGATCATTTCACTCAAAAAGGATGTAACAAAGGATGGCTCTTGGCATAGTAATAACACTGTGTGTAAATTATGTCACTTAAAAGAAATAAATGACTTGGGCAATTTTTTGAACATGCCTTTGTGACTTAAGTAAGATATAGTAACACTTTATTTTGAAGGTGTCTACATAAGAGTCACACAAGCCTGTCAGAAACATGACATCACAAGTATCATGAGCATTAATGTTACTGTCATTAATGTTCATGACACATCCCATGTCATGTTTATGACACGCTCATGTCACTCTTATGTAGACACCTTAGAGTAAAGTGTTACCAATATTAGTGTCAACAATAAAACACTGATAAACTAAACTGATAACTAAACAATCTCCCTCTAGCTCTTCTCTGCTGGGTTCTTATCTGATGCCTATGAATGTTGCAAATTGTGAAGTGATGATCTTAAAGGGGTAAAATCAGATGATCTGATCAACTGAGTATGTAGCCGATTTTACCATATGTCGCCGGCGTCATGAGGAGATGATTTAAGCAAAAAAAACAAAACAATTTTGACAAAAAATGACTCAGACGATTATTTTAACAGTGTGACGATTTTGCTTCTTTTCTCCAGGTTCCTTGGTTGTGGAAAGGGCTCCGGGCCGGCCGCCCATCACCAACCACCAGGCGGGCCCCAGGCTGGAGGCCCCCACCGGGGCTCTCTCAGTCTCTCAGGCTCAGCAGCGACAGAGCACGCTGGCTCAGCTCCAGATGCAGGTAAGATTTCAGTCAGAAGTTTTGGTACAAAATGAATCATTTTGACAGTGAAGCGTAAAGACGCAAAGTGTTCCTTTATGCTTTTTGCTCACTACTGTTCACCAAACTAAATACTGTGCATTCATATTTCATTGATAGACATCTCGTATTCCTCTGTCCAAGGTGGACAAGCTTTCCCAGCAGCCCCAAAGACAGCCCCCTCCTAACCACTGGTCCTGGTACCAAAATGTCAGGCTCCCAGGACCCCCTGGTCCTCCGCCCCCAACCAGACCCATCCATGGAGGGTCCTCCCCCTCCCAAGGCCCCCCCAGCATGGGGCAGCCAGGACGCAGATATGGAAGCTCTCACCCCAACCCTCGAAGTCCCACATCATCCATGATTCACAACACAGGATACCCAGCCGCTCAGGTAATGCTAAGCTCACACAACAACACAACTTCGGCCCTGAGTTTCTGCTCGCTGACAGTCAAAAGCCCCAGATCAGAGGCCAATCAGTTAGCTCAGCAAATTGGCACTCCACCAATACGTCATAGCCACAATGCAGACAGTGATTGAAGCATCAAGTTCCCTGCACTGGTATCATTCTGATTTTTTGATCACATGGTTATTGACATGAATATTGTTTAAATGGTTCTGATAAAACATGATCTCCTGCTTTAAAAAGTGGGTTTATCTATTAGATTAGATTGTATTCTTTCAGCTTCTTGATATATTTCTTTTCTCAGGGGTGTTTCTCCTAGGAAATGTCTTTTATTTCCCTTTTCACAGAGAAATTAAAGTAAAAATGTTAATGTCTTTCCAGCATTTTTTACAGCTTTGTTTCAGACTTAAATCGGACAGTCTGACTTAGGGTTGATTCTGAACTTGCTGTTTTAAAACCTAAACTATTCTTTCAACTTCAATTCCTTTCTTCATCTAGTCTCTGAGAGATCTGATCCATAACTCCAGCTTCCCTCCTAAACCCATGGATGTGTTGCAGGGTATGTCCCGCTACCCCCAGCCTCTGTCTGCCGGAGCAGCCACGCAGACGTCACTACATCAGGTTGGTAGGACAGAGATTAACCCTTTATCAGGCAAAGAACTATATTTGGTAACTTCAGGTAATCTTTCGGTTTTTTTTACACATTCTGGCAGTTTGTAATATCCTCCAATATTCTCTAGGGTTGGAATTTGGAATTTGCAAGTATTTCAATGAGTGCCCTATTAAGGGTTAAAGTGGTGAATCTGGGAGAAAAAAGTTGCTTTTTTCCCCACTTTTTTCTCGTAAATCTGCAAGTTTTTTTCGCGCAGATTTGCTATTTTAAATCTCTTAAATCTGCGACTTTTTTTCTGGTAGATTTGCCACTTTAATCTAGTAAATTTTCAACTTTTTCTCGAAATATTACCTGAAGTTACCAAATATAGTTCTTTGCCTAAAAAAAGGGTTTAAGAGGGACCTACGAAGTCTCATGATGCCACAGAGAGAGAAAGTGCTATTTATTTATTTATTTAGGCTTGTTTTGTGTACGAGGCGCTAATTATTACCTGTCTTTTTTTGTTTACCAAAGCGGGGCCTAGCGGAGTCCTCCTTCCTGAAGAGGAGCGAGGCCAGTGGATCTGTCCCCTCCATCACCATCTCTGTTCCCAAACCAAGCTTTCCTTCAAGTCTGGCTTCAGCAACTGCAGACAAAACAAGCACGTTTAATCACATAGCAGGTCATTATCATTGCCATGATGTAGCAACAGATAAACCTATTTTTCCTGTGTGCAAATGTGTCTTAAATTAAGCTTATATGTTTGTTTGTTTTCTTCTCTCAAGTTCAAGCAAGACAGAGCTCCCCAATGGCCAAACCATCTTCTTCAGACAGAAGCACTGGGTAAGAAAAGAGTCTAAAATCTACTTCCCTCCTCACATACTTCATTTTTATGATTGTTTAAATATTAAGCCTCTGGTCTCTTTCTCTGGCACCATTTACAGCCAGTCTTTTGCCCTTGTGTTGTTTGAATCTGTGCTTGTTAACTAGATAGACGATAGATAAGAGTTTAATTTAAGAGCTGATATCTAGACATTTGCCATGGTTTTGTTGATAATAACCAAAATCATTATCAAGATAACCATGGAAAATGTCTAGATATCAGCTCTTAAATTAAACTCTTATCAGCTATTTTTGTTGTTATCACCATATTTGTCCAAACAAATGTACCTTCAGTTGTACCAGGCATTAAAATGAACAAGAAATTGAAGAAATCAATTGTCTAATCATTTTTTCCATGACTGTATTTGTCCTCTAAGGACATCAGCAACATTTTTTTTTAACGTGAGCCACAGGAGTTAAGCTGTCTAATATGTAACATTCAAGTGATTCAGAGGACAAACTTACTTTTCACCACATTCTCCTTTACTTTTAAAAAAAAACTATATCCTTCCTCCAATCTTTCTTTCGAAGGACGACTTCATGGAGGCAGACTTCTGAGCCTCCGTCTGCCCCCTCAGCCAAGCGACGGAGGAGGTCGTCCCCAGGACCAGTCATCGTTATCAAGGACGAACCAGAGGACGAGGATGAAGTTCGATTTGTGAGAGACTTACTGGGGTTACATTAATTCAGAATGTTTTTGTAAACATAGCATGTTACGGCAACTCTTGCGTTCAAAAAAAGGTCAAAAACATCAGAGTAGTCTGTGAGGAGGAGGTATACGACTCACTAAATAATAAGCACTCACGGAGTTTCAGTTTCAACCAGGTGGCAATCTCCGTGTCTGAGCATGGAGGCCAACCAGGAAGTGCCTTAAGCCTGCAATCCACCAAAAATTCCAGCAGGGGGTGCTAAATTTGGCTGCAATAAAAATTTGCCCATTCATTTCAGTGCAAAATTTGAAAACTTCTGACTTGATTTATTACCTCAGAACATTTTTTCAGGACAACAATATGGTCTCAATCGCTAGTAAAAAATCATCTTCAAGACAATTTGATGTCAATAGTTCTAATAATGGTACCCATTTAGAATAAAATAGAAGATAAAGAATCGTATGATTTGGGGCGTAGCTACAGGTCACTGACATGGCGAGCCGTCACCAGGAGAGAAGCAGAGCGATGCGTATCCACGGCAACGTCTCAATAAAGTTATATAGATAGAAAAGAGGGCGTTTACCGATTTGGTCTCATAACTTTGACCCTTTCACTGTATTTTCACTTAATGACAGTTTATTTGAACGTTTTGTTCAGTAAAAATGTCTTGTTCAGTGTTTGGTTGGACTAACAGACACTTCAAGGCGTTGCTGCTCAGTTTTCTGAGGTAAGAAAGATACTTTTTTTTTTTTTTTTGCTAGCCAAAACTAACATCTCAGTTAATGCTCCAATTGATGCTAACATGAATTAGCAGCAGCTTCTCTCAGTCAGGTTGCCAGTGTAGAGAGGCGTGTAGTCAGTGTAGTCAGATCCCTCTCGCTCCTCTACGGTCCAAATATGGTCTGCTCCGCGTATCGGAAACAAGATGGCGACACAAGATGGCGACGAGTATAACGCTGAACTCGAGGCTTCCAACGGGCAGTCCACAAACCAATGGGTGACATCACAGTGACTACGTCCATTATTTATATACAGTCAATGGTTTCAACCAAAGGTGGTGGGATTTATTTACAAAACAGAAATATACTCCGGGTTGACTTCCAACAATAAGCAAAAATAACTAAATGTAATTTAATGGTTGATAAATTGTTTCACTCCTCAATTCCTTCGCTCATTCAACAAAAAATAGACTCAAAGAAACCAGCTGTCCTCACTCCCTAATCACTGGAGGAGGATGGCCTGGCTAGGAGGAGGGACCTAAGCAGCAAAAAAAAATTCTAATCAATAATAATAGTTCACCTACAATAGTCATCAGCATTCCCAAAATACAAAGAATTAATAGGCTCCAACATAGTATATAGCATGTAAGCAAATTATCACTTATTCCCACTCTGTGTTTTCATTTTCTGAGTCATTGTGTCTAACTGCACATATCCCACATTCTCTTTGCCGCCAGGTGCAGTCCAGTCTGCCAGACAGCAGCACCAGCGCTCAGTCAAAGCCCCGGCCGCAGCTAAAGGTGTCCGTCCAAGTCCAAGTCCCTGGATCAGAGTCTAAGAAAGAGCAGCGCCCGCAGCCCGCGGCACAGCCGGAGTCTGAGAAGAGAGCGGAGCCGGAGGAAGATCCTAACGAGGACTGGTGCGCCGTGTGTCAGAATGGAGGGGAGCTGCTCTGCTGCGACAAGTGTCCCAAAGTCTTTCACCTGACCTGCCACATTCCTGCTCTGAACGAGTCCCCTAGGTGAGAGACAGTGTCTCTCAGGGCTGTGGTTGTATAATTAAATGCTGTTGGACACGTGAATAAATTTAAAGCAGTTATTGCTGCTGTGAAGATATGTGAAAGTTATTATTTTATTGTGTTTTTTACATGCCAGCCTTACAGGATAAGATCATAACTACTATAATAATTATTAACGGAAGGGATTTATCATGGTGATGGAAAGCTCTTATTCTTAGTTATCTGAATTATTATTATTATTATTGTTGTTGTTATAATTATTATCTTGAGTACAACTCTTAGCTTTATTGCCAGCGATAGCTTGTGTCTAATATTGACCAAAAAATTCCTTGAATAGGTTTTTGCATTCAGTTATGTTATAGGTCTTTATTAGATATATGTTATTATTATATATAGTTTGAAAATATGTCTTTAACTGGGTGGTTGTACATCTGAAAGGCGTGGCAAAGAAATTTAGGAAAAATATTGAACAAAAAAAAGCTTTCATGAAAATGATATTCACGCTTTAATTCTTGCCATATGTAATTCTATGGACAGTACTCATTTAACACAGCTTTCCTCCAATTTAAAAAGTGCACTCTGATGACTTCACGGCTTCTGGTAACATGTTCTTCAGGTCTAACCTTGGCTGGTGTGTGCAGACAGTCCTGGCAGCAGGGACGCACAGTACACATTTGATCATATTCAGCAAAAGCTGGCCAGTCCGTGCATCTGTCCTAACAGCGTCTCCTGTCCTGATGTCTCTCTGCAGTGGGGAGTGGTTCTGTTCACTCTGCCGAGACGTCTCCTCTCCTGAGATGGAGTACGACTGTAACAGCAGGGAAGACCCCGTCTCTGAAGGATTCCCACTTGTTGACAGAAGGGTATGCTCACTCAGCTGTTCTTATGTTTCTGTGAATATTATTCTTCAGTACTTAAGCCTGGTCCTCAGTGGTACATTTGTTTGGACAAATATAATGATAACAACAAAAATAGCTCATAAGAGTTCAATTTAAGAGCCGATATCTAGACATTTTCCATGGTTTTCTTGAGAATTATTTTGATTATCAATAAATGAGCTATTTTTTGTTATCATTTGTCCAAACAAATGAACCTTTAGTTGTACCATTCATTAAAATGAACAAGAAATTGAAGAAAAAGGGTGGTCAAATCATGTTTTCCATGACTGTATATATTTATATTTTCTCTAAAATAACAGAACTGTCAGTTGTGAATGTGTGTGATAATGCTTCTAAACCAATCAGAATTTAGAAGGGACACAGCTCATATAGGACATTTTAGAGGGCTTTAATTTTGAAATTCTTCACCAGTATGTCCTGATATTGTCTAAGTAAGTCTGAGGCGGGCTTTTATCTTTATAAAGTGAAATTGGTCCTTCGAAAAGTATTCTTTTTATTAATTATTTATGCAATTAAAATTCAGTTCAGTTCATTTAGTTTTTTTATTTTTATGGAATTTTATTTATTTATTTCGCTACTGACAAATTGACTTTTTGATATAATGTAAAATTGCACATTAAGTGTAAAGGTCGCTTTTATTTTTAGTCAGCTTTCACATGCTTTTACCGTAATGTCCAACAAAAAACAAAATGTTCTATTATATAACAAGTTGGCAATGTACTTATCACTCTAGGCCAGGTGTCCTTGGTATAAATGTACTGTTTTTGAGAATAAGACCTCATGTCTCAATGAGATTACCTTTATAAATAACAGTTGAATAACATAAAAAATGCTATACATCAGTTTTTTATCATATTAAACATTTTCCCGGTATACTCATTTCACTTTGTCTACATGACAGCAGTTAAATGCCTGATTTCCTCTCTTTTTTTGATATGCAGAGGTGTGAGAGGCTGCTACTACGTCTGTTCTGCAATGACTTCAGCACTGACTTCCAGCAGGCTGCCTCTCCATCAGTAAGTCACTCTGTTACTTCAAAAAAGTATGTACTTTGCTTTTTCAAGCTGACTTCGTTGGAGGTAGATCAGTTAAATTAAATGTAGAAAAGGTTATTCTATTCATTTTTAGAAAGGAAAATATTGCTGTACTATAATATAGATGTCAAATTTTGACTTAAAGGGCCAGTGTCTATTGGTGGAAATGGAATATAACCGTGATTATAATTACTAATGTAACATTAGTGTATAATCACCTGAAACTAGTGGTCGTATTCTGATCCTTTACTCGCACTTTTTTATGTTGAATCTTGACCTGAAAAGTAACTGAAGCTGTAAAGCAGAGTAAAAAATACAATATTTGCCTCTAAAATGCATTGAAGTAGAAGTATAAAATGACATCAATGAAAATAATCGAGTAAGTACAACTACCTCAAAATTGTACTTGAGTAAATGTACTTAGTTACATTCCACCATTGCCTGAAACTAAAAATTGTTGTGTTTTAATCATTTCATACAGTCTATGGTTTTCATTAGCAGAGAATGAGCCTTTCATATCTACATAGGGAGTCTCACATGTTGCAGCATTATGTTTCTACAGGAGCCCAGAAAGGATAAAACAAATACTGGCTCTATAAAGGAACTTTTTGTGTTTTTACATTTTTATTATTATTATTATTTTTATTATTGTTAATAATAATATAATCATCATCATCATACATTTGATTTTTATAGCGCTTTTAAAAGGTACTCAAAGTCGCTTAACATAACAGAATTGAGACACACAAAAATGCAGAAAAAACAAAAACTAAATAGAGATGAGAGATGATGAGTTCAGGTCTTGTAAGCTATTTTGAAAAGGTGGGTTTTGAGTTGATTTTTGAAGGTGTGGAGTGAGTCTGAATTGCCGATGTGAGAAGGGAGGGAGGTCCATAGGGTTGGGGCAGCAGTGGAGAAGGCTCTGTGGCCAACGGTGCAGTGCTTGGTCCTGGTGATGGGGGTCAGTAGGTCGGCATCTCAAGATCTGAGAAGATGGGGGAGTGACGTTGGAGGAGATCTGTGAGGTATGGGGGAGCAAGGTTATTGAGGGCTTTATAGGTGATGACTAGGATCTTGAAGTGGATTGGGTGCTGGAGAGGGAGCCAGTGAAGGTCACAGAAATTCTCCAACATGTTTAGAAAGGGAGGAGTGTGGGAAGGGAGAATTTAGTTGGTTGCAATCTGCAAACTCACCACTAGATGTCACTAAATTTCTACACACTGAACCTGCAAGGCAAGGCAAGGCAAGTTTATTTGTATAGCACAATTCAACACAAGGTAATTCAAAGTGCTTTACATACACATTAAAACAACAAGACACAATTGAAAACAGTAAAAAACAGTCAATTAAAACAGGGAAATAGAAATAAAAATATAAATAAGATAAAATAAGATACAGCAGGATAAGAAAAGAGATAAAATAATTAAAAAGCACAAGTCAAACACTGTGTAGTTAAAAAGTAAGGGCAGTAGAGTACAGCAAATAAGTGTTAAAGTTAAGAGTACGCTGCAGTAAACAATATTGTTTTTTAAGACAGACTCCCATAGTGTTCTCAGCAAGGTTATTATAGTTAACAAAATAATTCATTCATTCATTACCATTAACCGCTTATCCGCAATCGGGTCGCGGGGGGCTGGAGCCTATCCCAGCTGTCATTGGGCGAGAGGCGGGGTACACCCTGGACAGGACGCCAGACTATCGCAGGGCTGACAAATAATGATAACTATAATTGAAAAACATGTTTTTTTAACATTTTTGTTAACTAACTGAAACTGTATTGTGTGGTTACAAAAGTAACTAAAATTATAGTGAAATTGTCCTTCGTTTTCGTCTTTGTCAACTTTTTTCATACATAATCCAGTGTTTCTAGTTCTCCGCCGCTGAGTGTGTGTATTCCTGCTTTGTGGGCTACCGAGAGAGGCACGAGTGAAATTACCAAATAGCTGCTGTTTACTGAACATGCAGGAACACATCGGTAAATATGTTTGTTGAGACTGGGATGTCTACACTCAAACCAAAATTAAAAACACACAGAACTGTAAGAGTTAATAACCTTATTGGGTTTAAGATGGATAAGCCAAAGGAAATAAAGGCAAAATGTATTATGACCTCTTTGATTCTCGTACCTTACACATAGCGCATTACAAAAAACTAAAACTAATAAAAACTAAACTAAAAAACTAGCAAACTCACCCTAAATACTAATTAAAACTAACTGAATTTGAAAACAAAAATTCACAACGAAATTAAAATTCAAACTAATGAAAAATCCTAAATTATTATCACCTTGGTTCTCAGTGGATAATTGTTACTACAATGTGAATGAAAGTGTACACTAATAAATTAAAATATACTAAAAAAATAAAATTTAATAAATTAAATTTAAACAATTGGGAAGTTTCATACTACAGTGATAATTGACCTCAGTAAAGGTTAAATTTGTGATCTGAAGTGTGTTGTGGCCTGTTCGTTGAATTTCATTTATAGTGTACCATCTTAACTGAGCTCCTCTTGACGCATGTGTTGAAACAGTCCAAATCATTACGCAGCATTCGCCAATTTAGTTGTCCTATTTGCTCTCATAAGAAACAAAAATAAACAAAACATCCTAATTGTAACGTGAGACTGACACTTCTGCCCACCCCCTCCCTTTATCTCAGCTGACAAAGATCTAATAATCATCTGATTAATCACAACTAATACAAAATAATTACTCAGAATATTCATTTCATGTTAGATTTACATTACCTCAATAAATAAACAAATTCTTACAATATAATTTATAATCAGCACAACAAATGTCTCTAACAAAGTCAAAGTGACACCAGAACATCATTGTGTTTTTTGTTTTTTCATTTTCCTCATCACTTTATATTTAAATCATATATGAAACCGTTAAATTGCTACCAGAAACCAATATATTTGTGAAGTATTAATACATTTTACAGTTTTATATTTAGTGTAAGATCACATTGAGTTGAAGTTGCGTTTCGGTATAAAAAACTGGGTAACGCTTGATATTAAGGTCCTTGTAATAACCATTAATTAACAAGTAATAAGGCCCTTGTAAGTCCTTACAAGATGCTTATTAACATTATTGTGTGTTTATAAGCTTATATAAGTGTTAATAATGGCATTACAAACACCCATGACCCACCCATTATGTCTTTGCCATGTCTTTATTAATCTTATTTTGTTCGCTTATTGATATTAAAATATTTGAATTTGAATTTATTTTATTTGATAGGGACAATGCAGTTAGCATAGATACAGGACATGCATCTGATGTGCTGCATACAGAGATATAGCTTCAGCTAATTTTCAACTCCCGTCCCTAGTTGGGCTTTTACAACTACATACAAAATCACAATACTATAAAAATCCAATATACAATTACACCATCTACAAAATAGAATAAAAAAACAAAATATACTTTATTGCTCATCTTTTATAGGTTAACTATAAGTTAACTATGCTTTTTGCAACTACCGGATCTAAAGCGAGAACAATGCCTTATTACTTGTTAATTAATGGTTATTAAGGACCTTATTATAAAGCGTTACCAAAAACTGTGTTTGGAAATGGCTGTTAATTTTTGATAGAAAGTCAGGTTAACCTCATATAAATTGTATTAGATGCTTAACTCTGACTGTTTTCCTAATGTAGGAGACAAGAAGGTACAAAGAGCTGATCAAGACCCCGATGGATCTGTCAATAGTCAAGAAGAAACTGGAGTCGAAGTCGCAGGAAGGTGAATGTTACAATGATCCAGAGGGGTTTGTCGCAGACATCCGGCTCATATTTTTCAACTGCGCAAAGTACTACAAGGTAAACCTCACTTTATATGAAATACCTCCACTATCTGCAAAATGATTGTAATATAGTAATGTTTAATAAACAATGTTAATAACCCAGTGACATTTTTTCATTCCTGACATTTTCAATGTATTTGCAGATGGGTTTGTTGACTTTCATTTTACTTTCTGCTAATATTCGTGTGCACTGACTGTACAGGCGACCTCGGAAGTGGGGAGCGCAGGCTTGTACTTGGAAGACTACTTTGAGGAGCAGCTGAAACTAGTCTACCCAGATAGAGTCTTCCCCGGAGGGAGAGAGGAGCAGATGATCCCTCCCCTGGAGGACGAGATAGATGAAGAGGAGGAGGAGCAGATGATGGAGGAAGGCATGGCTCCTATTGAAGACGATAAACCACAAAGTCCTGCAGGAGAAGGGATCCCTCCTGTGGAAGAGGACCTGCCTCCCCTGGAAGAAGCCGGGGCAGCTGAGGAGGAGAAGTGTGAAACGGAGGAGAAGGCGATAGATACGAGTGACAAGGGGACGGATGAAAAGGCAGCAGGTGTGGAAGGAGACATGCCTCCTGTAGAGGAGACCAAGCAGGACGAGGAGAGTCCTGTGGAGGAGGCGGGAGGTTCTCCGGCTGCAGATAGCGAAACAAAAGACAAAGTAGCTTCCAGCTCTCCAAAAGAGGAGATCCCTGAGCTCCCTACAGACACAAATGTGGATCCCCCTGAAAGCCAGGAGAAGGAGTCGGCTCCTGCAGACACAGCCAAAGAGGAGGACGGATAGATGGATTACAACCCAGAGAAAAGATTCCAGTCTTCCACGATCCGGCCCCAGTGGGGACCAACATTTGCTGCATTTTTTTTGTAACATGTTATATTTGCAATAGGAATAAAAGAGGGCACTGCTTTACTAAATAGACTTATTTAGTAGCGGTGATGCTGTAGATGCACATTGAAAGGAGTAAATAAGCTTTTTTTGTGTTTTTTTGCTGGACAATAGTTACAATTTTACTGTAACACAATTTATTTTCTGTGATGACGGCATTGGCAAGCACATTAAATACTCATACTCTTTGTTGATAGGATTATGTGTAAGTTATCATCAACATAAGAAAAAAAAGATTTTAGATCACGCATGCAAGATGTAGATAAATAGTAATGCCTTCATTTTAGTGTTTATAGATTTTGGCTAACTTGAACTAGCCATTTTGCCCATAAACAAATTGTTTTATTGCAATAGTATTTTTTATTTTATTAGTATTCTATTAATGCTTTGTATGCAACCTATAGGGCCGCTGTATGTAAAAATGTGTGCTGCTTGGTTGTTTGAATGAATTGCCACTATTGTGGTTTTATTTCTGTGTTGCCAGTTTGAGGCCTCTTATCCCCCCCAAATCCTAACAATGTTTTATCATACAGCAGCCTTGTTGGTTCTTATCAGCAGACAATTCTTCAGACTTTATTGACTTTACGGTTATCAGTCCGAGGTACTTCTGAGACATGATTATCACTTTCTCATCGTCAGCCTCTGACGACAGTGTCTTCTCCAGATTGTGTCCTTGCCTCTTGCTGCATGATTACTTTAACATAACATTAGGCCTTATCTTTTAAGCTGGTGTCCCGCACTGCAACTCATGACAAAAGTGTGCAATTAGACTAACTTAGTCAAGAACAAAACACCTTTTAGCTTCGGTTAACTTAACTTTAATTTATGGCCGTCAAGTCACTTTTCAAAAATGAGAAAAAAAACCTGATACTTCAACTTTAATCTTGATCATTTTGTCTCATGTCATTGCTTTTATTATTTATTCAGGATACACAGAACCTGTAAATTAACTCTGCAAACAATGTTTAGCATAAAAAATACCTGCATTTACAATATTTGTAATAAACAGGGTTACATGTAAATCTTTTTTTTGTTTGTTTGTTTTTTAGTTTATGAAAGATGTTGCATCCTGTAACTAAGCGGTTCTAAAAGCCAAGAAAACGGCGTAAACTGAGAACATTTTTGATTAATTAAAGTCAGTGGCGGCCCCATTTAACAACAGCAAAACCATATACTATTTAAATCTTCTAAAAATATTAATTTCAGGGGAAATATTTATGTTTGGGAAGGAGTGAGGATGTGTACAAGTTGTGTGAGAGTTTGTAAGCAGAAGTTTTCTCTAGGAATTCAAATGCATTGATATACAAATTAGCATTTTGGAGTTGAAGTAGAGTTTCATACTTACTGCCCATCTTTTGCATTTTTCAATATATACATTTCTTGATACTTTTACACCTGTACACCTTGTAACCAATGGTGGAATGTAACTAAGTACATTTATTGAAGTAATGTAGGTACTTGTGTATAATTTTGAGTACCATTTTATGTAACTTTATATTTCTACTCCAATACAAATATTTTACTTTTTACTTATCTACATTTAGCTGACAGCTTTAGTTACGTTTCAGGTCAAGATTTAACATGAAAAACATGATCAATTTAAAATGAGAAGACATTTTTGTTGTATCATAACAGTATATTAAGTAGTTAAAATGAGCCATATTTTGAGAAAATTAAAACACTGCTTCCATAAATGCATCAATAATAATCTAGCAATATATTAGAATATATATAACAATCTGAAAGTGGTCATTCTTCATAAAGAGAATTTTTACATTTGATACTTTAAGTACGTTATGATGCTGATACGTTTGTACTAATTTCGCAGTTTATTAGTACAAAAAACTGCAAAAAATTTGGACACTAGGACACGCCAGGAATGCTTAAATTATTATTATTATTTATTTATTTTTATCATTTCATTTTAAAATTGTATTTATTTTACCTGTCTGGAATATGGCTTCAAGTAATGATTTTTTAAATTTGTCAATTAATATGCAGAATATTTTCTCAATGTATCGTTTTGTCGATAGAATAGTAAAATATAAAATAAAATAAAAATGCCATCCCAGTTTTCATCCGAGTTGATGCTCTTTGATGTCAAAGATATTCAGTTTGTTATCTTGTTAAACGGAGAAAATAAGGCAATTTCCATTTAAAAAAAAAAAAAAAATCGGATCAAAAACCACCATTATAAAATCTATTATCAAAAGAATTACCCGTGCCGGAAACTTTTCTTAAAATCCTGCATTGTTACTTACCTTCTACCCAGACCACATAATCTGACTCGCTGATTAATATCGCATAGTCGCATGAAATAAATCCAATTATCGTCCGTGTTTGAATAATTGAGCGGCCCTGGCGGTTAAACAGCGCTCCTCCACCCCGCCCTCACCGCTCTCTAATCTCAAACCTCACCAGGAGATATGTGTGTCGCCTCTGACTGAGATGTTCTCCTTCTTCCACAGCGGAGACACCGAGGCGTCCAGTGCTGCAGCTCCGCCGCCGATCATCCCACTAACTTCATATAATCGTCACATTTCGACGATCTCAGAGGGAGACGTTTAAAAATCTAGTCTGATGGCAAGGTGGACAATACTTGTGTTTTTCTTGTATGGAGTTCTGTATGGACATGGTAAGAACGACAATTGCAGATTTAGATCCACTTTGTGACTGTTTTAGTTTCACTAACTTTTAGACACTTTTTTTTGCTACTATTTTTAGATTAGATTAGTACAAGAACTAGGACAACGAAATGTAGTTTAGCATCTAACCAGAAGTGCAGAGTAGTAAAGTGCAAGGTATTTACATATGAACACAGTGTATAAATATAGTGCAGGTATGAATTGAATATGCTATAGGATATATACAGTGAATGAATATAGATATATGTGTGTGTGTGTGTATATATATATATATATATATATACGTGTGTGTATATATATGTGTATATATACATATATATATATATATACGTGTGTATATATATGTGTATATATACATATATATATTTATGTATGTATATATATATATATATATATATATATATGCTCCATTTCTTAATTATTTATTTATTGTTTCATCTTTTTTTATCTAGCTTTATTTTAACTTTCTATTGTTTTTATTATTTACTTTTACTTTTTTTAAATCTTTTTTTAAATCTTATTTTATTTTATCTTACCTTACTTTATTTTTGTATGGACAAGGTAAGAACGAGAAGAGTTTGGCACTGAATTGCAGATTTAGATCCACTTTGTGACTGTTTTAGTTTAACTAACTTTTAGACACTTTTTTTTGCTACTATTTATTAGTCTATTTATATATATATATATATATATATATATATATATATATATATATATATATATGATCCATTTCTTAATTATTTATTTATTGTTTTATCTTTTTTTATCTAGCTTTCTTTTACCTTTCTATTGTTATTATTATTTACTTTTTTTAGCTCTTATTTTATTTTATTTTATCTTACCTTACTTTATTTTTTATCTAATTCATTTCGAACCTGCCTCCAGTGTTTCCTCACTGCTCCATGTTGAGATTGCACTTCCTCAGTTTGTGATTTGTCTTTAATAGGATGGGTGGGATGAAGGTGGGTGGGGCGGAGGGTGTTTGCTTGTTTCTATGTTTCGTTATTTTTATTATTATTAATATTATCACTTTCTCCTTTTTTATGTAAAACACTTTGTGTTGCATCTGTCTTGTATGAAAAGGGCTATACAAATAAAGTCTGATTGATTGAATGATTGATTTTCTTCATTTGGCGGGGTATTATATCCTAATGTGAAGTACTGTATGATAGTATTTTTAATAATATGTCAATCTGAGACCATTTTAATGGAATCAGACTTTAATGTCATCAGGCACACGCTTGCTATCTCATTCCATTGTGCCTCATCTGTGTATTTCTAATCCCCAGAGATTGAACCTCCTACTCTACAGGCTTGCTGTCAGGATGGGAGGGATCGAGGCCTGGCAGGACAAGACTGTACAATCCTCCCCCTCATCTCCTCCTCCCACATCTGCAGGTACGCAACACCTGGTTTCTCACCTGGGGTCTCAAAATGTGTCCTAGAAAAAAGAAAGAGAAATGCATGTTTGTTGTATTTATCCATCAAAAACTTCACTCTTGGGGTCCAAATATATCACATTAGATGCAGAAAAGTCTTTAAATGAGTGTGTAGAAGTTTGTGCATCCTGTAAACTGGCGTTTGTGAGGATACGTTTAAAAGCAGGAAATACCCCGGGGGTTACAAGCCCCAAATCATCTCCACAGCCTTCAACCATCCATCCTGCTACAGGGGTAACTACACAGTAAGTACAGGCGTTAAGTGGCCCCCTGGAGCATTTTTAACACTAAAAGGCCCCGTTTGACTGTAAGAACATGGAGGTGGTGATTGATGAATAGAGGAACACCTGGTCAACACATGGAGGTCAGTGGAGGGAACATTTACAGAGGAAAAGCAGGAAGAGGGTGACTTTTCACAGCAAAATGAGGATTTTTTATTATAAAAAGAGAGCTTCAAAGTAGCTGGTGGTGGTTACGATGTCTTTTTAAACTAAGGTAGGTTACTTATTGCAGCAAGTAAATATTACAACATCAATCCACTTGAAGTCAGCTGATTGACTGTATCTAACTTGAATAGCAAGCATTTCTTCACCCCCCTTATCCAGCTCTTTCCTCACCGAGCAAAGAGTGCAGTTTCTGTTCTGCATTGGGTCCATTTCGGCTGTTTATTTACAGGATCGGGCAGGAGCAATGTTGTGCAGCAGCAGTAGGAGGCCGACTCTGTGACAACGGCATCGCCATGGCCAAGGGGCAAGGGGCCTGCGAGAGGCCCTTCTTCCAAGGCGAACCCTGGGAAACCAAAATCTCTAAGGTTGTCCTCCTTCCTAATGTCAATATCTTCAATCTTTACACTGCCCTACATAGCCTAACTGCAGTAACTACATTTTTGGTCGAAATTGATTTATAACTAAAAATTAACTCCTTGATAACTGTTTTATCTTGCGACAAAGTTCTAGATTTCAATTTTGCTTTATTTCAGAGAAATAATTTTATAAAATTGCAGTAACTACAAAATCCAACTCAAAACCAAAGCAAGCCTCAGTAAGTTACCATGGTCTGCTTTGACTGTGATACAGTATAGCCTTGTATTTCTTTATTGTGTTGAATAGTGAAGACAAGAATAAATTATAATTTTATTTGATAGGGAATTTATTATCTAGATAGAAATTAAGTCAAAAAGTGAGTTAAATTCTATTAAGACTAAAATATAACACTACTTTTTTAAGTATAAAATACACAACTATTTGAATAGGCCTCTTTAACAATTTTAAATACACTTCTAACAAAATCAATTTGAAAATGTTTATTCAGCTGAAAACAAAATATAAAAGCTGAAACTTACTATTAGAACCTTTTACAGCAAAACCAGAGTGCAGTAACTACAGTTTTGGGGTCAAAGGTTAAATAAATCATCATGATTTTTTTTACCATAAAAACTACATAATTAATATATGTAGAGATAAGTGTCATATCACTTACCTACCAATAACCTATTTGTCTTGCCAGTTAATAAACGTTAAAGAACTTTAAAGCAGTTTTTTCCAGTTTCACCCTTTGTTTGGTCACTGCAGTTAGGCTTAGTAGGGCAGTAACACGTCTCGTGAATCTTACACCACAGACAATACACTTTATGAATCAATACGTACTTTTTCAACTGCCTTTTCTAACTGTTTCACCCTCTTCATCAACTATTCAGATGTGTTGTGACTGCTGTGCGCTCGGCCTCATGACAGCAGGCAAGGATCCGAGTTGCGAGCTTCAGGGTTTGTTGCTGGGGCAACAGTGTGAGCACACGGCTAAAACCTGCTGTGGCAAAACCCCAACAGAGGAATCCAAACCAACTTCTCAGGGTAAAAGACCTCAACAATCTTATGCTTTCAGCCTTTTTTTTTAAATCTTGATTAGCTCCACTCTGTCTTATCATGAAAGAATGGTTACTGGGTGTCTGTGACGCCCAAAACAATCAGTGTTCTCGGACATTTGCACACACTAGGTGCCAAATGACTTGCACAATATGATTTGGTGCCACTTTCTAATAAGGCCTTCATAAAGGACTTTTTAGCCATCATAAAAGTCTTTAGAAATTGTCAATAAATCTTCCTAATGCTTTATAGAGCAATTATAAGTCAAAAACTATACAGGTTTTTTTGTAATAGCCAAAAGTACTTTCAAAAGTATGTACAAGGTCAAGACCATGCTCTCAGTCATTACTTAAAAAATGTATGGGGGTGGTCGCCTTACTATTGTGGGCAGCTGGACCATATTTTGGCATTGGAAGTTTCCATTTGTAGCCTGAGAAGTATTAACCAATCACGTTTGAGCAAGCTTTGGTTGAATGCAAGTAAACAGTTCATGTGGAGAGATAAAAGAGGTGGAAATGCGATCTCGGATCCCATCGTCTGATGATGATTTAGCCTTATATTAGCTTAGCTGACTTAGGTTAACTTGCCAACTTGTGAACCAATCTGGTCGTAGACATCTTCTCCAAGTTTGCTAATCGGACTATAAACAATGACCTTCGCATGGAAGAGGAAGTCTTGGTCCAGCTACACCAAAACCCCAGAAATACTGGCTGTTGACCCCAGATGCCAAATTATCATCAGGCTCATAGTTGATATGTTCCAAGATTGTATTTTGTCCAATGCGCTCTGTCTTTTGCTTTTCACACCAACTGCTTACCTACAGTCAACCAAAGCCTTCGCAAACACGATTGATCAATTCTACTCGGACTGAAAACGGACTACACTCGGAAACCAGAATGCTTCTGATACCAATAAATGGTCCCGTTGCCTACAGTAGGAAGGGGTACATCCCCATATTTTTTATTTATAACTTATATTCTTCGGCCCCAACAGACATTGACTCAGGTGACCTCTGTAAATGTTCCCTCCACTTAAGGCAATTTATGGGATTTAAAACATCTGGAGCACCAAAAGGCTGGATACAACCTTTTCATGCAGTCATGAAAAAAAATGATAAGACTACTTTTGTTTTCTTCAATTTCTTGTTCATTTAATGCCTGTTACAACTAAAAGTACATTTGTTTGGACAAATATAATGATAGCAACAAAAATAGCTGATAAGAGTTTAATTTAAGAGCTGATATTGAGACATTTTCCATGGTTTTCTTGATAATAACCAAAATCATTATCAAGGAAACCATGGAAAATGTCTAGATATCAGCTCTTAAATTAAACTCTTTGTTGTTATCATTATATATGTCCAAAGAAATGTACATTTAGTTGTACCAGGCATTACAAAGAACAAGATATTAGAGAAAACAAGGGTGGTCTAATCATTTTTTCCATGAATGTATAAGACCGTGCTCCTTAAGACCGTAAACGAACTCTAACATGAACAGCTCGCTCAAGTTCTCCTTTAGTGGCTGATAATTGATCTATAAAATTATTAGTAAGCTGTTTATTAGCCTTAAGCAAAGGTATAAAGTTGCAACAAGAGTACTTTGTAAGAATGTGGTACCAATGATTTCCTTTGTGCTACCAGTAAAACCATGACACTCTGAGAGTTCTTTGATTTAAAAGACAGTTTTTTAAAAGGACACATCAAAACAGGCAGCGTTACGAGAAGCAGAGACAGCAGTCTTTTTTTTAATAAACATGATAAATGGCCTTGATGTGGCAGCTGTGGAGCAGATCAGTGCCAGAGAGACAAACAGACAGACTGGGTCACAGGGTATTCACTGGGCTAATCTGTAGACACCTTGCCAAATGGTAACTCACGGCCAACTGGTCTTGTGGCTTGTAGCTTTTGTTGCCGTCAGGTGAAAAAACACAAATGTGGGAAGGACAGAGCTCGAATTTGGCTTCTTTGCTGTAAAACAAACAAACATGTCATTTGGTTTTAATCAAGCTTTTTGTTCCATAGCACCAGTGACAGAAAAGCCTGTGACCACGGCTACCACCAAGCCTCCAGTGGAATCGGACACCTGTAAAGGTTTGGCTCCTTTGTTCTAATAAGAGCCGTAAGAGGCTTAACGCCAGCCTCTTGGTGGCTTTGTCTTCCATCAGTCAGTGACATAACTCTTGTGATGTAGGACACGCTGTATACTGTGATGTCTACTTCTTCATGTGTTTTTCTGCTGTTTTCAGACTCCAATTGCTCCCAGTTGTGTGTGGCTAATAATACGTGTGCATGCCGTAGTGGTTATCAACTGCAGGAGGATGGAGTGAATTGTGAGGGTAAGTAATGTCAGTGAAGGCGTGGCTGTTTTTTTTTTTAGCAGCATGTGCCAGTCTGTTGCTATCTCTAAAATATCTCAACAATTATTAAATAGATTGTCATTGAAATTCTTTGCAGACACCCACAGGGGACTGCTCATTGTTTTGACGGCCCATTTTTCGGAAACCTCATTAGTCCAATAAAAGAAATGTCCCACAGCCCATTTTCGGAATAGCTGTTAGAAACGTTGGCTTTCAGTTCAATGGGCCTTTTTAGACGGTTGGGGTTTTGGAATAATGGGTCATTAGATAGAACAACTGCATGGCACCCATTAACAGTCATATTTCAGGATGAACTATAATCACTTTAAAAAAAAGACTTCTTCAAAACTTTAGTTTATGACAAAATACTTGCAGAACTGTAATGGCATCCCCACCAGCTGTCATGCTAATTAGCAAATGCTAGCAAGCTAACATGCTTAACTAAGATGGGGAACATTATCAAGATGCTCAATATGTTGGAATTGTTATCATGAGCATGCTAGCATTTAGTTCAAAGCACTGCTGTACCTTATTTTGTGTGCTTGCTTGCAAAAGCACACTAACTACTATTCACCGTGTCTATTTTTATTATTTTGTGTGCTTGCTTGCAAAAGCACACTAACTACTATTCACCGGGACTATTTTTATTTTGTGTGCTTGCTTGCAAAAGCACACTAACTACTATTCACCGGGTCTATTCTTATTTTGTGTGCTTGCTTGCAAAAGCACACTAACTACTATTCACCGGGACTATTTTTATTATTCTTCCGTTTCTTCCGTGTCATTTTTCGGTCGACTACTCCTCCCAGAGTTTTGCTCGCACATACACAAAAAAGGTATCAAATCGACCGGCTCGCCCATGACAAGTGTGCTATGACTTTTATAAGGGTTCCGACAAACGGTTTTCAAATTATTGGGCAAAAACACGTCAAAAAATCCCCCCAATGTAACCCTATGGAGAGTCTAGAGTGGGGATGTCATCAAACAGAGTGTAGAGGGAGAGAAGGAATTGTCAAAAAATAAATTTGAAAACTGCGCTCCAGGCCGCAAATTTCACTCTACAGAAATAATTTATACATAGAAACGTAGGAAAATTTGTCCTCTCACTCACAATCCTCTGGTAAAGCTGTCAGAGTTATAGTTTTGGCGCAGGACTCACAGATGCACAAACAAAACGCACCAACTGCCTCATTGGCTCCCATATTAAAAACGCAGGAAGATTTCATAAAAAAGTAGATGTAATTGTTTTTTTAAATCGCTCTAACAAAGCTATTTTTTCATTTTTCTTAAAAAAAAATATATGTAGACGTTGAGGAAGAACTCAGGACGCTCAAAGTGAAGTCGGATCAATGATAGGTATTATGGTTTTGCCAAAAATGCTTTCTGTTCGAGGCCAGAATTTTCAGTTTGTCCACCTCTGTCTGCGGAACTTTCTCCAACAGCAGTTAATTTCAGTTGATTGCTCTGCTCTTATTGGTCGACTCCACCTGGCCACCTGGTTGCTTAGCTACCAAAGCCTCCCCCCTCCCTCCAACACAGACATTCTAACTGATAACTGTCAGTTTACTCTAAGTAAACAGACTTCATAAAACATGAGACCTTATAACTTGACCATACATTGTCCAATCTTCCTCAAACTTGCCAAGCATGATGATGGTTCATCACTGACCACTTATACATAATAATGTTTCATAAATTCCCGCCCTTTTTGATTAGCCACGCCCCCTTTCATAACTAATGAACTGTTTGTCCTAGAAACTTGTATGAGGTGTCTGTGAACTCAGGACAGAGTCCCTGTTTGACTGTTGATTTGAGCCACGAGAATGATGGGCCAGAGGCAAGCACACAATCAAAATTTCTTTAGAAATTTTCTAGTTTTTATTCTTCCGTTTCTTCCGTGTTTTTTTCGGTCGACTACTCCTCCCAGAGTTTTGCTCGCACATACACAAAAAAGGTATCAAATCGACCGGCTCGCCCATGACAGGTGTGCTATGACTTTTCTAAGGGTTTCGACAAACGGTTTTCAAATTATTGGGCAAAAACACGTCAAAAAATCCCCCCAATGTAACCCTATGGAGAGTCTAGAGCGGTGATGTCATCAAACAGAGTGTAGAGGGAGAGAAGGAATTGTCAAAAAATTAATTTGAAAACTGTGCTCCAGGCCGCAAATTTCACTCTACAGAAATAATTTATACATAGAAACATAGGAAAATTTGTCCTCTCACTCACAATCCTCTGGTAAAGCTGTCAGAGTTATAGTTTAGGCGTGAGATGCAGAGATGCACCACCAAAACCCAAAAACAGCCTCATTGGCTCCCATATTAAAAACGCAGGATGATATCTCAAAAAAGGAGATGTAAGAGTTTTTTGAATTCGCTCTAACAAAGCTATTTTTTCATTTTTCTCAAAAAAAAAAATATGTAGACGTTGAGGAAGAACTCAGGACGCTCAAAGTGAAGTCAGATCAATGATAGGTATTATGGTTTTGCCAAAAATGCTTTCTGTTCGAGGCCAGAATTTTCAGTTTGTCCACCTCTGTCTGTGGAATCTCTCCAACAGCAGTTAATTTCAGTTGATTGCTCTGCTCTTATTGGTCGACTCCACCTGGCCACGTGGTTGCTTAGCTACCAAAGCCCCCCCCCCCTCCCTCCTCCAACACAGACATTCTAACTGATAACTGTCAGTTTACTCTAAGTAAACAGACCTTATAACTTGACCATACATTGTCCAATCTTCCTCAATCTTGCCAAGCATGATGATGGTTCATCACTGACCACTTATACATAACAATGTTTCATAAATTCCCGCCCTTTTTGATTAGCCACGCCCCTTTCATAACTAATGAACCGTTTCTCCTAGATACTTGTATGAGGTGTCTGTGAACTCAGGACAGAGTCCCTGTTTAACTGCTGATTCAAGCCACGCCCCCTTTGAGTGACCACGCCCCCTTTTACTAACTTGTGAACCGTTTGTCCTACAGACTTGTATGAGGTGTCTGTGAACTCAGGACAGAGTCCCAGTTTGACTGTTTATTTGAGCCACGAGAATGACGGTCCAGAGGCAAGCACACAATCAAAATTTCTTTAGAAATTTTCTAGTTTTTATTCTTACGTTTCTTCTGTGTCATTTTTCGGTCGACTACTCCTCCCAGAGTTTTGGTCGCACATACACAAAAAAGGTATCAAATCAACCGGCTCGCCCATGACAAGTGTGCTATGACTTTTCTAAGGGTTTCGACAAACGGTTTTCAAATTATTGGGCAAAAACACGTCAAAAAATCCCCCCAATGTAACCCTATGGAGAGTCTAGAGTGGGGAAGTCATCAAACAGAGTGTAGAGGGAGAGAAAGAATTGTCAAAAAATAAATTTGAAAACTGCGCTCCAGGCTGCAAATTTCACTCTACAGAAATAATTTATACATAGAAACGTAGGAAAATTTGTCCTCTCACTCACAATCCTCTGGTAAAGCTGTCAGAGTTATAGTTTGGGCGCAGGACGCACAGATGCTCAAACAAAATGCACCAACTGCCGCATCGGCTCCCATATTAAAAATGAAGGAAGATTTCTCAAAAAAAAAATTTAACAGTTTTTTAAAATCGCTCTAACAAAGCTATTTTTTCATCTTTCTTTAAAAAAAATATATGTAGACGTTCAGGAAGAACTCAGGACGCTCAAAGTGAAGTCGGATCAATGATAGGTATTATGGTTTTGTCAAAAATGCTTTCTGTTCGAGGCCAGAATTTTCAGTTTGTCGACCTCTGTCTGCTCACTGTGATGGAACTGTCAGTTAATTTCAGTTTGATTGCTCTGCTCTTATTGGTCGACTCCACCTGGCCACGTGGTTGCTTAGCTACCAAAGCCTCCCCCCTCCCCCCTCCCTCCTCCAACACAGACATTCTAACTGATAGCTGTCAGTTTACTCTAAGTGAACAGACCTAATAACTTGACCATACATTGTCCAATCTTCCTCAAACTTGCCAAGCATGATGATGGTTCATCACTGACCACTTATACATAATAATGTTTCATAAATTCCCGCCCTTTTTGATTAGCCACGCCCCCTTTCATAACTAATGAACCGTTTGTCCTAGAAACTTGTATAAGGTGTCAGATTACTCGGCATGAAGTCCCTGTTTAACTGGTGATTGATAACCCCGCCCCTTTTGATTAGCCACGCCCCCTTTCATAACTAATGAACCGTTTGTCCTAGAGACTTGTAGGAGGTGTCTGTGAACTCAGGACAGAGTCCCTGTTTAACTGCTGATTCAAGCCACGCCCCCTTTGAGTGACCACGCCCCCTTTTACTAACTTGTGAACCGTTTGTCCTACAGACTTGTATGAGGTATCTGTGAACTCAGGACAGAGTCACTGTTTGACTGTTGATTTGAGCCACGAGAATGATGGTCCAGAGGCAAGCACACAATCAAAATTTCTTTAGGAATTTTCTAGTTATTTTTAATCTTCCGTTTCTTCCGTGTCATTTTTCGGTCGACTACTCCTCCCAGAGTTTTGGCCGCACATACACAAAAAAGGTATCAAACCGACCGGCTCGCCCATGACAAGTGTGCTATGACTTTTCTAAGGGTTTCGACATACGGTTTTCAAATTATTGGGCAAAAACATGTCAAAAAATCCCCCCAATGTAACCCTATGGAGAGTCTAGAGTGGGGAAGTCATCAAACAGAGTGTAGAGGGAGAGAAAGAATTGTCAAAAAATAAATTTGAAAACTGCGCTCCAGGCCGCAAATTTCACTCTACAGAAATAATTTATACATAGAAACGTAGGAAAATTTGTCCTCTCACTCACAATCCTCTGGTAAAGCTGTCAGAGTTATAGTTTGGGCGCAGGACGCACAGATGCTCAAACAAAATGCACCAACTGCCGCATCGGCTCCCATATTAAAAATGAAGGAAGATTTCTCAAAAAAAAAATTTAACAGTTTTTTAAAATCGCTCTAACAAAGCTATTTTTTCATTTTTCTTAAAAAAAAACATATGGAGATGTTCAGGAAGAACTCAGGACGCTCAAAGTGAAGTCGGATCAATGATAGGTATTATGGTTTTGCCGAAAATGCTTTCTGTTCGAGGCCAGAATTTCAAGTTTGTCGACCTCCGTCTGCTCACTTTGATGGAACTGTCTCCATCGTCAGTTAATTTCAGTTGATTGCTCTGCTCTGATTGGTCGACTCCACCTGGCCACGTGGTTGCTTAGCTACCAAAGCCCCCCCCCCTCCTCCAACACAGACATTCTAACTGATAACTGTCAGTTTACTCTAAGTAAACAGACATGGCTTTCTTCATAAAACACGAGACCTTATAACTTGACCATACATTGTCCAATCTGCCTCAAACTTGTCATGCATGATGATGGTTCATCACTTTTCAGTTCTACATAACAATAATTCATAAATTCCCGCCCTTTTTATTAGCCACGCCCCCTTTTACTAACTAATGAACCGTTTGTCCTAGAAACTTGCATAAAATGTCAGATTACTCAGCATAGAGTCCCTGTTTAACTGGTGATTGATAACCCCACCCCTTTTTATTAGCCACGCCCCCTTTTACTAACTAGTGAACCGTTTGTCCTAGAGACTTGTATGAGGTGTGAGTGTACTCAGCAGAAAGTCCCTGTTTAATCCGTGCCCCTTTTGATAAGCCACGAGAGTCACGGTCCAGAGGCAAGCACACAATCAAAATTTCTTTAGGAATTTTCTAGTTTTGTGTGCTTGCTTGCAAAAGCACACTAACTACTATTCACCGGGACTATTTTTATTTTTAATCTTCCGTTTCTTCCGTGTCATTTTTCGGTCGACTACTCCTCCCAGAGTTTTGGCCGCACATACACAAAAAAGGTATCAAACCGACCGGCTCGCCCATGACAAGTGTGCTATGACTTTTCTAAGGGTTTCGACATACGGTTTTCAAATTATTGGGCAAAAACACGTCAAAAAATCCCCCCAATGTAACCCTATGGAGAGTCTAGAGTGGGGAAGTCATCAAACAGAGTGTAGAGGGAGAGAAAGAATTGTCAAAAAATAAATTTGAAAACTGCGCTCCAGGCCGCAAATTTCACTCTACAGAAATAATTTATACATAGAAACGTAGGAAAATTTGTCCTCTCACTCACAATCCTCTGGTAAAGCTGTCAGAGTTATAGTTTGGGCGCAGGACGCACAGATGCTCAAACAAAATGCACCAACTGCCGCATCGGCTCCCATATTAAAAATGAAGGAAGATTTCTCAAAAAAAAAATTTAACAGTTTTTTAAAATCGCTCTAACAAAGCTATTTTTTCATTTTTCTTAAAAAAAAACATATGGAGATGTTCAGGAAGAACTCAGGACGCTCAAAGTGAAGTCGGATCAATGATAGGTATTATGGTTTTGCCGAAAATGCTTTCTGTTCGAGGCCAGAATTTCAAGTTTGTCGACCTCTGTCTGCTCACTTTGATGGAACTGTCTCCATCGTCAGTTAATTTCAGTTGATTGCTCTGCTCTGATTGGTCGACTCCACCTGGCCACGTGGTTGCTTAGCTACCAAAGCCCCCCCCCCTCCTCCAACACAGACATTCTAACTGATAACTGTCAGTTTACTCTAAGTAAACAGACATGGCTTTCTTCATAAAACACGAGACCTTATAACTTGACCATACATTGTCCAATCTGCCTCAAACTTGTCATGCATGATGATGGTTCATCACTTTTCAGTTCTACATAACAATAATTCATAAATTCCCGCCCTTTTTATTAGCCACGCCCCCTTTTACTAACTAATGAACCGTTTGTCCTAGAAACTTGCATAAAATGTCAGATTACTCAGCATAGAGTCCCTGTTTAACTGGTGATTGATAACCCCACCCCTTTTTATTAGCCACGCCCCCTTTTACTAACTAGTGAACCGTTTGTCCTAGAGACTTGTATGAGGTGTGAGTGTACTCAGCAGAAAGTCCCTGTTTAATCCGTGCCCCTTTTGATAAGCCACGAGAGTCACGGTCCAGAGGCAAGCACACAATCAAAATTTCTTTAGGAATTTTCTAGTTTTGTGTGCTTGCTTGCAAAAGCACACTAACTACTATTCACCGGGACTATTTTTGTGTGCTTTTCTTGCAAAAGCACACTAATTGTTATTCCGTGGGCTTATTATATTTATTTTTATTCTTCCGTTTCTTCCGTGTCATTTTTCGGTCGACTACTCCTCCCAGAGTTTTGGTCGCACATACACAAAAAAGGTATCAAACCGACCGGCTCGTCCATGACAAGTGTGCTATGACTTTTATAAGGGTTTCGACAAACGGTTTTCAAATTATTGGGCAAAAACACATCAGAAAATCCCCCCAATGTAACCCTATGGAGAGTCTAGAGTGGTGATGAAATCAAACAGAGTGTAGAGGGAGAGAACGAATTGTCAAAAAATACATTTGAAAACTGCGCTCCAGGCCGCAAATTTCACTCTACAGAAATAATTTATAGATAGAAACGTAGGAAAATTTGTCCTCTCACTCACAATCCTCTGGTAAAGCTGTCAGAGTTATAGTTTGGGCGCAGGACGCACAGATGCTCAAACAAAATGCACCAACTGCCGCATCGGCTCCCATATTAAAAATAAAGGAAGATTTCTCAAAAAAAAAATTTAACAGTTTTTTAAAATCGCTCTAACAAAGCTATTTTTTCATTTTTATTAAAAAAAAACATATGTAGATGTTCAGGAAGAACTCAGGACGCTCAAAGTGAAGTCGGATCAATGATAGGTATTATGGTTTTGCCAAAAATGCTTTCTGTTCGAGGCCAGAATTTCAAGTTTGTCGACCTCTGTCTGCGGAACTGTCTCCATCGTCAGTTAATTTCAGTTGATTGCTCTGCTCTGATTGGTCGACTCCACCTGGCCACGTGGTTGCTTAGCTACCAAAGCCCCCCCCTCCTCCAACACAGACACTCTAACTGATAACTGTCAGTTTACTCTAAGTAAACAGACATGGCTTTCTTCATAAAACACAAGACCTTATAACTTGACCATACATTGTCCAATCTGCCTCAAACTTGTCATGCATGATGATGGTTCATCACTTTTCAGTTCTACATAACAATAATTCATAAATTCCCGCCCTTTTTATTAGCCACGCCCCCTTTTACTAACTAGTGAACCGTTTGTCCTAGAGACTTGTATGAGGTGTGAGTGTACTCAGCAGAAAGTCCCTGTTTAATCCGTGCCCCTTTTGATAAGCCACGAGAGTCACAGTCCAGAGGCAAGCACACAATCAAAATTTCTTTAGGAATTTTCTAGTTTTGTGTGCTTGCAAAAGCACACTAATTGTTATTCCGTGGGCTTATTTTTATTCTTCCGTTTCTTCCGTGTTTTTTTCGGTCGACTACTCCTCCCAGAGTTTTGGCCGCACATACACAAAAAAGGTATCAAATCGACCGGCTTGCCCATGACAAGTGTGCTATGACTTTTCTAAGGGATTCGACAAACGGTTTTCAAATTATTGGGCAAAAACACGTCAAAAAATCCCCCCAATGTAACCCTATGGAGAGTCTAGAGTGGAGAAGTCATCAAACAGAGTGTAGAGGGAGAGAACGAATTGTCAAAAAATAAATTTGAAAACTGCGCTCCAGGCCGCAAATTTCACTCTACTGAAATAATTTATACATAGAAACGTAGGAAAATTTGTCCTCTCACTCACAATCCTCTGGTAAAGCTGTCAGAGTTATAGTTTTGGCGCAGGACGCACAGATGCTCAAACAAAATGCATCAACTGCCTCATTGGCTCCCATATTAAAAACGCAGGAAGATTTCTCAAAAAAAAAATTTAACCGTTTTTTTAAATCGCTCTGGCAAAGCTATTTTTTCACTTTTCTTTAAAAAAATATATATGTAGACGTTGAGGAAGAACTCAGGACGCTCAAAGTGAAGTCGGATCAATGATAGGTATTATGGTTTTGCCAAAAATGCTTTCTGTTCGAGGCCAGGATTTTCAGTTTGTCCACCTCTGTCTGCGGAACTTTCTCCAACAGCAGTTAATTTCAGTTGATTGCTCTGCTCTTATTGGTCGACTCCACCTGGCCACGTGGTTGCTTAGCTACCAAAGCCTCCCCCCTCCCCCCTCCCCTCCTCCAACACAGACATTCTAACTGATAACTGTCAGTTTACTCTAAGTAAACAGACTTCATAAAACATGAGACCTTATAACTTGACCATACATTGTCCAATCTTCCTCAAACTTGCCAAGCATGATGATGGTTCATCACTGACCACTTATACATAACAATATTTCATAAATTCCCGCCCTTTTTGATTAGCCACGCCCCCTTTCATAACCAATGAACCGTTTGTCCTAGAAACTTGTATAAGGTGTCAGATTACTCGGCATAGAGTCCCTGTTTAACTGGTGATTGATTACCCCGCCCCTTTTTATTAGCCACGCCCCCTTTTACTAACTAGTGAACCGTTTGTCCTAGAGACTTGTACGAGGTGTCAGTGCACTCAGCAGAAAGTCCCTGTTTATTCCGTGCCCCTTTTGATAAACCACGAGAGTCACGGTCCAGAGGCAAGCACACAATCAAAATTTCTTTAGAAATTTTCTAGTTTTATTTTTAATCTTCCGTTTCTTCCGTGTCATTTTTCGGTCGACTACTCCTCCCAGAGTTTTGGCCGCACATACACAAAAAAGGTATCAAACCGACCGGCTCGCCCATGACAAGTGTGCTATGACTTTTCTAAGGGTTTCGACATACGGTTTTCAAATTATTGGGCAAAAACACGTCAAAAAATCCCCCCAATGTAACCCTATGGAGAGTCTAGAGTGGGGAAGTCATCAAACAGAGTGTAGAGGGAGAGAAAGAATTGTCAAAAAATAAATTTGAAAACTGCGCTCCAGGCCGCAAATTTCACTCTACAGAAATAATTTATACATAGAAACGTAGGAAAATTTGTCCTCTCACTCACAATCCTCTGGTAAAGCTGTCAGAGTTATAGTTTGGGCGCAGGACGCACAGATGCTCAAACAAAATGCACCAACTGCCGCATCGGCTCCCATATTAAAAATGAAGGAAGATTTCTCAAAAAAAAAATTTAACAGTTTTTTAAAATCGCTCTAACAAAGCTATTTTTTCATTTTTCTTAAAAAAAAACATATGGAGATGTTCAGGAAGAACTCAGGACGCTCAAAGTGAAGTCGGATCAATGATAGGTATTATGGTTTTGCCGAAAATGCTTTCTGTTCGAGGCCAGAATTTTCAGTTTGTCCACCTCTGTCTGCCCCGGTGGCAGAACTGTCAGTTAATTTCAGTTGATTGCTCTGTTCTGATTGGTCGACTCCACCTGGCCACGTGGTTGCTTAGCTACCAAAGCCCCCCCCCTCCTCCTCCAACACAGACATTCTAACTGATAACTGTCAGTTTACTCTAAGTGAACAAACATGGCGTTTTCTTCATAAAACATGAGACCTTATAACTTGACCATACATTGTCCAATCTGCCTCAAACTTGTCATGCATGATGATGGTTCATCACTTATCAGTTCTACGTAACAATAATTAATAAATTCCCGCCCTTTTTGATTAGCCACGCCCCCTTTTACTAAATAATGAACCGTTTGTCCTACAGACTTGTATGAGGTGTCTGTGAACTCAGGACAGAGTCCCTGTTTAACTGGTGATTGATAACCCCCCCCCTTTGAGTAGCCACGCCCCCTTTTACTAACTAGTGAACCGTTTGTCCTAGAGACTTGTATGAGGTGTCAGTGTACTCAGCAGAAAGTCCCTGTTTAATCCCTGCCCCTTTTGATAAGCCACGAGAGTCACAGTCCAGAGGCAAGCACACAATCAAAATTTCTTTAGAAATTTTCTAGTTATTCTTCCGTTTCTTCCGTGGTGTTTTTTCGGTCGACTACTCCTCCCAGAGTTTTGCTCGCACATACACAAAAAAGGTATCAAACCGACCGGCTCGCCCATGACAAGTGTGCTATGACTTTTATAAGGGTTCCGACAAACGGTTTTCAAATTATTGGGAAAAAACACGTCAAAAAATCCCCCCAATGTAACCCTATGGAGAGTCTAGAGTGGGGATGTAATCAAACAGAGTGTAGAGGGAGAGAACGAATTGTCAAAAAATAAATTTGAAAACTGCGCTCCAGGCCGCAAATTTCACTCTACAGAAATAATTTATACATAGAAACGTAGGAAAATTTGTCCTCTCACTCACAATCCTCTGGTAAAGCTGTCAGAGTTATAGTTTTGGCGCAGGACGCACAGATGCACAAACAAAACACATCAACTGCCTCATTGGCTCCCATATTAAAAATGCAGGAAGATTTCTCCCCAAAATTTTTTTTACAGTTTTTTTAAAATCGCTCTAACAAAGCTATTTTTTCATCTTTCTTTAAAAAAAATATATGTAGACGTTCAGGAAGAACTCAGGACGCTCAAAGTGAAGTCGGATCAATGATAGGTATTATGGTTTTGCCAAAAATGCTTTCTGTTCGAGGCCAGAATTTTCAGTTTGTCGACCTCTGTCTGCTCACTGTGAAGGAACTGTCAGTTAATTTCAGTTGATTGCTCTGCTCTTATTGGTCGACTCCACCTGGCCACCTGGTTGCTTAGCTACAAAAGCCTCCCCCCTCCCCCCTCCCTCCTCCAACACAGACATTCTAACTGATAACTGTCAGTTTACTCTAAGTGAACAGACTTCATAAAACATGAGACCTTATAACTTGACCATACATTGTCCAATCTTCCTCAAACTTGCCAAGCATGATGATGGTTCATCACTGACCACTTATACATAATAATGTTTCATAAATTCCCGCCCTTTTTGATTAGCCACGCCCCCTTTCATAACTAATGAACCGTTTGTCCTAGAAACTTGTATAAAGTGTCAGATTACTCGGCATGAAGTCCCTGTTTAACTGGTGATTGATAACTCCGCCCCTTTTGATTAGCCACGCCCCCTTTCATAACTAATGAACCGTTTGTCCTAGAGACTTGTATGAGGTGTCTGTGAACTCAGGACAGAGTCCCTGTTTAACTGCTGATTCAAGCCACGCCCCCTTTGAGTGACCACGCCCCCTTTTACTAACTTGTGAACCGTTTGTCCTACAGACTTGTATGAGGTATCTGTGAACTCAGGACAGAGTCACTGTTTGACTGTTGATTTGAGCCACGAGAATGATGGTCCAGAGGCAAGCACACAATCAAAATTTCTTTAGGAATTTTCTAGTTATTTTTAATCTTCCGTTTCTTCCGTGTCATTTTTCGGTCGACTACTCCTCCCAGAGTTTTGGCCGCACATACACAAAAAAGGTATCAAATCGACCGGCTCGCCCATGACAAGTGTGCTATGACTTTTCTAAGGGTTTCGACATACGGTTTTCAAATTATTGGGCAAAAACACGTCAAAAAATCCCCCCAATGTAACCCTATGGAGAGTCTAGAGTGGGGAAGTCATCAAACAGAGTGTAGAGGGAGAGAAAGAATTGTCAAAAAATAAATTTGAAAACTGCGCTCCAGGCCCCAAATTTCACTCTACAGAAATAATTTATACATAGAAACGTAGGAAAATTTGTCCTCTCACTCACAATCCTCTGGTAAAGCTGTCAGAATTATAGTTTGGGCGCAGGACGCACAGATGCTCAAACAAAATGCACCAACTGCCGCATCGGCTCCCATATTAAAAATGAAGGAAGATTTCTCAAAAAAAAAATTAAACAGTTTTTTAAAATCGCTCTAACAAAGCTATTTTTTCATTTTTCTTAAAAAAAAACATATGGAGATGTTCAGGAAGAACTCAGGACGCTCAAAGTAAAGTCGGATCAATGATAGGTATTATGGTTTTGCCGAAAATGCTTTCTGTTCGAGGCCAGAATTTCAAGTTTGTCGACCTCTGTCTGCTCACTTTGATGGAACTGTCTCCATCGTCAGTTAATTTCAGTTGATTGCTCTGCTCTGATTGGTCGACTCCACCTGGCCACGTGGTTGCTTGGCTACCAAAGCCCCTCCCCCCTCCCTCCTCCAACACAGACATTCTAACTGATAACTGTCAGTTTACTCTAAGTAAACAGACATGGCTTTCTTCATAAAACACGAGACCTTATAACTTGACCATACATTGTCCAATCTGCCTCAAACTTGTCATGCATGATGATGGTTCATCACTTTTCAGTTCTACATAACAATAATTCATAAATTCCCGCCCTTTTTATTAGCCACGCCCCCTTTTACTAACTATTGAACCGTTTGTCCTAGAAACTTGTATAAGATGTCAGATTACTCAGCATAGAGTCCCTGTTTAACTGGTGATTGATAACCCCGCCCCTTTTGATAAGCCACGCCCATTTTACTAACTAGTGAACCGTTTGTCCTAGAGACTTGTATGAGGTGTCAGTGCACTCAGCAGAAAGTCCCTGTTTAATCCCTGCCCCTTTTGATAAGCCACGAGAGTCACGGTCCAGAGGCAAGCACACAATCAAAATTTCTTTAGGAATTTTCTAGTTATTCTTCCGTTTCTTCCGTGTTGTTTTTCCGTCGACTACTCCTCCCAGAGTTTTGGTCGCACATACACAAAAAAGGTATCAAATCGACCGGCTCGCCCATGGCCAGTGTGCTATGACTTTTCTAAGGGTTTCGACAAACGGTTTTCAAATTATTGGGCAAAAACACGTCAAAAAATCCCCCCAATGTAACCCTATGGAGAGTCTAGAGTGGTGATGTAATCAAACAGAGTGTAGAGGGAGAGAACGAATTGTCAAAAAATAAATTTGAAAACTGCGCTCCAGGCCGCAAATTTCACTCTACAGAAATAATTTATACATAGAAACGTAGGAAAATTTGTCCCCTCACTCACAATCCTCTGGTAAAGCTGTCAGAGTTATAGTTTGGGCGCAGGACGCACAGATGCACAAACAAAACACATCAACTGCCTCATTGGCTCCCATATTAAAAATGCAGGAAGATTTCTCCCCAAAATTTTTTTTACAGTTTTTTAAAATCGCTCTAACGAAGCTATTTTTTCATCTTTCTTTAAAAAAAATATATGTAGACGTTGAGGAAGAACTCAGGACGCTCAAAGTGAAGTCGGATCAATGATAGCTATTATGGTTTTGCCAAAAATGCTTTCTGTTCGAGGCCAGAATTTTCAGTTTGTCGACCTCTGTCTGCTCACTGTGATGGAACTGTCAGTTAATTTCAGTTGATTGCTCTGCTCTTATTGGTCGACTCCACCTGGCCACGTGGTTGCTTAGCTACCAAAGCCTCCCCCCTCCCTCCTTCAACACAGACATTTTAACTGATAACTGTCAGTTTACTCTAAGTGAACAGACCTAATAACTTGACCATACATTGTCCAATCTTCCTCAAACTTGCCAAGCATGATGATGGTTCATCACTGACCACTTATACATAATAATGTTTCATAAATTCCCGCCCTTTTTGATTAGCCACGCCCCCTTTCATAACTAATGAACCGTTTGTCCTAGAAACTTATACAAGGTGTCAGATTACTCGGCATGAAGTCCCTGTTTAACTGGTGATTGATAACCCCGCCCCTTTTGATTAGCCACGCCCCCTTTCATAACTAATGAACCGTTTGTCCTAGAGACTTGTATGAGGTGTCTGTGAACTTAGGACAGAGTCCCTGTTTAACTGCTGATTCAAGCCACGCCCCCTTTGAGTGACCACGCCCCCTTTTACTAACTTGTGAACCGTTTGTCCTACAGACTTGTATGAGGTATCTGTGAACTCAGGACAGAGTCAATGTTTGACTGTTGATTTGAGCCACGAGAATGATGGTCCAGAGGCAAGCACACAATCAAAATTTCTTTAGAAATTTTCTAGTTTTAAATGTAATTCTCAGGTTCAATCTTATCCATCTTCAGCGTCAATATTTAGGGGGACTAGATTATTGAATACCTTTTCCCATCTGGCAAAGAACTCCATCTCTATTAAATGTTTCAAAAGATGACTAAAAGTCCATCTAACAGCTGTTTTAAAATTCTAATTCACACACAAATACACTTTTATATCATGCTCATATTTTTGTTTTTATATTGTTGTTTTTGTTATTGTCATTATCACTTGTTGTTGATGTTATACATATGCTTTTTTCTATTATCAGTTTGTTATTACTTTCTTATAACTAATTTATAACTATGAAATTATGAAATATTAGGTGGAGGCTTTAAATTCGGGTTTTCTGCCTCTCCCTCTCATAAATTAGTGCTAGCATGGCTGAGGACCGTATATTCCACAGCTCAATATTCTCTTAATATGACTCATTAGGAGACCTTTTAAGGGCTTAATCGCATATTTAGTTGTATCAGGAGACATAGGACCCTCTGACCATAGGGATGGCCACCAAGACTGAAGAGTCTTGGGGGTCATCTTTGGGTGAACAAAAATGTGATTGTACAATCCAATAAAATGCTTTAACATAGGATATACTGCTTTTCTTATGTTTAAGTTGACGTCTCTCTCCTCAGATATTAATGAGTGTCTGACTGGCAATCACAACTGCATCCTTGGACAAATTTGCATCAACACAGAGGGTTCCTTTCGCTGTCAGAGGGAAACCAGCTGTGGCACCGGGTATGAACTCAAAGATGACAACACTTGCAAAGGTAACAAACCAAAATTTTTTTTTCTAATCCTGCAAATGTATCCGCAGCACAGTATTTATACGCAACCATTTGTCCTCCTTGCCTGTTCCAGATATAGATGAGTGTACTTTGGGGACTCATAATTGTGGACCAGACTTTCTGTGCACTAACACACCAGGCTCGTTCCGCTGCAACCCAAAGGAGAGCTGCTCCGATGGTTTCATCCAGGACGCTGTCGGCAGCTGTATCGGTGAGTTCGGTGTCACACTCAGGTAAAAACATTCCTCAGCTGAAATATAGTCGTGGCGGCAGAAAGGATAGATTTGTTCAAACCTGGACTCCCTTCATAGCATTCATTGAGAACGCATCTCTTCCTTAACTACCTACTTACTTAACACCATCTTAGTACACTAACCTGATGCGATCAGCTGGACCTGTGCGTGTGATATAGGAAGTCCCTGTCATACCTTTATATAAGAATATAAGTGCTTCAATATGTGTGTGTTTGTGTGTCTGTACATAAAAGTATAATTTTTTTTTTTTTAATTAATTAATTAATTTTTTGATTTATTAATTACATTTTATTATTTCATATTCATTTTATTTTACTTATTTTATTAATGATTTATTTCGGCCTTGTGAGGGGTGGGTGGGTGGGACTGATTTTGTTCTATAAATAAAATGCTAAAATGTAAAAAAAAAACATTCCTCAATTGAAAGGTAAGCTGGCTTACTTTAATGTGCTTTCTTATTAGATGTGAACGAATGTGTGGCCCATACTAGTCCATGCCAGCCAGGGGAGACTTGTATCAACACAGCCGGCTCCTACACTTGTCGCAAAAGCTCAGTCACCTGTGGACGAGGCTATCACCTGACAGAGGATGGCACGCGCTGTGAAGGTAGAGACTGTCACAATAAATTATATTCTGCTCATCAAGTCTTCAACATTGTGTTTTTTGCTGCAACAAATCATTGTATCTCACTTTTATTTTCCCGTTTCAAACATGTAATTTTTCCCCTTTATGTTGCAGATGTGGATGAGTGTCGTACAGGCAATGTGTGTGGCAGCCATGGCTGCGTCAACCTGGTGGGCTCGTACCGATGTGAATGCAGTGTTGGCTTCATCTTCAACAGTATCACTAAACTGTGCGAAGGTTAGTCGGTTTTCTGTATTTTTTCCTATATTATATATGTCATACACCACTTATACTATGCTGTATATATCTCTGCATGTATTTAAATATATTCATTCATTGATGTTCATACTACTACATACAAGTGCATCTCAATAAATTAGAATATGATGGAAAAGTCTATTTCCAGTAGATCAAGTCAAATAGCCCCAACCAAGTATTGAGTCATATAGATGGACAAACTTTTCAGAGGCCACCATTTCCATTTCAAACATACTTTTTTTAAATTGGTCTTTTTTGTAATATTAACATTTTTTTGAAACACTGAATTTTAGGTCTTCATTAAATGTAAGCCATAATCATCATAATTAGAAGAAATTAAATAAATTAAGACATGAAATATTTCATTCTGTGTGTAATGGATCTATATAATGTGTTATTTCCACTTTTTGAATTGCATTACTAAGATAAAGAAACTTTTATATGATATTCTCATATTCTGTGCACCTGTACATCAACCTATTTAACCTATTTTACGTGCTAAAATATATTTTTCTACAATGTGCAATATCTGTAAAATGCAAAGTATGTTCAGGAAAACAAACAAACAAACAAACAAACACAAAACATCCAGTATATATCAATAATAAATGACAAATAGCAGAAAAGTATGTATATAATGTATAAAGAATGTATATGTCTTATTTTTCATATTCTATATTTTGTTTTCTATATCTACTGTATGTGTCTGTATCTTGAGCTGCTGTGACAACTAAATTTCCCCACTGCGGAAGTCATATCTTATCTTATCTTATTTTATTTTTATTTCAACTGTAATATTTTATAAATTTAAGTCAATAGAGAAGAAAGAAGTGGCACAAACGTGTGTAAAGTGGATATGTGGTTTTCTGACTCTCAGATTGATAGTCTGTCCTGTGTGTTCTTTAGATATCAATGAGTGCAGGCATTATCCCGGACGACTCTGCGCCCACAAGTGTGACAACACAGAGGGGTCCTACCAGTGCAGCTGCACCACTGGCTTCAAACTGTCCTATGACGCCAGAAACTGTGAAGGTAAAATTACTTTTCATTTTATTCATTAATTAAGACTTAATGCTGTCAATGTATGATATATCAGCTACATGATAGAATGTAGATTGTCTCATAGACTTGTGTTGTGTCCAAAATTGCATACTATGCACAACATAGTCAATGTGTGTACTAATTTTCAACATACCTTTGTGTGATTAAAAAAATATATTTTTTGAGACAAAATTACTAGGTAACTTCCTGGGAGCCTCTTTGCTTTAATGTTACAAGCAAGCCTGATCAACTTCTTGACTTTTAGTTTAGTTTATTTCTTTCAAAATACACCTTTACAAAATCATTGTGTATTGCACTACAGAGCTGCCTTGGTTGCTGTGGGGTTTTTTTTAATGTTTTTTTTTTAAATTTTTTTATAAATCTGTATTTAAAATTGTCTGTCTCCATCAGGGGTAGGTAACCTGCGGCTCTTTTAGGCTGTCTGCAGTGGCTCCCAAAACTGTAACAAAAAAAATTATACAAAACAAAATGTGTTTCATATTTTTAATATTTAAAATTTTCATTGGTGCAGGCCGAAAGCAATTCATATTCTTCAATTATAAAAAAATAAATATTAATGAAATGTTTTAACATTTCAGTCAATTAAAATTTGCACCATAGCTTATGAAAGTCTCCAGCCCGGTAGCTTAACCTCTATATTTCGAGTTTTGTGTTTCTCTCGCTAGGCTAGCTAGTTCAATATCTTTTTCAGCCTTCTATTTGTACTTGGGTGCATTCTGACAAAAATTCATATTACAAAACGCTCATTAAGACCTATTAGTATTGTTGGTAGGCTAACTTAGACTTAGTAGGTTGTTTTTATTTTCATTATAAGGCTCAAAATAAGGTTTGCAGCTCAATTTCAACATTTTTTTTTTTTTTGGCTAACAATGGCTCTTTTGATTGTAAAGGTTGTCGACCCCTAGTCTACATACAATCAGAATAAAAAATTGGATTCAGGCACATAAAGGAGAAGCATTTAAAAAAGAAAACGAATGGAAGTGTTAATCAAAAAAGGACAACAAATTTAACAAATATAACCTTAAATAATATTATGACTTGGTCACTGCCATTGTCGGTTAAGGACATTACTCATCACTGTTGTATTGCCTTGTGGAATGTTTATGCTGGTTATAGTGTCCTGTGTTTGCATTCTGTTTTGGGTATAGGTTTTGGACATACTAAAAAATCACAAACTATTATAGTGTACTAAATAGGTTGTTAGTATCAAATGTCTTTTTGAGAGCATCTATGACACATTTTGCGGTCTGTATCTGTGCCTGTGTGCTAACAGATATCAATGAGTGTGAAGCCAACCCTTGCAGCCAGGAGTGTGCAAATGTCTACGGCTCCTACCAGTGCTACTGTCGCCGTGGTTACCAGCTGAGCGACATTGATGGCATAACATGTGAAGGTACTGTTGGATTTCATGGTGCTTATTGATGCAACAGATCAACACATCAGAAAGAAAAATGTATGAAAATATGGAATCCTGCCATTCCTGTACTTCTCCTTAGATCGATTAAATCTACTACTAAAAAAATCTACTACTTACACACACACACACACACACACGCGCGCGCACACACACACCCCGACTCGTTCCTCCTTTTGATATTATTTATCTGTTTTTTTTTCTTTTCTCTCCCTTACCCTATGATAGTTTTAAGTTATATCTGTCTTGTCAGGTTTCTTATTTGTTTGTTTGTTTATTTATTTATTTATTATTATTATTTTGCTTATCCTTGTAAATATATTGATACAGCTGTAAAAAAAAAAAAAAGGAAATTTGAATAACTGTGAATATTGTTGTATAAATGGTTGAATTTGAAATAAAAACTAAGCTAAAAAAAAAAATCAACACAGAAGGCATCACATGTTACATATAATATCACGTGAGTGTTTCTAACTAACTTCACTGTGTGCTGCTGTCAGATATCGATGAGTGTGCGCTGCCTACCGGAGGTCATGTGTGTTCTTACCGCTGCTCCAACGCCCCAGGAAGTTTTTTCTGTACTTGTCCACCGACCGGCTACACACTCGCACACAATGGACGCACGTGCCAAGGTCAGTAGACACAAACCTTTGTCTTTAAAACTGAGTTGTGAATCACCGATGTGTTATTTTTATTAAATGCCTAACCTTTGCTTCCTGCTGTGTTTTCAGACATTGATGAATGTGCAGTAGGGACCCATACCTGTTCAGTCTCTGAGACCTGCTTCAACGTCCAGGGAGGATTTCGCTGTCTGTCCTTCACCTGTCCTCCAAACTTCCGGGAAGCAGCAAGGGGGTAAGAGCTGATGGGTACTTGAGCTGTTGTGAAAGGGTTGATTGTCCACAGCTGAGCATGATACAGCATCCTCTGTAGTTAAGAATTAAAACCACATCCTTCTCATTTTACCCCTTTTCTCTTATTTCACTAATTCCGTGTGATGCAGATATGTTCGGTTTTGGCCTGCGGTTTTCGGTCACATACTCTCCAGTTTCCGCCTGCCCATCCTTTCTCTCTTTTTCTACTCCTCCTGTACTCCTGTATTTCTGCGCTTCATTCAGTGAGTTTTTCATTTTTTCCCCTTTCAGCCGTTGCGAGCGAGTAACTTGCGAGTTCACGCAGGATCCGGCGTCGTGTTTCTTGCTCCCGCTGAGAATCTCATTCTACAACATCAGCTTTCCAACCAACACTCCCGTCCCTGCTGATGTTTTCCGGATGGGACCCGCCAATTCCGTGCCAGGAGACAAAATGCTGCTCAACATAGTCTCCGGAGACGAGGAAGGATACTTCATTGTGCAGCAGCATGCTCATGGAGGAGAGATTTCACTGCAGCGTACCTTATCTGAGCCCCGGGACTTCTTCCTGACCGTGGAGATGAGGCTGATTCGCTACGGGACAGCACATCTGTACATGGCCAAGATTGCTGTGTTTTTTACCCACGAACATCCCATCCGGCCCTCTAGAATATTTCCATATTAATAGTTTGAAATTTAAATGCATAGTCTGTATTATTGTAAGGCCATCCCTTTTTTGTACTCACTTCTGGAACATATATCTACGGGTGCATCTCAATAAATTAGAATATCATAGAAAAATGTATTTATGTCAGTAATTCAATTCAAAAAGTGGAAATAACACATTATATAGATCCATTACACAATATTTCATGTCTTAATTTATTTAATTTCTTCTAATTATAATGATTAAGGCTTACATTTAATGAAGACCTAAAATTCAGTGTCTCAAAAAATGTAATATTACAAAAGACCAATTTTAAAAAGCACGTATAATATGGAAATGTTGGCCTCTGAAAAGTATGTCCATCTATATCACTCAATACATGGTTGGGGCTATTTGAGTTGGACTACTGGAAATGGACTTTTCCATCATATTCTAATTTATTGTGATGCACCTGTATGTCCCCAGGACCATATCTTCCCAGGACCCTATGTCCCCAGGATCCAATGTTCCAAGGACCCTATGTTCCTAGGACTCTGTGTTCCCAGGACCCTATGTTCCCATGATCCTATGTTTCCATGATCCAATGTTCCTAGAACCCTATGTTCCCAAGGTCCTATGTTCCCAGGATCCTATGTTCCTAGGAGCCTATGTTCACAAGATCCTATGTTTCCATGATCCTATGTTCCCAGGACCCTATGTTCCCATGATCCTATGTTAAATGATCTTATGTTCCCAGGACCCTATGTTCCTAGGATCCTATGTTCCCAGGAACCTATGTTCCAATGATCCTATGTTCCTAGGACCCTATCTTCCCAGGAACCTTTGTTCCCAGGGTCCTATGTTCCCAGGGTCCTATGTTCCCAGGATCCTATGTTCCTAGGACCCTATGTTCCCAGGAACCTTTGTTCCTAGGACCCTATCTTCCCAGGAACCTTTGTTCCCAGGGTCCTATGTTCCCAGGGTCCTATGTTCCCAGGATCCTATGTTCCCAGGATCCTATGTTTCTAGGACCCTATGTTCACAGGGTCCTATGCTCCCCTGTTCAAGGTTCTGTGTCACATTGACCCTTCTATTATGTTTGGTCAAGTAGGGCACTTTTCAAGTTAAAATTTCCCATAAACCGTCAAGGAAACCCTAATCAGTGTCATATTAATTGTATACAGAGCTGAGGAATATTTTTTTCAGGTTCCCATTATGTGCTAGAGCTGAGGATAAGACCCTGGGAACATAGGACCCTCCCTTTGACCCTCTCACCCCTCATGTATTATATTGGTGACATTTATTCATTCATCCTTTTCTGTATACAAGACTCACAGCTCTTTCCAGCTTTCCAGCCTTCCATCTACATTTTGATACAGTTATAGGGCAAATCTGTAATCCTGGAATGGAAAAAGAGTTTACCCAAAGTTAAAATAATGCTATAGCAGTCTATTATGATGAATATGGGTGGTTATTTTTTTTTTAAAAAACCTTCTTATTTTTATGGCTTCTCAGCATCCATTTGAGAATATTGATACCAGTCTTATGTCAGTAGCCTATGCTAAAAGAATTAAGCTACTACAGTCAGCAGCTGGTTAGTTTAGATTAGCAAAAAGACTGGAAATGGGGAAGCTTAGGTTAGCTTAGCTTTGTCGAGCAAATGCTCTGGGAAATCACTAGATAAAGTCCAACACATAACCCCAACAAAGGACATATGAAGCTAAGTGGGCTTTATAGGTGCTGTAAGGCAGATTTCATTATCTTTGGGCAGAGCCAAGCAAGCTAGCTAGTTTTACGTTTTTATGCTAAACTAAGCTAACTAGCTTCATATTTAACATACAGACATGAGAATCATAATGTTTCTCATAACTTTCAACCAAAAACTATTACTTTAACACTTTTACTTTTTGAAAAATTATGAATTTTACAGTAAATGATTGAAATGATCAAAGCAACAAGTCAAAACAGCTACAATCATGGTAAAAATTATATTTTTAATATTTTCTTCAATGTATTGTTCATTTTAATGCCTGTTACAGCTAAAGGTACATTTGTTTGGACAAACATAATGATACCAACAAAAATAGCTCATAAGAGTTTAATATAAGAGCTGATATCTAGTCATTTTCCATGGTTTTCTTGATAATGATTGTGGTTATTGCCAAGAAAACCATGGAAATGTCTGAAAAATCAGCTCTTAAATTAAACTCCTATGAGCTATTTTTGTTGTCATCATTATATTTGTCCAAACAAATGTACCTTTAGTTGTACCAGGCAGAAGAAATTGAAGAAAAAGGGTGGTCTAATAATTTTTCCATGACTATGATTGAATGACATTTGTATGTAAAATCGTCTCAGGGATGCATTCACTCAAAACAATCCCTTGCGGCCAAATACCCAATGCCTTTATTGTAATTTATTCTACCATATGATGTAGCAGTAGATATTAAGAATATAAGGACATTGTACCACTAGATGGGGCTCATTAGCTGTGATGGGTCTCCAACATTATGACAGGATTATTCATGTGTATTAACTTGCATCGATGGCAGCTCGTTCTACCTCATGTCTGTGCGGCAGCTTCCCTTTAAGTGTACTTTCTATGGATTTGAAATTAAAAAGTGACAGATAAAAATGGCTTTTCACTCTTTAATATTTAAGCACAAACACACACACCGGCAATGGTTTCTGCCACCACTCTCGTGCTTCCTGCTGTGGTCATTCCTAATGTTGAATGCAGTTTTTCCTATGATCTGTTCCAAGCGGCCTCACCGTAGGATCAAACAGGCCTCGCCTTAACGGACAGCAGGAAAAATAAGCGTGGCATTTATTTATGGGCACCTGGGGCTCAGCCAGCATGGGGGCTCAATTAGTGGTGGAGCAGCATTACAGCTCTTATGATGGATGGCGCTTTTAGTGTTGGTATTGGGTGGTTATCAGTTGATTTGCTGTAAATGATACCAAAGGCCAGTAGCTGTTTTGGTCAGCTGGATAAATGAGTCCAGGCTAATTTTCCACTGTTCCACTTTCCTCCTGGTGGTTTTTGGGGTTTAATACATATATATCTGATTGAAGATGCAAGTATATGATATATATGAGGTAATTATTCTCTTAAATCTTTGGATCATATAACCACATTCTTTCCAAAACTCTAATTCAATTATTTAAAATATGTAAAAGTAGTTAAATGATGTATGTAATAATAACAGTATCTGTGTTTTTTTGGGGGTTCTTTGGAAATGCATTTATGCTGATTCTGATCTTTTTCTTTAGTTCACCATGTGAATATGATGTCATTGATCACATCAGATGACATTCATTCTTACAAACCCTTGCATGCTTTTCTACCATCCCCTTTTTCCTTCGTGGCATTTCCCTGCTGTGGAATAATCATCCCTGTGGCTTTGGCCTCATGTTTCCCGAACAACTTGGACTCACCTGCTTGCTGCTAATTACATGGCTCGGCTCCTTTTGCAGTATTTGAGGTTTTATTTGAAAGCGCTACTGTCTTCACTTTGGGGAACCCCACAAACATGATTTTAGGTTGTGGAATCAGGGTTTGGCCTCTTTATAAGGCACACGTTCTTTGGTTAACCATGGAGGTCTATGGGGCTATTCAGGTGTTGCCAGGTTCTTCTTGCTCAACTCAACTGTAAAACTCCGGTTAAAGCTTTTTACTCATGAATGCTGTTAAAATTGTGAGAATTTCACACTTCTTCTTCAGATGTGTGTATTCTGATCCCCAGCTATATATTAATCCCTCTTTTATTACCATTTTCTTCCATCCTTCCATCTCACCACTGTTTGTCCTTTTCAGATCCAGAACAGAAGGTTCAGTCAATGTACGTTGTCTTAAAGCCTGCCAACCGAATGACATCGGCTGCAAACTCGACCCCATCGAACTTATCACCCACACGTCTCTCTCTCTGCCAGCCTTCAGAGACTTCAGTCAACCAGAGGGTAAGACAAGATGGATTTAAAGCAAGGTCTTAGTATGTGTGCAGCCTCTTTGGTCTCGTTAACCAAAGGAGTGTCAAATCGCTTAACTGATATAAACTACATGCCAGTGCCAAGTGATAAATCAGAAGCTTTTTGCATGCATGTGTTCCAATGATGCAGGTGTGAACATCTTGTAATTGTCTGAATCACCTGATTAAACCATATCAGTGAAGTTTGGTTGATTCATATCATATTTCATGGTTGAGTGTTTTTTATTGGTTTCAATGTTTGTTCAATTTTTTCCCAATTTATTGGTCATAAGACCGTAAGGCCATAGTTTTGCAATTGGCAATTTCTATTTGGTTTTTAAATGGCCATGGTTGTTGTCAGTCACATAAAAAAACTCAAAGATTTGTTTCTCTGTGGTCATCGTGTGTCTCTTTGTATTTGTTTAGTGTTACGTTGTCATGGTTTTGGTCTTTTTGTAGTCATTTTGTGTCTCTATAGTCATTTTGAAGTCTCTTTGTAGTTGCTTTTGTCTCTTTGGAGTCATTTTGTTTTGTCTTGTGGTTGTTTTTTTTTTTTTTGGAGTCATTTTGTTTCCCAATGGTAAGTCTTTTTGTGTCATTTTGTAGTTGTTTTATCCCTTTTCACAGCTGTTGTGAGTCTCATATGGCATTTCTGCAGCTGTTTAGCATCTCTTTTTATTGTGTTTCTTTGTGATAATTTTGATTAATTTTGTGTTTGGTATGTTGAGGGCCCATTTAGTTGGCCCCTGACACTTAAGTACCTGGTAGTTCCATGGATCTGGTTATTGTGAATGCAGTCTATGACATGGGAATGAAAGCGTTAACTCGGTAGCTTGTAATAGCACATTTTAAAATTATTTGCAGGCTCATTGAAATATAACTTTCCACCCACCAACCTGCCACAGCTCGTAAGATTCAGTTACTTGTTTCAACCCACAAACCAATTGTCTAATCATATCATAAATATCTGACTCGAAGAACTAAACGTACTTTGTGGTTTGGTTCTATCAGACTAATAACAATTTTAAACCTATTCTTCCCACAGAAATAGTTTACCTGCGGACAGTTACGCCGGCTAACCCCAATCCGCTACCCGGTGCCACTGATGTTTTCTTTGACATCCTGGCTGCAGATGACCAGTTCTCTTTTGACATCCAGAAGAGCTCCCACCAGGGCATGATTATGGGTGAGAGGAGAGAGTATTGTACTTCTTTCTGAAATCCTTTATTAAACATTATAGAAAGATATTGCATTTACATATAAGTCTCCCAAAAGTGAATTCAGTCACTAATCCCAGTTTTTGTCGTCCCTCAGGTGTGGTTCGGCAGGTGAAACCTATCATTGGCCCCAGGGACATTGTGCTGGAGGTGGCTATGAACTATATCAAATCAGGGGTCGTTTCCCATTCCAACATTGTCGTCATCCATGTCTTCATCTCTCAGTTCTGGTTCTGAGATCAGCTGAGAAACGAATAATTCATTAGCAATACAACACATAACTTGGCAAATTTCATTCTGAATATCTGGAGGTGTCACAACATGTAAAAAAGACCTCAAGTGTTAATGCAGTTGCATGCAAGATATGATAAATCATTGGATTTGGTTCATTTGACAGAAGCAGTTTGCAACCCATCCAGGTCATTAGTTTACAATAGTTCTTTGCAATTTCAACACAATACATACCTGGACCAACAGTCTACAGCCATGCTATTAGCTCTGTTACCCCTTTTCCACCAACATGGAACAGATTACGTTCTGGTTTGTGCACATAATTTTGAACCATTCTGAGCATTTCGACCAAAAATAAATTGGTTCAGTATCCCGAAAAGTTGGTTTCCAGCTGGACCCAAAAAAAATCATGTTTTCCTTGATCTGGAGTGTGCATGTCATATTATACAGGTTGGGAAAACAGGATGGAGGCTTGCATGCATTAGTCTTTTATGTCTTCTTATCATTAATAGTTGGTCCAAACAAATATCGGAAATTGGATCGCAGGTAATCAATGCAATCACCAAACATGCTACTACTATTAACTTCCATTATGCATGGTGCAATGCCCTGTTATGATGACACATCCTTGATTACAGTTTCTGCTCAAAACGAGTGGAAACTTTGGCTAATTTCAGCATGCTGGCATGTCTTACAGGTATCCTGCCATGTTGACCCTTTCAGTTAAGTCTGTCTGTTATATTTGCCACTTAGCACTAAACACAAGTACAGCTGTGGCGGATGGGAAATGTATTCATGTTTGGTCATAAACCAAAGTCTTGGACAAAAACAATTACATTTGGCCTCAAGGTGGCATTAGATATAAAGGAGTTGTTTGGAAACATCATGTGTGATCTAGTTTATTTGATCAATCTATTTTTTTATCAGATAGTTGCTGAGACAATTCAACAAACAAACCGACTAACACTGTAAAAATGCATGCGTTGAAAACATGGTTAAAAAGTTATTCTTCATGCAGTAAAATAGACTAATTTCTAACGAAACCTCTATTCTACATGTGTAAAAAGTGACATGCTTTTTAAAAGAGTGGAATAAAATAATGTAATAGAGGGCCCTCACGTCTCCTTCACCACTGTCTATCATGTTTAACTTGAATTCTGACTTTGTCTGACTCCATTTCGTCTGTTTTGAAACACCAGATGTGATATGCTTCATTTGATAATAAAAACTTTCATTCCTGGACTTGCTTTCAACAATGTGTTTTGTACCATCAGACCATGCAACCATCTGTGAATAATAAAGACTCCGTGCGGTTAATTGTTCATGATTTTTTACTGAAAATAGCTTGATCCTTTTACCACTGCAGACTAAACCAACCGTCCTCTAGTTAGCATAACTGAGGTTTCCAGAATAACTACAATCTGATAGGATGTCCTGTTTTTCCTGTAACTCAACTCTTCAGATTCCCCATCATACCATACCACTTCCAGTTTGTGAGGATATTTCCAGTTATTTCACTGAGGAGGATTAATAATGGGAATCCTTCACTGGGAATGTTTGGACCTTTAGCTGACAAATTGCTTGGTGCATATTTCTCACCATCCATAATCAACTCTCTTCCACATTGATCTGCCTTTCACAACTGCTGTGCTGCGCCTGGCCAGTGAAAACACAGGGGACAACCAAACCAACGCAAATCCTGTAATCTAAAATTTGCTACTCCACATGGAAATCCCGAAGGCCTGTCCTGTGGCTTGGTTGTTCCAGCTGCAGCAATTGTCCCACAACTTGTCAGAGATTAATGAATTGATCATCTGACATTTAAATATTGCTTTACACAAATACAGATGTGAGTGCAGCTGCAGGTTACAGCCCATACAGAATTTATATCTCAGAAATTATTGGAAAATACATGCACTGGGAGCTGACCACTTGCCAGAATAACACTCCCAATAGCTTATTTTATACACAGGGTGGATATAGTCATTGGCATAAGCAAAGTGAAGTTAAATTGATTTCTAAAACACTGTAAGACATGTGCAAAACGTGACTGAAGAGTTGTTAGATATCAGTTATGCCTTATTGTAATGTGGTACTGTTTTCCTAGATGTATTATGAAACAATTGGCCTTTACTACATAGGAGAAAGACAGATTGTTTTATTTGTTCACCCTCCTTTTTTGTTGTTTTAGTTTCTTTGTTGTTGTTACACATCCTTCTGTGGCTTTGTGTGTCTTTGTGATTGTTTTGTATCTTCGAAGTTTTTTGTCAGTGCCACTTATTTCTTTTGCCTGTGGCTCTTTTGCATCATTTTGTATTTTTGTGTGTGTATTTTGTGTCTCCTTGTGGTTGTTTTGCTCTTTTATATGGTCATTGTGAGTCTCTTTGTGTGTCTTTGGAACTGTTTTTCATCTCTTCATCGTTGTTTTGCACTGTATTTTTCTGTCCCTTTTTATAGTCCTTTTGTGTTTCTTTGTAGTCATTTTGCATCTCTTAGTGGTTGGTGTCTATCTCTTTGAGTAACATTTTGCAGAGGAAGGCCACAGGGGCCCCTGACAATTCGGACCCCTGTGCCTGTGCTTTGTGGGTCCCTGCATCCTGATGTTTCCATTATTTCCAATTTCCATTAGCCTTCAGAGACTTCAGTCAACTAGAGAGTAAGACAAGATGGATTTCCAGCAAGGTCTTAGTATGTGTGCCGCCTCTGTGGTCATGTTAACCAAGTGCATTTAATATTTGCTTGTGATTATATGCATGTGTTAAATGATGCAGGTGTGAACATGTCGTCAGAATCACCTGATTAAACCATATCAGTGAAGATTGGTTGATCCTTGATGGGGGAGTGTTTTTTATTGGTTTCAATATGTTTGTTAAATTTTCCCTAATTTATTGGTCATAAAATCATTGTAAGGCCATAGTTTTGCGATTGGCAATTTTTATTTGGTTTTAAATGGCCATGGTTGTTGTCAGTTACATAAAAAAAACTCACAGATTTTTTTTTTGTGGTCATCTTGTGTGTCTTTGTAGTTGTTTAGTGTTACGTTGTAATGGTTTTGATCTTTTTGTAGTCATTTTGTGTCTCCTTAGCCATTTAAAGTCTCTTAGTAGCTTTTTGTCTCTTAGTAGTAATTTTGTTTCGTTTTGTGGTTGTTTTACCTTCTTTTGGGGTAATTTTGTGTCCCTATAGTAAGTCTTTTTGTAGTTGCTTTGTCTTTCTTTGAATTCATTTTGTGTCATTTTATGATTGTTTTATCCCTTTTCACAGTTGTTGTGAGTCTCATACTGTCACACCGCGGTGAGTGTTTTGTCAAGTTGCGTTTTTGTCCTGTCTCTGTCTTGTCAATTCCTGTTTTATTTTGAAAAGTAACTCTCCTCTCGTTTCAGGTCACTTGCCCTTCCTCATGTGTCTCCAGTCTGATTGTCTTCCCTGATTCCCTGATTGTGTCCACCTGTTCCCCATTACCCTCATGTGCTTATAGTCTGTGTCTCCCCTTTGTCCTGTGCCAGTGTGTCATGTCTTTTGTCCGCACCACTAGCTCTGAACCACAGTATTGCCACAGTCATAGTCTTGTGAAATTGTTATTTTTCCTTAGCCCTCGTTAAGAGTGATTTTTTGTTGGCCTTTTGCCCCTTTTTGCCTAGAGATCTCCTCAGTTTAGTTTTGGTATTTTTCTTAGTAACTCCCTCGTTTTTAGAGGCGCCTTTTGTTACCTGTAGCTCCGTTATTCTTGGACACAATAAAGACCTTGTTTTTTCTCAACTACTCTGCATCCGAGTCCTATTCCTGGGTTTCCCCCCCGTGTCAGTACACACTGGCCAGCATGGACTCGGCAGAGCAGGACCAGCTGAGCGCGGCGCTCCCAGGCGTCCAAACTCACGCAGCAGGAGGAGCAGGTGGCCAGCCTTGGCCAAGGACTCAGAGGACTCGCGTTCAGCCAAGAGGAGTTTAAGGCCACCGTGATGTCCAAGGTGGGTCTCCTCGGCTCCCAGGTGGAGCAGCTTCTCCTCATCCTCGCCAAGAACCCGACAGCAGCGCCTGAACCGCCCGCAGCGTCTCCGGAGCCCTCTCCCTCATCTACGCGCTTTGGCGCATGCACCAGGCTGGCTCCTCCGGAGCGATACTCGGGGGACCTCGGACTAAGTAGGTCCTTCATCACAGAATGCGAAATGCATTATGAACACTCACCCCATGATTTTCCCACGGAGAGATCCAGAGTTGCCTTCATGATGTCTCACCTCACGGGGAGGGCCCGGGCGTGGGCCACCGCGGAGTGGGCCAGAGACTCCGAGGTGTGTACGTCACATAAGAGATTCACCGAAGCTCTCAGACTCGTCTTTGACCCGGTGGCGACAGATCGAGAGAGGGCTCGGGAACTCTGCAGGCTGAAGCAGGGAGCTGATTCAGTTTGTGATTATGCCATCCGCTTCCGCACCCTGGCTACGGAGAGCGGGTGGAACGCCGCTGCCTTGTACGACGTTTTTTTTGAAAGGGCTCGCAGATCCTATCCAGGATCTTCTGGTTCCGCTGGACCTTCCTCCGGACCTCGACTCCCTCATCGCTCTCGCCGTCCGCACGGATAACCGGCTGCAGGAGAGGAAGCAGCGGCGCGGGTCCAGGTTGGTGCCAGCCGCTATGCCAGATCCCTCCGCGGCTCCTTGGCGCACGGCGCTACGTCGATCTCCTCCCGAGCCACTTCCTCGCCCTTCTGCTGAGCTGGAGGGGGAACCTATGCAGCTGGGAAGGTCCCGGCTTTCTCGGGAGGAGCGGCAGCGGCGATCCCAGGAAGGCAGGTGCTTTTACTGTGGCACACAGGGCCACCTCATCGCCGCCTGCCCCGTGAAAGCGACCTTGGTGGTGAGTCATTTCACAGCCGTCACCCCCATCCCACGAAAGTTAACAACCGTAACGATTACGCACCTTGGCAAGGACATTGAGCAGGGTGTTTTGATTGACTCGGGGGCGGATGGGAGCTTGATTGACTGGGGGTTTGCTCAGAGACTGGGGCTCCAGGTAGAGCCGCTGAGTAAGCCTATTAAGGCGAGCGCGCTCAACGGGCGCGCACTATTTGACATTACACATATTTCTGAACCAGTACACATTCACATCGCTGATCATGAGGAGCACATTAGACTTTACCTGATTAACTCACCTCAGCACTCTCTCATCCTCGGGCTCCCGTGGCTGGTGCGCCACAACCCGCGCATTGATTGGCAGACCGGGGACATTATTGGGTGGGGGGAGGGTTGTAAAATCTGTTGCCGGCCCCAGAATGAAATTCTCACTCTGAACAATGTTTCTGTTAACTCTGCCATAGACCCAGAGACCATCGACCTGACCACAGTACCAAGCTGTTATCACCACCTCGCGGAGGTTTTTTGTAAAAATAAGGCCACAGCTCTTCCGCCACATCGCCCCTATGACTGCCCCATCGAGCTCCTGCCGGGCTCCACCATTCCCAAGGGCCGGCTTTATTCGGTTTCTGGGCCTGAAAGGCAGGCCATGAAAGACTACATTGAGACCTCATTGAAAGCAGGCCTGATTCGACCATCCTCGTCTCCAGCCGGGGCTGGGTTCTTTTTTGTAAAGAAAAAGGATGGGACCCTCCGCCCCTGCATTGACTATAGCCCCCTCAACGAGATCACAGTAAAGAATAGATATCCCCTTCCCCTCATGACTTCAGTATTCGACCAACTTCAACAGGCGCAGATCTTCACCAAATTAGACCTGCGTAATGCATATCACCTCGTTCGCATTCGGGAAGGGGATGAGTGGAAGACTGGTTTCAACACACCTTCAGGACACTATGAGTATTTAGTCATGCCGTTCGGCCTCACAAACGCTCCAGCAGTATTTCAGTCCATGATAAATGATGTGTTGAGAGATTTTCTAGATCACTTTGTATATGTCTACTTAGATGACATCCTGATTTACTCTCCCGACGTGGAGACTCACAAGAGACACGTCAATCTTGTTCTGCAACGTCTCCTTGAGAATAAGTTGTTTGTAAAGGCCGAAAAGAGCGAATTTCACGCCGATACCATCTCCTTCCTGGGCTTTATCATAGCTCCTGGAAGGGTTCAGATGGACCCGGCAAAAGTTAGCGCTGTGGCTGAGTGGCCCACACCAGATAGCCGCAAGAAAGTGCAGCAATTCTTAGGATTTGCCAACTTTTACAGGCGGTTTATCAGAGGCTTCAGCGCGACAGCGGCTCCTCTCCATGCTCTCACTTCTCCACAGGTGCCGTTCCGCTGGTCCGCGGACGCAGCCTTCCGAGAGCTTAAGCGGCGGTTCACCACAGCACCCATCCTCACACTCCCCGACCCCTCTCGCCAGTTCGTGGTGGAAGTTGATGCTTCCAATGAGGGGATCGGGGGTGTTCTGTCCCAACGAGCCGAGTCGGACAACAAGCTCCACCCCTGTGCCTTCCTGTCACGACGCCTGACAGCAGCGGAGCGAAACTACGATGTGGGAAATCGGGAGCTGCTGGCAGTGAAGGTGGCGCTGGAGGAGTGGCGGCACTGGCTGGAGGGGGCACAACACCCGTTCCTGGTTTGGACAGACCATAAGAACCTGCAGTACATAAGAAAAGCCAAACGGTTGAATTCTCGACAAGCCCGCTGGTCATTGTTCTTTAACCGTTTTCAATTTTCCCTATCTTACAGACCGGGGTCAAAGAACACTAAGCCTGATGCCCTGTCCCGTCTTTTCAGCCCCGAGCCCGTTGCCACGGAACCTGACCCCATCCTTCCACTTAACCATGTGGTTGGAGCGGTTACCTGGCCCATAGAAGCCGAGGTGAAGCAGGCGAATGGTGAGACCCCTCCACCTAGTGGGTGCCCCGAAAATCGTCTGTTTGTTCCTGTTAATCTGCGCCCACAGGTGATTCACTGGGCTCACTCGTCTCTGCTCACCTGCCATCCGGGTGTACGTCGGACCATGTTCGCCATCGCACAGCGGTTCTGGTGGCCGTCCATGGAGCCGGAGGTCCAGGAGTACGTTGAGGCTTGTCCAGTCTGTGCCAGGAATAAGAACTCCTCCAGAGCCCGCGCAGGCTTGCTGCAGCCTCTCCCCATCCCGTCCCGGCCGTGGGCGGAGATCTCCATGGATTTTGTCACGGGGCTCCCGATCTCCAGAGGTAACACTACGGTCTTAACCGTAGTGGACAGATTCTCTAAGATGGCACATTTCATAGCTTTGCCTAAACTGCCGTCTGCTAAAGAAACAGCTGAGTGTATGATGAACAATGTGTTTAGGATCCACGGATTCCCTCAGGACATTGTGTCAGATCGGGGGCCCCAATTTATCTCACGGTTCTGGAGGGAGTTCTGCAAGTTAATTGGAGCTACTGTTAGCCTCACCTCGGGGTACCATCCAGAGGCTAACGGCCAGACGGAGCGCCTCAATCAGCAGCTGGAAACCGGCCTCCGGTGCCTGGTGGCACAGAATCCAGCGTCTTGGAGTCAACACCTGACATGGGTCGAGTACGCCCACAATTCCCTTCCCACCTCTGCCACCGGTATGTCCCCCTTCAATTGTGTGTTTGGTTACCAACCCCCTGTCTTTTCTGAGTCTGAGCCTGAAGTGTCGGTGCCCTCCGCCCATGCCCTAGTCCGCCGCTGCCGCCGCATCTGGGCAGCAGCCCGCCAGACACTAATCCGTCAAGGGGACAGAGTTAAGAGAGCAGCAGATCGCAGGAGGAGACCGGCTCCTGCCTATCAACCTGGCCAGCGGGTGTGGCTCGCGGCCAAGGAGCTGCCGTTGCAGGTGGAGTCCCGCAAACTGGCTCCACGCTTTGTTGGTCCATTCCCCATCTCTAAAATCATCAATCCAGCAGCCGTGCGCCTCCGTCTGCCCCGGTCCCTCAGAGTACATCCCACCTTCCATGTCAGCAAGATTAAGCCTGTCAAGGAGAGCGTCATGGTGCCGGCAACCAAGCCACCCCCGTCTCCCCGAATGGTCGAAGGGGGGCCTGTTTATGCCGTAAAAAAGCTGCTGGCAGTGCGCAATCGAGGTCGGGGCAGGCAGTTCCTTGTGGACTGGGAGGGGTATGGCCCAGAGGAACGACAGTGGGTCCCAGCCAGGTTCATCATGGACCCTGACCTCATTCGAGACTTTTATAAAGAACACCCTGAACAGCCTGGGCCGTCAGGTGTCGGCCCTAGAGGGGGGGGTACTGTCACACCGCGGTGAGTGTTTTGTCAAGTTGCGTTTTTGTCCTGTCTCTGTCTTGTCAATTCCTGTTTTATTTTGAAAAGTAACTCTCCTCTCGTTTCAGGTCACTTGCCCTTCCTCATGTGTCTCCAGTCTGATTGTCTTCCCTGATTCCCTGATTGTGTCCACCTGTTCCCCATTACCCTCATGTGCTTATAGTCTGTGTCTCCCCTTTGTCCTGTGCCAGTGTGTCATGTCTTTTGTCCGCACCACTAGCTCTGAACCACAGTATTGCCACAGTCATAGTCTTGTGAAATTGTTATTTTTCCTTAGCCCTCGTTAAGAGTGATTTTTTTGTTGGCCTTTTGCCCCTTTTTGCCTAGAGATCTCCTCAGTTTAGTTTTGGTATTTTTCTTAGTAACTCCCTCGTTTTTAGAGGCGCCTTTTGTTACCTGTAGCTCCGTTATTCTTGGACACAATAAAGACCTTGTTTTTTCTCAACTACTCTGCATCCGAGTCCTATTCCTGGGTTTCCCCCCCGTGTCACATACCTTTTTGCAGCTGTTTAGCATCTCTTTTTATTGTGTTTCTTTGGGATAATTTTGCATTACTTGTGTAGTTGTTAAGTGTAAATTTCCATTAGCGAACAATAATGTTGGTCAGCCTAAACAATTTTATAAATAGCAATAACATCTCAGTTTCTCTCAATAAACAACTACAACTCCAATCCTGATTGAGGTTTCTCTCTTAACCTTCTGGAGTCACCAATCACTTCAACATGATCAAATAACATGACTTCTTCATGACATCACAACATAAAAACCAAGCAGTGTCTTAACTTCCCTCTAAATTACTGGCTTAAAACTCCATGTCAGTTTCTGGTTGATGATGTTAGGTCAAGTAAAACCGGCAATAAGGTCAAATACATTTAGCATAAAAATACAAAAACAGATGTTAACCTTTTTTTTTTCTTTTTTTTTACCTCTTATGTGCAACCTGTGTCCACATTTGCAAGATTTAAAATTCTTCATTAAGCATGTTTGTGGTTTATAAGTAAAAGGAAACAATTTTCAAAAATCTGATGTTTTTTTATTTGTTTTTTTGTGTACAAATTGTTGATCCAGTAAGTCAAAGTGAAAAAATAATTATCAGGTCACAAAGGTGAGGTTGTGCTGGTAATAAAAAGATACCAACATGACGTGGTAAACATTGTTTTAAGTGTTATATACAGGCAGATTGAAAAGGATTCAAAAACGGACAAAATAGCCCCAGACTCCAGGGGCCGGATTCATAAAGCATTCTTAAGAAAAAAAGCTTCTTAAGTGCCACTTTTTTCTTAACTTTGCTCTTAAGACAAAATTTAAGAAGATTTGGTATTCATGAAGAAATTCTTATCTTTTCTTTAGTTTTTTCTTAACTTTCTTCTTAAGTTTTTTTTCCTAAGATAGAACTTGAGAACAAATGAGATTCTTGAAAACAAAGTTCTTAGATTTCTTCTCATGTTTCTTCACAACTTTAAGAGAAGCCCTCAGCAGTCTTAAATCAGTTACAGTGAAAAGATGTATTTACTTGAACAAATTTGTATGACAATTGACAATCAATTATTTGATTGCTTTAATATTGAGCTTAGCCCTAGACAATGTGTTAACACATTTTGTTCTTTGAAGTTGGTCAGAGTAGTTTTTTTGTGAATGTATCACATAAAGCTTATTTTGGCAGTTGACATATACTTGAAATGTCCTTTCAGTCTGTGTGACATGTGACACTATTCCTAGATTACACTACAATGTACTCTTAGTAAATCACAAAGGCAGTTGTTGTATTTGATACTACTTAATTAATGATCTAGTGATCTTAAGTTAAAAATCGAAGAACTTCCCAATAGAGAAAACTAAGACGTTCCTAAGACATACGGCAATTCTTAAGAAAAAATGGTGAATAGCATTTAAGAACATTCTTAGGAACATATTTTCTTAAGTTTTATCTTAGGAACACTTTTGTGAATCCGGCCCCAGAAGGTTAATGTGTCCATCTCTGTGTTTGTGGTGCATGTGTCAGCCATAGACTGTATATGTCAGCAGAGTGACTTGACAACTGTGTGAAAACAGCAGCACATGTTCTGACTCCGCCCATGCCATGGATTGAACCAATAGCGTGTTAGATCTCCACCCGGACGTCCCGCCCACACGGATGAATCAGGCAAACATGGCAGCTACAACCAACAGCAACTTAAACATGTCCGCGTCTATCGCTGGCGTTTTGAATGAAGAACACTGCCCTGAACACTTGCAGGTCTTAAAAACGTTCACTGCTGCATTACGGGACAAGGAATACAGGTACGGACCAAGTAGTTCACTGTGTTTTTGAAGGGAAACCGAGGGTGCTAACTCACCGGCTAAGCTAGCCTCAAGTTTCATTGACGCAAATAGATAACGGTGTTTTGGCTACTGTTACTCGTGTTTATTGTCCTTTCTTTGTAAATAAACAGCAAGGGGGAGTTAATTCACCACGAACCGCAATTTAAATATGTTTATTGTTCATTATACTGACATATATCAGCTGCTAATAACTCATTTCGTGTTGTCATTGCAGGAAAAAAAACACAGGTGTAGCTAATTACTAGGCCCAGCAACGGTAATATTATATTGCAGACCAGCTATAATTATTGATTATTTTTATAATATCGTCACCCTGTTGAAATAATCGCCTAACTCATTTTTTCAAGTTTTGCAGGAAACACAAAAAACTTTATTGATTATTTCAATCAAAAAGGATTTAACAAAGGATGGCTATTGGCATAGTAATAACATTGTGTGTAAATTATTTAACTTAAGAGAAATAAATGACTTAGGCAATTTTTTGAACATGCCTTTGCGACTTAAGCAAGATATGGTAGCATTTTATTTTGAAGCTGTCTACATAAGAGTCACACAAGCCTGTCAGAAACATGACATGACAAGTATCATGAGCATTAATGTTACTTCAAAGTGTCATTAATGTTCATGACATATCTAATGTCATGTTTATGACATGCTCATGTCACTCTTATGTAGACACCTTAGAGTAAAGTGTTACCAATATTAGTGCAAACAATAAAACATTGATAAACTAAACTGATATCTAAACAATGTCCCTCTAGCTCTTCTCTGCTGGGTTCTTATCTGATGCATATGAATGTGGCAAATTGTCAAAGAAGTGATGATCTTAAAGGGGTAAAATCACATGATCTGATCAACTGAGGATGTAGGCGATTCTACCATAGGTGGCTGGCGTCATAGAGATGGAGTCAAGGAGATGATTTTGGCAAAAAACAAAAACAATTTTGACAAAAAATGACTTGGGCGATTATTTTATCAGTGTGACTATATATGATATTTATTACTTACTATTCACTAAGGAAAATGGCTATTTTTTTACATCCCCTCTTAAAAATAATAAGCAGAGCAACACAACAATCAAAAAGTGCAGGAGTCAAAGTGAGGTGTAAAATAAATGAGTTTTATTTAACAGTGCTTCAACCAAAAAGGTGCAAATAAGGTTCACAAGCAGGTGGGAAGAATTGGGACAAGGTGATGGTGCTAATTAATTGAAATTTTGTGGATAAACGGATTTATCCACAAATAGTGTTTAGAAATAAATACATGTGTGGCACCAACCAATAACCCTGGTGTGCCTAACAGAAATTATCTATGTTATGTCCGGAACCCAACTTACTTAACGCCCAATCCACCTCTTATTTTCCATGGTTTTCTTGATAATAACCCAAATCATTATCAAGAAAACCATGGAAAATGTCTAGATATCAGCTCTTAAATTAAACTCTTATCAGCTATTTTTGTTGTTACCATTATGATTGTCCAAACAAATGTACCTTTAATAGTACTAGGCATTAAAATAAACAAAGTGAAGAAAACAAGGGTGGTCTTTATTACTTACTTATTCACTAAGAAAAATGGCTATTCAAATGTCTGCAAAGAAAAAAGGCTACTTAATCTTAAAATTTACAAATTTTCTTGTGGGTGGTCCCCAGAATTGTGTGCCAGTGTAATAAAGTACAGTAGAGTAATTTTCCTTGGCCACAGTGCCTAAAAAGACATCACAAAATCAGTTTGACATTGATAAAACTACCTGCCAGAATTAAAGTGCTAAAGAGCTTTTGTTGTAATTGCACTTTGCTGCACTTTAGCATTATGGTTCAGAAGCTTGATGGAGTCTGGAACAAGAGTTTCCTTTATTAAGAGCTTGCCTGATTTATGTTGTCTGTTTTATGACTGTGTGCTTGTACAGGTTTTGCATGCTGTAAAGTAACCATCCTTTATTTTTCTTTTTTTGTTGGTCATCTTTCTCATCCCAGAGATGCTGTGCAGGAGGAGGTGTTCTCCATTCTTCTGAAAGTCTTGTCCAGACTGTGTGATGAGCTTCAGGCTGCCAGCTGCGACAATCAGGACCTGCAGTCTGTCGCCCTGCAGCTGCAGTTGACTGCTGAGTGCTTCAGGGCTCAGAGGAACGCCTGCGTCCAGAGCACTCGCAACCAGAGTCTGCTCAGGTAAAGGGATGAGTCGATGGGAGAATATGAGACATACATTGCAATATCATAAACTGTATAATTGAATCTACACAGTATAAACATAAGTTACTAAATTGTAATTATTCCAATGCTAACGTATTAGATTGCATTATACATTTTCCTTCATGTTGTTGTGTCCACCTTCTTTGACAAAATAAACGTGCAAGGAAGCAACTAAATATACTGTGCAGCAAGTAAGAATAATACTTTTTTTCCCCTAGGGAACTTGGTTTCATTAATATATCAATTAAAATCCTGAGCTTCCTTCAGACCACACATTTGGAGAGCAGAGAAGGCATATTTGAACGTAAGTCTAAAATTAGATAATTGTATAAAAATGATTTCATATATATACATTATTGTGCAAAAGTCTTAGGCAAGTGTGAAAATTCTGTAAAATAAGAATGCTTTCAAAAATAGAAATGCTAATAGTTTTTTTTATCAATTAACAAAATGCAATGTGAGTGAACAGAAAAAACCCTAAATCAAATCAATATTTGGTATGACCACCCGTTGCCTTCAAACCAACATCAATTCTTCTAGGCATTTTTTCGCACCTGCCTAAGACTTTTGCACAGTACTATCTATCTATCTATCTATCTATCTATCTATAGATATATATATATATAAGCTTTTTGATACTGAGCTTTTTAAATATCATCCTCTCTGTTCCAGCTCTTCGTTGTGGAATCCAGTTCCTCGGCAACTTATCAGTTGGAAACCAAATATGTAAAGATGACATTTGGCAGCTCAGCTTCCCAAATCTTCTCCTGTAAGTTTTGTGTGTCACAATCGAAGCTATGTTTTTTAACACAGTAAGAAACACTGTCAGATAAAACCTTTCAGTTTCACAGTATGTTTATTTACTGCTGGCCTGTCTCTTCCACACTGAATACAGAATTGATCTGAGTTGACACTCAGCCCTTTGCTTTTTACACTAATAAACATTCAGTATCAGTATTTTATTTGTGAAAGCTTTATCACAGACCTTTGGAAGCAAGTGTTTGTCCTCACATTGAGCCAATCCAAACATTTGTGAACAGGCAGCTGCTCAGTGTTGATGATGAGAAGGCAGTAAACTATGCCTCTATGGTGCTCCACACATGTCTGGATGAAGCCAAGGTGGATGAGCTGTCTGATCCGCAGAACATCCAGCTGGCACGCAGGGTGATTGAGCTCTGCAGGACCCAACCTGACCTTGACTGGACGTAAGTGCATCTGTGTTGATGTGTGTAAAGAATCTATATATGTTGGGACAGTTTTAATTTGGTGTTTTTTATTTTACAGGGTTATCATTGCTACCCAGTATTTTCTCAAGTCTTCAGCTCTAGTGGAGAACATGTACTCTGGGATGTCTCACCGTGAAAGGTAATTTACTTTTGAAATAGTGACAGACAATAAATGTCACCTTACATTACACAGAAACTGATCTTTTTTATAAACACCGCCCCATCAAACCTCTAATAAAAGAATGTTCTCATACTGCAGAATAACCTGTTGTATGCAAGTTGATGAAAAGCTAATACTACATATCGGGGACCACTACAACCCTGATTCCAGAAATTAATATCTACAAAAAAACGAAACTTTGCCAGTTATAGAATTAGATGTGTACATATTATATATTGTAGTTATGTACGTAAGCACACCTTGCACAGGCTAAATATATGACACATTTTTATGTGTTTATTATTATTATTATTATTATTATTACTACTATATGCCGTTATTATGCAGGTGTTATAATTATTATTACTATTCTGTATTATATCATACACCATATTTACTGTACTATTATTATTATATTATTATTTACTGTTTATACTGTTCAGTAACAATAACACTTCCATCATATCATCAGTATCATTATCACCATCCTGCCACTGCTCCTTATTTACCTATATATTTATCTTGTGTTTTTTAAGTGTCCTTGTCCTATTCCTATATTATTCCATTGTATCGTTTTTATTGTATTCAAATACCGGACTGCTATGACAACCTAATTTCCCCTTAGGGAAAAAAAAAGTAATCTATCTATCTATTTTCACAGTGTCCCAATGATTTGGGATTTAGGTTTGTACCTAATGGAGATAGATTAATAGAGAGGAATATTAATGTGGAATACTAAAAGGTACTATAGATATGTCATAGATGTGTGTGTTTTGTGTTTCAGAATTACTCTATTAGAGCTGCTCTCAGCCCAGCTCCAAGAGAAGGACTCGGAGGAGTGTGGTATCCCTGCCAGTGTGGCTCGCTTCCTGGCCAGTTCCTTCCAGGAAGGTTGTGGGGCTGTGCTGACCCTCGCCACTGGCTCCGCTTCCAGTGATGATGAGGTAGAGATAGTAAACCTGACTGATCTATGTAAACACAGAGAAGTGTGTTTAACAGGCTTGTGAAACTGGTGCTGGTATTGTGTTACTTCCCTTATGAACTGTGTAAACTGTGTGTAACATTAAAAAAAAACTTTTTTTCAGTTGTATGTCTGACGAATACCCTCCCTAACATTATCTCACATCCAACATCTTCTCCTCATGTGACCCACATCTTGGTTGCAATCCCCTGCAGGTCCTGCAGGAGGCACTGACAGTGATCAGTCTGCTGGACGTGCTGTGTGAGATGACCTCTGACCACAGGCAGTTCATGTTCCTCCAGGACCATCCTGGCCTTCTGGTGACCACTGCTGGTAAATTAAAACATACACTCACACAACCTGTCTGGCCGGGTCCACAACTGGAGTACCGTCTGTGTACCAAAGATGCTATCCCCATCAAATCACAGATAGAAAACAAATCATATTTCCTGCATACAACCCTACCTTATATTGACAAGCAATAAAACACTGCAGAGGTCATATATATAAATAAGTTTAACACAAATCACTGTACTTGGTATTTAAACACTGTGTCTGGAGTCAGTTAAATGTCTCTATTTACATTTTACGTTTGCCCTCTCACTTCTCACACTTTACATCTTCTCTGCAGAGCTCCTGGGGCAGGTGCATGCTGTCGGGAAGGCTAGTAAGAATATTTTCAGTGCTGCTCAGAATTTCTCTTCCTTCAGTGGAGATGAAGACTCCTATTCTCCCGTCATCAGCTTCAAGGCCCACCTCATTCGGCTGATTGGAAACCTCTGCTACAGCAATACCAACAACCAGAACAAGGTCTGTTGAATGGATGATGAATGGATGGATGAAAGAACTGGTTCAGTTGGTCTGGGTCAGGTTGTTTTACTTGCGTATTACAAACAAACCAAGAGCGGTAAACACAGTCATTTGGACTAACAGATTAATGATTCATTAGACGTTTTTTTGTGCCTGCATCATCAAACTTACGTGGACCCACGAGACATGGAGAAAAGAGATTCCAGTGGCTGACAGCAGGTCAGATCACACTTCTTGTAATGTGCAGACATTTTGGTGTGGCTAGATAATCTTGCAGAAAGATATATGCTTCTCATACGTCTTGCTTACAAGACTGTGTCCTTGACAGTTCACCATCAGCAGATGGGCTCAACAGTAATTTAGTCGTGTAAATTCATGCTAAAACCACATACCTACAATCATAAAATTCTGTGGTTGGTCCTTTTGGTTTCACACCAGAAACGAGTCTCACCAAAGTTTGCTCAAAAGCAGACAGAGAAGGAGACAAGTCTCCTTCTATAGGAGACTTGTCTCCTTCTAGTCCACAAAAGAGTTTGACAGCTTTCAAACTAACCATTTAAAAAACCCCTCAACCAAACAGGTTAGGTGTGAAAGAACTCTAATAAACTGATCGCTGATATTTAAAAAAAATGCATTGGCAACCTTAAACTACACCAAAAATCTAATAACTTGTTATTGCACTGAACAGCCTACAGATGGGTGGAAAAGAGTGAATGGATATTTTTGTGAATTCATATGCTTAGTGTTAAATACTAGACATAGAACATAACGCCCAAATTACTGTTGTTAAAGGCACAATGAGTAGGATTTTCCTAAAAACAGTGTATAGACTGATACAAAAATATAACTTCTGACCCACTATAAGTTTGTGTAGTCTCTATATCTGCAGAGGTCCTGCCCTCTCTCTATTTTCTATTTTCCTTCTTTTTTGTGTTGGAGAAGTTTGTTGGGTGTCAGTCTTTGGGCACTGGGTGTGTAGCCCCCAGCCACAGCCGGCGGGACTCTCAAATAGATAAAAATGCTTTGACCAGGTGCCAAATCATAAGCATGAATTTGAGGGGAAGCTACGAAATGCAGGACACAGCATCGAAAAAATGCAGCAAGGAGGCAAAATACCGACCACAAAAAGCTAGTGAATCTGCGTTTGTCTTTCACCTGTTGGTGAGCACCGCGGCCAGGGGGCAGGTGCGTCAGGTGTCATTAGGATGGACAAATCGTTCTCATTGTGCCAAAAAATGCATTGAAGGCAGATTTCCTGTGCAGGTCAGGAAATGAGGAAAAATATTTTTTATTTGATTCAGTTCAGTTCTTTGATGTACAAACATGCACAAAACCAACTTTTCTGCAGCTCTAAACTCCTTGCTGTTACACATGTTGACTTGTTGTTGATATCATATCTAGCATAGACATCTGCCACGAAAAATGTGAGGGGAAATTCACATGGTTCTTCTTCACATTTTTCACATGTGAAAATGTGAAGAAGTTAAAACCTGGAGAAAGTATGGATTTAGAAAAGGAACCTACCTAGAATGAGATTATTAGTTTTCAGTTTCTTTGGTATTGTGAGCCTTTTAGTGAGCATTCTTTCTCAGTTTAACAGAGTGGGGTCATAGGTCGAGAAGAGAATTAGATGTTTGGGAGGCTAACCCCAACTTGCTTTGACAGACCTGTCTCTACCCCAAATTAGCAAGTTTGGAGTTTAGAGTCTAGAAGTGGACTGTTGTGTCAAACCACACGTCTCCTGAGGACTGTGGGCTGCAAATGAGTGTGATGTCTAATAAAGCCTGAGGCCGTGTGTTCCTGCGCCTGCAGGCTCACGAGTTCTTTCAACACAACAACTCGGTTTTGCACTGAAATGTGAAACATTTCCTCCCTCGCTTTGGTGATTTTATCAGTTCCCCTCCATCGCCATCTGTCAGCATCTCACTATTAACATAAAGCACAGATAGATAACAAAGCGGGTTGGGAGGAGTTGGCCTCTATCTGTGGCACATTATAGACTCAGTCCTACTTAATAGAAACAGATTTGTGGAATGCTTGTGGGATGGCCACCCTCAGTTGGCCTCTCCATAATATTTATGGATGCTGATCTGTGGTCTGTCAGTGGTTTGAAATCACCCCATATCTGTTTTCACTAAGATCTCTTCCAGTAAACCAAATGTCATTCTGTTCACCTTTGGGAGAGGTTGTAATTTAAGATGCATGCAAAGCGTTGAACTGCGTGCACCGGACTCAAGTCGGCGTCCAGTCGCTTGTTATTCATCTCTTTATTGGTTTGGACATAATGTAAGCAACTTCAGACAATCATTTTTGAAAGTGGAAAATCAGACCTGGGTGCTTGTTCTAGTCAGCGACTTTGTTTCTTCGACAGTTTAAATGACATTTCCATTTTCTGCAACTCAGCACTTTGTGTCGTTCTGGAGCATGTTTGGAGGGTAACCACAACGGCAAGAACAGCAAGCAAAGACAATAATTAAGCCTATAGAATCAGACACATGATACAGAGCAGATCACCCTGTTGTGACGGCTTTCGACTAACCCACAACCACACTGCTGCTTTTGCATGAAAGTGAGGCTCTGCTAAGGACAGGGACACTTAGGTTGAATACATTTCTTGTCTTCAAATGAATTTGAATTTAATTTGTGTGTGTAAGTTGTCAAAAGAAAGCTTGGTTCAAGAACTGGTGTTGCATTCTGATAACTTTTGGAAGGTGAAAACAGAAATGTTTACCAGTCGATTGCTGAACTTGTTTCCTCAGGTGAGAGAACTGGAAGGAATCCCCCTCATCTTGGACAACTGCAACATTGACAGCAACAACCCATGTATCCTTTTTGTTGACATAATTTGATGGTGTGGAAATACAAACCCATCTGTGTTTATGTACATATATATCAAGTTTATCTAAATCATTGTTCGTATTTATGCCCAGAATTCATGTTCATGTTTATGTATCTTATGCTGGCACTTTAAAATTAAATTTGGCTTGTTTGCATAGGAAAGCTGTGGGGGTTTACAACCAAACATAAGTGTTGCATCAAGCTTTGATTGCTACAGTGTGTGTTGGCTGGTCAGCCAAATCTGTTTACATATTTTAACAGTGTTCACCACCTCTCAGTAGACCTGTTGGTGCAGCTGTTCAACAGCTAACAGTAACACTAACTAACACTAAAGCCTCTGTTTACGGCACACTGCCCCTCTGAACTTCACACAGGTGATCATCTCACATATCTTTCCCTTTTTAATTCGCTAGTTCAGGTTACGGCTGACAGAAGGCTCGTAGCACCTTATAATGTAATAATTACCTGATAATGTATTAACGCCTGAAAATGTAATAAAACCCACTAAAGTAATAATTTCACCAATAATGTAATAAAATATCCTGACTGATATTGTAATAACATTTTACCAATAATGTAATACTTTATTACATTATGTAATATAATATATAATAATAATGTAATACTTTATTACATTATTGGGAATTTATTACATTTTCAGGAAATTGTTTTGCTGGTTTTGTGGTTGTTTTCATGAGGTCGTGATTTGTTGGAAGTCTGTGAAGAGGTACGTTTAGGGAAGAGTTACGTGTGGGCTCTCCAGTGCTGCTCAGAAGCTTAATTTTCATCAGTCAGTATATTTTATTACATGATTGGGTTTTGTTACATATTTGATCGAGTTAAGTGCAAATTTTATTACATTTTCAGGAAATTATAACATTATTCTAGGGTGCTACAAGGCAGCATATGGGGTATCATTTGTTTGTGAAAATCTTGATATTTGTTTGGAGACGATGACCTCGCTAGTCTTCGTGTTTAACCCACTGTCAAATTATATTTTCTGTTTGTCAACCAATGTTATTAACTTTGAATCCAGCTAGCGTAACATTAGCATTCTGGCTAAGTCTTTCTTATTGCCAAGTCGTAATTAAGGTTCATCCTGTTGACTGGAATAGTGAGCAAAGTTTTCAATTCATGAGAACCTTATGGGATGGTAATGACTGTTCCAGGTATTAGTCAAACCCTCGGGTGTTACCAGGTAAATTGAAGTGTAACGATAAACTATAGGAATATTGTATCGACGTTTTAGTTGTATAACCATATTAGAGCATAATAAGTACATCCTTCTCCACAGCAATGTATTTTTAAATCTTGTGAATATTAAACATTGGAATTGAAATGTGGAAATAAAACCTAAATAAATAAACTACAACCAAAACATGTAAAATAGACTTTCAGGCTCTGTTAACAAAACATTACAATGAGATAATCATTATGTATTATTTTATTTTATTACCAAAATAACAAACAGCTGGAATTGCTGCCTGGGAAATATAGTTCTTTTTGGCAATTTGTGCTGCCTGTCAAACATTTGCAGCTTTACTTTAAACACAACACAAGAAAGCACAAAAAGTCACCATGTAAACGACAATATATTGAGTCCAGAAAAAAACTATCGTGTCCATTTTTATATATCGAACGATAAGTCGATATAGTAATTATCGTGACAGGCCTAATTATCCCTTATCTGATCTACATTTGACAACACTCCAATTTTTATTTTATTTGAAGTTCACTTCCTATAACTGAGCTCCGACCCCTGAGTCACTCCCAGCTCCCTGTTCCTGCTACCAGCTGGTATTAGCTGGTGAGGGCTTCGTGCCAGATTGTCTTTAACCATGTCAATAGTTTGAGCCGAGCCTTTGTCCTTGTGACCCTTTCATGTAGGTGTCAGCATTTGTTTCTGTTCAGAAAAAGATTGACAAAGGAAAAAAAATGTTTATAGATTTATGCGGGAAACTTGAGAGGAGTGAGCTGAGAATGTTTTGTATCAAAACATAACTTGTCTGCGAAAGTCGTTTGTTTGTTGGGCCATGTGCGTACTCAGCAACCTAAGGCAAATACCAGGCACTCGTGAGTTTGACATCCTGAGTTTGACATTAAAAATGTTTGGCCTGTGTTGCATGTACCACTGTTAACCTCTCTACCATTCAACCTTGAGACGTGACAAAAAAACTGGCGCCTGAGCTATTAGGATTTTAATTTAGCTATATTATTGGGTTTTAAAATATCACAATTTGTTTGTTGTTCCCATTTCTTTCAACTGGTGCTGGAAAACATGCTGAAAAGATAATAACGAGGAAATAAATTCTGATCAATCAATCAATCAATCAATCAATCAATCAGACTTTATTTGTATAGCACTTTTCATACAAACGGAAATGTAACACAAAGTGCTTCAAATGAAAAAGGAAAAAAAAGATTATTAATAATAATAATAATAATAATAATAATAATAATAATAAAACACCTTTAGAAATGAAGTAGATAGAATAAATAAAAATAAAGTAAGATAAAATAAAACATAATAAAAACAAAAATAACTAATAATAAAAAGTAAAAGCGCTAGATAAAAATGTGAAAATAATAAATAATTAAAATGTAGAGCATGATAAAATATAAATGTATAAAAATAGACATATTTGATATAATTGATTGATATAATAATATCAAATAAATAAAAGAGAAGATGTTGTAACACTAAGATGCATGAGCAGAAAAATATTTAAAAAAGGTTCAAATAAAAGCCAAATTAAAAAGATAAGTCTTAAGATGGCCCTTAAAAATATGAACGCTCTCTGATGCCCTCAGGTCTTGATGATGTTCCTGATGTTCCTGTCCTTAACTGGAGACCTCTAGTTATCAGCCAGTGGGCCATCTTCACCATCAGGAACCTCCTAGAACACAACACGCAGAACCAGGAGCAGGTCGCGGCCCTGGAACGCCGCGGCACCGCCGACTACTCTGCGCTCAGGGAGTTGGGTTTCCTGGTGGAGGAGCGAGATGGAAGCTTGCTGCTCAAAACTGTGAGGAAAGACTCTTGAAAACCTCAGAGGAACAGCTCGGAGAAAGGAGGCCGTCAACTGGCAAGCAGGTTTTCATGTGACGTAATAAAGTACATGTGCACACGCATACACTCGTATGAACATGTACTCTAGTTGTGCTACAATCCTCATTAATATTATACATAAGCTTCATCTGCAGGTCAATTACCTATCTACTAATAAGCATATAAATGTTGTGCCTGTCCAGTGTAACTGACAGCCACACTGCCTATAATTAAGATTTAAAAAACGCTCAAGAATTTCCATCAGAGAAGTATGTATAAATTACTTTTCTACCTCAGTAATGCTTGCACTCATGCCCAGATGGGGCTTAAGGTATTCTTGATAAACAAAAGGCCCATGGGGTCCCCCTGTTGTAAAAGCAGAGGTCAAGACATCAGGAGCTCTTGTTTTGTCTTAACCCGAGTCTGGGAAATGAAGAGTTTGGGAGAGGTCGAGCACATGCTGGTACCTTTTGGCAGAGCTGATGCTGTGTGCTTTAATCCAAAGACAAAGAGCACCACAGTGTCTGGGCTTTTCACTTTCCACAGACACTGATGCTACCAGCAGGGGTTGGGGTTTAATCCCAGGCCCATAGTGACTTCTGCAGTAACCGCGAAACAGAGAATGACCAAAACATGATGTAATCAACCCCCTCGCCGCCTTACCTACTTAAATGCAGTGTCGTTGCCAGAGGGACATTTAAACGCCTAAAACAATCTCTCATTCCTTCATATTAACATAATAATCCAAGAACATCTAGGTGCCTAATGCAATACTAAAACTAATGATGTCTGACGCTATGCATGTTTTGTAATTTTAAAACAATGCCCAGTATACAGCATGAGTTTCCCACTGTATCTCTGCTTCTTGTATTAAGGCTATATACATAGAATTTCATCTTATTCCTCATCTTATTCTTTTTTTCATCCTATTGCACTGAATATATATATATATATATATATATATATATATATATATATATATATATATATATATATATATATATATATATATATATATATATATATATATATATATATATATATAAATAAAAGGATCAGGTCTTATGGCATGCTTTATAGATTATTAACCATCGTCACACTCACAATATTGAGATCATGTTTTACACCTCAGGTCAGTGCTTCCCAACCTTTGTGGTCTGTACCCCTTCATTTAACATATTTAATACAATTGAATGGTCAATATAATATTTCAGTTTGCTTTGATCTGCTTTTGGTTCCCTCAGCAATCCTACTACTACTACTACTACTATTACTACTACTACTACTACTAGTACATCTCAGAGTGAAGCTAAATGTTTAAGGGTTTATTCAAGTTAACAATTACAATTTTTTCACATTACTGCTTCTTGGAGCTCTGAGCATGCTACAGTCATGGAAAAAAAATACTAAACCACCCTTGTTTTCTTCAATTTCTTGTTCATTTTCTTCATCACAAAATAGCTGATAAGAGTTTAATTTAAGAACAACAAATGTACCTTTAGTTGTTCCAGGTATTAAAATGAACAAAAAAATTGAAGAAAAGGGTGGTCTAATAATGTTTTCCATGACTGTATATTTGAGTTTTAGCTGACTACGTAGACTTTCTTTCTTGACTGAAAACTGAACTTACTTTTTACCTGTATGATTGGTTTTCTTTTCCTTTGTTAAGCAATTATACATTTTTAAGCGTTTATTCAAGCTAATGCTTCAACTGGTTTTCCATTACTTTCAGCTAACTATTGTAACCAATATACTTTTACCTATCCATTTCAGTCCTTTAGCTAACAATAGTTAATCAATTAATGATACTTTCAGCTGCTTGTGGAATCCCTTAAGTTAACAATTTCAACTATTTTCTCTACTTTTAGCTTGTGATTTGAATGAATGTTTTATGAATTACTTTCAGCTACTTCTTTTAAAAAATGTTTTTACCATTTATTCTTAACTTTAAGCTACCTGTTTAAACGTCTGTGCACTCTTGCATTACTGCAACATGTACTGTTCAGGTGTTAGAGCTATTTTTAGAAATTAGTTAAGCTTGACCAGGCTGCATAGACTTTCTTAGAGATTCAGTGAAAACCGTACAGTTGTAGTTTTGCGTGTGTGTGCTTCTCCTTTTGATAAGTGATACTGGATGAGTAGACGATGGATGAGAGCATACTGAAAGTGTATCCAAAGAGTGAATGAATTAATGAATGAGCGAGTGAATCAGACCAGAAGCATTAGTTTGCAGAATGACATCCCTCCCTGCTCCTCCTGTTGCTGGATAAGCTGAACAGTCCTGACACCTCAACAATGCAGTGCTTTACTGGCCTGCTCACACCCTGCTCCACCCTGTTTGCTCTGCCTCTGATTTTTAATGACAAAATGTATTGAAACAATCGGCTGGACTCTCCCCTCAATCCGCCGGCATAGTGAAGGGAGCTTATGCGGTTCCGGTCCCCAGGATTTCAGACAGCTAACAAAACAGCTGTTAATTGCGCTCGACTGGCTGGCTGCAATGCTTTTCAGCCCCACAGGAAAGAGGCTGTGCGAGTCAGCCGGGCTGAATGAGGTGGCATGGCCACGGCCGCTTGTTCACCTCCTAACACATTAGTACCACATCAGTCAAGGCCACAAGTTCTTGTGTTTCCCATATCAGCATTTTATACCAGAGGCCTCTACTATATTGTATTTGTGCCTTCTGGTTTGATATTCGCCTTCAGGAAAAATACACTCTGTCAGTTAAGTATATGCTTCATGTTTGGGTCAAATAATATGTTTATTTATTGCTTAATAAAGTATTGTGTGTGACAAACAACTTTTTTTTGGTAATGATTTTAATAAGGGCCAATAAAGGCCAGATGTGACATAAAACTCGAGGCATTAAAAGGATGCTCAAATTTTATTGGTAAAAAAGAAAAAAAACACAACTGCCCATGTTTGTAAGTGATGCAGACTTTGATTTCGCCACAGAACAAATAAATTAGTTGTATTTGAAGTTACAACTATTCTTTTAGGAAGCAGTGAGTTGATCCTAGTGACTGAAAGGGCTATAAAGACAACTGGAAACACAGAAATCTCTTCGATCTAAAGCTGCACAAGTAGTTGGTTGCTGATGCTTTCAACAGTGGTTCCCACAAAATTTCCTTGACTTTCCAACACTTGATGAATCACACTTTTTTATTTTTTATTTTATGAGCTATAGTAATGGAAAAAATGATTAGACCACCATTGTTTTCAATTTCTTGCTCATTTTAATGCCTGGTACAACTAAAGGTACATTTGTTTGGACAAATATAATGATAACAACAAAAATAGCTGATAAAAGTTTAACTTAAGAGCTGATCTCTAAACATTTTCCATGGTTTTATTGATGAGAACCAAAATCATTATCAAGAAAACCATTAAAATGAGCATTAAAATGAACAAGAAATTGAAGAAAAAGGGTGGTTTAATAATGTTTTCCATGACTGTACGTTGAATTGTGAAGGCATCGAGATGTACAATCTGGGCTACTTTGATAAAACACGTGGAGTATTTACAATTTAGGATCAAAAAAACATAAATTCCAAATAATTTATAGCTCTCAAATCTGAATACAATGACATTAGAAAACACTTGTAAATAGTGACTTTCTTTTCCATCTATAAATGACATAAAGTGCCACGTTCCTCATATAAAAATATACTCTTCAAATTGTTTTGTAAGTTATATAAAGCCTAAATAAACATTTCTGAATACATTAAGGGTGCTGTCCAAAAATAGCTTTGAGGCCTTTGATCCTCTCATACCCCCTTCTGTGTGGTTAAGGCACATGCCATCCACCCAGGCAGGCCTAAACCGCGCTGGAAGGCCTTGTGTAAGCAGAGGCCATCATGTGGAATTCCACGTCTCTGCCGTTCATGGGAATGTTGGATGTATCTGAACCTGATTGCACCTCTATGGAGTTCCAATGAGGCTTACATGCTTTTCTCAGAAGTCAAGAGCCCTCTGAAAACAAAATAATGAACACGGTCAGGATGGAAAGTGCTGTTCAAACTGACAAGTTGGATGCTTAAAATAGTTTGGGAGTATTTTCTGCCTCTTTGGTTCTTGGCGTAACAAAGGGGGTTCGAGAGGGGAATTTGTCCATGAGAGAGATGTCAGCACAGCACTCAACAGCACAACTCACTGATGTCCCGTGAAAAAGAGAAAGAAATGTGGCTATGTGAGTGCAAAAGAAAAATAACTAATCTATAACAAAATACGCCACTGACAACTGGAAATGGATACAAATTGGCAGAGAATTAGTGGCTGTAAATGCTACTAAAAATCGGTTACTCCCATCATGAAATGTATCAGTAGCAATTGAAGATCGTAAAAGAGAGGAATACTGTTTGCTATCCATCCTATAAGACTAGGTTTGAAAGATATTTTTACATAAATAATTTTGTTTTATTTTCAGTGTTCAAACAGAATACAGTGTGAGCGTACAGTTAAAAGTATTCCACTGCCATCTTTCAATCTTCATCAGGAGCCTGTCTTCTGTCACGGCAGTCTGAAGCGCTTGAAGCATTTCCAGTTAGCTTATTACAAAAGTCTTTTTAACATCCAACAATAGTCCTTGTTGTTTTTCCTCTCGTATGTGATATCTGTGAGCTACACCTCTGCAAGATGTCGTCTTCCAAATATTGCTTTGCTGGAGGCAAAAAAAGAACATCAAATCCTTTCAGCTGCAACATGTTTGCATCATGTCACAGTTTGGTACCAGCGCGCAAAAAAAAGAATCACTCATGTCTCTTTTTTTCCCTCCAAACCTCATGTTTCTTTCTTTAAAGAGTTTCCAAAATAGGATGTAAAAATGTGCAAATTGTTGAATAAATACTTCCAAGTCCTTCACTTCAAATTCCACTTTGTCATAACCTTCAACCACTGTCTGTTTTCTCCAGCTTCCAGAGCCTACCACTTCCTCTTTCTCTACTTGCAGGTAAAAACTTCTGATCTCTCGCTGCATGTGTTGCACTTGACAAAACAGCACCAGTGGAACTTGCAGTTGCACTGCCAGATGCGTGTGTAATGGTGCGTGTTGTACCCCCGGCCGCAGCACATCAAATTACAACCGTCCGTGTAGGTCGAGGTGCCGTTGCACAGTCTTCCCCGTGTCCCTGTGCTTCCTGTCGATGTGTCCTCCTCACAGTAGTTGGGCGAACGCTCCAGGTACACCAGGTCTGTGTCCGTGGGCTTCTGGTAGCCTCGAGCCTCTTTGAGTCGTAGGAAGGAGGGTTGGCGGAGGCGCGAGGCCCGGACCGGCTCCACTTGAACTGCTCCGCTGTATCGTTCCTTCAGCAGGTAACCGATCTCTCTGAACTGGGGCAGGGTGATCCAGCAAGTCTTAGTGGTGCAGGAACCAGACACGCCGTGACACTTACACTCCAGCTTCATCCTCTCCTCTAGGATCTGATCAAACAGAGAGCAGAAATTAGGTCTGTATGACTTAGAAGAGATACTTTGGACTTTTTGAAGTGAGGTTGTATGAGCTACATATCCATAGTTGGTGTATTAACAACTGGCCTGAAAGCTGAGCAATGTAGTGCTGTGGACAGGGGCAGCAGTAAAAATATTTGCTTTTCTTCAAAGCCACCAGACTCCATTGACAAGAACTGTAATTTTGCCTCACAGAACACGGGGGAGATTCTACCAAAGACTCCAGCAGGGGGCGCTGACAGCGGCTGCAGAAGTATTTGGGTCCATTCATTGCAATACAAAATGAGAAAACTTCTCACTTGATTTTTTACCTCAAAATTTTTTGGTCTCAATCACTAGTAAAAGATCTTCAGGACAATTTGATGGTAATAGTTCAAATAATGGCCCAATTTAGGAGAAAATAGAAGATAAAGAATCATATGAATTGGGGCATGGCTACCTTTGATTGACAGGTACTAACAAGGTGAGAGAAGAAAAGCAATGCGTATCCAAGGCAACGTGTTAATGAAGTTATAAATATATATAAAAAAAGGATGTTTACCAGTTTGGTGCCATAACTTTGACCCTTTCACTGTATTTTTACTTTATGACAGTTTATTTGAACGTTTTGTTCATTAAAATGTCTTGTTCAGCGTTTGGTTGGACTAACAGACACCCCAAGGAGTCGCTGTTCACTTTTCTTAGGTAAGTAACGAAAATTTTGTTTTTGTTTTTTTGCCAAAACTAACATCCTACTTAATGCTACAGTTAATGATAACATTAATCAGTCAGGTTGAGGTGTAGAGCGGCGTGTAGTCAGTGTCGTCAGATCCATCTCGCTCCTCCACAGACCAAATACGGTCTGCTTGCGGGTTCTGAAAAAAAGATGGCGACGAGTGTAATGCTGAACTTGATGCCTCAAACGGGCCACAAACCAACGGGTGATGTTATGGTCACTACGTCCATTATTTATACAGTCTATGATCTGAACTAACCCTTTAAAACACCAAAATAACACAAACAAACTAAATGATTGAGGCAGCAGTAGACCAGAAACTGTGTTCTGAAAGGTAAAATGACTGTTTTTGTCAAAGGAGTCTGGTGGCATTGCAGAGAGCATAGATAACAGAAACAGAAAGGATTGTCTGGGGGCATGCCAACCGCCTTCTTGTGTAGGTAATACAATGATTATGGACGTCATACAACCAAAAGTAAACTACCCCTTTAAGAGTTAAAAATATATGCTGTGTGGTTAATACATAAATGTTCCTTTTACACAAGTCCATAGCTTAAATTTGCAACAGTTAATAGCAATAGCGATCACATAACCATCAAATCCGTCTCTTTTGGTAAGCTGGGCTTTCTGCGGACACTTCAACTTTCAGCACTCCAACCAGGATGCCAACTTTATGTCAAAAACCTGGGGAAAATAGCTCATAGCCCAAGACTGTACTCTCTAATTAACTTTACCTTTCTTCAGACCACATAATGGCGTGACAGCCCGAGAACACTGACAAAGCTGTTGTGCAACTGAACACATATAGAATTACATTGTGGTTTGAGCCAGATTTATAAAACAATGCCATACAAATATTTTCAGATGACAAAAATGACAGGTGAATGTTTGCCCTTGTAACTGAGCTTGATGTTAATATGAACAAGATTACTGTCACATTTTCTTTATGAGACAGTGTGATTTTTTTTTAGGTTTATCACTGGAACATTTAGTAACTTGGGTGTCCAGAGCTCTAATCAAATGAGTGACTTCCCCTTTTTGGCTATCACATTCTGGGGGAGTTTGCTCCTGACTTTGGTTGCTTCAGTGTATGCGGTGGTGCAGGAAACACGGTCTTTGGTGCTGCCACTGAGAAAGGAAGAGAGAGAGACTTGCAATAATATCCTCTATCCTCACTTAATGCGTAGTAATTCAATGAATGGACTGTTGGGCTGTGGCACGACTCCATTTTGGCAGCTGCATCTGCCAAGTTTTGCATTGCTGTCACACATACACACTCCCACTCTAGTGTACAGGAGCTCTGTTAAATCATTTCTGCACTCGTACAGTTTAGGGCTGATACAATTATAGTAATGATGCAAATACAAATGCTTCAGAATCATGGACAGTCTGTCAATTTATGCATCTTTCTCCTTGGACATATCTGACATGTATTCCTGCTGGTGTATGGTGTTGTACAGTGGTGGAAATTACCAAATCTCACACTGTGAAATTATAAGTAAAAGTCCTGCATTCAGAACTGTCTTCAGTAAAAATACAAAGGTATCAGCATCAAAATGTTCTTAAAGTATCAAAATGAAAAGTACTCGTTATGCATAGTGGACCCACTCAGATTGTTATATACATCTTAAATATATTATTAGATTATTTGTGTTGATGCATTAATGTAAGTGCTTTAATTGTGTAAAGACAGGGCTCATTTTCACTACTTAATATACTGTTATGAGGTTTAATTAAAAAAAAAAGTCTAATCAATTTTAATGTATCATGTTTTTATGTTAAATCTTGACGTGAAAAGTAACTAAAGCTGTCAGCTAAATGTAGTGGAGTAAAAAGTACAATATTTGCCTCAAAATGTAGTGGAGTAGAAGTATAAAGTTGCATAAAATGAAAATACTCAAGTAACGTGCAAGTACTTCAAAACTACTCAAGTACAGTACTTGAGTAAATGTACTTAGTTACTTTCCACCACTGGTGTCGTATGTTTTCATCAGTGAACCTCAAAATTAGATGAGATGGATTTGGACCTTTCATTCTTTTTCTTACGTTACCTTTCGCCCTGCTTCATTGTTGTGCAGGTTCATGAGGCGTCGGGCATTTTTCTTGATCTCCCGGGCGTCCACAAATCGTCGCGAGAACTCCACTCCGTACTTGACGTCGGCCGAGCAGCCTCCCCACTTCCAGCCCTCCTCTTGGTCGTGGTAGCCCTGCTTCTCACGATCACAGCCGCATTGGCTGAGGTTGCCTTGGCTGCAGGCTGTGGTCACTGCGTGGGCAACTCCGGCTGCGGTGATGGCATAAGTGAATGCTGCCTCCCTGCTGCCTGAAGAGAAAAGAGCAGAATCTGAATAAATTTGAGGCTGAATACATTGTAGCACGTAGCAACACAAGTTCTCTCATTTAAATTGCGTAGGTTTTCCATGTACTTGAATCAGTAATTGCTGTACTTTCCTCAGAGAGGCAACATTTGCATGCCAATCAAACAGTTATGCTGCTATGGCACAAGAAGGAGGATTTAGTTTGTTTGACTTGCTTCCTTTGTGAAGGAATGTGTTAAATTAAAGAAACACTGCACCCATTTCACACATGAATTGCAGCCTTCTTGTCATGAGAAGTTCTACTCAGACCCAATCCCAATGTCCCCCCTTAGGGCCAGAAGCTCTGAACCCTAACAGACTTAACTCACTTGGTAAGTGTTTGAGACTGGAAGGGCTGGAAATAGTATAAATAGGAATGGGAGAACACTTTGTGATGATATATCATGTTACCTTGATGACGCCAAAACACGTTGCGTACAGTTGTGGGTTTGGGATTTTTTATTTGCCTTTTTCATGGCCAAAGGATTAAACGGTCAAAATCAATCCCTGATTTCTATGTCTTCCAGGCTCTGTAGACTCTTTCCAGAGTAGATGACATGTAATTGTCAGATACTTGTTACTTGTTTGTGTCAAAATGGCATACTTTAACTAAATGAAAATAAATAGTTGATGGGTAAACTAGTTTATGTAATGCAGCCATATGCTTGTGTTCCTCTGATTAATTTGTTTTATATGTACCACCTTAAGTCCTTGCCAGGCTTTACACCCATCTGCCAGTCTGCCTTGTTTACTTCTTTTCTTTCTGCGCTAAGCCCCTGTTTTAATGTCATGTAGCTCTGAATTGTGGGTATTTCCCTCAGGCAAAGCCTACAGAAATGCAGACTAAAAGAAAGTGTGCATAAAGCGCTCAAATTGTATCTAAGAGGGCCATTAAGCACCTGATTATTTGACAGTGGGACAGCCCTAAACCCCACAGTCTGTGAATAGTTACATAAGGTCTTCTGTGAAGTAACCTGGATGATGTCATCAGGATTATTTCAAGTTGGGTTTGAGAAGTTTTTTTGTGGGTAAATGAAAGACACCACTGAGTTGCATTATGGGAAATGTAGGATTTGTGGAGCTTGACCCACACTAGATACTAAACCTCTGACTAACTTGGCTTCTGCTGCATCCATTTTTTTTTCTCTTAACCATTCTTTGTCTAAAGAGCCTTCACACTTATTTTGGCTTGGACAGTGACGTCTGCAAGTTTTTTGTTGTTGAGTTTGTGTTGTATTTGAAGGCCCAACCAGGGACAGGTGTGAGGCATTATTAAAGGCTAAGTGATGTGGTGTGTGGCTTTGGTTTCTGCTATCTAGACATTTTCCCTGGTTTTCTTGATAAAAACCAAAATCATTATCAAGAAAACCATGGAAAATGTCTAGATATCAGCTCTTAAATTAAACTCTTATGAGCTATTTTTGTTGTTATTATTATAATTGCCCATACAAATGTACCTTTAGTTGTACCAGGTATTAAATGAACAAGAAATTTCACGACTGTATGTCATATCTCTATTGTTCTCTATCATTCCAAATCTCAAACTACATACTCACTACAGTATGCACTGTATACAATTTATTAAATTATAATTTAAGTATGCCATTACCAACCAATACGTCTTCTCTGCATCACATGACTTTATGTTGACTACTGTTAAATGAAGTCAACATTAGCAGCTCCAATTAATTTAATGTAAATGTCCCAGTATTTTTTTGAAGAAAACAATTAAATTTTTTACTGTTAAATGTGTTTTTTTTTACATTACATTACATAAGTGATTGTCACTCGTCGCCATCATTTGTAATAATTTCATCCAGTGGTTATATATTTAAACCGTCTGCCTCACAGTCCACCAGTGAAAGTCTGAAGAGCTGCAATGCATTTTGGGGCAGTTAAGTACGTCCAGTAAGCTCAAGTTTCATAGTCAAAGACTCATGCTAATAGAGCATACATCCAGGAATTTCTTGCATACACAAAATCCATCTACTACGAAGTTTGAACTAAATTTTACGTCATACTTGGTTAGTTAGTTTGCTCAGTAAATTATTTTGACCCTAAATAAAAAATCCATCAAAATCTATTTAAATATGTGAGAAATTTCACTTGGTATTCCACACTGGACACCATGTGGTCTTATCTTTTTACAGAAGGATTTAAAAATGTGAATGACAGTTATCAATCAGGGCATAAAACCAATGATCTGTTTATTTTTACGAAAAACACGACTCAATTGTCAAACAATGACACAGACGTTGGCAGTGAAAGAAAAGTTTCAATTGAAAACTGAATCGCTTTGTGACATTAAAATTGTAAATGTAATCTTGTAGATTTTAAGAATTGTGACCCTCATAATGACGTGGGATGTTAGTGTACTTTGCCTATGTTGCTGAACTGCTCCTTTAAGGAAAGATAACCATCCCTTTGCAGGGCATCAGTCTGTACAGGGCATCGTTTGTACTCTTTGCGTTTGTACAGTATATTAATGCTGTAAGGCTGCCACAGTGGCTGATTTTTGCTGTGTGACTAAATAGTTTTCCAATGGCTGTTTTATTACTTTAACTTGAGGAGTACTCTTACTTACCCTGCATTTATTAAACATAGTTGGTGGGTCGTTTTTGACCCCTACAACGACACAAGGGTTAAGACCTGAAAAGTGAAAAACATGTACAAAAATATGTTTTTTTTAATCCAACAATAACTCTGTGTCAGTAATGCTGACAGTAAATGTCGATATGGGATGTGATTCCTCATATTGTCACCTTTCATTAGAGCTGAGAATGATGACTGTAGGTTGCAGGGTTCAAAATGTATGTACATTTGGTCCAGATGTCACCATGGTTACTAGGATGCTATTGGAGTCTCCATAAATACATAATCATAATTATTATTATGATAATTATAAAAACCTGTGTAAAATAGTCATTTTTTGAGATATCTTCATCAAATTGGAACTGGGGTTAGGTGATATTTTATACTTTGACCCCATTGTGTTTCCAGCTCATAAGTCCCAGTTCTAAAGATCTGCAGGCCTGTATTTACCAAAAATATTCAGGCGGACAATAAAACAATATTTTTTTTACTGTTTCAACTTCCATCACTTAATAACCGCAGCACTTACAGAAATTCTGACTCTTTGGGAATAAACTCCAGAGTGTTTCCTTTTAAATGTGACAAAACCAGATTTACTCCAAACTGTTCCAAGAAGAGCTTTCAATTTACATTTTCAATGTTTTTTTTAGGCGTTTAAGGTTAATTTGCAGGAACGCTAAGGGATTAATATTTCAAGTATCATTACTCTTCTTATTTTAAATACTGTATGGGGTAGATTAAAGGCCAGGTATCAGGAGTTGAGTCTGAGCAGCATCAGTATCAAGCATTAGATATAGTAATCTTTTTTTTCTTTCTGTCTTGTTTCATATCACTGTACCACTGTCAGAACAGCAATCAGTGGAGTAAAGACAACACAAGTGACATCTACTGGCTGAGCAGAGGAGCTTTTTTTCTGGACCGGCATTCATAGAGTTGCTGCGCCTTAATGTTTTTCATCAATGGAATTTCTCACGCGGCTTAAGTGTCATTCTGTGTCTGTTTTAGGCGGTCCACATTATTATAGCAAATGATACCGCTGTGTTACATGTTGAAATAATCTGTGGCCAGGCTTGACGGAGATGTGCCCATTTCCAAGCTTTTGTATGTCACCATTTGAACTTCAGAATAAACACATTTATATTTATGGCGTGGAGGGGGAAATGAATTTATTGGCACTACAATTGGTAACAGGATATGCTCCGTCTCCAATCAGGATAATGCTGGGCCTCCGTTCTTCTCAACAGCCCAGAGTATTAATGCATGGCGTCTCTGGTAGAGGCGATTCTAATGGCTTCCTTCCAACCTGACAAACTCACTCGCAGAAACCATCGGGCCTGCGGTTCCCCGGGTCCATAACTCATAACAAACTCTGAAGTCTTCTCTCATCAGGCTAAATCCGCGACCCATTCAGATATATTGTATGGTGAGCATTTCTCAAGGCATCAGGCGCATGCAACAGCCAAACAGCCATCTCCTCGCACTGTGATTTGTTTTGATTGTACAGCAGTGCATGCAGGGCTCCATTGTTGCCATCCAGCTGCTGGAGCTGACTTCAATTAGTGGTTAGCATGAATCTCTCTGGTCTTTCTCAATGCTTAATGAGTTCACAGGCCCGGCAGGTCAATCAAATGAAGTGGTGGATGGTACATTAGCGAGACAAGAGGGGGTACGTCTCTGGTTTTCATTCCTATTTTTAAAAATGGCAAAAATGGACGAGAATAAATCAATCCATGGAGATGAAAGGAAATCCAACGTGCTCAGTAGTTGTGTATCTGCCTTAATTAACAGTCTGATTAGTTTTTTAGCAGTGGTGTTAAAAGTATCCAGATCCCTTACTTAAGTTAAAGTACTAATACCACACTGTGAAATTACTCCACTACAAGTAAAAGTTCTGCATTCAAAACTTACTGAAGTAAAAATACAAAAGTATCAGCATCAAAATGTACTTAAAGTATCAAAAGTAAAAGTACTCGTTATGCAGAATGACTCACTCACTGTTCTAAAATATTATTAGCTTATTTGTTTTGATGCATTAATGAAAGCAGCGCTTTAATTTTGTAAAGACGGGGCTCATTTTAACTACTTAATATACTGTTGTGAGGTTTAACTTAAAAAAAATTCTCACAACTTTAAATTTATCATGTTTTTATGTTAAACCTCGACCTGTAAAGTAACTAAAGCTGTCAGCTAAATGTAGTGGAGTAAAAAGTTAAATATTTGCCTCAAAATATATTGGAGTAGAATTAAATGGAAATACTCAACTAAAGTACCAGGACCTAAAAATTTTACTCAAGCACAGTGCTTAAGTAATTGTACTTAGTTACTTTCCACCACTGGTTTTTAGTCTTCTCGAAAGTACTTCTTTGGTAAAAGTGTCTGCGTGTAAAGGACATGAGGACCTAAGCTGGGTCCAAAGCATCTCTCCGAGCTCATTTACACACCACAAGAGAAAAGAGACATTTCCTCTGACAAAAGAAATAAAAGGATCCAGACGTCTGTCTGCCTGTCTCCCGTGTAGAAGAAAGTGATTGCTCCCAGAGCTGCTAGATTAAACATGGATCCAAACCCACAGCAAGACCGCAACAAAACATTTCGGACTGAAATACAATTTATATAAGAGGTTCACATTAGGAGCAAACAGGCTTCTGTGAGAAATGAAACTGGGAAGAATGTTGACTAAAAGCAGGGAGATGTATTCGTTTGTGTGTTTACAGATCGTGTCGGTTTGAAGATGGCACACCTAGAATGGCATCAGGCCCTGCTTTATAAGGACGTCTTCACACTTTAGTCATGACTGCGACAGTGTGTGCGTTGCAATCACAGTGATGTCACACACATGAGCTGCAGATTGAATCTTCTTTAGGGACACGAGCAAGGCCTTTGAGTTTTTCGTGTTATTGTCTAAACGAGGCAGATAATTCATTGTGGTCATTGGCATGTGGTATTCCAAGGAGAAATGCTTTCATTAAAGTTTCACCACCCATCTTTAAGTCGGTTTCTTGCAACTGAGCTGAGCTGCAGCTTTTTCTCATGCCACCGACAACGCTTACAGGAGGTTTGAGTACTGTACAAGGAGAATGAGAAAACAGGCCGTAGTCCATAGCACAGTTCTTTCAGCTTCAGTGATTATACCACACAGCTTTGTTTGGTTTGGTTTGGCCCAATAACAAACCTGTTGACACACCTGTGGGAAGATCAAAGCACCACCAAAATGACACAATACATGTCGTCGTGATCACACGTTAGTCTACACTTGTGCCTGAAACTAAGATTTCCACTTTCTCAGCCTGAACTGCATATGATCTAACTTGAGATGGAAGAAAATATCCATACAATTGAATATCACAATATTATGTCTTGCGATTCTGTATCATTTCTCAAAAACACTATCGATTTTTAGTTGGTAGTTTTACATGCATTGCAGCAGACATTGCAGAGAAAGTAGTGCTATGATGCTGGATGTTACAAGGACTGTGATAAATAAGTTATATTTGTTTACTCAGATTTACAGTATTTACAGTATTGCAACGAATCGCAATATATTGAATTGTAACCCCTGTATCATTATAAATATCGTTTTGCCAGATTCTTGCCAATACATAGCCCTAGATCTAACTGACTGTTGTGAAAATGTTACTATATATATAGTGCAGGGATCTACTTTAGCTGGATTTTAACAAAGGTAAAAAAAATAAAATAAATAAGGAGTTTTACCCCTGGAGTTTAAAGCAGCAACAATGAAGAGCATCAGTTGAGCGGCATGGCAAAAGGCAAAAACCCCAACAATATTGCCCCTAGGGCTGGGTTTCTATACTTAATTCCTTTTAATGTTTCGACCAAAGTAAGCCAGTGCCATGTACAGCAGTAACCAGACTTCTCCAGTTGATGATATCATCATTTGAGCCCTTTGGTACCCAGATCAAAAAAAAAAATCCAATTTGTTTGGTTTTGCTCGTAGCCAATCGCTGCAAGCTACAACAGCTACAGCCCAGACAGCGTGTAGTGTGGTGAAGTCGAGCGCAGTGTATTAGACGGAGCTGGCATCAATAATTTGATGGGGAGGAGTGGTGGTGGCATTTTATGCAACTTATTTGCTTCCATTCACATGATAGGTACGGAGTGATGGAGGGAATAACAAATGCAGTACTCTACAGTACTTAGTATCTGTATCACTTTAAGGGTTCTAGTATTGGTACTGATATTGTGAATTTTTAAGTTATACCCATCCCTAGTTACCCTGAGCATACCCCCCCCCCCCCCCCCCCCCCCCCACTCAACCTACTTTGCTGATTTCCTGCTGTCTATATTAACATAAATACATTCAAAACAACTTATAAAAGCCAAGTTTCAAACAGACTGACCTACTCTCAGCTCTTGTCCAAAGACTGTCCTCTCCCCCAGGGCCGAGCAGTTCCAGCGGCCGTAGCGGAACTGGTACTGACACTCATTGATGCCCAGCTGGGCACCTTCGCCGATCACGATGATGGCGTCCGGGCGACTCTGACAGAGGGCTCTCTGACGGGGGGCCAGGCCCGGTATCTTGTTGCAGATGATGTTTGCACCTAGAGCCACCACAGAGGACAGCGCCCTGGGCAGAGAGACACAAGGGGTTAATGAGAGGGACTCTCAAGGACAGATAAGAAGTAACATACTGAACATATAGTTTGGACTGAACATTACCTGGCTACAGAAAAAAAGTCTTGTTTTTGCTCAACGTTTGTATTACAGTTGCCAGTTTCTAAATCATAAAGATGAGATCAGACTGCAACATTCATCCTTACTCAGATCACATCATGTTTAATCTAATAGACCTTCATAAAAACATGAAAGAGAACAATAGTTAATTTTGGGAATGGATCCAAATCCAGTTCATTTCTGTCTGCCTCTCTCTCTCTCTCTCTCTCTCTCTCTCTCTCTCTCTCTCTTTCTGTGTTACAGAAAACATGAACCACCACAGCTATTTAAAGTTTCAGGACCTGCCCTTGTTATGAATGAGAGGCATGTATGGTGCAGCAATCATTCTCTTTGTGAGGGCCTGGGTCTTTTTAATGCCATAAGAATGAGCTCGTTACATAGGCCCAGCTCCTATAGGCAGAGCATGAAGTAGTCCAATATGTCTCTTTTCCATATGCGGCTTTCCAATTATGGGCCTTGTCTGACGAGGTGCTCCTATGACAGAGTGGTTCTGGTGTAATGTGTAAATCCATAAAAGCAGGTTATCTCATCAAGTAAAACTCAAGTCTTCATTGAGTCTTTGTAACAAGTCGTGACAGAGTATTTGAATAAAAATGGCACCATTGCTCATAACAAGGCAGTCTGATCCCATTGTGGAATGAAATGAAAATAATTAGGCAAATGTTTTCTAAGTGTGGTTGCCTGGATGCTCCAAGTTATTTTTTTTTTCAATTTCTGAAATAATCTCTGCCACACCAGACCAATATGTTGTTATACTCCATTTAGCAACGTTACGAAGTGACGTTTTAGTTGTAAAATCGTGTTTTCTCGCCGTAATAAAACACCTGCAACCACCAGCAAACGCTCTCAAGGTGCAATCTAACTGGACTATCAAATTTATCCGTGCGTAATTGGCCAATTTGAGCGCGAGGCGCAACTAATTGCCAGCGGACGAGCCCGACTCGTGTTTGAAATAAACAAGTGCATTGATAAGAAACGTACAGGTAGCTACCGCTGGTGAGGATGAGGAAGATCTGTGGGTAGTAGACGGACAGCAGCGCACTGCGGGACGAGATGATGAGCATGGCTGCGCATTGAACACTACTCTCCTGCGGTTTGAAAAGATAAGAAGAAAAAAAGGAGTGGAAATAAGTATATCCTTTTATCTTAAGTCCAGGAGTTAAAGGCGGGAGAGTGGTCTGTTGTTTCCTAGCTGTGGGTGAAGGGGTGTCTTCAGCTAGTGGAGCCGTGGCGCGCTGCGGCAGCTCCAAGCTCCGCTGTCCATGTGTTGGAGATGAGAGGCTGCATCCCACAGGCCGAAGTGCGCTCTGCCACCTGGACCGATAGAGGACTGGGTGGGAAAGAGAGAGAGAGAGAGAGAGAGGGAGGGAGGGGGAGAGAGAGAGAGAGGGTGGGTGGGGGCAGATGGGGTTCCGGATGTCCGATCCGCGCGTCTCCAAATGTGAGGCTGTTGTGGCATTGGAGGGGCGGGAGACAGTGGCCTCTCCCGGTGCACCAGCCCCCAGGATGAGTCTGCACACCGCATCCACACCGTATCCCCACCCCCAACACACCTCCCACCCCACAACCAACCCCCTCTCCCTCTCATTTTTTGTTTTTACGTCATATAAGTTCGTCAATATTTGGATTAACTTTATTTTTTTCCATAAACCTATTTCACCTTGTGGGATTGAAGTTTTGATTCTTTATATACTTATTTCCAAAAAATAAATAAATCTACTTTAATTTTTAATTGGAAAAGGCAATATTATATGTTACAGTGCACGAAAATAATTCCAGTGATTTACTGATTAACGATTTTCCAGTTTTTCCACATATATACATACAAGCATATGTATAAGGAAACAAACAACCTAGATCTCAGGAATTCTTTCAGTCCACGATCTTCACTTCCCAGAATAAATGTTAATGTTATGTTTTCTCGCATCAGAGTTATAAAATCGATCCATTTGGGAGTTTATGTTTTTGGATCCAACTTCAAATTCTACAGTAGTCCTTTCTGTAACAATAAAATATTTTCTCTGAAGTATTGTTAACCATAAAGATTTCACATCTTCAACCTTGCCACTGCACATGACTAAATTTATCATGTCACACATTGCTGCTGTATGGCACTGTGGCAGATTGTATTTAATATTAGTATTAAAATAACATGAAATTATATTTTACCCTGGATAGAGTACTAATTATTGGGGACAGCCCAAAGTGCCAGGCCCCCAAGAAGAGACTACAGAGTACTGACCACATCGGTCAACTGAAAATTATTAAGAAGCTATTTGGAATATTGATTTAAGTCATTTTTCTCAGCCAAAATACAAAAAAATCATTGGTTCCAAGCCCTTTTTTTTAATGATACTTAAATGAATTAGTGGACTAATGATTCAGTCATATTGGGCTTTGGGAAAATATAATGTGTATTTTTAACTCTTTCTGACATTTATAGACAAAACAATGGATGAGAAAATAATACCTAAACAACAATGATGATAATAATAAGCATTAAAGGCAAGCTAAAGACGACTGTAGAAGACTTTTATATATGCCAGATCTTATTCATCCCTGTAGGGAATTACTCCCTTTATTTTCAGCTCTCAGAGTTCAGGTTAGCTACTGTACTGGTTGACTTTTAGGTTGGTTTGCATGCTGAAATGCTTCAGTTGATGAGACTCTGTGGTCCTCCTGCTCACATGTTCTGCTGGTGCATCACCAACAATACGCCCTCATGTGGCAACATGGAGGAAATGTCCCAATCATCCCAGAACATCGGGCTAAACATTGATGCTGAGTGCAGCAGTTAGCTACAATTTATCAAGTTCTACTGAACAGAAGTTGAAATGCTTTCTTTTCTTTAGTGAAAAGTTTGAATTAGATGTCACATTTTCCTACATGGTGACTTTTCTTGTTAAACTCATAGTCTTTGAAGTGTCCAGGTGTAATCGGATGGAAAAGCCAACAAGGACAACTCAATGAGGCATTTATGCTGTTTATTCTCTTTAAAGATGTTCCTTGCAAACAGCACCCTGTTTGCTGTGAAACTTTAAAGAGTAAGTGCAATGGGAGGGGACCATCTTGTTCAACTCTACAGCACCTTCAAAGGACGAGCAGTTTTATAGGTCTGCTTCTCAGAGTGGACAGAGGGCAAAGTACATATCTTCTTGGCTTGTTGTTGACATTTTGGAGACCGAAAATTGAGCCATTCTGAGCTGAACAAATAACCGCGAGGAGATAATATTAATACGAATTGTTCCAAAATGAGATATCAATCATCTGAACAAAAGTGAAACTCTCTCTTAGAAAATGATTGAGGGCAGTTTTGTGGAAATCAACCTTTTAATTTAAATTCTCTCTGGCTGCCAACAAAGCATTTTGAGAGATTGCAGTGATTTTGAATACTTCTCATTTTTTGGCTGTTATTAGATTGGCCTGATCCGTATGCCCACTCAGATTGCTGCAGTCAGATATACCCGGTACTGTACATAACGAGAAGCAGCCTTGCCATTAAGTTGGACCATCTTGGCTGCTGATTCCTCGTCACAAGAACTCAACCTACAGCTATTTCAGTGGACAGCTCACAGATAATGTCTCTGGCTCGTGGTAAGCAGAGGCAGAACCCTTTGTGTATATACAGTATGTGTGTTCTGTATGCCTCTTACTCTCTGTCTCTTTCTCACCCTCTCTCCCTCTCTCTTTCTGTCCAAATAATCCTCCTAAACCACAATTTCCAAAGCCAAGATAGCACTTAAGCAGCGTGCACTCACTGTCCTGGCGCTCGCACTCTGATATCTGTTTCTTTTCATATTTTTGAGCAGAAGACGAGGCAAACACAGAGACTCTGCGAGTTTGGGGCTGTGCAGGAATTCTTCCCACTCTCGCTGAACAAGACGTCAGATTAATGATAAAAGTGGCAGTGCAGCTAACATGACATGTTTTTTTATCTGTTGGGACAGCTGTCGGAGTTTTGACAGAAGGGTTTTGATAGCAGCATCCACCTTATGAGGATGAGTGACGGGACGGGAGACAGGCAGGGAGAAACTAGAGCAGCGACGCAGAGTGGCCTCAAGCTGGAAGCACGCCTAAAAAGTCCAGATTAATAATGGTGTCTGATGACTCGATGGGCTTTGGGGCCTATCTTGTCCTTGAGCCCAGAATCCTGAGCTGGGTGCCTGAGAAGTTGTCGAGGGAACGGTATTGTTGATCATAATAGTAAACATCTGATAATTCATCATTGGTGACATTTTTCTGCAGAATAGCAGCACTCATAGGTTGAAAACAATCTCATACACTCATACGCAGCTGACAGTGGAAAGGAAGGTAACATGCAAGATGTTTGGGGCTGGGAAAAAAAATAGCAGCATAGTATAGTCACTAGAGGCCGATGGATATGCCATTTTTTAGACAGATGCCGATACTGATTTCAGAGAGGGAAAATTTATTGATAACAGATATGGTGGCTGATATAGTAATTATTTGAGCTGGAATGAAAACCGACCTTTTTATGTGGCTTTTGCACCGATTTTTCACCCCTCTGCAAATGTACCCAGAGGGCTACTTTCTCAAACTTAAAACTTTATTAAACAATATTTAACATTGTTAAAATAAATACATTTGAATAAAATAAATATCCGAATAAACATTATTACTGTTCATTTTCAGTCAATTGCAGACTATTTAATAAAAAAAAAAGAAAATTTTACACCATTTGTAAATCACACCAAGCAATGTGTTCTGCATTATTTATTATGTAAAAAAAGGTTTAATAACGGCACATATCGGACAGCAAATACATCAATATCGTTAATATCTGTCATCTGATACATCTATTGGGTTCTAGTAGTCACTGTAAGATTAAGATTAATGACTTTTTATTAATCCCACAATTGGTTTACTAGCCCGATTTCTAACCTCTAGGCTGCCTGTAGTATGCTGTTGTTGTTGTTTTTTTTGGTATCTGTGTTTTTGACACATAAAATATCTCTACACTATAGTAAAAAAACAAATCCTACAAACTTTAGAAAGCAAATAGAGTTAGTTCAGACTGAACAGACCTCATCAGCTGCTTCATTCATGCTTCACAAGCTCACTATTAACATCCAGACATATTCAGATACTGGCATACAGCTTGGCCATTAGACACTATTTTTTTGACATTCCAAAGAACATTTAACAACAATAACTACAACAAATTTCCCTTACATTCTCAGCAATAACAAAAAATACAATAATTATATAAATATAATAATTATTATGGCCATGATGACATGAAACTTGTTGAATGTAAGTGACTAAACTGTAGTAAGTGTCCACACACAGTTATTCTGTATGAAACTTGAATGTCCTTCAAAGTGCTCATGCTGTTTACTCAAAAAGTTGCTTGAAGAAAAGTAATAGAAAGGTAGAATAATTAATTTTAAGATTTATTTATTTTATTTATTTATTTTTTTTATTTTTTTTTGGGGGGGGGGGGGGGGTAAAAAATGTACTAAATCAAAATTATAATGTAAACCACAATTAGTATCATATTGTGGGCAATTAGAGAAGGCCTTTAAAAGTCACTGAAAGCCAATTTGTTTTCCGACAGTATCTAACAAGACCAGGTCAAAACCTGGTATATGGCTGACCGCATTATTTTGTAGTTAGTATGCTTTTGTCCCAATAATACAAACAAGTAATTCTATGTTTAATGATAAGAAACCTTAGAGGAACAATAGTGCTTTTGCACTACTCTGTGCTTGGGCCCTAAAAATTACATTTGAAATTAAAAGGGGTTGAAATAAAAGCTATGTCCTTATGAGGCCAATGACAACTATTTGGAAACAGACGCACGCTGCGGACGAACAGCCTCAAGCAGCCCCGCCCCCTGAACACAGTGGGATCACTCTCTCACTCATTCACTCACTCAGTAACATACACACCCATGTGTCGGGCTAACCTCGGCCGTCAAAAATGTATAATATCTAAAAGAATAGACACACGGTGAATAGTGGACGGTGTTGCAGTGGTAGCCATACAAAGCAGTATGGTTCGAGTCCTCTGGCCGGTTTGGGCCTTTCTGTGTGCAGTTTTCATGTGTCTGTGTGTCTGTTTTTCATTTCTGTGTTAATGTGGATTTTCTCTGATTCTCCATCTTCATCACAGTCTAGTGACATGAAGGTAAAATTGGCCATGGTATACAGTCATGGAAAAAATGATTAGACCACCCTTTTTCTTCAGTTTCTTGTTCATTTTAATGCCTGGTACAACTAAAGGTACATTTGTATGGGCAAGTATAATGACAACAACAAAAGTATCTGATAAGAGTTTAATTTAAGAGCTGGTATCGAGCCATTTTCCATGGTTTTCTTCAAAACCATTTTGGTTATTATCAGGAAAACCATGGAAAATGTCTGGATATCAGATTGTACAAGGCAATGAAATGAACAAGAAATTGAAGAAAACAATGGTCTAATCATTTTTTCAATGACTGTAAATGTGAGCCTGAATGGTTGCGTGTCTGTACATGTCAGCAATATGATTGATTTGCAATCTGTCCAATGCTGGTGAAGCTCCTTTCACAATATTAACCCTTGTGTGATGTTCATATTGTTGTTACTCAGCCAATGTTTGTGGGTCTGATGGACCCGTTGCATTTTGTGGCTTTTAATGCCTCACAATCAAACACTTTTATGTTAAAATACTGAACAGATGTTTACCTTATCCCAATTACAAGCAGTATAAACAATATATATGGTTAATATTTGCCCTTTACCTTTGTTAGGTCACATTTATAACTTATTATTTGTGTAATGTTCATATTGTTGTTACTCAGCCAGTGTTTGTGGGTCTGATGGACCCGTTGCATTTTGTGGCTTTTAATGCCTCACAATCAAACACTTTTATGTTAAAATACTGAACAGATGATGCACAACACAAGCTGAACACATGAACACAGAGTAAACATATCAGTCAAGACAACACATCAGCCCCATTGAACACATGGCCTTTAGCCACTAGCCTATACAACACATGAGGGGCAGAGCTTTACTGTGTGTGTGTTGCAGATATACTTTTTGCACTTGATGCATGTATATTGTGTTTTCCTGTCCATCTTGGGTCCGCACACTTTGCGTTTCCCACACAAGGTTGCAACATTGTTTGTCAACACTGTCTGCTCTCATTTTCTCGCACATTTGACCCTCTGATGTTCTGTGTACCTACACTCTGTCCTCCTCCTGTCTAGGCCTGCTGTGTGTGTGTGTGTGTGTGTGTGTGTGTGTGTGTGTGTGTGTGTGTGTGTGTGTGTGTTTGTGTGTGTGCGTGTGCCTGTGTGGGTGCGTGTGTGCGTGTGTGTGTGTGGTACACAGAACATCAATTTCCACACTTCTATTAGCCCCGGGTCCAGTGGACCCGGACATCTTATATGTAATAGAAATGTGTAGGGGGGGTGTATGGTGTGTGGTCATTAAATATGTATTCTGATATATGTTCTTCACAGAAAATGAGCCAAAGTCAGTGAGTCTCAGTTTGAAAAATTAATTAATAGTATCATTTTTCTTTTAATAAAAAATGAAAACGGGTCCCACACACCTGAACACCACACAAGGGTTAACAAACAATAACAATAACATTGTTTGTGCACATCTTTTCGTAGTTGCAGTATCCACATCAGGCCGTGAGAACTAAAAAGATGGTACAAATTGAGTCTCTAATCCCCCTCGACCCTGAAGAGGATAAGCGGTTACAGATAATGGCTGCATAGATACCCAATGCCCTACATTGTCGTCATCATTATTACCAAGACCATCTGAGGAAGCACCCAGGGGCCAGCCCGCTGTTCACAGTCTCTACACATGACGTGCAGAATTACACCACATTTAAACAGGCAATAGCTGACAAAAGCACGCCAACATAATTTGTTGTTACAATTAACTTTAAAAGAAGAGCTTTGAACTTCAAACAGACATCATCAGAGAAAATCTTTAAAGGGACAGTTCACCCCAAAATCAAGAGTATATTATTGTTCGTACCTGTAGTGCAAATGTAAATCTAGATAGTTTTGTGTTAGGGTTAGAGAGTTGCAGTGTTGGTCCAATATTATGGAACTAGATTGCACTTCACTTGTGGCGCTCAAAGTGCAAAAAAAATACATTTGTAAAACTGAACAAGTATGTTTCTTATGATTCAGTTACTCAAGATAAACCTTCTGAAGGACTGCTGATTCTGCTAGATCCAAGTTCATGTCTCTGCAAACCTAAGACTTTAAATGGGCGGAGTAACTGTCAATCATTTTTTAATTTGGCCATTCAGAGGCTTATAATCCTTTTGTCAATCAAAAACAAATTTCACTTATACCTCAAGAGAAGGCAGACATCTCTACGGCCAATACACTCAGCAATGCACACCAAAACAATTACTGATACCAGCGCTACAGGTATGGGGAAAAATCTGGGTTTTTGATTTTAGAGGGTGAGCTGTCCCTTTAAGTAATGTAATCCATGGCTTATTTTTGCATAGATAAAATCATCCATAAATACATTAACTCCCTTCCTGTAGAATTAAACCACCACCTATGTTGGTCCCACACATATCAAGTTGTATTAAGTATCTAAAACATGTTAATACTGTGGCTTGAAGCCTCTGGCAATTCATGTACTTTAACCATTTTAACGATCCATCGACCTACATTGATCTTTCTGAAAACTATTAAAAGCAAATCAATGAGCCACATTAATGGCATGTTTCTTCATTACAACGATCATGTGGAACAGACATGTTTCATGCTGCTCTGCCCTGAAGAAAAAAAAAAGGCCTCAGACCTCAACATAGACACACCAGCAGCTTTGAATCACTTGCAAACAGTTTCTATATATATATATATATATATATATATATATATACACACACACACACACACACACACACACATACAAGCAGCTTTTATTGCACAGTTAAATTATTATACAATGTTCACATTCTGGGTTCCGTACAAAGAGATATTGTTTAAACAAAAATTAGGTAAGAATTGTTCAGTCGTTCATTGTTATAAATCGAACCGCCACTGTTCACCAGCCTGGTTCTTTAAACACACAACAGCTCAAATGAATCCGCATCAGAAAGTAGACACCAACAAATGCACTACTTACTCCAGATTGAGTAATGTTTGCTAAAATCTTCAGTGCCCAGCCGTTATCAATAGATGCTATAATATATTAAAGCTATACATTGAAAGTGTAGGACATGGTGCCACACACAGTATGGAGACTGTTGCCAATATGAAAAATATAGAATAACACCAGCGTTTTTCTTCAAATATTGCTTTTGAGTTTTAATTAGATGGGAAAAGACGTGCATCAAAGGCCTCTGCCCTATATATCGTGTGTCTCTGATCCACTAAGACACCCTGATGGGTTTAATTTGTTTAGGTCAGACAAGTGCATATGGGCAATTTTGGCACACAGCGACATGCAACTCAAGTGGCTTTCAAGCTTTACCGCAATGTCAGAGGCATTGTTTAGACTGTAATGTGGCAAGACAAACACATGGTGCTTATATGTGTAATGGGGTAAAATGCATGCTGGAATGCAGAAGAAATGCGAGTGCGGTTGGGGAAAATGAATATCGCCCCCTGCACTGTGAGGGGATTAGGGAGTGTGACAGATAAAAAACAAAACAACCCCGGGGGTGAACAGGCAAGAGAGTATTTATGACACAACTAAAAGAAACTACTTTGTAATCAAATCTAATTTACACTGTTTAGAGCATTCATGCAACCCGACAAAGCTGACAGCGGGAAATTGTTTCCATGTTGAGGAACAACAATTCCACTTTTGAGCAATTATTGTCTTTGAAGCATCTTGAACCTTTTTGAGAGCAGATGAAGGGAGGGCCATATTTCCAACAATGCCACGAGGCACATAAACGTCTTCAGAAATTATTCCTTTTATGTAAACAGGATTTATGTTTTTGGTGTGGAAATACAGATTTGGAGTTGTAAACATGTTGCAGATGTTTTTAAAAAATTGACTACACAGCATCGCCAGAAACAGTTTTGAAGTCAGTACCATGAGACCTGCTGTCCTCCTTATGATTCATCTAATAAAAACACATTTAGACAAACAGGTTCAAACTGCTGCTTATCTACATGTTAGTTACATTTAATTTTCTATCAATGGAGGTTAAGAAAGAAACTTTCGCTTGATAAGCATTTTCCAACTGTGTGAAATCCAAGTACAAAAACATAGATTGCAGCTCCTAACGAGTGAAAATATCACCTGCAGTGATTAATATGAATAAAGAAATGCAGATTGTTTGCTTTAAATTTAGCATGCATGCAGTGCTTTGCTATTTTTTACTCTTTTTTTCTACACTTTGCACCTCCTCACTGTGTCATCCTTTGTTGTCAAACTGTCTTTACTCAGCTGTACCTGCAGAGGGAGACAAAGCACCAGAAAAAGTCTCACTGAGTAAAGCATGTCTCTTTTACGCCAGCATTTTGCCTTTCATGGTATTAGAATAGCAGCTATTCTACGTTTTATCACAACAGACACTAGCGTTACATTACAAATACTCTTATAAAGGTTTCATAATCACATCGCATTATTAAAATGTACTATTAAATGAATTAGGCATATTTGATTAGACTGTAAACTGTAAAAATAGATAATTCTTCTTTGTGATTTCTTTCTTTCCATTTCTACTCATTTCAGATCCTGTACAGATGTTTAGCGTTGATCCTGAGGTGACTTTGACATAGTCGTGTCTGCACTTTTTTCCGAGGTACAACTGTATAAAGTGAGTAATTTTGAGATCCTCAAGGGGGCTCTTTACTCCTATGTTTCAAAGTACAGGAGGCGAAGCTGTACAGCAGCCTGTAGTTCCCACCACCCGTCAGAGGTTCCACCATCTTGGTTCCTACCATCGAAATTTAAAAATGTAACCGTCGTGTTTCTTCATGTAAACACGGGACGCAAAAAATGTTTCTGTTAGAATCTGTACGCTTTTATTGAACCTAAAATCAAAGGTAATTGTGTTCACTGTTGCCTTTCATAAATCTATAACCCTGGGGTTTGAACTAGGGACATTTTTAAAGATGCTTCTACACTTAATTCCTCCATTAACTTAAGCTGTGAGGAATTAGTTTCCGATCACTCACATGTGAAAAGTGCAACGTGTATGTTTCCTTACTGACAGAACATTCATTTACAGTACTGTAGTGTGCACACATGCCAGATGTTAGCATTTGACTCAGACATTCAAAAGCCATCAGATGTGCTTACACAGCCACAACAAGAGCACATCTAATTAACATAATTTGCTTTCTGAGCACTGAATCCTGTCACACCGTAGTGCCACATTTGTCATTTTGCAACATGCTGCTTCCTGAACAATAATCCCTTTTAGTACTAATTACCCAAGTTATAATCTAGAGTCATGCATGCACAAATACATTGAAAATTTGATTTATTTTTTTTTGTTAAAAATTGTGGTGATCACCAAGCCCCAGTGCAATAAAATATAATAGGAAAAAAAAGAAAGTTCCAGCACACACTGCACCAGATGAGTGTTGCGTTATTTGCTCCTCTCCATTTTAAATGTAATTTATTAATAAAATCGTGTCTTTTCAAATATCCTGGTGTGTGCTGGAACTTTTGTTCTTAATTCGCTGTGGTACTTTAGTACACAGGAGATAAGCACTGCTGTGCAAGGGGTGTTTTCAGTTTTATAGAATTGAATAAAACAGAATATTTCTTTATCGTCCACCAGGATGGACATTTGTTTTCAGCTCACCAAACCTAAGCAATATCAAAATAAAAAGCAGGCAAACAGTTGGAAAAACAAGCATCATATTGCACATTAAAACACTGAATTTGCATTTACATCTTGTTGAGTTACCTTGTTGAGAATATTAACAGCACTTGGTGCTCGGTGAAGCACTTTTTTTGAACAGATCCTGGTTTCAGATCCCATCTGCTGCAGTCTGTGCTGGTGTCTGAGCTGCTTCGGGTCAAATCAGGACCCCGAAACAAAAGCCACTTCATATCCTCTTGCTCAATGTCAACCAGCAGCAAATGCTATACATTTCTAAATTCGGCTATTCTTTATTTTAATGTGCTTTAAAAAAAAGATTTTTAAAATAATGCAATCATGCATTATTTCAAGCAAAAGAAAAAGGTGATATAAATCGGTTATTAGATGCAATTTCACCCCCTTTTCAAGACAAAGAGAAATTATGAGAGAGTTTCTGAGGATTAATTGTATAATTAATTGTATTTGTTCATTTATATCACTAAGGATTGTTGTTCCACTGCAGCTGGTTTGATCCAGTACAACTTGATTTGATCTGTTAGTACTTTGTATGTGAAGAGTTATTGCACTGGGGCCTTGGGAATCAAACATGTGTTACACTTCTGTAAGTTTCTATTCCCCTGGAAATACTCAGGCCCTTAATGGGCTGGGCCTTACTGTCGAAACACACTAAAAATCGCTCCCACTTTCTTTCTCTTCCTCTCTCTCTCACACACACACACACACACACACAAACACACAAATTGATATAACCACAACCTCTTAACCGGTTTTAGCAGGCTTTAATAGCTCAAATCAGAGAAAGTCAAGAAAAAAACTTTTCTAAGAGTCCCATCGTGTTAGTGCTGACCTTGCTGATTGAGTTTGCTCACAATCACACGGGTCAAGGCTGGGGTCAGGCCCACGGATCATTTAGTTTAATGGCTATTTCCTGCCTGCTCAAATGTACACGCCACATTGTAGGAAACAGTCAGACACAACTACATTATTACGGGACATAATGCAGCAGGGGGAAAAGGGAGAGAAAAAAAGGTGTGCACGGCAAGAAAGAATGAATGAAAGAAAGTAATAAAAGCACCTATAGAGAAGAAGGAGGACAGAGAGAGAGAGAGAGAGAGAGAGATGGTGACAAAGGCAGAGGGAGAGAGCTCTACTAATTTTGTGGCCTGTCTGTGTCACCAGCACCCTGTTGGGACGACAGATGTGCAGATGATGTCATGTAGAAAGGGGATAGGGTGGGAGGGTGGAGCGATTGGAGCGCGGGAGGACAGTGGACAGGCGGAGCCTCGATCTGAGAGAGGGAGAGGGGGGAGAGAAAGGGAGGGAGAGCTGGACTGTGGCAATCCTTCATTGCCCTGCAGTCACGCAATTATTCAGCTTTCCTAAGACATGACTCAGTATAGTTTAGAAAGTGCGAGTGCTTTCCAAAAAAGAGCTCCTTGTGCTTCTCAACAGAACGCAAACTGTAACAATCAAGAAAAAAGCCATCTGCATTCGCTGTGCCGTCGTCACTTTTGCGCTGCAGAGGCAACAAATGTGCTGAACTGGTGGTTTTAGTTGCAGGACCTCTCACAAAGCGAAGCCTCTCCAAACCGCACAGGCCATTGGAGCTATAATTTACTTAGTGCAGTCATTGCTGAAGTTTACCCTCCCATCCCCTGACCGGCCACAGCATAAGAACCCAATTGTTCTCGTGGTCTGCAGTGACAATGGCTGTTTGTGGTCATCCAGAGAAAAAGAGAAGTGAGAAAGAGAAAGGGATTGAAGAGGGGAGAAAGTCGAGCCATATGATCCAGTAATTTGTACCGTTCACTGCTAAAGATACAGCCAGGGTCGAGCTCAGGGGTCAGGGTGACCGCCAAGTCCTGCCGAGATCGCCTCAAGGACACCATTTTCCCAACAGCCTTCCCTGTGTCCTGTGCTTTAACCCATCCGGCCCTCGAGCTCTTACCAACTTTAGCTTGCATTTCAGCTTCCCAGCCTCCTCTGCCCCCCACCTGCACCCTTTCAGGCCAATTGTGCTGGCATGGCAGAGGGAGAAATTGAATGAATTAGGCAGTCGGATGTTGCCTAATGGTCGTACTGCACAAATACAGCCATTCCTGGCATTGTTATGTGTTCGAGTGAGACTGAGAGGGATTGTGCTCTTCAGTCCAGCTCAGGAAAACAGCTAATAAGTGAGGCAACCTGTGGGAATGAGCCCAAACCAAAAGAGGACTGAGGCAGTTTTTTCCCCCCTCTGTGTTTCTGTTAGCTTTACTTTTTAAGCCTGCTTTTATTGATGTGTAATGAAAGACAACAGTCGTGTCATTGATTCATTGATTGGATCGTGGCTGAACACGTGGCAGCTCCGTATTTAAAGCATAACGATCATGTGAATAATGTGAAAAATGTCGCACCTCTTCGTTTCAAGCGAGCAGAAAAAAGGCTCACGTCATCGCTTTATAAAATACAGCACAAGCTCCTGGAGCGTGGCCCTGCCCATATCACAGCCCGCACACACAATGTGAACACAATGCAGCTTTTCAAGCAGATAAGACACTGATAACTGCACAGGCCTAGAGTTACAGATGGCAGCTGCAGCACACTGTTGTCCTTCTCTCTCATGGGGAAGTGGCTCTGACCTGAGCTTGAGGACACCCTCGGCCCTCTGGGTAATCATTGACCTGTTACCTGTGGCAACCAAGCTGCAACATACTGTACAACCACACTGCTGATAATAAAAAGTGATAAAGCCTGGACACATTCAGACACGCATGTGTGGTTTCCTAAAAGATGAAGTTACATATAAGTTACAGTGGACTATCACAGGCACGTGCTCTCCTCAGTAAGCCCCAGGCAAAGCTATTATCATTTACTCATTTTCATTATTTCCCCAAGCAGGCGTTACTGTAAAAACATGCCTGCTCAGCCAACCCACACTAAACAAAACTTAGTATTATTAAATATCATGTGCACACCCATCACAAAGGGGGATGTGTAGAAAAATAAGCTATTAGAGATGCACCTCTCTGATTTTTTCCCCTCCTGACCATCTGCTGAGTAGAACTGATCCCAATTAAAATGTGCACCTCTCTATGTAGAAGTCAAGGGATCATTTTAACCTCAGCTAAGGAGGTTATCTTTTCAATTTGTTTTTGTTTGTTTGTCAGCAGGATTTTGCAAAACCTACTGACCCCATTTTGGTACCTATTTGAACCTATTTTATACAGTCTATGATTTGATCCCTTTTCTGATAAAGAGAAAATTAAAAAAGGTACACATTTTTTTCTGATCATTTAAATCACTAAGGATTGTTATTCCACTGCAGCTGGTTTGATGTAGTAGAACTTGACTGGCCCGATTTTCAAGAAACTTGGTGGAAGGGTGTAGCATGTCCCGAGGAAGAATCCAAATTTTGGATCCGAATCATGTGGCAGAAGTCAGGTTTTTTAATTTTTTGTTCACTTTGCAGGATACAGAATGGCCTTGGTGGGGGTCTAGTTTTATAAGTTATCGTCAAAGAAACTATTTTTAATGAGGTACAATCCAGATCTGCTCAATTAAGTCAGGATCCCATTACATTTTGGAGCAAATCCAAATCAGAAGGTGGTGACTCAAACTATTTTTCACTTTCATTAACATTTCAAGACAGGGCATGGCCGTGGTGCAGGTCTTGGCTCTTCGAACGCCCTTCTAGTCTCTATCCGGTTCATGTGCAGCAGTAAGCTAATTTAGTTGCTCAAGAGTTTATTGAACTTCATACTCTCTGAATTCAGATTTTTTGGTCAGGATGACTAAGAAGTAACTTAAGATGTTGAAGGGGAAAAGGTCGCGATCAGCTCTCCGGGTCTTGAGCAGCGTGATCGATCAAATCTCGAGTCTTTTCTTGGTGCTAGGTGGGGCGTGGCACTGCACTGCAGCAAGTTCGAGGGGAACAGGCCGGGGTACCATCCAAGGAGAGGAAGGAGCAGCAAGAGGAGGGAGAGACAGCAGTTTGGCCCTCGACAAAGCCTCCTCCCACTTTTTTTCCACACTTCCCCTCGTCCTCTCCTCCTCTTCGTCCTCCGAACTTGCTCCTTCCTCCGGTCCTCTCTCTCTCTCGCAGCCGTACTTTGGGTGCTCCACGCAGAAAGGTCTGTGTCTGAGAGCAGTGGCCTGAAATAAAACTAAGAGGGGCCTTGGTCGGCGGAGAATGCTAGCTTTGTCTCAGCTGCCATCCACACTGTCTGGAGATATGGTAGGGAGAGAGCTCAGAGAGAGTGTCTGATTGCAAATTAAGAGTGCCAAATGGAGCGCCCTGGCCACCTCCAAGAGATTCAAACCCCTTTTCTTCTCTCCTCACCTCCTTGGACATATTTCTGATTCAAATTATGGAAAAAATCCTGTTAAAGAAGGTTAATGGTGGGGTCATTACTTTTCCTTCGTCAATACTTTTTTCTTAATTGGCATTATTATTGAGGGTGCAAATTGTATGGAATGAAACATTGATGAGTATTGAGTGCTGAAGTCCATTTCAGAATAAGGTTTTGGATGATAAGTGCCTAAATCCATATCTACAGTATACCCATTAGCGGAGCAAACATCTCTTAATATCATACTTGAAGTGATATATATGCAATATTTTTTGATTTAATGTCTATTACAGGTTTGACAACTGCTGCTTAGGACCGTCTCACTGGGCATATTAGTTTTTCATAAAGACCAATAGAGTAACTGGAACTATGCTAAATGATTTCTTCCTTACTCAGTTCCACAAAGAACATTAAAGATCTTCAGTGCAGAAGAAAAAATCTGTTAAATTCAAATAGCTTGTTAAGAATGGCTTTCAATGTAAAAAGTTATATAAAAAGCACAAAAAATATATTAATGCATAAAATCCATACATTTTAATGCTTACCAAAACTCAAACTCAAACAAAAAAGTGTTAAATGAGCATACATCTGTATGTTCCATAATGTGTTATACATTCTTATATAATAATATAATGATAACATATGGACCATACAAAAGCTTTAATAACTGATTTATATAACAACTACAGGCAGCTGCATGAGAAGTAAATTGTTTACATCTAAAAAAAAAAAAGTCTTTATAAATTATAATGTACAGTATGTTAGAGTGGTGTAAAATGGTTTTACACTATTCTAATTATTTCTATAAAAAGATTGACAAACAGCACTCTAATTAATTACAAACCGGTGTCGCTTTTATTTTGTAGTATTTGTTTAGAATCGGCTAAAAGGAATAAGAAGTGATTTAGTTTGTGATAATAAAAGTGCACACACAGCTTTTATTCATAAAGCAGTCTTTCTAAACAGTGGACCACCCAGTTTTTAATACTTGTTAGCACTCAGCTTTATTTTTCTTTTTAAACACTTTGAAAAAATATGTGTGTGTTTGTCTTGGGTCACATGAGGTGAATCTCCATTATTATGCACTTGTGTCACCTTATAATCCCTGTAAGCTATAGCCTGCATGCTCAGCCGGGCTGTACACACACACACACACACACACACACACTCCTAATCCTATAGTATCTTTCTGTGCTGATGGATATAGGCGTACAGTACACAGGGCACGGTCACTGAGTGCAACTGTAATATCACCTGTCAATACAGATTTAGCACCACTTCAGTACACTCGCCTGTGTTGTGCAGGTTCACAGTGGGACTGGTGTTTCCACTTGTGTGCAAAAAAATCAAACAACACACAAACAGTGATTTGAGCATGAACAACTGCTTTTTAAAAGTACATTATTAGGGTAATTTTCAATAAATTATTTATGTTTAATTCACAGATTATAATAACAAATCACAACATGTTTTTAATATTTTTATGTAAAGTATTCTATTCTAACCAATTTAATTTTAAAGGACAATAAAGTTTTTTTTAATGGACTGAACTAAAATTCAGCATAAAGGAATTTTAATTAATATGCTAATTTAATAATTTACTATTCGCTACTTGTTTACTAATTTACACCACAGTGTGTTCTTTAGGGAGCCCATTTTAAAAGTTATTTTTTATTCATGGCTTTAAAGAGTATTATCCCCAACACAAGGCTTAAACTGAAAAATGATGCACTTTATTTAACATTCACTTTAATTTCTGTCTTTGCATTTTCTGCAGGTGTTTATAGAGGGAGTGTAACAATTTATTATAAATTGTAATACATTATTAGTATTTTTGTGAGATGTCTTTAGCTTGCTGGAAATCTAAATTTCTGTCTTTTCTCTGTTTCATTTTTAGAGAGTGATCACACATTAAATAAATATAGAAAGATGATGCACAATAATCCTAATATTCTCATTTTCTTACAGGCTTACTTGAAATTAGTCTAGGCTATTTATCAAACAAATAAAAAAACTGCCAAGTTCAAGATAAGTTGTATTGCCTTTTACCTTAATTAAGATTCAAATAAAGCAGAATCAGAGATAAAATGCAGCTCCTTCAAGGTTTTGATATTGTGGATCATTTTTAATAACTTTTTAGATGACAGATTGGTCCTTTAGCAGCTCCGTCCTGCCTTATTTCCACATTTGATTAATCAATAAAGTGCCTGTGAAGCAAATAACAAGTCTGGGCTTGTCTTCAAATCACCTGTGGTGTCTAACTGGATGACTAGACTTTCATTAATTTACAGAGGAGACGGGACTGAATGAAGCTCATTAACGGAGGCAAACAGGTGTGAGAAATGCACGTTTTAATCACGTATGAGTGTGTTTTGTTAACTAGCATAAAAATAAAAATAATTATCTGAGGAGTTAAGCCTGTAGCTAGCATGAGAGATGAAATTAGCAGTGTGTGAGTGTGCTTTTGCTGTTATGTTGCTCTTTTAGCAATGCTGGAGGTTAATAAAGCCACATCTGAGGTATTAAGTAAGTCTATTACTTGTTAATTTTCTTTAACACGACGCCTGCTGCTTTGAAAATAGATATTTTAATATGAAAAATATTTTATTACCAAAGCATGTGGCAAGCTTGCTGTTAAACATGTAGGTTTTGGATTATAAAAGCGAGAAACAAAACGACATTTTGTTTCTAAAATAATCCAAGATGATGTTAAATTCTACGTACGACGGTAAAAATGTGACTTTATGGTGACCTTGTTGCACTTTATTGGATTTTTAATGTCATAAAACAGCAGTGTATTATCCCTTTAATAGTGCCACGCAATACAGTGTGGTTTTTAATTTCGCAGCTGTAATTTAGACTGTTTTTACCCCCGAAGTAAAATGAATTACACAATGAAAATGTATTTTTCATAAGGCTGACTTCAGGTAAAGCAAATAGTGCTTTTTAGATCCGCGGAGGGGGCAGAGGAGGGGGGGGGAGTGAGGCAGCCCTTAATAATCAGCTCAACACAGCCTGGTTTTTGCAGATATTTCAATGTGATGTGCCTTTTCTTTTTTTTCTCTTTAGGAGACATCAAATAAGCATGCTGCTGCACACCCAGCCTGGTTGTATAACGGGGCTTCACCTCAGCTGAACTTGGCGCATCTGGTTCATCGGCGGCGAAGGACGCGCGGCGCAGTCTGCAGCCTGTTTGCCCCCAATGAACCGAGCTGGATGGCTGCGGAGAGACGCACAGAGGGGGGAAACACAACTCTTTCGCGGCCCGGTAGCCGCTCGCGGAGACTGTCTCCCAGCACAACCAGACATGACGACTTTTTCTCCTTCTCAGCCTACAAATACCACTCTGTGCTTTTTATTTTCTGCTCTTTTGGGGGGCGCAGAGACATAAAAGAAGACGAGTAAAGAAGATAAAGCCCGTGGACTTGGGAGTTGGACACCCAGGAGGAAGAGACCATCAACTTGAACTCCTGACGGTGCGTAGTCTTAAATTCACCCCTTTCTCTTTGTCAGGCGATTTTTTTTGGAGCTTTGCATTTGCGTAAAGTGCGTAAAAATGACAACGAATCTCGACTTTTCGCGCGTAAGCATGTAGCGATATATATTCCCCCCCTAGACTGGGTCAGTGGATATTGACACTGTTATGACTGAACGGATCCACAGTCCTCAGGGGGAAGTTTCCAGGGTGCTAAAAACAACCCCTTTCGGAATAACAGTTTAACAGCTTAACATAATTGTCTGTAAATTTGCGAACAAGTCTCAAACATCTCCCAGTCTTTCCGCGAAGACGAAATGGTCGCCAGACTGTAAATTCTCCCTCGCAATACAAGAAAAGAGGTCGCCTTTTCGTGCCCTAGTTTCCCTTCGCAATGGCATAATCTTTCCCTTTGTTGTCCCCGATGCAAACACAGATAGGCAGCTGGGCAGATCAGCGTCAATCCAGCGGAAAACATCGCCGCAATTTACAGGATTTCACTAAAATGTGCATTTAATTAGAATAGCGGCGTCTCCCGAGCTGTTCACCCTGAGATAATCAGTGTATGTAAGACATCAGAACATATGGCAGAGCTGTGCGGTTTCCCCTGATGTGTCACTGTGGTTTCCCTCAGAGAAGTTTTTGATGAAATTAAATTATTGAAATCTGAGAGGAGCTAGCACAGCAGTAGCTGAATGTATTTTTAATGGTTAAAATGCCTGTGTGGGCTTCCTGGGTGTTTCTCAGGTGTACAGTGTGGCCTGTTTAAAAAGGCTAAAATATGTTTTTTTTTAATAGACAGAAAGTTAAATCTCAGAGGAATTAAAGCCAGGATGTATGTGATAATATTAACATGTGAGTGTGTGCTTAAACAGTCACATCAGGAGCTGCACATTCATCAGGTAGGACATGTAGATTTTCGCATTAGAGAACAGAACAAATAAGTAGATTTTAGGTTCATGTAGAGTTCATTGTGTAGCCTAAATCTTTTCATCTTGTGGCTATTGATTATTCATTGATAAAATCAGCATGTTTTCTTAAAAAATGATCAATCTGGGCCATCATCTTTCCCTAAGCAACCAAAGCAAAAATGCAACAGTGCATTTAAGATGGTGGAAAGATAATTACATTGAAATAGGACATCGTTATTGTTTACACTCTGTGAAAATGCAGGATTTAAATTGTGTGTGTCCTGGTGTATAGCAACATCAACATGTCCTCGCTTTATTTATGTGATACAGACATCTCCTTTTTTAGCTGACTTGTGTCAGATCAAGCCACAGATGTCGTTCATGCCAGAGATTACTTTTACCTACACCACAACAGCACCTTAAGCTCAACTCGAGTCAAAAGTTTAAATGTGGCACGCACACCACACTTCACCAGTTCATCTTTAGGGGTTGTTTGTCCTATTGGCTCATCTCCGGCATTGTGCACATCTGCCCATGTATTTTCTTTATCTGTGTGTGTGTGTGTGTGTGTGTGTGTGTGTGTGTGTGTGTGTGCTGTTAAAGCTTCGTCTGCAGGCTGGCCCGGCCCGCCGGGTAAGATTCTGCTTATACTGGAGTGTCAGCCGAAATTGCAACGCAGCAGTGTTTCCTAAGAAACGATCTGTGTTGGCTGACAGAAACATGGTGTGGTGCTACTACCACAGTCTCTCCCCCTCCATCTCTTTCATTGGAAAGAGGAACAGAGCTGTCAGAAGCCGAAATATGAACGGGGTCCGAATGACCTTTTGGCCGCAGCCATCAGCTAAAAACACGCTCTATACGAGCTGTATTAAAACCCAGATTTTGAATGTTTATAAAGCGGCGTCACCGCTATAAACAGGAAAATGCCATTGTGCCCTTGACAAAATGGAGCAGAAACACAGGTGGCCCTCAGACAATGGACCTAGTCTCATATCTCCACTGTGAGTCAGTGGGACAGGAGAAAGCACATGGCTGCAGAGTGAAAATTGGCGTGATTGTCGTCTGATTTACCCAGCCACCCTGTAGCTCAGAGCCCCGTTGTGGGTCGTACTGGATACTAGAGCAGAAGAGGCCTGGATTCACAGCAAAATTTTGTCTCATTTGCTTTCAGAACAGCTTCATCCTCCCTCCCACTCTGCCTCCCGCTCTCTCATATCTCACGCAATTGATTGAAACCCTAAACGGTGAGATCAGGCCGAGCTCAATCCAGCCTTTCTATGAATAGTTGATTGGATGTGATGGTGATGTGGTGTGTTGTTTCTTTAAGGGCATTTCAGGTCGGAGGGCGGGAGGCGGTGGGGTTGGCGGGGCGGATGGGGGATTTTTGATACTGCAATGTGGCGTGTTGTGCTGTCCCATCCTGTCCTGAGCTGTGTTGTAAGTCTCCTGTCACTCCCTAATCAGGTCATCGGGCGTTTTGAGAATGTGTGCACGTAGTGCTTTAGTTCCTGCCTGTGAAAGGACTTAAAAGGTGTTTTTCTGAGCCTTTTTTAAAATGCACATCATTTATTTTATTGTGTGTGTCTGAGACACCTTGTCATGTTCTAAGCTGCACAGATGGATGGTGTATTAACAGTAGGAGCAGTGGGCGTCTGTCACCGATTATTTCTTTTTTTTTTTTTGGTATTAATAATGTGGCAAGCCATGAGCTGACAGAATAGTGTGTAGCTCGTGTGCATTTCCAAGTGCAACAAGCGTTTGTGTGTGTGCATGTTTGTTGCTCCGGTATGCCTTCTCTGTCCCCACCAAACACTTCACGTTTTAAATCTCTGCGCATCTCAGTGCAGGGCATTTAAGTGCTTGACCTAATTTCTCTGGCAGCGAAGAATCCACTAGTGAAGGCCTTCCTCTGTGTGTATTTGAGTGTGTGTGTGCATGTGCGCACGCGCGTGTTGCTCTGGGTGTTTCCTCCTTGCTTTTCTAACAGGAAGCTGATGTGGAGTTCAACTGAGGACAAGGAAAAGGCCTTTTCTTTCCACTGTGAATCATTTGAGAGAGAGAGAGAGGGAGAGAGAGAGAGAGAGAGAGAGAGAAAAAAATGAAAAAAAGAGAGGGGAGAAAAAGAAAAAAAAAGCGACCAGGCCGCTGCATTGATTCAACCCTCTGCAATCTGGACTGCTTCTCTCTCTCTCCTTTATTCTCTATACCTTATTGTCTATTTCAGCTTTTTTCCTCACGCTTTTGTTTTTTTTTCTCTTGTTCGACTGATGTCGGATAGACAGCAGCGTTCTGGGGGGAATCGGCGGGTTTATGGAGAGTTCACGAGTCCTGTGAGAAGATGGGGAGGGGGGGAGAGGAAAGGAGAGACGAAAAGCAAATGAAGCAGGGCTCTGTGGGGAGCAGTGCAGGTTCTTCCGGTTTAGTTTTAACATACCCACAGCAAAAAGAGGCTGCCCGCATTATGTACTTAGGAGGCAAAAAAACAACATAAAACACCTACACAAACTGTACCACAGGCTTTATTAAGGCCAGTGTTGAGGCACTGTGAGGGATTCTGAATCCCTTTGTATTCCTTAAAGCTGTGATAATATGGAAAGAACAAAAGCTAAAAATAACTGATAAACCCTTTCGCTTGGGAGATAAATGGCTGAAATATTTAAGTAGATTTCCTGTCGCAGCCACAATACCAAAGAACAAGAAGAATGAAAGATAATATCCCAAACTTGGATCACGTCTTGGACATAAACCTGACATGGATTTATTTGGCTTGCGGGGTCACTGGGTTCGAAATTGTTCTCAGACACATTTCATGTTGGATGACACTTGTTCCAAGAATCAAATGCAGGCCAAGGCAAATGCTAGAAATGTTGAAACAGCATGACCTAAACCCTAATTGTAGATAATCTCATTTTCAAGGTTTGGTGTACATATTGCAGTAAAAGGGGATTTTTAGGAATTAAATAAGAGCAGATATTCTAACTGAAACCACCTACTCAGCCTCTTTCATGTATCCGCTAAAAAATCTTTAACTGTTTGAGTTGTGTGTCTGCAAGATGGAACTAGAACATAGGAGAACACACTGCAGCACGACAGGAATAAGAACAAAGCACATACACGCTGGTTTTTAATGAACTGGACTGTTCATGGAATAATGCAGAGGGCTTTTCCTTGTCTTTAGTTGTTGTTGTTGTTGTTGGTGGTGGTGGTGGTGTGTGTGTGTTTGTGTGTGTGTGTATATAGAAGTTTGTATCATTATAGCAGGAGGGCTGATCTGTTTGTCCCCCTTACCCGGGCCGAGGCTCTAACTGACTTTGTGCTTTGACCTTCCTAAAGGGCACAAACTGAATAAGCAAAGCGTTTTATTACATTATTATTTAGTATCCTAAATTGACACATTTTTAATGCTAAATGGCAGCTAGTGTTTGCACAATAAGTATTTTTAGATGTATCAAAGCAAAAACATACTTGTTTCTTTTCGCGTACATGTCTTTATAAGGGATTAGGGCTGGGCGATGATTGGATGATGAATTGTTGTCTTTTAATAGAATCATATTGTAATAAAATACATATATTGAGATATTGTGATACACAGTTTCATTTAGAATCAGATTATAAAAAGCACATAGTAACTCCAATAATAATGCTGGAGGATAATGTAAAAAGTAGGGCCTGACCCCTATGGGATTTTTGCGATTGATACCAAATTAAAGGTAAAAAATTCCCTGCTAACTGATATGGTGGCCAATATAATACATGTTTGAGCTGGAATGAAAAAGACCTTTTTTAATGTAGATTTTACTCTCATTTTGTACTGATATGACTGCAAAGTTACTCAGAAGGCTCCTTTCTCTCAAATATTTTATTAAATAATATACATAATATGTATAATAGTGTTAACCAATTCTATTGGTTAAAGAAATTATGACATAGAAAAAAATAAGAATGAATTAAAATAAAATAAATAGTTAGAAATATGTGTTCAGAGTCTGACTATTTAGATAATAAAAAAAATAGCTTAATAGCTAACACAGCATTGTTTTTGCATCATATATTGTGTAAAAAAAAAGTTTCCATATCGGTGGCTTCCGGACAAATTATATGCCGATATGATAAATACAGATATGGCTTTGACAGGCAAATATCGGCCAATAATATGAGTCAAACATTATATTTGTCGTAGAACCCAAATGTTGGTTCTGATAAATTGGGAGTGTTTTCCAACAGCAGTGTGCAGGATTTTCTTCATTCATTTGGCTTTATAGTTCAACACCTAAGAATTGTGCTTATGGAAATACCCCAGTGTAGTTACATGTGACTATCTTCTCTATCTATTTACTCTGTAATTGTGTGAATGCATGTAAACATAGTCGGAAATACATATTTTTTCATAGTTTGACTGGAAACTGTATTTTATAGTAAAGTTCTTAATTAAATAAAAAATGATTTTTCAAGTATTACATCCACAAAGGCATATACAAAATTAGGCTTTAATTTATTATTACTATTATTTTTTTTATTATTAAATTATTGAATTACCAGTAAAAATTCTATATTGTGATATATGTTATTATTGAGAAATGAAGTAAGCTGTAGAGGGATAGAAGATTTTTTTGCCAAGTTGCTCAGCCCTATTAGGGTTTATATCGATGCCTATAAGTCATCCACAGATAATTGGAAATTTATATTATTATCTATTATTCCAACAATCAAATTATCGCCGATAATACAAAGCAGCAGCAGCTACACTCTGATACAGCAGGTTGCTATTGCTAGTCAGATGTACTGAGTAATAATACATTGACATATCTGGTTTAAAAGATTATGGTTAAGGATTTAATTTGAATTCTTAGGTAAAATGCTTTACAAAAGTGTGTTTGTGAAGTTCTTTGATGTATTTTACTAGAAATACAAATGAACATTTGAAAAGATAGAACTGTTTTTGTTGTGTTTAAAAAAGTGAGACTCGGTAAGGTCGAAGCTATGAAATATGATATCATCCACCTTCGCTCACTCCATCTTTCTTACCCTTAGGTGTGCATAAGCTACAAGTAATGAACTTTAGACAATACAAACATTTGAAATGATCCATTATCATATCAGTGTCGGCTATAAGAAACAGGTTATCATCCGTTATTGGTATAAAAAAATCACATTCCTCTCCTTTATTGTACTGGTTTATTAAAGGCAAGAACACCTTAAAAATATAGTTTTTTAAATCATAAATTGTTATATAAATACTATCAATGCCTAATGAATGATTACGTAATTACAAGGAAAACTTATGGTTGAAAAGAAGAATGAATAAGTCCCAGCTGGTGCCCTGCCCAACAGCACTGACATGTAACAGCAGAAATGTTCCAGTAAGAATGTCCTGTACTCGGTTGGTACTGGCACACTGTGGGAGAACAACACACAACAAAACGCAGCACCACACGTCCTAATCAATCACTAATCTCTATCATTTACACAGTGCAGAACGAAACGGCGGAGCATGACGTTGCACATACTTTAATATGTCATTTGAGTGTTTTTTCTTGTGTTTTCGGTGCAGGCAGGGCAAGTGAGGACACAAGTAGACGTGGAACAACAACAACTCAGATACTGCAATGCAGGTGAGCACATGATCATGCTAACACACACACACACACACACACACACACACACACGCACACCAGTCTGTGCAAAAACATGGGCAAGTGCAAAAATATTGTGTTGCTTATGGTCACAGTATTGCTGAGTAGGATGAATTTTAGGATGCATGCTTAAAAGGCTCAATTATGCAGCTTTATACTTACAAAATGTAGCAATGCACGTATTATTTTTTCTTTGTTTTAATACAGATCACATGTGCAGGATATTGTGCATTTGTTTAACCTATTCTGGGGTCTTAAAATACACTGTTAATCTAAAAGGGCCTAACCTGGTTATGTAAAAAGTTTGCAGAGAGAAAATGGAGATTGAAAGTTGATCTAGAAAATGAGCGTTTGACGTTGAAGCGCTGAAATCCTTCCCAAGCTCTTGTGAAACTGTGACTGATAACATGACAGGAAATAAGATGATTAACACTCAAACCGACTTTCTCTGTCTAATGTTTCAATACGGCCGAGTATATTTTTAACAGACCATAATGAGCAGAATCAGATTCAAGCGACGAGCCTCAGTTTGTCCAGCAACACCGTCAGCACTCTTGATTTTCCCAGCAAAGGAGAATGATGCCTGGCTTTAGTTTTAGAACGTCATAATCATGTCAGAGAGTTAGGGGAATATGACCATAGTGGATTTTATTTGAGGAGGAAGAAATAAAATAGTTGTGTAATCATTTTTGATTTTCCTTTTCTTCCTTGTAGTTGATCCTCACAAAATGACGTCTTTGACTCCTCATAAAATCACACTACATATTATTTATTTATGCTCTTTGAAAATGTGGTTTTGAGTAAATTGTGCAGGGAATGAGCAATTTTTTTATTCAATAAGGACATTTTTGGTCATCCTCAGGCTTGAAAATGCTATGAAAAAAATCTTGAGGAGAGATTTATGACTTGTTTTTAGGGGAATTTGTGATAACAGTGTGAAATTAATGCGCTTGGAATGAAGAGCATTCTTGTCCCTGTCCTGTATGAGATCCTAGTTGCGAGTACTTTATCATGTTTGTTTTAACTCGCATTGACAACCAGATGGGAGGAGTTACTGGTGCAGTATAATTCCAGAAGTATAACATCAATATCCTGCTCCAGGGTCATTTGAGCTGCTCCAAACTTGACGTTTTTTTCTGAGTTTTAAATGTTTCCAAGAAGATAAAAAAAACCCTCCTCCACACATATGTATATAGATTATTCTATGTATATAGATAATTCTATGTATATAGATTATGTGAGGCTTCAGTGAAGCATGACAGTATGTAATGTATGTAATGTAATACAGTATTTAATGCTTGTTTTGAATGAAATATTCAATAACCTTTCAACGCTGTCTTTTATGGCTCCACCATTACACAAAATGGAAAAGTCCTGCGTGTCTCTCACATCAATTTATGCCATTTTCTCATAATTCAGCATGACACATTTAGTATATTTGGAAAACATTAGGAGCTTCAGTGGAATATGAAATAAAATGTTTTGGGTTTGAGCAAAGCTTGGCCGTAGGATATGCTTTTGACTGATGCAGAGGGACAGAAGAGGTTTTTAAATTTTTCAGTGTGTTGTCTCAGTGGGCCTAGACCTGTGTCGTTTCCCTGTGATGTTCAGGGTCTGGATTTGACTCGGGCCCCTCAGTACCCTGCTGAACTGCAGAATGAATTAGCAGTAAAATATTCCAAAAAATGATTATTCAGAATAATAGTCCCCTTCGGTTAAATAATGGATATGTAAATTATTGATTAAAGCAGTATTTAATACTGTAGCTGATCCAGGTGGCACCAGATCTAATGACGTGTCGTGTTGGGCAGTTTAAAGTTTAGCCGTGTATCGGCCTGTGTGAAAGAAGCTGCTGATTCTCAAGCTGTGGTCCAGGGACCCAGAGGGGTTCAGTGGCACTTTTCCAGGGGTCTGGAAGTGTTAGTTAGAGTTAGTGGATGTGCTGCTGACAAAGTCTACTGTATACCTGCCAATTGTCTCTGGGCCTAAAATCGAAGCAGCTCTCCTGCATCATTGTCTTTTACACCACACTCATTTCCCCCCCAGTAATACATAGATGAATAGAAGTTGGAAATGGAATAAACACATGAAGATTTTTGTTTGGGTTTTAACTGGAAATTTATTAATTTATGAAGCTCCCATGTTTTAACCCTCCTGTAATGTTGCAGGTCAAATTGACCCATTTCAAAGTAAAATAAAAAATAGTTAAAAGTATTTTTTTATAAAAAGAAAAACATTAAAAATGTAAAATAAAATTAAAAAATCCACGTCATGTAAAACCATTGTATTTTATATGTAAGTATTTCCAATGTTCATAAAAAATATTTTAACACAAATTTTACAAAAAAAGAAAAACGAGTGAATTATTTTCATTTCATCAGTGAGAGGTAAAGAACACCATTGCACTAAATATTGAATGAAATGGTTAGTAATGGAGTTATTAATGAAATACAAACAATATTTATTGGGATTTTTTTTAATAGTTTCTGACACTTTAGTAATTGACCTACAACCATTATTCCTGTTCCTGAGAAAGAACATAACAGGAGGGTTAAGATCAGATTTATTAATTTAAATGATCATGATAAAAAAAATATTTTTATTATTTCTTTTTCTAATAGAAAAGGCCCATATTAATATTTTTGGAATCTGAAATAGTTAATAGATTACATACATTCAAACGATAAGTTTGATTGATCATATGTGTTTTATTAGTCAATATTTCCGCTAAAAGTGAACTACTTCTCTTGATATTTGTTTGTGTGTTTGTTCTGAAATGCACCGGCAATTTTCTCTTGTCTCTCGATTGCCTTTATTATTGTGTGAGGGTCCAGTGTTGCTTGCAGCTAATTGAATTGATGCCAGTTGCATTGTTTTATGGGTTTTCTGTGTTGAGACGGTACAGTATATTTTTAACACATGTCTAATATATTTCTCACACATTTCTCTCACATAACTAAGAATCTAGAAGTATAAAACAAATGGACAAAGGAAATTATTCTAAGAGGTACACATGAGGGAGTCCCCGGTATATTCTCTCTCCTGTGAGTTGTCCTTGGCTGAAAAACCTGTAAGTGTAACAATATGTTGTTTGCAGTTTTGAGCAATTGAGCTTGTTGAGCAGTCTTTCACTAAATACACTGGCATATTATTATGTACAAAAAAACGCTTCCTTATAATATTTTTTCTTTAACTTTTTTTCTAGCTTAACTACATTTTCCACAATAAATTGATAACCTCTGATATTAGCAGAATGTTTTGCATGTGAACTAGTTACTCTGGCAGGAGGAGTGGAAAATAGAAATAGTTTCTCCCAATTTTCTGTCTTTAGCTAATAGTTACTAGCAAAATAAAACAGATGACAAAAGTTATTTGAATATATAATGCATAAATTCAACTTTTACTTAAACCTGCTGCAGCCACTTTATTGTTCCCACAAAGCTTTCACTGCCCTTAGTTTTTTTTTCTTCTTAAATGCTGTTAGTAGAAATTCAGAACAAAAAGTCTGGTGTGTCATCTCCCGGCCTCTCTCTGGTGTTTCTCTTCCCTCTCCATTTCCTCTGCCCTTCTCCCTGCAGAGTTTTAGCTCATGTGTGACCTCTGCAGGTGTCACTCCACACACAGCATGTCCAACAGACTCACTGCAGGATGTGGGATCAGCTTACTTTTCTTGCAAAGCCTACCAATGAAAAGGAAAAAATAAAAAAATAAGAAGAAATGTTGCTTTTTGTTAGCATGTCCAAATAAGTGGCCTTATTTAAGATCACATTTTTTTACTCAAAAACAAAAAAAGCAGAATTGGAACATTTTGTGTTTTCTTGATCTGAAAGCAGCTTTTCATGCTCTGTTATTGCTGTTCTAAAAGATGATGCAATTATTAAAAAACAGTCATATTTATGCTGATTTTTAATCTTTTTTTCTTTTTCATTGATAATTTATGTTTAAAAAACTTTAGCCGGCTTAGTGTAGAGGCCCAGTAAAAAAAGTTTTAACCCCAAAGTGTGACTCTGAGACCAGGCCGCTAAAATAAAAGTTCAATCGTGGATGAGTTGAGCTCTCCTTCAGTTGTTGGATTTGTGAGACATTAAAAGTGGGACAATCAAAAGAGCTGGTTTGATGACCTTGAAGAAGGGGAGCCAACTTGCTAGACTCCACCCACAGACACAGGCAGCTAGACCCTGTCCAGAGATGTAGAGAGGAGTGGGCGTGGACCAGGACGGTGCTCTACGCTCCGTCTGTCCATTGGGCTGCAGGTGGAACCTAAAGGAAAGGACACATCCACACATTGATTAGAGACTCAAGATTGGTGCTTCAAAAAGACATTCAGATATTATGCACATCTAATCAATAGTCTATAAAGATAATAAATAGTTTTAAGGGAAAAGATAAAGTAGCGATGGTTGCAAACAATGTGTTATTGTCCGTTCAGTGTACGTGTTGCTGTGGGAAAAAAACTGTCCTTTAGTCTGTTTGTCTGTGATTTGTGTGTCCTGGAGCGTTTTCCTGAAGGCAGGAGGGCAAACAGGTAGTGGCCCGGGTGGTTAGTCTTTGATGGTGGCTGAAGCTCTGACCAGGTAGCGTGGCAAATATCATCCCAGAAACAACAGGTGAATTTAGGTCCCCATTCAAAGACAACATCTCTGAGGAGACCATGCAGATGAAGAGCAGGTTGTTGCACAGCATTGCTGTCTCTTTGGTTGTGGGTAACTTGGGCAGAGGAATGAACTTAGAAGTTTTGGAAAAGCTGTATACAACTCCTAGAATGACAATGATGATACCATCAGAGGCAGGTCGACTGATGACAAAGTCTAGAGAGATGTGAGCAACAGGAAGTGGTGGAGGAGCCCGTTAGGAGCCTGGGTGTCCTGTTCTGTCCAGGACCTCTAGAAGTGTTTGCATAGAGAACCAGTGTGTGCCAAACCCAAGGATGGCAAGTCAGGTGAGAGTAGTGCCCCCACTGGAGAACCTGCGAGCATAAGTGGGCAAGGACAAAAAAACAAATAGCAGGAAAACCACTTGGAGCTTGAGGTTGTTTTGTTCTAATCCCCTGGAGACTGCTTTAATGTTGGAGGTAGAGATAATCTCCACTGGCTCAGCAGAGCATCTGGCCTCACACTCCTGGAGCCTGGGTGGTAGGAGAGTTTCCTGGGCAGTGAGGAAAGTTGAGGTGAGGATGGGAGCTGCACTGAAACGATGAGGTAACTCCATCAAGGCCTCCCCAGCAGACTTTGACCACATGAAGGGAGTATTCTGGGAAGTAAAGGCATTCAAGGGGGCTGTCACACAACTGTAGTTCCAGATAAAGTGCAGGTCAAAACTAGCTAGCCCCAGGAGGCGATGCAACTGTTTGCAAGAGACGGGCTGGCCCGTGACTGCCTTTACCTTGGTGGAGTCAGCCGGATGGTGCCTGCAGCAGTCACATTGCACATGTTGCACATATTTCTGCTCGGTGTCGTCAAATTATACAAATACAAACTAACTTCCTTCGTCAGTGTTGAACATCTTCAGAGGAGTATCGGACTATATCCGGTCAGGCTAGAGAGCAGGGCAGAGAGGGTTAGGGTTAGGGTTAAAAGCCAGGCAGGTGGAGGAATGGCTGAAACACTGAAGCTGATGGGAACAGGTGTGTGGGGGAGGACAGGTGATGGGGAAAGGCGGGAACGGAGGCTAATGGAGGGTAAGACGAAGTCCCAAAACGAGAGGATAGTTTTCACCAGGCAGGGAAATAAATTGGACAGGGAAAATGTGAGACTATGAATTGGAGGACATTATGACACATGGAGGTTAGCAGCAGTGGAATGTGCACTGCAAATTATTTGTTTCTTACCAAGATGAAAAAAACCCACTTAGATTTAGAAGTGTTAGATAATTTATCTTGTTTTAAGAGTTAATTTCTTATTTTATGCCTTCAACATGCTTATTTCTAGATTTAACAGTTTTACTTCAAGAAACCTTGTCAAGTAAAATTATCTGTCCATGCAGCAAGATAATTTCCCTCAGATTTATTGTTTTTATATTGTTTTGAGAGACCCCCTTTTTTGCTGTGTAATAATTTACATTTACTCAAGTATTGTGCTTATTTTGAGGCAGATATTGTACTTTTTACTCCATTATATTTAGCTGATAACTTAAATCACTTTTCAGGTTGAGATTTAACATAAAAAGATGATCAATTTAATATGAAATTAAACCACAGGAAAGCTTTTTGAATAGTTAAAATGAGCCCTATCTTTACCAAATTAAAACACTGCTTACATAAATGCATCAATACAATTGATCTAATAATTAATTTAGAATATATAAACAATCTGAGTGGGTCCATTCTGCATAATGAGGACACTACTTTTACTTTTGATACTTTAAGTACATTTTGATGCTGTACTTTTATTGAAGTTGGAGTATTTTCACAGTGTGGTATTAGTACTTTACCTTTTCCACCACCGGAGGTAATTGCTTGAGGCAGATTGACACTGCATATCTACAATATTAAAGTAAAGTTTCCTAAAATATCACATTTACTGATCAGGTGAATCAGACAAGAGCTATTATTATTATTATTATTATTTATTATTATTATTATTTTTTTAATAATAATAATATTGTAAGCCACTAACAAAGGAATCAATTTAAAACTTAATTTTTAAATTTGAAAACAGTTGAGGTGTTAATTCTGCAAAGGAGCTGCAATTTTTCAATAAAAAAAATAATAATAAGTTATATGTTGTACGTCAAATGAACGCTATGAATTTAGTTCCGACAGAGTTTGGGAGAAGGTGGATAAAGTGAGTTGAGGTGGTGGTTCTACCTCTCACCACATCCCTGCTTTAGGAATAAAACCCTTCATTTGATAGACCACCAGTTCTGAGGAGGTCCAGTAGGCAGCGTGTCTCAGATCAGGTGTTGTCCAGATGTGCTGGTGAGAGCCATCCTCAGGCTCCTACTAATCTCTTATTTGGAGAGAAGAGATGGAACAAGAAAGCCCTCCATGACCTCCTAGAGCCTAACGTGATTTATACTGTTTAAAAAAAGGCTTATTCCCTTAGTATCAGACGGAGATTTGTCTTTTACAGAAACAACCTCCTTGTGTCACAAGTGAGCACAGAACTCCTCACATACATGCTATATTTCAATTAAAAGGTGGTTTGTTTGGCATTTTGATAGGTATTTTCATCCCAGAGCCTCCCACAGAGCCTCGACTGCATTCATTTTTAGCATCAGTGACTACGACTTTACATGCACAAGAATTTTGTTTTTGTAACCCAGTTAACCCGGTTGTGGGCTGACTCATACAAATCTCATATCTCAGTTTGAGAAGCTCATACTCTGATTATGAAAAACCTCAGCGGGGTTGTCTGGCTTTCTTCCATTTCCATGGCATGTACACAGCCTCGCTCACATTTTAGTTTTTTGACATTGACACCAAATCATGCAGTTACTACTGGGATTATTTGTTTCACACATATAAGGCTTATTTTAACGATTCTCTCTATTTGAGATCATATCTATGTATTTCTCTGTCACTTTCCCTCCCTCTCCTCTTTCTTCTCTCTTTTCACCCACTTGGTCCCTCTCTTCATTTCCCATTCTTTCCCCCATGGACAGAATTAAAAAGTAGGATATGATATTAGCCACGGGAACACTGAGTATCCTTGCGATACTCGGTTGGATTAAGCAGTGTCTGATTATCAGGCTCGACTGGTGTCATGCTTGATAACAGGAGCAGTTCAGGTCCACTGGCGTCCAATTACAAAGTATTACATACAAGGTAATTATGGGGTAAAGTTCAGAGCAGTGCAACTGTGTTTGTGATTTGGTAAGGGCTGAATTACTACAGAGGTGTAAGGTAACTTTATCCTGTCTGTGTTCATGGAGGAGAAGTAATGAGAGTGGATGGTTGCTCTAGACAAGCAGAATGAACTGTGCAATGGCTAAAAGACTCTCCCTCTCTCTCTCTCTCTCTCTCTCCCTCTCTCAGACTGGGGGCTGCCCTGCCTCCACAGATCGCTCGGCCACTGCTGCATTGTGGCCGGGGGCCTCATTTGAATGGGCCTTTAGTATTTTGTGTGAACAAGTCAGCGCCATTTGCATTTGTTCCAGTCACAAAGGTTTAACAGGTCAATAGGGACTCCCTGGCAGAAAACTAACACACTAGGGTACCTTTTTTTCCTCCCTCCCTCACGTCTCCTCCATCGCTGTGGTTGTCAGGCACCCGGCCGGCTCGTCCTGCTAGCATGTAACTCAAGCATGTGGCGTGTATACATGTATGTGTTTTAGGACATGATTGCAGACAGCGGGGTGTACTGACAAATGTTTTAATTAACATTTAGCAGGAGGTTTTGTTTTGTCTGTGTTTGTAAGAGAAATCAGGCAGACTTTCTTTACCACATACACACCTGCAGATTTGTGTCTGCAGGCCTGCAGAGTTTAATTTCCTGATCCTCCAGTATTTACACTCTTCTTAATAAAATTTGTAACATGGCGAAGAACAATACGTGGCGATATGTGGGAGCTAATTGCACCTCAGCAGCTTCACCGCAAGTGTGATGGCAGGATAAATGACCATTGTGCCATTTAAACAGATAAAGTAACACTTTGCTTGAAGGGCTTTTAGTTTGCTAGTTGTCTTCTGTGGGAAATATTATAGAAAAAAGTCTGCTATTTCATATTTAGAAGCAACCAAAAAACTTTGTAGCATGCCTTTTGAAAACTAATCAAAGCTCTGAGCTTGAATATGGCAAACTAGCTTAGGGGTAGCACTGCGCTTATCTTTTAATCACCCCAAAATAAAAAATATATATATTTTCCCTCTTACCTGTGGTGCTATTTATCAAGATAGTTTTGGTGCGAGTGGCCAAGTGTTTTTTCTTTCTGATACAGTTCCTACATCAAACTGCTCACAGCAAGGTCTGTGGATTATCTTGGGTAACCGTGTCATCATTTCTGGAAAGAAACATTGCTGTTGAGTTTTATTTTGAGCTTTGAGCCCCAAAAGCTCAATATTATCTCCATTATATTGAAGCGGCAGACAACTCTACGGCTGATATCTCCAGCAGCCTGCAGCTCTCACCAAAACAATCTAGATTGATAAATAGCAATGTAGGTAGGAGGGAAAATATGTATTTTAGATTTTGGGGTGAACCTTTAAAAGGAGAGTGCTGTGTGTTAACATGCAGGTTTTTTGATTTAATGACTGGCAGGACAGAAAATCTTTCAGTTCTGTTTCAAATATACGTTATTAACATTATAAGAGGATCGTAAAAATAATTTCATATGTCTAATAACTAGCTGGCTAATTTGTGAAGAAGTGCTTTGAGGGAAACCATTACACCCAGCACTGGTCATAACATTGTAAAAGTGGAGCTTTTTTGCCAGCAGGCCTCTTTGTGGAGAATATCTAAAGAGAGCAGAATATTGTCCCATTAAAGATTTATTGTGATTTTTGGATGGATTGCAAAAATGACTTTTTATGATTCTATTTCTCTGTGAGAGTGGCCTCTATCACTCATGTGGCTGGGCACAGTGAACAAGTATATATGTATGGACTTCATATTTTTACACGTTTTAAACAACATTTAAAAATAAAAAAAATTTGAACTCAAGCAGCTTGCTATGCACTTGTACTAATCGAATAATGCCGCTTCACAACATTTCCATCCACATTCTGTGGGTTTTAAGTGCAGTCAGAGCAGCAGGGTGCCCTCGCGATCAGAGCGGTTGTCCTCTGTTTAAAATGTCAAAGGCCGCATCCTCATAACAGCCAGGTGTGCTGCTGAAGGGTCCTCAGGCAGGGAAGCGAACCCCCCACCTGCTCTCTCACTCAGAGTGAGAGCTTCCACCTGAGAGCCTCATCAGTGAATATCATGAGTGAATATGCTGTAAAACTGCAGCAGACTTTGCACATCAGTGACAGCTGCCTGTACAGTATATGTCTGTTTTTTTAAATTGTGAAGAGTACAACAATACCACACATTCACACTCAGCCTCACACTCAGACACACTGTGGCTTTATCAAAAATGTAATCTTCAGCAAACAGCGTGACACACAATTGGTATTTACGGCAATGACATTGGCCTGAAGAATGATTTATATCTGCTGAATAGTGCAGAATGGAAGCATAAGCCCTATTCAAGGTCAAATCTCTATAGTTTTAATACAGGCATATGAACATGGATTTACTTTTGCAGCATTTGTAATGTATACGTCTGGATTGGTTCACACTCGCAGAATACAAATTTGTGTAATCCTCCACTATGTAAGCGCAAGAAAAATATTAGTTTTCAACACAAATAACAATGTATAGTTTATGCTAACACAGGTGGGAAGTGCAAACTGTATGAATATGAATGCCCTCCACACCAAATATGTGTAGAAAGGATTTTTTATTTGCAGCATTAAGTGAAGATTGATCATTTCTGTGGAGAAAATGTTCGATCCCATGAGTTTGTTGCTTGTGAGGGTCCACACTCCAATGTTAAAGCGTGTTCCAGGCATTAGCTAGTTTAATCACTGTGTACACTAACATGTACACTATAAGGGACTTGCCTTAGAGACTTGGCGCTCGTAGCATAAATATAGCAGAATATACAGGCACACACAGACACCGTGTATATAGTAGGATACAGAACTATGTACACATCATGCACAACTGTACACATGATTAAAACTTGCACCGGTTGTATTTATATGAGCACATTACAAGTAGTCCTGAAGAGCATTTTACGGGGGGATGTGACAGACAGCAGAGGAGGGAAAAATCAAATATTTTGTGGCAGACCTGAGTGGGAGGCATGCTCACAATTGCTCCTGTCATGCTGATCGGAGCTCGCCTGGCTACAGCGGCGTGCTCTGCTCTGCTGTATTTAGTTGCGATTGTTTGTGTTGAGCTGTGTGACCCACTATTTGGACTTCTGTTCCATTATCTTTCAAAACTTGCTGCACTCGGGTCCCAAGCAAAGAAAAGCAAAGTGAGAGCGTCAGGTGCTACAAGCTGCTAGCTAGGCCTGTAGCCAGGCCCAGAGAGCCAGACCTGGCAGCTCCGAGGCTGCGACGTGTGAAACGCTGCACACAAAGGAGCTCGCTCCATCTGTATGCACCCTACATAGGCAGGCTTTTGTTGCAGCCGACAGGCACATGACTGCTAGCATCTTAACCCCTGAGAGCCAGCGTCTCTTTTCCCCTCTCAGTAGACTGCACACTGCAGCAGACACCACCGTGAGTTAATACTTTGTGGAAAAAAACTACTTTTGATTTGAGTAAGAGCTATTGGTTTATTAGTGATTTATGTGTTTGCTATGTCTGTGGACATTTTGTTCAGTAAAAACTCCTCTGAGAATATATTTGAAAAGAAAAGTATATTATAGTTTTAGTGTATTATTTATAGTCTCACACTTCTGTTAATGTTCAGGCAAAATTTATGCTATACATTGTTTAAAGAATTGGATCAAGGCTATTTTAACAATGATTTTGGGGTTAATATCGAGGTCAGCCATGAATAGGGAGAGACCAGAGAACAAAACAAAAAAAAAGTGTTCACATGAAATATATGTTAAATTATGCAGATGAATATTTCTCTGTGCTGCTGTATAGATTTACAGAACAATAATTATGCAGGTCAGCTGTAGGTTGGTTTTCACATTTCAGCTTTAATTGCATTTTTCTGTTTACTGCTGGGCCAACTTTTGCTTATTTGTCTGTACATTTTACATAAAGTTGGAGGGACAGTTCAGAAATGAGACCGCCGACTCCCACTGGGAGACCCCTCTGTAAAATCCAATTAAAGATAAATCACTAGCATCAAGACCCAAACGGCTGCGACAGTTAGGAGATGCTCCGACCTATTAGCACTCCTCATTTTTCAATTTTAGCGTGCTACGTGGACGTCCTTGAGTAGATCATTAAGTCCTGTGCGCACACTCACACACAAACACACACACACACACACACACACACACTCTCTCTCTCCCTCTTCCTGCGTCTGAGAATGTTTTTTCTTATTAAACCAGAGTAAAAAAACGATAAAATTTATCCTCTAAATTCAGAACCTTACTTGTGAATTTCCTGCTCACATAAATAGAAACTGTTGGTTTCATGTACTTGTGTGCCTCGTGTTACCCCGTGTAACCCAGACAACTCCAGACGAATGCGTGCACGTGTGTGCACACTCGTGCTCGATATGAAATCAAACAAACGCTCTATTTGGAGTGTTCCTGAACCCTGAGTCAGCTGAACTGGATACGAGCGACTGAAGCGAACATGCTGTCACCCCGACAGACAAGTGCCTGATTTATCTATTTTATTTATTTTGAAATGAGAAGGCGAATGATAGGAAGGACAGAGATGTTGCAGTTAAAACAAATCATGGCTTCACATTAAACCCCCCCCCCCTCCCTCCGCCTCAACCTTCTCGAAATTTGTGTTTACGGTCCCGATGGGGGCTGGGGTGAGGAAGGCTCCTATCTGGGCCGAGCTAGGTCACGCAGGCCCATCCGTGCTGCAGAGGCTCTGTGACGTGGCATGAGCTTGGGACCAACAGCAGGTCCAAAACCCTTTAAGAGCGGGACCGCTCCCTGAGAGAGCCAGAGACCTGCAGGAGAGCTGATGTTTGATAAGATCTGCATAAATAATCATTTATCAAAGCGGGATGGACCCCGAAATGTGAGCAGCAAGTAGCTGGGAATCAGGAGAAGTGTGTGTGTGTGTGTGTGTGTTTGTTGGAGGGGAGGAGTAAGTTTCAAATAGTAAAAAATATTTTAAATTTATATTTTCAGCATATCTAGAGTTTTATAATTTTCCTTTTGTTTATTTGCATTATTAATAACGAGTTATTCCAAAAATGACACTATGACTTTGCATTTGGGGCATTTTTTCTGTATCATTTAGCATTAAGGAATATTTCGATGCCTCACAATGAAAATCTGTTGAATGCAAATTTCAAAAGACCAGGGTAGCAAAGATCGCAGGTTTTTTTGCCATTTAAATTTTTACCTTGCTCTATCAAGATTTTTTTGGAAACGACATAAAAAAAGCGAGTTTTGCTATAGAATCAGAGAGGCGTTTCTTTGTTCCCTAGATAAATATTCTTAATTACATTTTTTTCAATGTCCTCGGCATGGGCAGTGTATTCTGTTAGCTAAATTAGAAACCAAACTTTTCTAATAAACCTGGCAGTTGCAAAATGACCTCGAGAGGAGGGGAGTCTCATGGTTAACTAAAAGTAGGACGATGATTCTCCCAAAGCACTGCCTTTACTTTAATGAGAGGAGAGCTGAAAAAAAAAAAAAAAAGAAGAAGAAGGGACAATCTTGTGAAGCTGTCAGTGTGCTGCTTGTTTGGGATTTATTGTCAGTTTGGCTGTTTTAAAAGCTGTTTAAGGAACTTGTGAGTAGAGCGCAGGTCCATTCTGCCTCTCCTCTCCTCCAACCTTTGCTCTGCTCTGCTGCCGAGAGGCTCCAACACACAGAGAAGCTCGGTTTTCAGAGGTGAGTGGCTTAATGATTATCAGAGAAATACATTTCAATCAAAGTGCTCACTTAGTGCCCTTGATAAGTGTGAACTGTGTTCGGAAAAAACACTCGAGAATGTTTTTTTGACCTTGCAGGCTTTTACCACTTTGTTTATTTAAACTTCAGTCAGCTGCTTTACCCTCTTGTGCTTTTCTAATGTAAAAGCTTTAAAAAAAGAAAAATCATTTTTTTAGAGCGATGAAAATGTAGTATTTATTTAATACTTTAGTTTTAAATGTGAAATAATAATAGAAACGGTAATACAGTAATGATAGCCGCATTTGAAAAGGATCATCTTTTAATTTCACATTAATATCTGAAATGTCTGAATGATTTTGTAGACACTTATTTTCTTTAATTATGTATTTTTAACATTAAATAGATTTAATGTTTCATAAGAATGTGACATCCCGGAGAAAAAAGCCTTCTCTACACTTTAAATTACACAAACTAAGAGATACATTTTTCATTTTAAAGTTTTTCCTAATGAAACAGCAGCTGAAGTGCTTTATAAAATTGCTATATCCTAATTATTTAACAATAACTAAGCTGTGTTTTTTTAATATAATTTATTCATGATGAAGCTTTGATTGAAAAGAAACACACTACATTTTCATTCTTGACTTATCAGAGTTTACTTAATAAAAAGAGGTCAAAGTTAAATTAATTATGAACGCCTGTCCTGCAGAATGCAGAAAAATCTAAATTATCGTATTTTGTTGTTAAAATATACAGAATCTTTTCAGAATAAAAGTTTGCCCTTTTAAAAGGGAAGAAGAAAAATCAAACTTGGATTTTTTTTTTCTTATTAGGTCACATTAAAATTCAGAATTGATTCTTTCAAACTTCTTCTTTTAAAATAAGTCCTATATTCTGTCAAGTCACTTTTTAAACTAATTCATAAATTCATTCTGGGTTTTTAAAAATTCATCCGGAGCAGAAAAAAAGCCCATTTTGATCCCTGACTGAAAACTTTGCTTCCTTTTTTCCTGCTCTGAATGCTGCCTGTATTGGCTCACATTACAACACCACTTATTCACTCTGTGGCACTTATTTAACTCTATTTCAATAATACTCTAATATGAATTAGGTCAGTATTTATGCATAAACATGATGTATATATTTGATTTTTCTTTTTCCTTTTTAAAAATAAATATATTAGCTTATAATCAGTCAGTTATATTTGGAGAAAGAAATGCTTTAATGATTCTTTCTTCTGTCATTCTGGTGGGAAATTATTACACGTTATACTCGTTATGAACTTTAAAACAATTGAAATACTTTATTTGTCCTGTGAAGAAATAATTAAATATGATGTGAACGAATGAAACAGAATAAAAAGCGAAACAGTATATGTGCACACTCAGACTGCAGAGGGTTAAACTCCCAAAGTGACTGAAGGAATTCATATCTGTTTCTCCTGCAGTCAGCTCTCAGCAGCTTTCTCTTCTGGCTTTTGTTAAAATACAACAACTTTGTTTTTACATATAGAGATATCTCGTGCAGCGTTTTCGTAGCGTTTTGTCTTGTTATTTCTCCGTGTGAGTGACTGCATCACTCAGGCTGCCATGTTGTCTCCTCCTGTCCTCCATTTTGTGATTCTGCCTCTCGGTTTTTGCTCACCTGCTTTTATCGAACTTAAACCAAACTCTTTCTGGCTTTTTATCAGAAGGAAAAAATCATTAAATCGCTTTCATATGATTTTCATATAGGTTTATTTATTTTAAACGTCCCTCAGGTTTTTGTTTTATTACTGAGATGTGACCTGATAACTTTTTTGCCTTCAAATATCTTCATTTAAAAGGTAAATGTGAGAGCTGCTGCAGCCAGATGAAAGCAGACAAAACTCCTCAAAAGGAAGCCTGTTTCCTGTGTTTACCTCTTGAATTATTTGTTCATGTAATCAGCAACAATCATGTTAAAGGCTGCGTACGGCGTTCGGTTTTACAGCCCGGCAGCGCCAGCGACTGTGACCCGTGGCCCCATAATGGCCGCCGGGGGTCAAGGAGGTTAATAGAGACTGATGTATGAGGCCCCAGAGTGACATCCCAAAGGGGATGGCCCCTTAATCCTTATTAGGCCTCTGTGTTAGTGATCCTTACCTTTCAAAGCAAACAGCACGCTCCCTTTGCCGTGGGGCCCCGGCCTGCCCCCAGCGTTACACTTGTGACCCCAGGGTCGTGGCCTTTGTTCAGAACCCTTCAGAGACTGACCTCAGGGGTCACGGCTGTAATAGAGAAGTTGTCGAGGCGCGTGCTGCCGAGGGGCCCCTCAGCAGACCACCTCGTAGAGGGAGCGGGCCACACCGGTCACCCAACAGAGGAGGAAGCGTGTGTGTGTGTGCTCGCCGGAGTGTGAACGTATAGATGGCTGTAACTTATAAGGTGAAAATACAACTGGGGGTAAACGTGTGAGTTATTGCCATTCAGAACAACTTGTTAAACTTGTAAAAAAGGAGCTGAACTTTGGCTTTTTAAATGCAATAAGTCACGTATTCACAGAGGTGGCTACCGCAGAGAGGGCCACATCTCTCTTTACTGGCACTGCCAGGTGGTTCTACTTATTGAACTGCATTTTATTAACTGCTCACTAACAGCTACAAGTGAAGAAATAGCAAAAAAGGATTATAAATTTGTATTTTTTTTTTTTTTTCACTTTTTCCAGCAACACATTTCCTCTAACAGAGCTCTACTTGTTGGTTCATCTCTTCAACTTCCTTTAAGAAAACAAATAATTTGCTCTTTAATTACAATTCATGTTCAGATTTGTCTATATTTAAACTGTCTCTTTTCTTTTGTCCATGAGCATTAAAAATATTATGGCTCATATTATTCTTGCTGGTCCCGGGACAGTTCAGTGCGTGCTATAAATTTAATCAGCGCAAGTTGATTGGTGGTGTTTGTCGCAGTGGATCCGTGGGATGATTCATAAGGATGTGAAAGCACCGGGGGTCTGATAAGACCACTGAATCAACAACTCCATTGTTTTCAGCTCATGAACTATAACTCATTTAGACTGGGAGACATTCACTGCCATGTTGCCACCGTGCAGCATGAGTTGTGCATCATTGACACATTTACTGCGGTTGGTTTATTTGATAGTGTTTTGTATTTAATTGCCTTCTACTTTGCATCTTTTAAAGATTGTGTGGTAAACACTTTCCTGCAGCGTCTCGTCTTTCTGCTGTCTTACAAATATGCAGAGCTTTAAAATATGACTTGCATGCATGTCATGTATCAACAATGATATGTGCTTTTTTTTTTTACATTAGATGTAAAGGCAGAGCTTGGATTTAACCTGGAGGTGAAGGGTGTTGATGAAAAAAATTGTGGTTGTGGACTCTTGGAGGTGTCATAAATGAGGTTGTTAATATTGGAGTTTCATCAATGGCAGCATTACGCAGGCCGCTCCTGCAGGGGCGAGGCCGCGCAGAGGGCTACAGTGTCAGAAGTTGGCAGCTGAGCCAAAACCAGAGTCGTATCCTCAAGTGAACTCTCCACGACGTACGGTGCAACAGGCTCTGCCAAGTTTTTTGAATTCCTGCCACATGTTAGATGGTAAACAACTGACTCGCAGAAACAGTGTCTCAGACAGACGAGGAGGACTGAGGGACTCTTCAGATTGCTAATGAAACATGCATTTGTTGACACTATTGTTTGATTTATATTCACCATGCAGTCGCGGTGGCGTTTTGTGCTTGCAGCGATTACAATTGGTTCAAAGACGTGGCGAGATGTGACGTCACAGGGTTCAATCTGATGACGGTTCAGTGCTCGATCCGTTTCTCTCATCAAGGGACACGAGTGAATTTACATCTTGATAAAGTGCAGTGAAATCATGCTCTGCCTCATGTAGTAATCTGATTACTATCTCGAACGTGTTTTTTCTCGAGTGGAAGTTTTGGCATTGGAGTGTGGCGTGTTTTTTGATATGCGGATGTTGCAGCAAAACACAGGGAACCTGAGTTTCATTTGAGGCTGTGGAAAGCTGAGGAGAGTTAGGCAAGACAAGTGCACTCACTCTCTGTCTCTGTCTCTCTGGTCCGTCCTATGAGGTACAAACACACACAGCAGCGTAACGCCTTTTCTTTCAGCCTCCAGGACTGAGAGTGAGGAGGTAGGAGAGACTGCAACAGACCAAGCGGCCATATTAGTTTGCTGTTCAATCGCTCATACTCGCTCTGGTTTTCGTCGTCTTCTCCGCAGTAAAAAAACACACACGTATGAGCAAACAGTTGAGTGCATAAAAGGAGGTTTCCCACCTTTATTTGTTTGTGCAATCCCCCTTTAGACTGTGCGCGAGCAATAAAGACAGATTGAAATCAGGAGCAGCTAGCTGTGGACCATGATGTGAGATCCGTCGTTTTTTTGGACAGTTTTCCCTTTTTCCCCTCTCTTTTGTGCGGCTGCTACTTTGGGGAGAGAGGAGGGGAAAAAATTTGCCTGTGCTGAGTTCTGGGTTTCTTTTGGGAAAGAGAAGACTGGAGGGGAGGGGAATGGCGTCCAAAAGAGAGGAAGTTGTTTTTCTGCCATGGGGGAATCTGTTGCAAACAGCTAAGGGGCATTACAGCGTTTTGGCCACAGAGAGAAGTTTTCGGGGTTGGGTGGAAACCGGACGGGTGTGAATAACCTTCAGCAGGCTGATGCAGAGGTTGGTAGGTGTGCATGAGACTAGGGGGAGAGAGAAAGACAGCAGGGGTGGTATCTGGCACAAAAAACATAAAAAAGATCCTCCTCATGCAGGCTTAAATTAACACTAGCTGTTCGGAGCAGGGCTGTTTATTACTGTAGGCTATAACAGTGCTACTGAAAGGATAAGAAAGGGTGGGAGACAGAATAGGCTGGACACTGAAGGGGAGGCGGAGGGGGAAGGAGGGTGCAGGACACGAGTCATCAGCAGAGTCCATTTTATCGTTCGGTTACTGCCCGACATTTCTCCTCTCCTTTTTCGCACGCAGGACCGCTGCTGCTGCTGCAGATCGCAGCAAGACAAGGGTGGCCTAGTAATGGCACATGGCGGGCGCACTGCGGTAAATATTACAGGATTTTACAGCGTGGTTCACTGTTGCAATCATGGCAGGGCAGTCGCACCCAGGTGCTTATCTGACTTTGAGTGCGTGCCAAAACATTCAATGTAGCTTTTCAACTCATTAACATGTCTGTGGTTGGGAAAAAGAAGCCGCAATCAAGACGATATTCATCAGCGATCACGCCACATTTCGGCCTTTCTAAGGCGAACGCCATTGCTTCTGCCGCTCGCTGGAAGTTTTGCGATAAAGGACATGTAGGTCAAAGACAAAACAGTGACATTAAAGTCAAAGCAGCTCTGAAATGAAAAGATTAATCTTTCTCATGAATCTCAAAGTTAGATGTTGCAAGTTGTCCCAGAATCCTTTAATCATTTGTGAGTGTGTGTGTGTGTGTGTGTGTTTGCTATAAGTCTCCTCCTCAAGAGAAGTGCACTACCCCCCCTCCTCCCCCCCCTGATCCAGCTCCCACCTCGACTCATGCATGCGCACGTCGCGCCGGGCCGGTGATGAAAATGCGTAGTGCGCACGCACTCCCACACGTCCCTGTTTCATCATCAGCTGAGCTCTTTCTCCTCCACTCACAGCTCTTCTCCCCTCCCTCTCTCGCCCCCTCCTCTCTCAGCTCTTTGCTTCTTTTTCTATCCATCGCTCTCCTCCTCCTCTCTCCCTGGGTCCCGGCCACATGCAAGAGGGTAGACTAGGACGCTGCAGCTCCGAAAAAAAAAAGAGGGGAAAAACGCTCTGCTGCTATTTCTACAGGCGGGCCCTCCCCTTTAGCTAGTCTGTGCCAAAAGAGGGAGGGATTTTTTACTACTCCCAGTCCCAGGATTTTAACCCTCTGCCTGCTCTCGCTTCTCTCTGCAAGATCTTCTCCTCAATATCATGCAACAAGTGGCTTTGCTTGACTCCTACTACCAAATCGCTGCGCCATTTGTGAAGACATTTTTGGGGAGCCGCGGTTTTCTTCACTTCACAGCCACTGATCACATGCATTTGGTCAGTTTTTGCTGCTTCTGGGTTGTTGTCAGTAGAGTTAAACTGGACTGGGGAGAATCAGTGGGTTTTGGGTTTGTGCTCTGCCGTGATGCGAGGGCTTATAGGGAGCACGTGCTTCTTGATCGCTCGCCATGCTTCCTTTTCTCGTGAGTCCTTCCTGAAGCTGAGGACGAAGACAGCAGTTTGGTTTTCGCGTGTTGTTCGACAAGCTGCAAGATTTCTTGTTACCTGTGCATGTATCTTGAATTCAGCAGATGATTTCTCATGTATTTGCTGTGCTCTTATCTCCTCTGCACTCCTCCTTCCTCACCCTTTCCATCTAAACCTCTCCCTCTTTTGGGTTCTTTGCCCCACCCTCTCTTCCTCACGCTCTCTCCCTCTCTCTCCTTCTCTCTCTCTCTCTCTCTCTCTCTCTCTCTCTCTCTCTCTCTCCCTCTCTCTCCCTCTCTCTCTCTCTCTCGTGGGCAGTCTCCAGTGAAAGGGGAGCAGGAGGGCGGAGCAGGGACGGGGCTTTTTCTGGGACAGGTGCCAATTCCAAACAAAAGACACAAAAAGCCAAAAAAGAGTGAGATAGTTCCCAGCGACAGGAAAAAAAAAGTGGCATGTTTCAAAAACTGATTTGTAGTAATAACATGTGTGTGCATGTGTAACTATTCTTCTCTTGTAGGACTTTTTTTTCCTCTATTGCATGAGTGAGTAGCAGCAGATATCTTGAATCTTCTCTCCCCCCCTCTCTGCTCTCTTGCTCCCGTGAAGGCATTTGAGTTTGGAGCAGGGAAGAGAAGGAGGGGCGGGTGGAGTTTGGAAGGGGCAGCAGGGGGCGGAGCTTTGCCTCCTCTCCTCCCTGTCGACTCTTCTGCATTATTCATATGCCCGGGCCAGTGCTGCGATCTGACTGGCTGCCTGGCTTAGCATTCACCCGACATTCAGCGGCTCTGTTTGCTAACATTCCTCATTCAAAGCCTTGTTAACTGCCAGACGGGAGGAACACGCGACTCCATGGGAAACCCACATGGCCTCCTTATTGTGGCGGGTCCTGACAGTCTCAGACTAGGAGGTGGCAGACAGGAGAGAACGAGGGGAGCCGATTTGTAAATATTAGAAAGCAGTTAGCTGAGGTTAGGCAGGTTACCCGAGGCTTAAAGAAGGGTTTGGGGCAAGGTGGCCAGATTGACAGGGTAAACCCAGACAGGGGGGCAGACAGATGGGCAGACAGACATATAGACAAGGCGCTGAGGCAGACAGGGAGGCTGGCACTTTCTGGGACTCTGAATGGGTCTCTCGTTGGCGTGCCCGCCTACTCCTTGCAGGGAGTGCAGAGCTGTGTGACTGAATCCGAGCTCCTTCTCTGCCCTTCTCCACAGAGAGGATATGTGGACATACTGAGTGCAGCTACAGAGGGATCCGGCACAATGAACGGCGGAGATTTCGGCGCTTTACCCCCGGATAGCTGTGCCTGTGTATGCCGTTTGCCTACAAAGTCATTGTGGGTAAGTCAGAGAGTGTGTGTGGGTGTGGAGGTAAGTGTGTGTGCATGTATGCCTGTGTATGAAGCATGCACACATTCAGGGGTTTAGCTTTTTCACTAAACGATGACACACAAAGACGAAACAAACACGACTTTGGTCGACCCGATCTTCGAGTTTGTGTGTTCAGAGTCTGGATGTAGTTTCCTTCAGGGCTACATGACTATCAGAGAGAGGAGGCTTAACTAAATATAGGCAAACCAAGGGGGGAAACGTGGCATGGGCTTTGAATTTCAGCCGAAAGCGAGCCAATCTCTCCTCTGGTGCGTTCCTACCTGCAGTTTTGCACTCCAGGTCGGCCTTTTGTGTGTCTGAAAGAGAGACGGTTTTGGAGGGAGCAGAGAGGGACTAGTGCTGTAATGTTGGGCCGAGGGCCAGACAAGGCCTGCTACACAAGGCAGAGCCCCACCACATCGCTCCCCCTCTCTCTCTCTCTCTCTGTCTCTCAGTCTCTCTCTGTGTCTCTCTCCCCTTTTCTCTCCTGGTCAGCTATCAGAAAACTATTAACGACGATTCTCATTTTGAGTTTTCTCATTAAAACCTCATCTTAGTGAATTTGTGCGCTTTGTGATAGAAGGTTAAACATTGAAAATGGGTCATTGCTGACACGTGGCCACACGTAGCTTTGATATAGCACGAACAGGCCTTTTGGACATACCTGTTATTTTGCTTTTTTACCTAATATGGCTCAAATATCAAGCGTTCGTTTTCCATTTTTTTATTTTCCTTTACATAAACAAGAAAAATGCTTTGAGGCGTTCAGCTGCAGACATTTCTGTTTAGCTCGATTATACAGTTTGAAGACTCAATTAAGCTGTGTAACCTACATACACAGTGTTTGGGTTGTGTAATTGAACGGGAACAGAGTGCTAGGCTTTATAAAGAATTAATACAAGTTGTCATTAATATTAGTATCACACCTGCTTCATCCCTCAGGAAGAATATCGACTCTAATTTTGTCTGTGTTATATCATATTTTTCACATAATTAAAAAACTCAATGTGCCACACCCCTCGCCGATGCCTTCCAGTGTGGCATCTTTTAATTATCGCCCATAAATCAGTTTTTTTTTCAACAGCGTTAATTGAAAATTCTTACCCCCGCCCTACATTGCCTGTCAATATGGCTTCATGTTGAACACCTCAGCACATCAGACTCTACCATGACCAATAGGTAGGAGTGGAGGCAGCATGACTCATCACAGATAGCTCTAGTCATCCCACCTACGTCCTGCGTCTGACAGGCCTATTCATCTGCCACTCTACAGGGCCTGGCGCAACGCCGCCATTACTGCCGGCAGGGAACCCCGACTTCGCTTGCTGCATTCGTTGCACCCGTACCCCTCTTTTCTGAGACCCTCAGCCCGGTGAAATTACGAGTTGGTACGTCAGCATTTGGAGAAGCGACACGTCATCGCTGAGCACCAATCGGCTCTCGAGGTGCAGCAGTAAAAAACTGCAGCAGAATTAATGAAGGGCACGATACGTTTTTTTTTTCACATTTCTCTTCTCTTTTCCATTTCTTTCTTTTTTTTTTTAAACTTTATTACAACTCTCCAACACACATATGTCAAAATAAATATTTGCCGCAAGTCGTGCTGCTTTTCATAATAAAACGCCCTTTAGGTAAACGGCGAACAACGCGGTTTAGTGTGCCTATTATAACTCATAAGTTAATGAAACTCTGCAGATCGTTTCATTAACTTATGAAAAACATTGAAAATATTTTAAAGTGTTTTTCTTACTGACATGTTTCAAAGTGTTGTCTGCATAACCCTAACCCTAACCCTAACCCGCAGAAGCCGAGATAAAAGAAAGCTGGTTTAACCTTGGAATTGAAAAAGAATTATATATTTTCACAAAAAAACTGTCAGGAATCTGCAGGTTTTTTTGCACACAAAAAAATTGTGTCACCGGAAACGATTTAAGGAGCACTTAATTTTTTTAAAGTGAAATTGCGGATTTTGACGCATTGAACACTGAATCTGCGAGCCTGGTTTTTAAAGAAATTCACATTATTTGTTACGGAATGTTGGAAAACAGCGAAACTGAAGGGAATGTGAACGCTAACATAAAGACCATCACACCCAAGCTCGACACACACACACACACACACACACAGGCAAACACCCAGACGCATTTGATGCTATGTACCCCACAATGAACCCTGGCTCCTAAGATGAATGGGGTTCCCACGCCTCTCCCAAGGAGTGCAGGGCACAGCCTCCTCCTCTGAGCATTCACACACACACACACACACACATACACACACACACACACACACACACACACACAAATAAACACACACACACACACACACATAAAAACACACACACACACACACACACACACACACACAATGCACGCACTACAGATGGCCACACAGTGTTACTCAAACACACATAGGTGCATTTGAGTATAATACAGAAGCACACACACTTGCAGTGAAAAGGCACACACAGACAAATATAGATTATTATTCAGAGCACTCACAGCCATGATGAGCATTTCCATTTTAAAGATGGAGTAAGACACTGCAATCTTTTATTGCCAGCGCGTCAGCAATTTGGCATGAAAAAGAAGCTTTTAATTTGCTAAGCAGCAAACAGGAAGGTAAATAAGAAACAAGACGTATTTGGACTGTTTTACTTTCGGTTACATTTCAGTTACACTTCCTCACACTTTCAGTGTGTGTGTGTGAGGGAGAGAGAGAAAGAGAGAGAGAGAGAGAGAGAGAGAGAGAGAGAGAGAATGTGTGCAAGTCATAAGGTTTTGTTTTGCAGGGAGAATTTAAATGAAGCAGAAACAAAAGTTCGTGGGAAAATCTAACATTTCAATATCTAAGGGTTCAGCAGCACAAAGTACTTGAGTGTGTGTGTGTGTGTGTGTGTGTGTGAGAGAGAGAGAGAGAGAACATGAACGTGGCTTGGTTTCAGACTCTCAAATTGGTTTTTTAAAGGTAAAAAGGGATCTATTTAAATAGTTATTTTTGTATTATTGCATTTTCTCAAGTAGACCAGGCTGTTTCCAGATTTTTATTTCTCTTGGAAAAATATGAACATAATTCATTGTTACAATATATAAAATATATTTAAAAAATATACATTAATTAATTAATTTTTTTAAATCATGCTTCATAAAAGAAAAAATACTTTTTCTAAAATTATTTTTGCTTTGAGACTGTATAGAGAGAGAGAGAGAGAGAGAGAGAGAGAGAGAGAGAGAGAGAGTGTATGTGTGTGTGTGTGTGTGTGTGTGTGTGTGTGTGGAGGGAGCTGTAATATTTATATAATAATTAACATTGCAAGGTATATTTAAAGATATTTATAATTATAAAAAGTATTTTCGTAAAATAAAGATGTGGATTTTATTTGCAGCTTATTTTGATCCTTGTTTATTTCTTCCACCATTGCCTTTTTTTCCCTCCAATATATTCATTTCAGCATTTTATTTTTATCAACTAAAATTGCATTACAAAAAAAAAGATAATTAAAAAAAATCTAAATAAATGTAGAACAAAAAGACAACGTCGTTTAAAATTCTAATAACACGCAGTCATATATTTTGCACAGGTAATATTTCAAATGCTTTTCTGAGAGATGAATCTTAAGCTTCTTAAACACAGGCCAGTATATGGTAATATAGTTATCCAGTCTAAATTCGGCAGCAGTATTCTGAGCCATGATCACTCTAACATATGTCACATCAGCCTTAATGATACAGTCAAGTAGCTGCTTGGCAGGTTTATGACCCGAGGGCTACATGGACACCTTGCTTGTGTGTGTGTGTGTGTGTGTGTGTGTGTGTGTTCGTGTGTGTGCGTGTGTGTTTTGTGAATATATCTGCACAGTATTTTGCGTGTGTGTGGACATGGATCACTATATTTACGTGTCTGTTTTTCTCTTTCATTTGCAGCCTCATTATTGGGATAGACTGTATTTTCCAGGTTGGACATCGACGTCAAGGTATATATTTTCAAATACGTTTTTATTTGATCAATCATATATTTTCTTCACACCCAATGATGCATATAACTGCGTGTGTGTCCCTGTGTGTGTATGTGTTGTGTGTATGCCACCACACTGCTAAAGTCAGGATCATTTGGGTCAGGTCTGCAGCTGGGAGCATGCATCCTCTGCTTTCCTCGCCCCGCGGCCTGCAGGCACACAACACAATTAACACAGTTTGTCGTTAGTTTATTGAACGCCATGGCATTGTTCCCCTGCACACAGCAGCGACTGTGGCAGCGACTGACGCGTCCCGTCAAAACCGGCTCCGGCGCGTTGTGTGTGTCATGTCATCTGAATCAGTAAGTCTGTGGTGCGGCTCAAAGATAATCTCCTCAAAGGAAATTAGTCGGGAAAAAGGGGAAAGAAAAGCCGTCAGCCTAAAGGTCAAATGAAGATTAGAGGGAAACAGTACACGAGGGCACACCGGCTGGCACCCGGAACTGCACAAAGGCCTCATTGTCACGGGAGCCCTCGGCTCTGCACACACTCTCGCTGCATAGCTGGAGAGACGTGACACCTGTTGGTGGTTCTGGTCAACTGCAGGCAGAGAGACAGGACGCCTTCACAGGGCCACAGTGCTGCTCAGATGCATTTATTTTATTCCTTTTTGCAGTTTGAGCACACTAAAATCAGATGTTCTTCCAAGGCACATGAATGTGTTCGCAGACGATCACAGGTTTGATTCTGGGTCACAAGTTACGTCCCGTGCCGTATTCTTGTGACGGGACAGAGTGTAATGTTACATAAAAGTTTTTTTTTAAAAAAACACAAAACAGTTAAAAAAGCAAACAAGAAAAGCAGTTGTTTTTGATTTATTTTTGCTCATTTGACAGTTTTATGCCAAACCTCCAGGCACACAGGGTCCACGCACTTCAAAGAGCTGAGTGGTTAATCTCAAATCATTTTAAGGATCGTTCTTGACAGTTTAACACAGTTTTACAGTTTATGGCGCCCCACGTCCAAAAACGTTCAACGAGTTTTCTTTTGAAAAGTTGAGTTCATGGCTGCAGGGTGTTCCTCAGTTACACCTCTCATTAGCTAATAAAGCCATTATATTTTCTACAGGCAGGATACCGGGGCTTTTAACGAATGACTATTGTGGCCAAAATAATTATTGTGATGTTTGCTGGAAAAAAATGCCACCAGTCAAATTTAACTGTTAATTCTGCATTTTGTCTCTTTTTTGGCCGAAAAAATATGAGTGTAGGTAGGTGAAAAGAGTTTGTAAGCATAACTGTACAAAAGTGTACAAAAATAACAATAAAAGAAATATATTTAACATCAGCATGATATTATCATATGTGTATTATTAACATTAACATTTTAGTTTTTTAAATATCAATGTTTAAATATCTGGTATATATATATATATATATATATATATATATATATATATATATACTGGATGCTGTTGTTTTTGTAGTGTGTTAACATAATAATAAACTCTGAACATATTTTATTTTCAATCAAAATTCTAAAGTGATTTAAATCATTTAAAACATTTTAAGCACATGCAGCAAAAAATACAGGATTAATTTAACACATTATAAATATTAGTTGAAAAGTGTGCCGGTGTTAAATTATCTCTAGAGATTCCTACCACTGAGATTTCTGCCTCCACTTCTTCGTTCGTCTAATGCAGAAGAACAGAGTTTAGTTTTAGTGCTCAAAGCAGTGACACATTACAACAGTAACATGTTACTCTGGATCATCCACACAACAAGCTGCCAGTAGAGTTTGTCTTTGGGAGAAAGAAGTTCCAGTTAAACAGTTCACAGTGAGGCCTGTGGATTATACAGAGAAACAGTCACACTATACTTGGTAAAATATATTGATTTTTTAATTTTTAATTTTGTGTAACAAAACATACAGCAGGACTAAAGCCCTTTTAATTCCACTACCAGTGCAAATCTTGCCACTTGCAGGTTTTTGTTTTTTTTATTTAAAAGCTTTTCCACAATTTGCCAGAGGTAAATCGTGCATGTGAAGGTCTGAAAGTAAGGCCTTACATATGTGACCAACTTAGCAACTCCAGCATTTTGTTCACACATTTTTACATATACAAAGAGAAAAATTGATCTTTCATAACTTAAAAGTCATTTACACTATCTATCCTATAATGTGGTAATGGCAACTTAATTTATATAGAACATTTAACAACAAGTTAACTCAGAGTCAAACTCAAATGCTCTGACAAAGTGCTTTATATTAAAAAATAAAAAATGTATTATAGACAAAAAAATGAGAACACTAAACATCCACACAATCAAATAGTAAAAACACCTCCTGTCCTATCCTACAGTAGAACATACACAAACACAGAGGGAGGGATTTTCACGGTAAAATAACCGTCTCAGGAAATATCACAGTATCACAGTATACACAATAATTGTTACACAATAATTATATTTATTATCAGTTACAATGAGCATTAAAGGAATGAAACAGTGTTTTTGGGTGGTTTAACAAACACTTAGCTATAATTTCAACCTGACTTTTATTGGAAGTATGTGTAGGAATTCACCCTTTAAAAAATGTAATATTTTTTTCCAATACTGCAGAAAAGCAAATGTCCACAGTATGATAACTGTCAATTTTTACAATACGGTGTACGGCAATACTGATACATCACTGCAAACCTAATTATCACTGGATACTCACAGAATAGCTGTTGAATTTTTTAAAATGTAATTCTGTTTGCACTAAATGAATTACAGTTCACCTTCATTGTGTTATCATGAAGTCTGAAATCTAATATATTTTTAAAGTCTTTCGATGAGATACCACCAGATCTTAAGGAGAAAATGTCAACTCGAGTCAAAGTTTATTTATAGAGCACATTTAAAAACAACCTCAGTTGACCAAAGTGCTGTACAGGTTTTGAAATACAGTAAAATCATACACAAATACAGTAATAAATAAAAAACAATAAAATAATACTAAAACAATTAAATAGAAATAAAAAACTCAGAAAAACAGAGTCCAAGTTAAAAAAGGAAATAATAACAATAATGATACATTTTATTTGTAAAGCACTTCACAATACAATAAATTTACAAATTACAATAAATAAAAGAGTAAAAAGTAAAAAAGACAAGGATTCTTGCCTAGCTGGGACTGAACCCCAAGGAGAATCATTAGGTTTTTAATAATGTTTTAAATGTGAATCGACCCTTTAGGTAAAAGGCCTTCGCCTCCTGACACACACACACACACACACACACACAAACAAACGCGCGCACACACACACACACACACACACACACACACACACACACACACACACACAGCAGCAGTGTGAGATGTGATGGAGCAGGATGCAGGTCTGTGTGAACCTCATAGGCTCGGACATTAAGAAGCTTGTGTCGAGATTTGTGTGGCATTTATGGGATAACCGAGCTGCAATAAAAACAGCCGCAAACTGGTGCGTGCGTGCGTGTGAGGAGTTAAAGACAGTGACTCACTTTTATAAGTTGGACCCACCTCGCTTCCTCACGCCCCCCGACCCCCCCACTCCCGTCGCTCCCCAGCTAGAGGGCAAACCGCAGCAGAGCTGCAGCCTCTCCTGTCTCACTCAGGAAACTCCCTGAAACAACCACAACCTGCCTGACCTTCTGCCAAACACACACACACACACACACACACACACACACACACACATACACAGATTTACGCTCATTTGCACCATGATTTCCTGTAACATACACAAATGATAGATTATTCTAATGATTTATCTGACTAGTTAATGGTGTCGTTTATCCCGTGTGTGTGTGTGTGTGTGTGTGTTCACCTAAGAGGCCACCAGGTTAAAAGCCAAACCAGATCCTCACAGATAAAAGACAGAGTTCCCTCTCATTCTGTGTGTTCAGGTGCAAACTGCTAACACACTAACCCTCAGATCTGTGCAAATTTTGCCTTTCATGTTTCTCACGTACTACGTGTGCGACTGTGCACAGTGGAGTGCTGTCGTGATGTGATTCTCCTGTGTGAGACAAGAGGTGAAAGTGTGACCTTTCGACACCCGGCAGCAGCTCACTCTCTCTTCTCGTTTGTCTCCATCAGGCGGAGGAAACCTGAGAGGAGGCGAGCCAACACACCGCAACCACCCGAAGCCGCAGAGAGGAGCAGGTGACGTGTTAAGCGCAAGTGAGAACCAGGAAGTTTTTAGTGTCTTTAATTTGCAACATTAAGGCACAAAAACATGAGCTCAGTTCATGATGCACGGTCGGATGCTCTGCTCTCACATCAAATTGGATTTCCTGTGAACATTTGAAGCAATAAAACTGAATTCAAAAAGGCATAGGCACATTTCATAAATTCAGTGAACCCTGCTTATAAATATACATTGGGTAATCTAGATACAAAATAATCCTGACTTTATCTAAATATATATATATATATATATATATATATAGACGGACGGACGGACGGACGGACAGACGGACAGACAGACAGATAGATAGATAGTTACTGAAAATCTGTCAAAATGTAGTTTTACACTAAAATGCACTGCAGCAGTTTATTTCAGACATCCGTTGAAACTAGCAGGAATGCATCAATCCTGACGAAATCACTGTGGCATTTAAATTATTACAGAACTTACATTTTACAATGCATATACAAGATTGAAACATACATTTTGTGTGTTTCAAACATACAAACGCAAACAGATGTATAAAAGAAATTTAAAAAAAACACTAATAGAAAAAAACTCAAATAGAAATAAAATAAAAACATGAAATATAGACATCATTTGAAGTAAATCGGATCATGATTTCTTTAGAAAGTCCATATTGCACGGATAATTATTATAATTAAAGTTATGAATCATGTGGTCATAGCTGCTGACAGGTGAAATAAATCCAGTGGCCAGTTTATTGACTCATTAATGAACCCCCCCCCCCATAAGAAAAAAAAAAGAAAAATTACAAAAAGAAAGACAAAAAAATAAGAAAATAAAAAGAAAGAAATTAGATTTGTATTGATGAAGCTGTCGTGTTTAGCTACAAAGATTAAAATTGATAAATTATGTTTTAATTTCTTCAGTTGCTCCAAAACTCTCCTGATCTTTAAAATGAATAAAAAATATCTAGTCGCTGAATATATAATGCATTAATACAGTAATAATTCATGAACATGTTGCTTTAATCTTGACATGATAATTTAAACTCAAAGGCCCATTTAGGAGCTATTTCTAAGATTTCAGCTGCAACTCACAGTCTTCATCAGCAGATATGTGTTTCATATTTCAGCCTTTTAAAAAAGAGTGACTATTTTCTTACATTAGCTTGTGTTTCAAGGGCCTTTTGTTGTTCTGAGTTTGTGTTTCCACAGATGGAGCATCAGAGACACCTGCAGGAGACTAACTGTCCTTTGGGGTGAGGTAGTAGGTTGTATAGTTTTAGGGTCATTCCCAAGCTGTCAGATGACTATACAACTTACTGTCTTTCCTGAAGGGACTGTGATAGCATCATGATCATCAACCACGGCAAATATAGTATATAATATTTATCTAGCAGTGTTAGAGTTGGTAGATCATGTAAGTGTAATATGGGTGTAACATGATATGTGGATTGGATGACTTTACTCATATGTTGTACTGTACGTTCAGCATGTAGGCCATTAGAGCTGCAACAGTTAGTCGACAAATTAATCAGAATCATCAGAAAAATGTTTGTTGACTATTTTTATATTTGATTAATCATAAACATCATTTTTCATGCAAAAAATGGCAGAAAATACTGCTTTCAGCCTCACAAATGTGGAGATTTCCTGCCTTTTTTTCTGTTTTAAATCATAAAAATGAACATTTTAAGACATCATGTAAAAACTGGAATGGACATTTCCAATATTTTGTAACAAATAATTGGCAGATAAATTAATGTAAATATTTGTTTGTTGCAGCCCTGTTGGCTATCCGTTAAAGTGTATTTCTTTTTGGAATTTTAAACAGATTTTTCTCTTTTTTCTTGGTTATTAAAGTGTAAATTTAGGAGTCTGTTACTTCAAATCTGCTTATTATAATTGCAAATGCTTTGACAAAATGCCTCCATTAGCTGATATTTGAATAATGGCTTTCACTCGTGTCAGAATGTATCATTTTAACTCTGATGTTATCCTCACCAACCGAGCCGTGTCAGCAGCCCAGTAGCTCTACCACCAGATGTGCACAACCCTTCAGATCCAGATGTTCCTGCTGCCCACCTGGGTGACTTATGGTGTTCGTACAGGGTGAGGTAGTAGGTTGTGTGGTTTCAGGGTTGTGATTTTACCCCATCAGGAGCTAACTATACAACCTACTGCCTTCCCTGGAGGGCAGCAATACATCACAGGAGCACACACGTCTCCGTCACCTTTGAAAAGAGTCTCATTCACTGACAAAGAGCTGGCTTTGAGTTCAACGAGTGAGTGGTGCCACGTCACAATATGCATTTTATAACAGCATATATAGGTGAATCTCAATACATTAGAATATAATGGAAAAGTCATTTTCCAGTAGTTCAAGTCAAGTATTGAGTCATATAGATTGGTCTTTTGTAATATTCAATTTTCTTGAGACTTTGAATTTTAGGTTTTCATTAAATGTAAGCCATAATCATTATAATCAGAATAAATTAAATAAATTAAGACATGAAATGTTTCATTCTGTGTGTAATGGATCTATGTAATGTGTTATTTCCACTTTTTGAATTGCATTACTGACATAAATAAAGTTTTCTATGATATTCTAATATATTGAGATGCACCTGTATTACTTTACTGATTTGTATCTGTTGAGATAGCATGGAAAGTGCTGTCTGCTTTAGAGATGTAATTTGTACTGTTTAATTAATAAATAAAGATTGGATAAAAACACGAACAAACAATGACTAGAGTCTGATCCTTTCAGTGTTTACACAGTGCTCTATTTGTTGGAATAGTTTCTTGAAATATTGCCTAATTCTGGGATTTTTGTAATGAGCTCATTACATTTCAAAATATGAATCCTAAGACTAGACATCTACTTTATCTTCATTTAGAAGAATGTTCTAAAGTTTACTCTAAAACATTTTTTTGTGATTTATTCCATGACACATTTTAATAATTTACTGGAGCAGAATTCAAAGTATTTTATTTAAATGGTGTCTGACAATGTTCAGCATTTTCTAACGAGTTTTCGAGTTGCGTCCCGGACTTCTCCAAAGCTGAAATCTGCTTCACACAGTGTATTTTACTTAATTGAGCTTCAGAGTGTGAAAGACTGTCTCTAATTCAGAAAACATGAGCATGTGTGTTTCCCTCACAGATGGAACAAGAGAGCAGGTGCTGAGGTACCCGCAAGAAATCATAAATTATCACCCTCCCACTTGTCTGTGTGAAAACACACTGAGCATCCTCAGAAGAGTTTTGTTGTCTGGCTTTTGCTGTGAAAGTCAACAGGAAAAGATTAAATACCCCCAGACCGTCTCTCACCTCAGGATGGAGATATTCAAACATTGCAGGGCACCCACACTCAGTAGATGGCGCTAGATGTCACCAGTTGTGCGATTGAGGATTGAGGTTATGTGCTCATTTCACAAAGAATAATACAGACAAATGCCGTTATCACCATACTGATTTCATTTTAATCTACTAACCATATAAAAAGATAAAGAAGAGAAGCAAATTCAACTGGGAAGGATGTTGAAAATGTGCAAAACCTGTCTGGAAATGAAGACAGGATTAATCACCTGATAATTAGTATTTCAGTCTACTAATAAAAGAGAAACATGTAGTTGCATTTTGTTTAGGTAATATTGTCTTGTTTACCTCTGATGGAATTAGCAGTTGGAGGCAAACTCTGGAACCACACCTTAACCTAACTGACGCTCTTGATTCCTGCACAATACAGTAACCTACTTTTATTTTTATATTTTATGCTAATATTTAAGATAAGATAAACCTTTATTGAAATTCAGTTGTTACAACAGCTCCAAGACAGCATTGATACAGATAAATAGAGAAAGTAAAATAATAAATAATTAGATGTATATTAAGCTAACCTAAAAAAAGAAAAAAAAAGCGACAGTGCTGTGGCTAAAGTGACAGTAATAGCAGCAGAGTCATCAGAATGAGAATTAGAAATACTTTATTGATCCCCGGGGGGATTGCTTTGTTACAGTTGCTGCTGTACAAGAAAAGAAAAATAAATAAGTCTAAATAAAATAAAATAAAGATAAAATACAGCATGTTACACAATATAGCATGCTATGATACAGAGATCCAAACATATTAACAATAGTATGATGCTTTATGATGGTATAGGGTATAAGACACTATAAAAATCAGTGTAGTGAGAATCAAATAGTAAAACACAGTGTAGTTTTGTAAGAGTACACATTTATTTAAAAATAAAAAAAGCCCTGACAATATTAAAACATCTGGAAGAGTATTCTAGTCAAATTTATGTTTTCAATGGGAGCACAACATTTTATTATCAGCTTCATCATTATGTATATCCTATACAACGCACAGCACATGTGGAGGTGGAGGAAATACTTTAATAGATATAATAGATAAAAGTATCAATACTGAAATTTAAACATACTGCAGCTGTTTTTTTAATTGCAGTAAATAATAATTAAATAATAATAATTATTACTATAATATTATTATAATTAATTTAAAAAATGATTTCCATACAATAGATTTAGCTCAAATTCCTTGACAATAAAGCAAACAAATAAAAATGCAATACATAAAAAAATGTCTAAACAGACAATAAAAAAAGACAGTAGATTATATATATATATATATATATATATATATATATATTGCATTCAATGCACTGCACCACTGCATATAAACAGCTGTACTAAAATACCATACACAAAACATACAATGTGTTTTATTGTGGAAAAGCTGTGTTTTTATTGAGCGTTTACGTAATTAATGTCCTATAATAGGCTAGATGATGGTTTGCTTTACTTACACTGAGTGATTTACAGTGGCTTCATTGTAAACGATTTATTGATTTTCCTGCTGCTTCGAGACAGCCAATCAAGCCTGAGAGTTGCTTTTATTGACAACTCTGCCTTTTATTGTCTACTTAAAGAGATAACGTTACAAACCGACCCGTGACGTCCCAATCCACCGGGAAGTGATTGCATCCTACCGAAACTCGGAAAAAAAAAGAAAAAAAAGAAGCGAGGCGGTCTTTCTTCAAATCCCCGCTTCCCCATTGGCTGAAAGCATAGGTGTGTCAGGGGGGTGTGCACGCCGTGGATCCGTCACGTCTCTACGTTATTTCCTGCAGAGGATGAGCGGAGGTTTGACAGCAGCACGCAGGGAGGCGACCTATCAAGTTTTGAGCTAGAGCCGATCGGGATCTGAGCGTCCCGGGACCGAGGTGTCCATCCCCGGCAGCAGCATCTGGACATGCTTCGGGTCGGATAGCAGCCTCTGAGGTAATCTATGCGCTTTATTTTGAAAGCTGAGCTGTTGTGTAGCCTAATTGTGTGCCTGTTGTCTGGGCAGAACTTTTATTGTTTAGGAGTTTTATGACGCCTGAGCGTTACGTTGCATATGTGGATTGTGGTTTCTTACAGACCCTATAGCTGCTGCAGAAGGAACAATGCATGCGTTTGTTCTCAGTGTCTGACTATATGTGGCGAGTAAGCCCCACTTAAACTTCCTCACTACTCAAGCCTGCACCTGCTTTTGTAATAAACCACACACCCACATGGTGTTAAGAAAAGCTTTATTCTAATGAGAGGAAAATATATTCATGTAGGCCATGAATTCCCCTGTCCGCCCCAATACATTTCCATTTCATTGTCTGTGCATCGTGTGGTGACAAGTTAAACGCAGAACTTGTTTTAATCTAAATGTGGAAGTTTGTGAGGGGATTGTGATGTTTGGTGTGTGTGGATGACCTTGTTGCGGGGGTATCAAAGGTCTCAGAAAGGTCATAACAGCTGATCCTGATCCAGCAGAGGGTATGAGACCACCAAGCTTACCCTAACATGTTTTTGTCTATTGTCATCTGTGGACATGCTGTTGTTGAGTGCAGCTGAGTGCTCTCAGTGCTGCTTCCTCTTCTCCTGTGACCTAAAGATAGAGCTCCGCTGTCTGGGATTATAGTTCCTCTGGGAATTAAAACACAATGTCCTTTGAGGTGATGGGGGAAACAGGGGCTGGGCCAGAAGTCATCCAGGGCAAAGAAAGTCATATCAAGCCACTTAAGAGCAAGTTGTTGACCTACTTGTATAGCAGGGATATATTGTATGGATGAAAAAGGCTCCAGTTCCAGACCAGGTGGGTTCATTAGAAAGCTGTCATCGTCAGCTTTACTCTTGTATGAGGAAGGGGAAGCAGAGCCTCAGTGCGTCAGTAAATCTTGTGACATTCACTTAAGACTGATGATCTTTTCATTAGGGATGAATCTGACTCATGCGGTCATTGTATCATGTTTCACAATAATGGTCTCATCACGATATTTATAAAAGATTGAGGGAAAATTAGTCAAATTCATCTTTAACACTCATAATTGCGTAGGGAGGTGTAATGAGTATCTACGGTCATGGAAAAAATGATTAGACCAGCCTTGTTTTCTCCTTGCTTTCTTGTTCATTTTAATTCCTGGTACAACTAAAGGTACATTTGTTTGGACAAATATAATGATAACAACAAAAATATCTGATAAGAGTTAAATTTAAGAGCTGATATCTAGACATTTTCAATGGTTTTCTTGATAATTATTTTGGTTATTACAAGAAAACCATGGAAAATGTCTAGATATCAGCTCTTAAATTTAACTCTTATCAGATATTTTTGTTGTTATCATTATATTTGTCCAAACAAATGTATTTAGTTGTACCAGACATTAAAATGAACAAGAAATTGAGGATAACAATGGTCGCATAATTTTTTCCACAACTTTATAACTACATAAAGTGAGAACAAAACAAAATAGAAATTAGTTGACATGCTGGATTATTTATAAGATATTATCATACTGTGACACTTATCAATTGATTGTTTGGTCTATAAATCAACAGAAAACATTTTTTTGCAAGAAAACCAAAACATTATCAGAAAAACTTTTCTCCTCTACTCCTCAAATTTGATGTGAAGACATGGAAAACACTCAATTTATCCTTGGCAGGAAAAGTTAATTGTATCAAGATGAATGCACTCCCAAAATTCCTGTACCTGTTCCAGTGTATTCCACTTTACCTACCTAAATCTTTCTTTAAACGTATTGCTAAAGCTGTCACCTTGTTTAAATTTCAAGGCAACAAACTTCGATAAAATTTTAAGTTGGACAATTAGCTAAATATTTTAAGTTTTGTTTTTGAGTTTGCTCAACTCTGAATTCAGATATTTGAACTCATAATTTTACATTGTAATAACTTTTAATCCTTACTTCTGCTAACTTCTGCAATGTGCTGAATTGCACGATTGTATGAAATATCAGCTAATGTTGCGACCACAATTTTGAGTTAGCGTTGATACTCTTGTAGCTTGTAGCTCTTGTAGCTGTAACAAGCAGCGCCGCTAGCATCAGTTAGCCGCTAGCTTTCGCTAATGACCGAATTTCACCGCTTTCCCGCATTTCACAACAAAGAAATGAGAGTTAGCAGAACTATTGTCCCTTGTTGTGAACCCCAACTTAAAGATTTAAGTAACAACAACTCACAAACTTGTTTTTGAGCAGACAACTGGCTTCCTTTGTTCTGCTAACTTACATTATTGCCCTAAATGTCAATAATTTATATTTCCAAGTTTTACCAACTTAAATCACTGTTTTAAGCAAAAAATACAAGTTGGCTTTTTTTGCAGTGCAGTCTCCCCGTTTCCATCTCACAGTTCTCAAACAATCTACTCATTAATTCTTTCAAGATCTCAATTCAGACAAAACTTTAAACACCTTTTTTTTTTTACCTTTATTTAGCACCTTTAAAAAACACGTTCACAAAGTGTTTTGACAGAACAAGCGTGAATAAAACTCCTGCAAAAATTAGAAACCAACAATGAAAAAGAAAAAATACCAATGCCTTAGGTCCTCAGGTACGGCGATCCAAAGTTGAGGGGCCCTGATGGCAAACGCCCTATCAGCTTTAGTTTTAAGCCTGGACTTTGGAACAGCCAGAAGGGACCCGTCCGAGGACCTAAGGCTGCGGCTGGCTCATAAGGTGTCAATATCTCTGAAATGTAACTTGGAGCCAGCCCCCGACGTGCTTTAAAAGTGATCAGTAAAATCTTAAAATCAATCCTAAAATGAACAGGGAGCCAGTTAAGAGAAGCTAAAATCAGAGTAATGTGCTGTCGTCTGTTAAAACCAGTAAGAAGCCGAGCTGCTGCATTCTGAACCAGTCTAATCTGGAGAATATGAGTGTATGTATGACTTTGAAGGAAACTACTTTATTGATATGTTTTTCAAAGTTGAGGTTTGAGTCAAAATGACTCCTCGATTACGGGCGGTGGATGTTACGCAGTTGGCATAGGGACCAAGTGAGGTTGGGATGGAGCTGGTGTGGAAGGGAGGATTAAGCAATATGACTTCAGATTTTGAGTTATTTAGTTTCAGGAGATTTTGTGCCATCCAGCAGTTCACATCGCTAACAGTTCACAGTTCACCTTCTTAACATAAGTCCTATATGTAACAACCACCTCTTCCGTCCAGCCAGAACAGACATGGCGTTCTCTCTTTGGCAAAGAAAAGGCATCTTAATTTAAAGATATGTACATTAACAGAATATTTGCCAGTTGTGACGACTTATCACATAAATTCAGCCTACCCAGATCTAGCATTTATTTCGATATCTTCAAATCCGCCACTTCCTTAAGTGCTATAACCCCAATTTTCCAAACCTCAATTCAGTATCAAGCTTGGATGAAATGTTAGAGTTGACATTCAATTCAAAAAGGCTAATTTCAAGAATACATGATTGTATAGCTCTTGTGAAGATAAGGGCAGATTGGGCTGGTGAGATGGAGGGAGACATGTGGAACTGTGCTTTACAAAGAGTAAATGACAGTAGTTCCTGTGCAAAATTAAATATAATATAATTCTACATTGGGCTCATTTCTCCAAAGCTAGGATCTCCAAATTCAGATGCTAGCTGTGACAGATGCCAAGTAGTGCACTCATTGAAATACTTGCAAATTCCAAATTTCAACCCTAGAGAATATTGGAGGATATTACATACTGCCAGAATGTGTAAAAAAACATACAGACCCGGGTGAGGGGGGGAATATTTTGTGAAAAAGTTTATGAGATTAAAGTGGCAAATCTGCGAGAAAAAACGTTTTTCTTGTAAATCTGCAACTTTTTTCGTGCAGATTTGCCACTTTAAATCTCTTAAATCTGCAATTTTTTTCTTGTAGATTTGCCACTTTAATCTAGTGAATTTGCAACTTTTTTCTCGAAATATTATTTTATTTATTACTCATTTATTACTCATTTTAGATATCCGCTGAAGTTACCAAATATAGTTCTTCGCCTGATAAAGGGTTAAGAAAAATATCTGAGGCACTTAATATTGTCGTCCAACCAAATGCAGCAGCAGCTATATTTGGCATCACAGATAAGCAACACTCTGTAATAAAGAAAGTCATAAAAAACAGCTTTCATGACATCGCTTGTTCAGGGAAGAATACTACTAAACACCCAAAGCCTCAATTTGAATGACTGACGTGATGCAATTTGTACATTTGGAGAAAATAAAATACTCACTTCGGGGGTCAAAGTCTACGACACCCACTCACAGTGTTTCCTGCTAAAGCAACTCATGTAGCTCATAGCAGATAATCTAAAGTGTAAAAACGGTTTCAGTTCTATATTCTACATTCTACATTATCCCTCTTTTTTCTCCTATTTCTGTGTATCTGCCTGCTCATATCTAGTTCTAATTTCTTACAGGGAACCCCTATAATGCATTGATCTGAAGTAATGCATATCATAGCATTTCAATTATGTTTAATTGATGTTTAATTGATACTTTGTACATTCATATTTACAGTGTATGTACTTTACAGTGTTTACAGTATTTCATTAACAGTGTATTCACAGTATTCACTTTACAGACTGTTGTAGGTGTGCAAACACAAATGTGCAGTGTGTTTACATTGGTTTAGTTTTCCGTTTTTCTCCCCCTCTAGGTGTGTGTACACTAGAGTAGGTTTAGGTGGTTGGGATGAGGCTCTTATGCCTATATGTTCAAAAGGGGGAAAATGCAAATGTCACTACATAATTACTGTGTTCTATTTTCACTAATAATTCCAAATAAATAGTATTTAAAAAAAAAAAAAAAGAAAACCAAAATATTCTCACATTAGGTAACCTAAAACAGTGACATGTTTTCTTGGTAATAACCAAAATCATTATCAATAAAATCATGGAAAATGTCTAGATATCAGCTCTTAAATTAAACTTTTATCAGCTATTTTTGTTGTTATCATTATATTTGTCCAAGCAAATGTGCCTTTAGTTGTACCGGACATTAAAATGAACAAGAAATTGAAGAAAAAGGGCTAATAATTTTTTCCATGACTGTATATATATATATATATATATATATATATATATATATAGGGATGTATTAAGATATTAAATCATTGGGATTGAGGACTTTGGCCACATTGCTATAAATCAAAGCCTATATATTAAGGATACAACCGAAAGATTTTAGACACATTTGAACTTCATGTGTGACACCCATGGCCAGAGAAGGGTTAATTTTTAGATGAACTCAATGCACTCTGTTCTAATGCTGTTTATTGTTTCGCAAGAGAAAAGCAGCTCAACCAACCAGTCAGACAACAGTTATTCAACACTTGTCTCAGTCCGTGCGCTCTCTCAGTGCACATACGGTGCTCAGCATACTGTCGGTACAAGCCTACAGCTCCTCACACTCACTATCTTGCACAATTTTGGCATTCTGTCTGGGCCTGTCCCCTGGGATGCTGCAACCCAAAGACTAGATCAACAAGAACAAGCATGCTTTGATCAATCACGTCCTCACCATGTGGCCCGTGTTCACAGACAAACACAGCTTATTACCTAATTGTTGTGTTCAGCCACTTAAAGTCAAGGTTTAACAGCGAAAGTTAAAAGTTGCACAATCTCAAGTGTCTTCCCTGCTGGGCTTACAGATATGTGCAGCTGTATAAACGGAGGTTTTACACTGAGCTAACATGAGCTCTGTGATGGTCCCACAGCCGGTCTCTGGGTGTTACATCAGAAAGATCTCAGTGAGTAACTCTGTTTGAATTATAACAAAGATCAAATTGTATTGTAGTTCTGTAAGAGCAAAGGTTAAGGGGGAAGAATTTCTATCTTTTACTTTAGCCTTCAGTTGCTTTATGTCTCTTTGTGGATGTTCTGTCCTTTTGTAGTTGATATTATGTCTCTTCATATTTGCCTTGTGTCTCATTGTAGTTGTTTTATCCTTTTTGTAGTAGTTTTGTCATTTTTGGAGTTGTTTTGTGTCTCTTTGTAGTTGATTTATACTTCTTTTGGGTTTTTTTCTGGTCGCCTTATGTCTCTTTGTAGTTATTTTGTCTTTTTTGAAGTTGTTTTGTGCCTCTTTGTAGTTGCTACAAACCTTTTTTGTGGTTGTTTTGTCCTTTTTGTAGTAGTTTTGTCATTTTTGTAGTTGTTTTGTGTCTCTTTGCAGTTGATTTATGTCTCTTTATATTTGCCTTATGTCTCTTTGTAGTTGTTTTGTCCTTTTTTTTACTGTTGTTTTGTATCTCTTTGGAGTTTCTTTATGTCTCTTTTTATTTGCCTTATGTCTCTTTGTAGTTGTCTTGTCCTTTTTGGAGTTGTTTTGTGTCTCTTTGTTGTAGTTTAGTCTTTTTTGTAGTTGTTTCTTGCCTTTAGTCGCTTTATGTTTCTCTGTAATTGTTTTGTCCTTTTTGTAGTTGTTTTGCAACTCTTTGTAGTTGCTGCATGTTTCTTTGTGGTTGTTTTGTATTTTAAATGCCACGTTTTATTGGTTTTGGCAATCTCTTATTGATTGTTTTGGTCTCTTTTTAGTCTTTTATGTTTCTACGTGTTCATTTGAATCTCCTCCTGGTTCGCCGTGTCTCTTGAGTGACATTTTGTAGGTGAAGGCCAAAGGCCCCTGACACCTTTAGCCCCGGGGGCCCGTGCCCTGTGGGCCCATTCAGTAATCCATCAATGCTTAATCCTACAATTTGTGTGTTCATGATCACATCATCACTTATACATGGAGGTTTTCCAGGCCTTTGAAGTTATTGTTATAATGTATAGAAGAACAACAGTCACATCCGCTGTGATGAATCAGTGGAAGTTGTGAGGGAGCCTTATAGAACATGAGTCCTGGTGCTCTGATGTTGTGGGATGGCTCCAACAGATGTCCTTTACCCCGCTGGGAGCAGCTGGGAGCTCCACCAAACTCCCTCCCACACATACTTTTAGATCCAGTGTGAGAGGACAGACGGGCAGTTGAACAGATAGACAGTCCAGTCTTTGTTGAAAGTAATGTAACAGAGAGAAAGTGACTACGATGCACAGTGTGTAGTCACTCAGGAGCATCAGAGTCGGCCAATAAATCACAGTGAGAGCTCTGAAACAAACTGCAGGTTGTGTACTTTGGCTGGACAGGTTGGAATTTAATCTGTGAATAATGTGGCACTGCTGACTCTGTGGCCATGGTTCACTTATCAAACAACCACCTTCACTTTATGAACTCACCTCAGATATTATACCTGTCCCCACAGCACAACACATCAGGCTTTTTTCTTTCATTTTGACATTTGTTCATATTTGTAAGGCACTTTTGCTCATTTAAGATGAGTTACTGATGGGAATAAGATATCATTTAATATATATAATATATATTTACCAAAGCTATGAATATGTTAAGGAGTTTTCAGTATGTTGTGGTAGTGCCCTTTAACATATTTGATCTTATTTATTTTAATCAAATTTGTTTGCATTTTTTTTAAAAACTGTTAGGGCTGTTAGGGCTGGTCTTATAACTAGATCTCTTTTTACACCACACCCAATTGACCTTTTTAATGTTTTAAAAAATAATCAAACAAATAGGAAAAGACAAAGGAATTATTCAAATATATTTTGTTTTTATTTTAGCTTTATTTTTTATTTTTCTTTAGTGCAAAAAAAAGTGAAACCTCTCAGCTTTCAAGATATATTCTCTAATATATATATATCTATAATCCATATATGTAATAATTTCCTGAACGAATGCCATAAAACTATTTATATGTTATTTAAGTTTAATTCTAAATAACAGAATCTTAAATGTTCTGGCAAGTTAAATGACCAATCATGAAACAACAACATGTGTAATGTGATACCTGAAAATCGAGGTGTGATATCACATTTGTGAACGAAAACCATTGTCACTGACTTGAAATGAAACTCAAAACGGTCTGAAAAGCCAGTGATAGATGCAACAGAATAGCAGGTTCTTGTTCTACAAACAAAACAAAAAACAAAAATCCCCCAGAGGTTTGCTGATCTAAAAACTATAGAAAGGTTTTTTTTCCAGAGGTGGGCGTCTTGAAACTCACAACCAATCTAAAGTCTTTTAAATCAGATTATCACCCATTGTCCTCCTCCAAACTGTCTCTCTGCTCTTATCTCAGTCTGCTGAATGAGGGGTTGTTCCTCCACCATGGCAGGGGATCTCTTCAGCCCCCCGTCCCCACTTGGGGATTCCCTGCTGGACAGTCCACTGTGTGGAGACCTGATGGAGGACCTTCATGACATCTCACAGTCTATAGAAGACGACATGATGGGATTTGATTTCCCGGCGTACCACAGCACTGGCTCAGGGTCTGAGAGCTCTATCGGACTTGGTGAGTAGCTGAGTGGCTTTGCGGTTGGAAGAAATTGTCACAAAATGCATGAACACTCATGTTAAAAAGGTAAAACACTGACATTCTGACCTTTTGGCTCCATTGTGCTGTATGTAAATTCACTAAAGAGGTAAAACACTGTGTCTGATAACAGAAGATTAGATCCTACGCTCTGTGTCTCGCCATGAGCACTTTGAAAAATGAGCCTACTGGAATGTTATGGAGACACATTAACTCTTTCAGTCTGCAGGGGACACTTACCTTATATTCCTGAGCAACATGTCCTCAGGGTATGAAGTGAAATATACTTTCTGTTAAGTTACAAATCTTGTTTTCCCATCACAGTGATAGTTCATCTGTTAGGAATGTAATATTAATGTTGTTCTTATAAGTTTTAAGTCACACATTATAGTATTTTTACAGCCACTGTGACAGAGCAGAGTTTATTTACTTTTCTCCTGTTGCCTGGTATTATGCTGTTAATATTAAACTTATACTTTCTCAGCCAGTTTACACTGTTAAAGGTTGTTTGTTTGTGCTTCAACATGCTTATCACAAGCCAGAATGTTTGGATTTTTTAAATTCGGTTGTATAAGGTCCTTATCCATAGTCAAAATCAATATCAGTTTAAGTGCATGCTATATTGAGAATATTTTTACTGCTCTATCTTGCCATCAGACAGCCCTGTTCAAGTTTACTTGAGGTGAACTGAAGCCGCTATCAATGCTCACTTCAAAGCCACCAGACTCTATTGACAAAACAGTAATTTTACCTCAAGACTTGGGTTAGTTTGTTTGTGTTATTGCATATTTTTTACGTTTTAAAGGGTTCATTCAAGGATTCACCAAAGTCACACAATAACACAAACAAACTAACTGACCAAGGCAGCAGTAGACCAGAATCTACCGTGTTCTATGAGGTTAAATTACTGGGTTTAGGGTTAGGGTTAGGGTTATTACTGGATTTTTTTTTTGCTTGGATCAAACTTTTTTCCAGAGAGCATGTGTGAATTTAGATTTACTTTCTTCAAACAATTTAATCACTAGCTGTTGTCTCCTCTCTGCTTTTCTGTGTTGCTGCAGACACGTTGACCCCAGCCTCCAGTCCGTCGTCGGGGGTGTGTGGAGCAGCTCCCAGTCCGGAGGAGGGCTTCAGCACCCTCAACCTGGAGTGCCGGATCTGCTCAGACAAGGCCTCCGGATTTCACTACGGGGTGCATGCCTGTGAGGGCTGCAAGGTGAGACACTTAATACAGCCTGTTATGGTACATATTGTATGCATGTACTGGCATGCTGTACATATCAAATTGAGAGAGGACATGTATGTATGTAAATATAAAGTAATGTTAAATGTAAATGTAGTGTTATGAGTCATAAAGTCAGTAAACATAATTTACTGTGCTCATAAACCATTTGATAAGTAGGGTCATTTTCTCATGGACTTCTATACAGTGAGATTTCTTTTTGACATCAGGGTAGTCGCCCCCTGCTGGTCATTAGAAAATGATGCAGGTTTAAGGCATTTACACAATTTCTTCATTTTTCATACTCAGAGGTTGCCACTTGGTTTTATTGCTTGCGAATTTGACTTTTAATACATTTGTAAATTTGTAGAGTAAATAAGTTACATTATGTTTCATAACAGTATTAACTTAATTACTTAAATCATAGCAAGGTGAGAGACTTAATACAGCCTGTTAGAGTACATATTGTATGCATGTACTGACATGCTGTACATATCAATATGAGAGAGGACATACACGTATGTAAATATAAAGATGGCTACAATCCCATTCAGATTGATAACGTGTGCTGCAAAGGCAAATGTTTGTCTCTCATGTGTACTCATGCACATGCATGCCTGCACCACGACATGCACGCCCAGACACATACAAAGCTTGGCATGTGGAGGCGCCTGACCTGGAGGCCAGTGGAAAGTTTCAAAGAGACGCAGCCAGGTCATGTGACATGGGGGACATGGTGGCCTTGGTTGACTTGCCACCTCTCGCCTGCTTGGCTCAGAGCCTAAACTGAAAGACGTTAATACACACACATACGTACACACACGGCGCTGCTGCTGGCCCAGAGCCCTGCCCTGCTTAATACTAATATTATCATCTTACAGAGACGTCTTTGGGGATTTGATGAAAAGGGAAATTTAGTTTCCATGTATAGTTTTTGACAGGTTTAATCATAATAAAGAAAAAATCAAAAAGGTCTTAATTAGTCTGGACAGATTTCAGAGATTGTTGAGATTTTAAGGAGAACAATAATGTCATTAGAGGACATGGATAATGAGAACATGTTGTTACTAGAACATCACGGCATTGTTTGTCAAGTCATGTGAGCTTGTAGTAGTCACATACCTCTCTAAGCCGACAGCAGGTTGTTGCTGCTAATCTGAGCCTTTGTTTGCTATTTATGCATGACTTTTTGAACTTGTGACCTTGCCTGTTTTAAAGGGGACCAACACCAAATTTCAAAATTCATAAATGTTATTCCTATGGTTTAGGACAATCCTAAAACTATAAGTAAACATGACCAACTCTCAACCAAATCCCAAATCTAGAGAGCTAAAAATGTGTGATGTCATCAAGTATAAAGTCCAGAACTGCCCCATAGACATGAATGGGGTTAGATGTTAGTAATAATAATAATAATAATGGGCGCCTTTCTGAACACTCGAGGTCACCTTACAAAATCAACAATAAAACACTCAGTCCCATTATTTGCTGTACCAAATGAGGAAACAATCATGACCAAGAAGCAACTCAACATAATAGCATTTCTCTCTTTGCTGGCACGAAGGCAAATTTCGGAGAAGATTAAAATTGCAATAAGATGCTCAGACAAATTTCAATCTGTTTAGGAACCTCTTTTGTCATACTTCAGTAATCTCCAAGAGCTTCGCAAGACATTGATGGACTAAATTGGAAGATTTCAGGAGTCTATAGAGTCTTGCGGTTTGGGCCCACAGTAAGGCACACTTGACCGGTCATACAGAGCTCTGAAGTCATGTTGTCCCTTATTGAAATTCTATTTATTTATTTGTTTTTTAATTTTATTTAGGTGTATGTATGTCTATGACACCTAAAACTAAGCCTTCTCTTTTTGCTTTTTTTTAATTTTTTTAATTATTGTTGTTATTATTATCTTGGTCCAGTCGGGGTGGGGGGATGGGTGGTTGGGTGGTTGGGGGGTGGTTTGTGTGTGTATAAAAAAAAATAAATCTTTTGTAACATTAGTGATAAGTCATTGTCACTACTCTTGGTTTTTCAATAAAAAGATTTAGTGTGAAAACACTCAAACAAGCAGTCGTAAAAACGTACATACAAATACTAATAAAACTACATAAAAGTTAGTTTGTTCTAGGTGCATTTTGTGTTTCTGAGAAAAATATAGTGGAATAAAGCTTATTTTTGGTATTAAAAAGAAAATTCTGTGGGTCCAGAAAATCCATCTGCCATGCATTGTCTTTGGAGCTGCTCTGGTTTTTATACTTGATGACTGACATCACAAGTTTGAGACTCACTTCTGTGGTTTCAGCATTGAGAGAGAGTAGTATGTTCATCGAAATGAGAGTTGCTACTTGTGTTTCCCTCTTTCTGTTTCTTTCATAATCACTTTTTTAACCTTACTGGAGACTGTTTTTCCACTCCTCCTCCTCTTATCCATACGAGACACTTGGATGGACTTTGTTTGGACAATTTCCATTTTTGCAGAAGGTTCTGTCAGTTGCACAATGCACATCTGTGTGTTGTTGAGTGGCTCGGCTTTATGACCCACATGCGAATCAGAATCAACATAAATAACTCTAATCTTGTCGGCCCTCGTGTCAGACCGCTGCTGTTCTAAAGCAGGGACACGATGATGCTGAAGCTGTTGGACGGCGCACATGTGAGAGGTGTATTTTGACAGCGCTCTGACTGATGATATTGCAGCATCATGGAAAAATCTGGCTTGTGATATGTAGCAGTCACAGTTCGCGGTCTCCATGCTCGACAGGCTCTGCATATCACTTTCAACACCTCGCTTTAAGAGAGGAGCGCTCAGTAGTGGGAATGTGACTGGAATGTGCTGTGATGCCACGGTGCAAGGGATCAAGTCTGTGGTGATGATGGTATGACATTTGTATGGGACGTTTAGAGCTGCAGGACAGTCAGTGAAAGCCCTCAGTAATGGGAAGGTTAATCATCTTTGCTCATTAAGTAGAAATTTTAAACAGGAGTGCCACCAAGATGACTCAAAGACTGTTTAAAAGAAGTGGATGTAGTCACTGTGACGTCCCCCATTGGTTTGTGTACTTCAGTTATGAAGCCTCAACTTCATTTTGGCTGTTTTTGTTGTTTTTTTAATCAGAAGTGGTTAAAAGGGTGACTTACTTGCCTAAGTATTTGTATTTATTGTCGCACTCTCATTGTACATGCATGCATATGTATATATGTATATATATAAATATATATATATATATATATATATATATATATATATATATATATACGTGTATATATATACGTGTATATATGTATATAAGTATATATATATATATATATATATATATATATATATATATATATATATATATCCTTTATTTAACCAGGTAAAAGTCTCATTGAGATTAAAAAAAATCTCTTTTCCAAGAGAGACCTGGCCAAGAAAGCAGCATAAACAAGTTACAACATTTATCAGTTATCATACACAATTAAATACAAATGAGTGAGCTTCAGTAGCCGACTTATAAGGAGCAGTCACACTGACCAAGGGAAGAGATTTCTTTGTCCTTTAAAATCGCCAATTGTGATCAGTTCAGACAGTTTCAAGTCCTTTTGAAAATTGTTCCATGAAAGAGGGGAAAATATAATAAAACAAACGACAAACTCTTTAGACTGTCTTTTAGTACAACCAAATGATAAACAAGACATTTTTTCATTTAGGTAACGAAAATGTTAAAATTAACTTAATTTTGATAAACAGAAAACACACAGTGAAAAGGTTACCACGGTAGCGACTTGTCAATTACAAGGAAGCCACGCTCAAAGTCTATTTTACTCAAAATGGGATCATAATTTACAAAATAAGATTATGCTGTAATGAAGAAGACTTGAGACAAGTGATTGAGAGCATAAACTCTTTAGGAAAATGTTAAATTAAGTAAGAAGTAGGGTCATTTTCACTTCTTTACAATCTGACTTCTTTTTGCAGCCAGTGGAGTCGCCCCCTGCTGGCCATTAGTGGATCCACTTTTCAGACTTCGGCTTCACTAAAAGACGTTTGCCCTAAAGCAAGAGTTATGCAATACAGCTTGTTACTCACAGCTATATATCACAGTAAATTACTGGTTGTGTCTGTACACTCGTACACAGACATGCAAACACATGCATGCTGTAAACCCAGACATCTGGTTTTTCCTCCTTGTGTTCTTCTGTTGTTTTGTAATGTATTTTTGATGACTATCATATGTCTGGTCTCTCCTCTGTGTTTTCTTGTCCCAGTTCTCCACACAAAACACTTTTTTTTTTTTTGGTTAAAAATACCACGAAAAGTGATGTGTGACACATAATAACCCTTAATAACAATGTGTTTTCAACATGAAGGCAGACAAGACCTTTCGTACAATACTCACTGACATATTGCGTGATCATGTGGCTAAAGATATAGCGCCAGAAAATCCATATTGCCTTCTTGACAGTGAGGGATGAGGAATGCCCTGACTGACATTACATCGATGCATAGGTGTGTAAGAGCGTGCGTCAAAGGATCATATGTTTCTGCACATGTGTGACATCTGTTACTGTTAGCATGTGCTGGCCCACTGCCCTGTATCTCAGTGAGCAGGATGTCTTGTCCAATCAGGGCTCTTCTTTAGAAAGGCCAGAGCTTTATTATACACCTTGAGCACATCTCCCTTTAAATATAGATATAATGTAACTCAAGATGTTATATAACACTGATCCGACCAGAGCTTAAAGTGCACGGTGCATGGACAGTATTATGAAGTGCTGCAGTTGTATGTGTCTACGCAGCCTTACTCATGCTTAAAATAGGAGTTATTAAAATGACCTTGTCTCCTAAATAGTTATAGTAATAACTACAATTGCAACCAAGAATAACAGGGTCTAATCACGTCAATGTAATGGGATCACTGCACCAGAGTGATTGGGATGCCAAAAGCATTGTTAAACAAACATGTCGGGCAGGTGCACATAAAATCTAGAGGTGAACAAAATAACAAAAGAGTCTCATTGCAAAGTAAAGTACTTGCTTAATATTGTATGAAATACAATCAGTAGACGTTATCAGAGATGTTTGACAAGGGTGGGTCATTTCTGACCTGGTAGGCAAAGGGACTGGACTGACTTGGAGGACTAAAAACCTTCACCCAGTTAAAATATGTACAGTCTTGGAAAAATTATTAAACCATTGTTTTCTCCTTGCTTTCTTGTTCATTTTAATGCCTGGTACAACTAAAGGTACGTTTGTTTGGACAAATATAATGATAAGAACAAAAATAGCTCACATGAGTTTAATTCAAGAGCTGATATCTAGACATTTTTCCATGGTTTTCTTGATAATGATTTGGTTATTATGAAGAAAACCATGAAAAAATGTCTTGATATCAGCTCTTAAATTAAGCTCTCATCAGCTATTTTTGTAGTTATCATTATATTTGTCCAAACAAATGTACCTTTAGTTGTACCAGGCATTAAAATCAACAAGAAATTGAAGAAAACAATGGTTCAGTATTTTTTTCCATGACTGTAGTTAAAATTAAAAATTACCAAAATCTGAAGTGTATTGTAAAAATGGGGCTTCAAAGTGAATATAAAGTCAATAACATAGGTCTAGTCATTTTTAGACATTTAAGGGTAAAGTTATTCATTATACCTTTAACTGGTTTCTATATGGGCTGAAGTAAAAGGAGAATGAGGGTTTTTTGTAGTCATTTAATTTTACTTAATATATTTGATAAAATGTATTAAATATAAATGCGTCCTTGATTTTGAGGCAGTTGTTTAAGTAACTTTAATATAAAAATGTTTGAGATAGAATCTACTTATTTTGATCATGTTAAATATAATCTGTATGTGTATGTAATTCTAAATCAAGAGAATTTTGAATGAATGCAACACAATAGAATTAGTCCATTTTGAATCGACAGGCACTTCCTGTTAAGTTGTTATTAACTCAACTTGTAACCTAGTTAGATTTAATAAATAATATTGCATGCAATCTGTTGCCTCAATTTTATTGAGTAGCTATTGTTTATCTTTTTTACAGTGTACTTGAATCTGATCATACAATCTTATTCGCAGAAGAAGATAGCTACTTGTGTCATTCTGTCTCAACCAGGGTTTCTTCAGAAGGACCATCAGGCTGAAGCTGGAGTATGATAAGTGTGAACGCAACTGCAAAATCCAAAAGAAGAACCGCAACAAGTGCCAGTACTGCAGATTCCACAAGTGCCTCTCTGTAGGCATGTCCCACAATGGTAAGACCTGAAACCTTCAATATTTACAGTTAAAAGCTTGTCAGTGCAACCCTCGTTACATAACGGCCATAAGTGACATTGGCAGGATAGAAAATAATAAGAAGAAGAATGTAAATGTAGTGTCATGAGTCATAAAGTCGGTAAACAGAATTTAATATGGTCATAAATCAAGTGAGAAGTCAGGTAATTTTCTCATAGACTTCTATACAGTGAGATTTCTTTTTGCGACCAGGGGAGTCGTCCCCTGCTGGTTAAAATAATGCTGGTTTAAGGCATTTCTGCAATGTCTTCACTTGGTTTTACTGTTTGTGAATGTACCTTTTAATACATTTGTAAGAGAGTAAACACAGTCATGGAAAAAATTATTAGTCCACCCTTTTTCTTCAATGTTTTGTTCATTTTAATGCCTGGTACAACTAAAGGTACATCTGTTTTTAACAAATCTAATGATAACAACAAAAATAGCTGATAAGAGTTTAATTTAAGAGTTGATATCTAGACATTTTCCATGGTTTTATTGATAATAACCAAAATCATTATCAAGAAAACCATGAAAAATGTCTAGATATCAGCTCATAAATTAAACTCTTATCAGCTATTTTTGTTGTTATCATTAGATTTGTCCAAACAAATGTACCTTTAGTTGTACCAGGCATTAAAATGAACACGAAATTGAGGAAAACAAGGGTGGTCTAATAAGTTTTTCCTTGACCGTATGTGTTACATTATCTTTCATAGCAGTATTAACTTAACACGGTTGCCCATAAAGTTGGAATACATTTTTTTTTTTACCTCTTTCAATGAAATGATTGTGACAATGTGATTTATTCTTGAGAGATAAAGTGTATATCTTCTCAAAACTTTACTAATAAATCTCTTCCAAACAAATCACAATGAAAATGAAACCGCAATTAACAGAGGATTGTATCTGAAAAAATGTTATTCCAACTTTATGGGCGACTGTGTATAACACTGAAAGTAAGCATCATGACTGCCGTTACATAAAACTCTGCTCACCACGTCCTCAGTCGACACCGGTATGTGTTCTCAACAACAGCAGGACGTGTTCTAATGTGATTTGGCTCCAGTTTAACATGCTTTACATTGACTGGGTCTTTATAGGACAACGTCCTGCCAGAGCCTGCTTGACATTGAGAAAACACAGGCACATATAGCTCCACATCTGGCCCGTCATCTGCACTGACTGCTGAAGGGTCATTGGGTTTGTTGCAATGGCCTCCCACTGCAGACAGAGCAGCATTAGAAACCTGAGAGCAGTACGACATGTTGGAAAAGAGAACGCCAGATCTGTTGGGGGCGAATGCTTGCACATGCATGTTTTCTGTAGGAGGATGTATCTGTTGTCTCTGTGTGTAGGTTAGATATAGAATAACAAACCTAATGTTTCTATGCACCAGCCATCCGGTTTGGTCGGATGCCGCAGGCGGAGAAGCTAAAGCTGAAGGCAGTAAGCAAGATGGTGGAGAAAGAGGTGGCAAGCCCCATGCTGGCCGACCACAAGATTCTGGTGGGGCAGATCCACGAAGCCTACATGAAGAACTTCAACATGAACAAAGCAAAAGCTCGGCTCATACTCACCGGAAAGACCAGCAAGCCGGTAAATGAAAAAATAGTAATCTACAGTCATTGAAAAAACATTATTAGATCATTGTTTTTTTCTTGTTTATTTTAATGCCTGGTACAACTAAGTATATATTTGACATCTGACAAACATTTGCAACTATTATTATCTTTCTCTGTCCCCCCCACCCCCACCCCAGAACCAGTGTATTTATATTTTTCTTATTAAACTGCCTTATTTTATGATGTTGTATATAATGTCCATATTTTGAACTGACACCCTTGTATATTTTTATATTTTATATTTATTCTCCTTATTGAAGTTTTTCTTTGTTGACCACGAGAGAGCCCTGCACAAAAAATTCTATGTGTTTGGACTGTGGTCTGTTCACAAGTGGCAAAATAAAAACCTTGAACCTTGAACTGTGTTTTGTTTGGACAAATATAATGATAACAACAAAAATAGCTGATAAGAGTTTAATTTAAGAGCTGATATCTAGACATTGTCCATGGTTTTGTTGATAATAACCAAAATCATTATCAAGAAAACCATGGAAAATGTCTAGATATCAGCTCTTAAATTAAACTCTTATCAGCTATTTTTGTTGTTATCATTATATTTGTCCAAACAAATGTACCTTTAGTTGTACCAGGCATTAAAATAAACAAGAAATTAGAGAAAACAAGGGTGGTCTAATAAGTTTTTCCATGACTGTATATCTAAACACAATAAAGAATATCCTCACCTACAACAGTCTCTTTTCTGTCTTCAGCCTTTCATCATACACGACATGGAGACTTTCCAGCTGGCAGAGAGGACGTTAGCTGCCCATATGGTAAACGGTGACAGTCCGGAAGCAGAGAGCGGCCTCCAGGCTGGGGATGTGGCTCTGGCTGTGGGGTGTGGGGAGCTCCAGCAAAGGGAGGCTGAAACCAGGCTCTTCCACTGCTGCCAGAGCACCTCGGTGGAGACGGTCACAGAGCTGACGGAGTTTGCCAAGGCGGTGCCGGGCTTCCAGGACCTGGATCTGAATGACCAGGTGGGTTTAGGGGTGCTATATCCTTCATTTGTCTTACTCTGTGCTCAGGTGAGGAGTCGGGAAGAAAAATTTAGGCCTAGTACATGGATAATTTTCCTTCCTTCCTTCCTTTCCTTCTTTCTTTCTTTCTTTCTTTCTTTCTTTCTTTCTTTCTTTCTTTCTTTCTTTCTTTCTTTCTTTCTTTCTTTCTTTCTTTCTTTCTTTCTTTCTTTCTTTCTTTCTTTCTTTCTTTCTTTCTTTCTTTCTTTCTTTCTTTCTTTCTTTCTTTCTTTCTTTCTTTCTTTCTTTCTTTCTTTCTTTCCTTCTTTCCTTCCTTGTTTCCTTCTTTCCTTCCTTCCTTCCTTCTTTCCTTCCTTCCTTCCTTCCTTGTGTATGCCTATGTGTTTCTGCTGGAATTTAATGTAAAAAAAAAAAGCATTTACGTACAGCAGACAGCCTTTACAAGTCCCACAGACATACTATATACACACATAGACACAGTATACATATAGACACAACATGGCACAACAAAAATATACACTTAATCCAGCACGTTTATCACATTTAACCCTCCACCATAGGCCCTCTGTGTGCGATGGCTGTGTTGTTGAGGTCAGAGAGGTCGGGGGGTAGGGAGACCAATGATTTTGGAGGTGTGATGTGTAATGCATGCTAGTGTGTTCCTGTTTGAGGTGGTTAACATGTTAAAAAAGCAGGTTGAGATGGACCAAGAATTGGAAGATGGGTTAAAGAGATGGCATCAAACATGACAATGGAAAAGATAACATACATTACATTGTTGTTTTGGGGGGGTTTTGCTTTATTTTCATGTGTTTATAGTTTCAACATGTTTTTCTTATACTTATCTGGTGGGGGGATCGGAGGGGGAATAGGGAGAAAAAGTTTGCTCTGTTCCCTGTAACAATGTCTTGCTGTTTTATCTGCTGTAATTTGCAAACAAAAACTAATAAATAAAACACACTCATTAAAAAAAAGGAAGCAGGTTGAACAGTAGAGGATGGTGGATTGAACTATGCTTTTGTGAAGTAATAACAGAAGTTGGGGGGCTACAGAGAGTGCTTTAAGTTTGTGGATGGCAGAGAGTCTTTGGTGGCAGCGTTTGTGTCTGTCAGTGGTGTGATGATCAAAGTTCAGTTTATTGTCCAGGATGAGTCTGAGGTATTTGATGGACTCCACCATTTCTACGGATTCACCGTTGATCACTGTGGGGTTATGGGTGAAATTGTGTGCTGAGGTGTTGATGATTAGTTCTTTTGTTTTCTTGACATTAAGTTCTAAACACTAAAATTTAGAGGCACATCTGAGTCATGCTGTGGCCTTCCTACCTCAGGTGACTCTGTTGAAGTACGGCGTTTATGAAGCCCTCTTCACCCTCCTGGCCTCCTGCATGAACAAAGATGGCCTCCTAGTGGCCCGTGGCGGAGGCTTCATCACCAGAGAGTTCCTTAAGAGCCTCCGGCGTCCATTTAGCGACATGATGGAGCCAAAATTCCAGTTTGCCACACGCTTCAACTCCCTGGAACTGGAAGACAGCGACCTGGCCCTTTTTGTGGCAGCCATTATCTGCTGCGGAGGTAACTGATACTGTGTGGGATATTATTCATAATCACATCGTCCACAATGAGTGAAATTTTTAAGAAAAACTTCTCCCCTCCAGATCGCCCCGGCCTGGTGGATGTGCCTCTTGTGGAGCGGCTGCAGGAGAGCATCGTTCAGGCGCTGCGGCTCCACCTGCAGGCCAACCACCCCGACGACAGCTTCCTCTTCCCCAGACTGCTGCAGAAGCTGGCCGACCTTCGGGAGCTGGTCACCGAGCATGCTCAGTTGGTGCAGGACATCAAGACAACAGAGGAGACGTCGCTGCACCCGCTCCTGCAAGAGATCTACAGGGACATGTACTGATGTGATGGCACATGGTCATGAACAGAGGCATTTATTAGAATATTTATGTACAGGTACATCTCAATAAATTAAAATATTATAGAAAAGTTTATTTATTTCAGTAATTCAAATCTAATAGTGGGAATAACACATTATATAGATCCATTACACACAGAATGAAACACTTCATGTCTTCATTTATTCAGTTTTCTTCTAATTATAATGATTAAGGCTTACATTTAATGAAGACCTAAAACTCAATGTCTCAAAAAAATGGAATATTACAAGAGACCAATTTTAAAAAGCATGTTTAATATGGAAATGTTGGCCTCTGAAAAGTATGTCCATCTATATGACTCAATACTTGGTTGGGACTATTTGACTTGAACTACTGGAAATGGACTTTTAAATCATATTCTAATGTATTGAGATGCACCTGTATAACACTCAGAAAAATGGGGTGTCCATAAATATTTACTCATATTTTCATGCATATCAATGTACTGTAAGTAGCTTGCTGTGCAGCTTCTGTGGGTGCACACTGCTGTGATCTGCAGTGGTTGCAGTTAGACACGGAAACTTTCTACTGGAACAAACATAAATACATTTTTTTCGGGGGGTAAAGACAGCTGTTGTAGGTGGCATGGAATAAATTATTATACCACCCTACATTTTTTTGGACAAATATACTGATAACAACAAAATGTCTACAAATCGGCTCTTAAATTAAACTCTTATGAGCTATTTTGTTGTTATCATTATATTTATCCAAACTAATGTACCTTTAGTTGTACCAAAAATGAACAAGAAACTGAAGAAAAAGGGTTGTCTAATATTTTTTTTCCATGACTGTAGGTGGCATGCATGAAAGGGGGGAAGAAAAGTTTTGATCTTAAGCCATAGATAGCATTATGCACCAGTTTCAGAGCAGCACTGATGCTGAATATTAATTTTAAACAATAAATTGAATTGTGGAAAAAAAAGAAAAGGAAAAAAAGCAGGCAAGTTAGAGAAGTCATAACAGTTTTAATGTGGGAGGAAACAAATGTTTATTGTGCATATTCCTAATATTATGAATATTTAGCACATTTGGTATGATTTGGTTAATAGCCGTCATATACTTTCATTGTGTACTTGTGCCTTATTGAAATCGTCCACATCTCCCTCAACCATTTTTTGAGATTAGTTGTTGAAGAAACACCTGCATCAGTATTCACCAAGTGCCTTAATGCTCATATTTCCTCTATTCATACCACACGTGATATATTTACCACATAACAAATACATAATCATTATTGGATAGATGTATAATTATTTCATGTTGGATCAGGGAATGTTCTCACATCACAAATCATGATGAATTCATGTGTTTTAAGCAGGCAATGAAGTTAAGTGAGCCTTACTTTTACTGTTAGCAGCCATCATTTGAAAATATCGTAATTTCATGTGTAATATATTTATTTTAATCCTTAATCCTACTGATAAAAACCAACACAACATGATAGCTCACCTAGCCCTTTTTCTTCCAGAAGTCTCCTTGTACAAATCCTCCCTTTAAGACACATTATTGGCCAGTGAATATTTTGACCATAAACACAATAATCTGTTAAGCTGGTTTATGTTTTATTTTGTAAATATAACAAGAATGCGGTGAGCACCGTGAAAGTATCTGCAGACATGAAACAGGTCTCAAAAGGAAAAGCTGAGCGCCTCATGTGCTGTACTTAAACTTCACCTCTCAATGTAGTCGTTGAGCATTGTTTCTGGTTATAGTGAAACTGTTTATATTTTTTATCCTGTACAGTAAAAAATGCATTTGCTGTGTCAGTAAAATGAATTATGTCATGTGGTAGTTAAAAATAAACTAATATATTTAACTTTTATTTGTAATGCCCTGACTTATTTACCTGTTCATCTGATTTAGATGTTAAAATAAAGTAGCTAATAGCTTTTTACTGCATACAGGTGCATCTTGATAAATTAGAATATCATAGAAAAGTTTATGTCAGTAATTAAATTCAAAAAGTGGGAAAAAAACATTATATAGATCCATTACACACAGAATGAAACATTTCATGTCTTAATTTATTTAATTTCTTCTAATTATAATGATTATGGCTTACATTTAATAAAGGCCTAAAATTCAGTGTTTCAAAAAAATTGAAGGTGTTTGCACCTCTTTTGAGTATTTCCATTTTCTGCTATTTTCTACGTCTACTTTACCACACCTCAAAGGAAAATACTGTATTTTATATTCCAGTACATTTCTATGATAACTTTAGTTACTTTGCAGATTCAGATCATTGATACAAAATATAAGTAATACATTATGGTGCATTACTATATTATTGTGAACTATCCAGCAATGATATCAAGTAATTAAAATTAGCTTCACTTTTACCAACTGCAACATAAGATAAAAATGTAAATGCTTGTAGCATGTATTTTTGCACTGGTATTGCTACTTTTACAGAAATATTTTAGGACTTTTTCTACCCCTGTCTAAGAATATTATTTTTACTGTAAGTATAATCCATGTTGGTCAATTTTCACCAAATTTTCATATTTTCTATGGAAATATATATATTAACAATTATAAGTGGTGGAACGTAACTAAGTACATTTACTCAAGCACTGTACTTGAGTACAGTTTTGAAGTACTCATACTTTACTTGAGTATTTCCTTGTAACTTTATACTTCTACTCCACTACATTTAGAGGCAATTATTGTACTTTTTACTCCACTACATTGAGCTGACAGCTTTAGTAACTTTTCATGTCAAGATTTAACATAAAAAACATGATTCATTAAAAGTGATTAGATTTTTTTTTTAATTAAACCTCATAACAGTATATTAAGTAGAAAAAATGAGCCCTATCTGTACAAAATTAAAGTGCTTACATTAATGCATCAATACAAATAATCTGATCATAATATTTAGAATATAGTAAACAATCTGAATGGGTCCATTCTGCATATTGAGTACTTTTACTTTTGATACTTTAAGTAGATTTTGATGCTGATACTTTGGTACATTTACTTAAGTAAGTTTTGAATGCAGGACTTTTACTTGTAGTGGAGTCATTTCACAGTGTGGTATTAGTACTTTTACCTAAAAAACGGATCTGAATACTTTTTCCACCACTGACAATAATTATGTTGAAGCATCCTAATCCTGTGTACAAAAAACAACAACTATAAAAGTATATTAATCTTCATTTAATGATGGCAAAGCCATGACCCGCCTTTCTCTGCTTCTGATTGGCTTGTGCATATATTCTTATGCTGGCCTTAACCAATCCACTTCCCCGTGCCATAAAATAACCAGTCAAATTAACGGAGTCAACAAGCACTAGCCAATCAGAGGCCGAGTAGGGCGGGCCATCCCAACTTAAAATAATTATTGCAGTTCATCCCCGGTCCTTTAGGTGTCGCTAAAACTTCACGGAACAACACGACTGGACTCGATATGAACACAAGGAAGTAACATTTTCTGCTTTTGAAAGATGGAGCAAACTACAAGTGAGACCCGTCAAAAAACATTTACATGCCAGTTGTGTGGTTTAAGTAGCCCTTTTACTTACTACGGCCAGAAACCACCAAACACCAGAGCCATTGTGTAAGTGGACAGTATCTCGTGTTGCTGTTAGCGCTGTGGAGCTAGCTGCGCTGAAGCTAATGTTGTTAGCTAGCTGCTACGTGGCTGCACGGAAAGTTAACTCAAATGTCTAAAGTTAGACAGCAAAGTAACCCTAAAGACAAAGGTTATTATGTTATACAGCAGTGGGGCGACTATTCATGCATTTACTGTAGTAAATGTAGCAGTAGCACACTGAAATACTCCAATACACTACAAGTTAAAGTCCTGCATTCAAAACCATTAGTCGAAAAAAAAGGATCAAAAGTCGTTCATTGTGCAGTAAAATGTTCCCTGTCAGTGTTTAACTCTTATAAATGATGTTTTTAATATTACTGATTAATATTACTGCTTAAATGTGTATGTTGCATTACACTGCAGTTAGATATTTAAAGTGTGTGTATATACAGTCATGGAAAGGATTATTAGACCTTTGTTTTCTTCAATTTGTTAATTTTAATGCTTGGTACAACTAAAGGTACATTTGTTTGGACATGTATAACGATTGGGAGCCATTTTCCATGGTTTTCCTGATAATGATTTTGGTTATTATCAAGAAAACTCATGGAAAATGACTCGATATAAGCTCTTAAATTAAACTCTTATGAGCTATTTTGTTGTTGTCGTACATTTGTACCTAAACAAATGTTCCTTTAGTTGTACCAGGCATTAAAATGAACAAGAAATTGAAGAAAACAATGGTCTAATATTTTTTTCCATGACTGTATGTTGCATTTTACTGCAGTTACATATTTAGACTTTGTGTTTATGTATTGTTGGTTGGTTGGTTTAATCTGCAGCAATGCATCATGTTCTACAAAAAAGATTGTAGCATCGATGTCCTGTGAGAGTCAGATACCTCTGAAAAGTCAGCTTTACATGGTGTCAGAAAAATAACCCATTTTCAGCCTTGTGAAGATGCATTTTCCAGCAGGTCCAAGATGGTTTTTTAAGTTGTTTATTTAGCTCAAGGATTAAAGAGATTTTCTCGACACATGAAGGAACACTTTATCCTTCAGTTTATCCCAACAAATCAAAATCAACACATCTGGAGTTGCATGTTTTATACAGGACAGGCAGAGGATGAAAATGTGTAAAGTAACTAAAGCTGTCAGACATAGAGAGTAGCATGAAATTTTACGACTCTTGTAAAGTACAAATACCCCAGGAATTGTACAGTCCTGGGGTAAATGCAGTGTTACATTTCACCATTGATGTCACATTTCTAGCAAGTTTTTCCTGCAACATGTCAGTTTTTTCTTGGTGAACCACTTCAATCTCTGTATACATCAACCTCATATCTTTATACATCAACTTATACCTGATTTTTTGTCGTCCACCAGGTTGCTAGAGGAGTGTTTTGTGACCCAGGACCCCTTCAGTCCAGACAAGGAGAAGTTCCTCATTCTGGGCTCTACCTGCAGCCTGTGCAGCATGTGTGTCTGTGTTGGATCGGTAAGACGTCTTTATATTTAACTGCTTCAGGCTGCGGTTGCCACAGACTAAAAATATGTGATAATGTAATCAGACGATTAATGCCTGATGCACATAGGAAAAGTAACGTAGGAACGTGCTTATCCGCTACAAATTAATGTCCATTCCTGCTTTGAACAGTGAGCTGTTCTCCTGTAACATGTTTCCACTTGGCATGAGTTGACCTTGAAGTTGATAAAACGTGCATCTGTGCTTTGGAAGATTCCCTCAGATGACTTTGCAATCTTGTGACATCTATATGTACTGAGTGACATTCATGACTGATGTCCCTGAGATCGGTTAATCCAGTTACACAAATAGATGTACTTTAAACCCAGGAATAAAGGTCACTAAGTTTGTCGAGTACATATGTGAAAACAGAGCACTGATACTTAGTGTTTTTCTCAGGACTGCAGTCTCTTCTACACCAAGAGGTTCTGCATGCAGTGTGTGAACAAGCACTTAGACCAGTTCCCCCATCAGATCCAGGCCGAGCTGGCCAAGAAGAAGCAGAGCTCCAAGGCTGCCGTCTCCTGACATCGAACAAGAAGTCCATAACGTGCTCCCCGAAAGAAGAGAAAACTCCGAAATGTGTCAAGGTGCTTTACCAGCACACTTCTATGAAACCCATACTGCACCAAAGTGCAAAAACACCATAAAGATCAAAACATCCTGTATTTTAGAAGCATAGCTTTTATTAAAAATTACACCACACATCAGAAAAATACTAGTTTATGCTCATGTCTAGTAAAACTAGGCCATCCTAGTGTTATTTGTTTATTTGTTGCTAGAGAGTTTTATAGAAGCAACAGGCGTGACGAGTGTTGCCGGACCCCTGATGGATTGTGGTTGCAGACGGATGATCAGCCCTGCTGGTTTGCAGCAATTAAAAAAAAGGTTCCGAATGAATAATCTGACGCCATGTCCTGTATGTACACAGTTGCTCTAAATTTTCTGTTGTAAAATGTTTTTTTAAACATATATAACAGTTTAAATTACTTTGTAAAAACTTTTCAACACTACAACTGAAAAAAATATACTAATTTGCCAAGATTTTCTCTTTGTACTTGTAAATGCCCCTTTTTTGTAAGAAAACAAATTTTATTACTTTTCAGCATATGGTAACATTAACATTTATATGGCTAATTATCTCTCGTGCCAAACGTGTTTGTGTTGACATAATGCATCTTTTTATGAGTGTATCACTCTGCATCCATGGTCAGAGGGTTCATTGTTGACTTCTGTGATGTCAAAAGAAAAAGTGTTCCTGTTATCTTAAACTATATAAAAAAAGATGCATACAGTGACCTTTCTCTGTTGTTTTGTGACTGTTTAATCGAGGGTCATAATTAATATGTAACTAATGTTTGTTTAGTGACAGAATCTGCTGTAGTTGCATCATCCCACTCTTGTTACTTTTAGCAGTGTTAAACAGTTACTCCCATTTCAAAATACGTGCTTTACAGTATCAAACCCGAAGCAAACAAAATGTTCTCTCGCCCCTTTTCTCACATTCCGTTTAATCATTTTGATCAAAATCAGTTTTCATCTCAGGGATCACTCGGTACAACATCGTGCACAGTTTGCAGCAGCATAAACACATTATGGATTAAGTGTGATCCTGGCGATAACATCAATATAACAGATGGCTTCGCTGTATTCATCACGAGATATTTGACGTTTCGAGGGCTAATTGAAACAGCATGGCCTTTAAGGCAGGCCCAGTGATTTTTACTGGCAAATGCTGAAGAGGAATGCAGAGCGACATTCACTGCAGAGTTTAAGTTGGGACATTGTGAACTCCTGGGCACAAGGAGTGCTCACTTTTGCCAATGCATTCACTCAATTACTCCAGGATTTCTATGCTGTTCTGAGATGTACAGAAAATAACTTAAGTCTCTGCGTGAATACAAGATAAAATTTCATGTCAGGAATTTTTAAGATGCAAAATAAGAACCTCCCCAGAGGGAAATGGTGCAGAATTTCAAGGTATTTTTTTTTCTTTTCTTTTTTTTTCTTTTTAAAGCTGCAACACTTTGTTTCCTTGGAGTTTAAATTCCAAGCACACACAAGCAATTACAACCAGTGAAGCACACAAACCACCTCTGTGGCACCAGTGGCAAAGTCTGACAGCGATAGGCGCCGTGCCAACGATGACGGAAGGCTTTCTGCTCAGGAGCTGATGTCATCGTATGCCAGGAGGCAAGTTTGTGGCTTTTTTAAAAATCTTGTTTTTCCGCATAAAACCTCATTTTAGTATCTCATTGTCCTTCAATTGCCTCAAAGCTGTATCTGAATGGATTTACACTGATTGAATCAAGTGTGCCTAAACCATTTATGTAACACCAAAACAGATGAGGCAGAGATATCTGTCAGCACTCCAACAATCACTGGATGATTGATTTCTACAATTGTATTACCAGCCTGGAGCAAGACCTCAGACTACTACTACTGCAGGGAGATAAATCTGTTTAGAGTTGTTTTTTATTCAGAACATCTTACAGTGCATCACAGAGATACAAATGATATTAATGAGATCAAATGATATCTTTGACCTGTAGGTGTTCAGTTGACCTGATCCCTGCTGTGATAAATCACCTACTAATGGAACGATAAAACGAGATAATGCACTCCTTTACACCCACAGCCTCTGTTCCTTTCCTTCTTTATGTATTTAACTAATCACACAGATTAATTAGGCCATATTCATGTGTAGAGTTAATCCAATCCAGCTCTGTGTTGTTGTTGCCCCTGTTCGACTTTAAGAGAGCTCAATGGGCGGTCCTAGAGCGCAGACCAATGAATCGGCTTCTCTGTTTAAATAGTCCTTGATGTCAACTTTTCTTCTTCACTCATAGCTCCCTCTAACGCCATGTTGGCTGTTATTACTTGACTTGTTGTTTGCATCAGCCTTACTACGGACTTGACAGGAGTGGCTCTCTTAAACCCCCCTGCGCCCTTGGAGACGCTTTATTCCATTTTTGCGCGTACGCGTTTTGGATGATACGCGCGGAGTATGCACGCATCATCCCTCGCATTTTAAAGGAATACTACTTGGAAATAGAAGTTTGAAAGGCTTCGGTTGTTGGGTTGTTGTTTGTGTATTTTTTCCCTTGTCATATGTGCAACAAAATGTCAGATGTTCGCCTTTCTAATGCGAGCCCGACCGTGGAGAGGGTGGATGCGCGGCAGCCAGACAACGTCAGACCTTCGGTGAGCAGAAACCTTTTCGGCAGACCCGACCCAGAGGAGATACGGAGGTATGTGACGGCTTCGATACAGGAAGATGTGCAGCGTTTTACGGAGAGGTATAATTTCGATCCGGTGAACGAGAGACCGCTCTCTCCGGGCAACTTCGAGTGGCAGGAGGACCGCGGCGCACCGGAGTTTTATGCCCGGCAGCCTCACGAGAACCAGCGACCCCAGCGAGAGGAGGACCTGCCCGGGGATAACAACTCGTGTTCTGCCGAGGGGAGGAGTGAACAGCAGCCGGATCAGCCAGCCAGAGACGGCTCGAGAAAAAGACCAAGTTCAGGAGCTCCAGGTGATTTGCCTTAAAGCTGCTACGCATTTTTGTTTCGCTGTGCCGCAATGCAGAGGCGCGAAGCAACAGTTGTGTCCCGGGTTCAACCCTGGGCTACGATCGGTCGGTCACCCAAGCACAAGTGTGCAAGAGCACCGAGGGGGCCGATCATTTATTTATAAGTCGGTAAATCTGTTTTTATTAATGATAGTGGCAGTGTAATGCCCAATTGGTTAGGAGATTAAAACCGCGTTTATGAATAGCATTGTAGTTAGAATATATATATTTAAATCTCGCCAGTTGCATTTCTCCAATATGCTAAGGATGTCAGGTGCTTTAAAAAAAAAAAAAAAAATGAACGTGCAGCTCTACACCCTGACAACTTTTCCTCTTGTCTGCCAGGTCCCTGCTCCAGCGAGTGTCAGAGTAAAAGGTCGCATACCGACGAAGATGATGATGAAGACCAGTCGGCCGGTGCAGGAAGTCAGGCGGTAACAGCCGCGGAGGAGAGACCCAGCAGGCCGGAGCAGAGCGCGGAGGACCAGTGAAAAGCTGCCAGGTTAGAAATAATTTCTCAAAATTCCACTGTTATTAAAAAATCGGAATGCATGGTAATAAACAGGTATTCGATTAGTAAAATACTAACGATCGGCTTTCATATTGGACGCAAATAGAGTTTTGTTTATCACCAGCATCAGTTACAGTTGTAAACACACATTCTGCCCTGTACACAGCACTTACACGTCATCAAGTCAAACTTGCATGTTTTTTTCTTTCATCTTCCACAACTCTTCGTGCTATGACTGTTCACCCTGTGTGCGCGCGTGTGTGTGTGTGTGTGTGTGTGTGTGTGTGCGTGTCTGCATGAAGGATATCTAGCATGAGCAACTGCTTTTTCAATTGCACCATTCAACAGGCTGTTTCCTCTTTATGTCCCACAGAGCGGGGAGACCTGTTGCTGGTGGAATACTGTAGCCTTTCTCATCATCTGACAGATGGGAGAGAAAATATATAAAAGCGGCCTTTTCCTAAAGAAGGGAGGAGGAGAGGCTGCACAAGCACTGAATATGTACACTATCAAGTTTTGGCACTCATTTCAATTAAATTGCCTCAGAAGCAGCAGACAATGTAGCAGTGTGCAAATGGATTTTTGCTCATTTTTTATCTACTACCTATGTTTCAGATGTAGCACATAAATAAAAGCATATTATGCTTTTCATACCTTTTTGTTAAATGTATTTGAATAAGTGTGTGAATTTGACTCGGGAAGTTGCAGTGCAATTTCCAACAGAGAAATATTATTTTGTTAAAGTGGTCATATTGTGTCATTATTCAGGTAATTGATGTAAGTTAAAAAATGCAGATTACAAAAGTCAGGGTTGTGTGGAAACAAAATGTCTTCACTTATTCTATGGCTTTATTTGTCCCAGTGTTATATATCTTGTTTTTTGAAGGCCCAGATGGCCACACTGTAAGTTGAGGGTCCATCTAACTGGGAACAGCCATGACAGATAAAGTTTACATGCAAATATTGTCTACTTATTTCCCCATTTTTTGTTTGTTTGTTTAAGTTTTTTTTTTTCTCCACCAAAGTTTGTTCCTTTTGTTCTGGGGCTGAGGGGAGGGGCGGGAGGGTGGCTAAACTGCTGAGCAATATCCAACCAAATTTTAACAGTATTTGCTAATAATCCTAAGAATTAGCTTTTATTTTTAAATTAGGTGACTTTATATTTTAGTGGCTTTATGCCACATAATCCACCCCTTGTAGTAAGTGGTGTAGTCCAGGTTAACATAGATAAAATATGTTTAAAAAAATCACTGGGCTACTTATTATGCAAATATGTGAATCAAAGATTTGTCTTTGTGGTGTGGAATTCATGTGGAACATGTAATTGCACTATTGTTAATTTCTTTCTTTTTTTTTTAGGGGAGAAAAACAAAGTGACACTGCCTCATCTGGTGTAAAACTTTGAAGTGTACTTGTGTGCCTTTTTTTTTTTCCTTTTTATTTTTTTTCAAAAACACTGAAAGATTATACTAACTTATTTATGTTGAGCTTTTTGTTGTGGGTGTATGTATAGCTTCCCAAAGCGACATTTTGTAAATATATATTTTCAATATTGTTTTTAAGATAAATAAACTGTTGCAAAACTGAGCCTAATAATCGATTTTATATCCTGTGTGTTTTGTATTTTTTTCCTCTCTCTTCTTCAATCTGCAGTTTGATTGATTAAAAAGCAATGCTGGTGTAATAAATGCATGTGCTCACTATTTTTGATTGCATAGCACACAACAGCTCCACCCTTCACAAACACACTTCAGGCTTAAAGTGATCCACCCATGTAAACTGGTAGTCTGATTGTAGTAATTATTAAGTCTTATACAAAGACCTAATGGAGATATAAACATGTTATTAAAGAGGTTTAATGAGTTCTTCAGCCTGGCGAATGACACTGTAGTCATACTAAGCAGCCCACTAATAACCTAATGACGAACTTAATGTCTGTCTTGCTCTATAATGAGGTTTTAGTTGCCATGTACTATGTACATTTAAATATAAAAGCGATAATTCAGTGATAATTTTCTGTTGGAGCCTAACTACAAAAAGACTTCTATAACACTCCCATATTTTGCCAAAAGCAACTCTATTTCCTATGGAGTTCCTGCTGTATAATAAAATGACATAATGTGTGTGGTTGGACTCAAAAATCCAGCACACGGTGTACGTCTTGAGTGCAAACACAGCACCAGAGTGCAGACTGTGACTGTGCTGGATCGTCTCAGCCCAGCTCTGCCTCCAAAGTTGAAAACAACAAGGGTACGTCCTGAGGAAAAGAGGGAAAAAAAGTTTTTAGTTATTGGCTTTCCCTGGCTCCAATCACAGCGGAGAGAAGAAAAGCAGACCACTTAGAAGCCAGCCAGTCAGAGAGCAGTGGGAGGGAGCCCGGGACAGTACAGGCTGTTCTTTTCATAAAACACACACCACCCAATTAGTTTCATTGGCTGCCTCTTTCCTGTTGATACCAGCGAGTAGGAGTCAAATACAGAGTGAGTGAGAGAGAGAGCTATTCCTATAATATCGCATACTGGCTCTGACTGCGTCTGCAGTAATTACTATGAGCTCATGGCCTTTCACTAAACTTTTAGAGAGGATTGCGACACTTTAAACACATTGGTGCTCTCTTTTTGTCACACAATGAATCTTAAAATGTTTCAACATTAACCTAATGTGCGTCATATTTATATCTTGTCACTTTCACTTCCATCCTGTTTTTTTGCGTCTGTCTGAACTTCGTGTTGTGTTGTTGTTTTGTGTAGTGCTTAATAGATTTGATTCAAATTTAGTTGAAACCAGTGGTGGAAGAAGTATTCAGATTCCTTTACTTAAGTAAAAGTACTAATACCACACTGCAGAATTACTCCACTACAAGAAAAAGTCCTGCATTAAAAACTTACTTAAATAAAATATAAGATAAGATATTTCTTTATTGATCCCCAGGGAAAAAATTTAGTACAAAAGTACAAAAGTATAAGCATAACAATGTATTTAGCGTATCAAAAGTAAAAGTACTCGTTATGCAGAATGGACCCACTCAGATTGTTTTAAATATTCGAAATATATTATTACATTATTATTATTATTATTATTATTATTATTATTGATGCATTCATATAAGAAGCATTTTACTGTTGTCAAAATAGGGCTCATTTTAACTACTTAATATGCTTTTATGTGGTTAAATTTATCAACATTCGTTATAATTTTAAATTGATTGTATTTTTTCATCAAATCAAACTTTATTTATAAAGCACTTTTCATACAATAAATGCAACACAAAGTGCTGTACAGAATATAAAAACAGAGATGCAACACAAATACAAATACACACACACAGACCCACTCATCCACCGCACACCCACACTCACTCACATGCACACACATACGCACACTACACAAACTATCACTGAATTAACATGGCAGGGCACTGAGGAACCATGAGAGGAAAACCACCTATGGGGGGATCATCCACACTGAGAGGGATCGCAGCCCACGGCCTGAAAAGTAACTAAAGCTGGTAGTTACTGATATTTTATAATATTTGCCCCAAAATGTATTGGAGTAGAAGTATAAAGTTACATAAAATGGAAATACTCAAGTAAATTACAAGGAGCTCAAAGTTGTACTTATGTACAGTACTTCAGTAAATGTACTTAGTTACATTCCACCACTGGTGAAAACAATAGACTGTATAAATCAAGTGGTTCAGGCCTGAACAGTGAAGTCAATGTGCAAGTGCCTTAAACCTGCATTCTTTATAATGTCCAGCAGGGGACGACTCCACTGGCTGTCTAAAGAAGTCTGATTGTTTTGAAGTCTATGAGAAAATGAATCTACTTCTCACTTAATTTGTTTTCTCAGTAAACATTTTCCTCATGAGTTTATTGACTCAAAGTTGAGTTCGCACAATTAAAACGAACAAGACCCCTTTAATTGTACACAATTCAAATTTTGAACTAACTGCACAGTCCCAAAATATGAACTAGTTCACATTAGTTTATTTTGTTGCTTCAACTCAATATGTCATTTCAAATTTGTTGCCAATGTGGCTGAAGTTCTGACATGTATCTGCATAAAAATATAATGTAACTACACCGATCAAACAAAATAATTGCCATGATTAATACAGATGTCTCACTGTTAAACTTTCTCATGAAAGTGTCCATTACTCACCTTTTAATGACTTTATGAACTTAAATGATCATGAATTTATGTATTGAACATACGCAATAAACACAAAAATGTTACCGTCTCTGAGACAGAATAGGATTGAGTGACCATGTTAACTGGTGACTTCAAGCCTAAAGTGTCTGTGGTTTCTCCTAATAACTTAAATCAATGGTTGGTGTTGATAATAAACACAAATGAGTAAGCATTTTTAAGTAAGTTTAAGGAAATTCACATGTTCTGTTTGTGTTTTCAACAGCTGCCATCAGTACCAGCAACCAAGATGCATTTAGTCGAGTCACCAGTTAACAGGGCCACTCATTTAAATGTTACACTAGGCATCATTTTCACAGGGGGAAACTAAGGAAGAATTTATTTTTTTTGATGAGGGAACAAACATCGAGCCAACACTGGCATGCCAGGTGCAACCAATCACAGTGTGAGCGTCGTCAACTGTTGCAAAAATTAACAATGCTCACATTCATGTTCCCTGATGGAATTGATGCACTGAGTTCAATGTTCGACCTGTTTCCCACTGTGTTTTTATGCTGAGCTAAGCGAACAGCCTCAGTGATGATACAGCATATTTCAGATACATAAGAAGCGATAGCTGATCCCTCAGCTATCTGCATGTAGTAATAGTCTCTCAAATGGTTTATCGTTCAAAAAGCAAGAGCAGTGTTAGCACATCACATTAAAGCCACCAGCCTTAACTGGGAAAACATGATACAGCACACAAATTAAACATCTAGCGGCTTCAGAAAGTATTCAGATTCCTTTATTTTTTGCAGATGTAATTTTAAATGCATAAATTGTCACTTTTGCCCACCAATCAACACTAATAACCCATAATGATGAAGTCAAAACATGTTTGTAGAAATGTGCAAATAAAAACAAAACAAAAACCGAAATCTCTCATTTACATGAGAGTTCAGAGCCTCTAAATGGTGCTCAGGTGCATCCTGTTTGCTTTAATTATCCTTGAGATGTGTCGAGCTTGATTAGAGTCCACCTGTGGCAAACTGAACTGATTGCAGACAGGCATACACACACACACACACACACACACACACAGCGACACACAGTGTGTATATAATACCCCAAAGTTCACACTGCATGTTATGATGAAAACCAAGTCTAAGGAGCCCTCTGTAGGCTTATAGAGCCAGAGGCATATACAGGCAAAAAACATTTCTAAAGCTTTCAGTGTTCCCATGAGCACAGTGGCCTCAATTACTGTGAAATGATAACATTGCATGCTTGTGATGCGAGTTTGAATAACTGTGAAAATCTTTGCTTTTATTGAAATGTAACTTTATTTTTAAAGGAGATTAAAACTAGCCTTTTGCTTAATTTTACGTTCACTGCGTGCACACTAATCCTGTGAGTCGAATAAACAAAAAGGTAAATGGAAAGTCTCTGAATACATTTCCATTCTGTCACACCACTCAGGAATCATACGCAGAAAAGCCATGTAGAGTACATTAAATAAACCAATTATGACCCTCTCTGGTGCAGTTAAATCAAGCCTTTCACGTAAGGAACAGTCTTTTATGTTTAACTGAGCCGTGACATTTAGCTGATGTTTGTTGTTAGTGACAGTACGTTCTGGTCCTTGAAATGCCAATTTCCTCTTAATATTCTCAGGTTACCAGTAACAGTATAATGAAAACAATACATGACGCAGAGGCAGTTTCACAGAGTCAGAACAGCAGAGTTCCCAAAAAAATGCAACTTTCATAGAGAAGTATATTATTATTAGCATATTATTACAAATATTATATAACCAATAATATTCTGAAGTTCAGATGTTGTTTTATGGTAGCATCAGTGTATGTGTGTGATAAATGATCTATCTGAATCCTGCACTGCAGCAAAACATATTATGACCAACAGGGACGTCGGCATTGACTAAATGAAGTTAACATGGAAGTTTAAGCTAAAAAAAAAATAATTTAAAAAAATCTGAAAAGTCAAAAATTGTATGGAAGAGGATTGAGGCCAGGTAGGAGAAAAAAAATAGTCAAATCAAATCAAATCAAATCAACTTTATTTATAGAGCCCTTTAAGACAGCGTTAGCTGATACAAAGTGCTGTACATGGCAGGACAGACCAACAATAAAAACAAAACAAGCAAAAACAACTAAAACAAAGCGAGTCTCATGCTGGGTAAAAACCAATAAATAAAAGTGGGTTTTAAAATGAATCTCAATTTTAAAATTAGTCTTAATTTTAAAATTAATCTTAATTTTAAAAAACCACAAAGAACAAATAAAAACAGAATGAGAGGTGGACATTTTTTTTTCCATATGCAGTTTGAGAAAAAAAGTCGAAATGTTGATAATAAATTCAACTTTTGTGTTCGGTAAAGTTGGAAAAATATTCACAGATGGGTTGTTCCCGTGTCAGTAAATCATCAGAGGAACATTGTCTATCTGAACAGTTAGGTAGACTGCAAGCTACAACCTGATTTTCATTAATGTCATAAAATGAGCAATAACCACAATATTTAAGAATGCAGTGGTACTAAAATCCCCCTACACACAAACTAGCTATTCTTGGTAGCAGGCTACCACAACTATTGTTTTTGGAAAATCTGCTTTTATGTAATTTATGTGAAATTTTTAGACATATTTGGAAGAAAATCAAGTTGTGGCTTGCAGTCTAAGTCACCAAATTCAAAAAGTTGACTTTATTCTCAACATTTCAACTTTTTTCTCAACATTGTGTTTCGACTTTATTCTTGAAGTGCATAATGAGGAAAAAATGTTTCCTCCTCTCATTATTTTTTTCTCCTACCTGGTCCTAATCCTCTTCCGTAAAACCGTTTGGAATTCCATTTTTCAAAAAGCAAATTGTGTATTTGTGTTGCCTGATTAGGAATGTGTCTCATGAACCTGGTTTGTGGCATATTTCCAGTAGTTTCTAGTTTGTGGTGGTAAAGTCCCTACCGGTCATTTTATACAGTGAAGTCAAGTTTAAAAAATGTATTTCACTACAATTAAAAGCTACTGTGGGGACTAACATCATCACATATCAATACAATTATTCATTGAATACATAGGAGTCAGATTTTCAACGAAACCCAATTTATGCAATTCCAAGGCTGTTGAGGGACCAGAGAATGCAGAAATGTTCAAATACAACAGACGAATAATAACACATATGGACTGCATAAGTAAAATGGTTTTACACCAAACTGCATGGGATGAACATAAAGTGGGCATGTCTGTAAAGGGGAGATTTCTAGTTACACACAGAATCCAATTCCATTCAATTTCCTGAGGTCAGTTTTTACTAGCTAAAACTTGGGCTAACTTCTGAACATTATTTCTTCTTCTTCTAGTTTCATATGACACCAATATTTTCCCTGTAGTCTGTTATAATCTGGTCAACAGTCCAAGTTATGGCAAAATTAGCTCAGAAAATAGTTGGAGATGAATGGGGTTTTGAAAAAATGGGGAGAAAATGCTCTTTTTTTGCTATTTATTTCAAGTGAAAAGTAGAAAAAATATAACTTCTCACTATCTCTGAAATGTATGTGTAATTTAGGATTTAAGATACTATTTAGAAGAGTCATCTTACAAACACAGGTGTTTTCACTTAGTTTGCCTGATTAGACCTCAGGACATAAACATACATGACTGACATCTCCCTGATTAGAGTTTTTTTGTTGCATTTAGCAAGAAATCAAATCACCTGTGTTGTCATGGTACAGAAGCTTTAAAAGGTGACATCACTTCCTTTGTTTGGCTCTGTCAGCCCATTATAAACCTGTTGTTGTGCCCGTCTGTCCCACTTTTCGTTTCTGCCATGATGCATAAACGTCAAGATAAAACACTGATATTCTGGGAGGATGCAATGATTTCACCAACAGTTTTAGATGGCTGCTTTTGATTTAGAGTAAAAGTTTGAAAGGAGAAGAAAGATGTTTTGCAGGAAGGGAAGCAGTAGCTTTTAAAGTATGCCATGATGCAGATATGACATCACCACTTTCAGATAGCTGTGCCAGGCATGACCTCAAAACCACCGCCAACAGAGGATGTGTGTGTGTCTGTGTGTGTGTTACCCCAGACTGACCCTGTTCATCATTATATTCTAGCCTGGTGTGAAAAAGACACATGCACATAAAGCTGCAGCCACATGTTTCTTTTACCAGTCTTCTCCTACACTTCAAGACGTATGAAGAGTTTAATCAATCCCTTTACACACCGGTTCACTGTGAGCCGCCCCGGGTTTGCTTCCAAGTCAGAAAAACACTTCCATATTTCCAGCGTTAAATTAGCAGGCCCCTAAATGTTGCTGCAGATAACGAGAGGAGAAATGGGTCATAAAAGTCTGACATCTTGGAGCTGACGCTATGAATAGATATTCAGCAGAGGGCCTACAAAGTATGAGCTCATAACTTGGCAAACTCCGTTGGGGGGAAAGGGCTTTTTTTCCTCTTTTTTACGAATGTCTTGTTTTATTCTGGAAATACAACTTCCCCATCTGTTTGGTGTTGTTATTAATTTGTCTGATTTTTTTTTGATTTTTTAAACTTCATTTAAATTTTTTTACAAGGGCAGGGCAGCTTTATTTTTCCGCTTCACTCCGCCTCACGGTCATGTGCTCTTGGCAGCAGCGAGAAAAGGAGAGATGAGGTGGAGATAGTTAAAGGAGGGAAGAAAGAAAAGGAGGAAGGAAGAAAGAAAAAGAAGGAAAGAGGCAGTGAAGGATCAAGTTAAAGGGAGGAAAGAAAAAACGGGCTTTTTGGCTGTGTTTTGCCCGAGCCTGGCCAAATCACGTCCAGTGCAGGATGTAAACAAACTAATCTGCCAATGTGAAGTTTTTACACATTTTGGTTTCGCTCAGGACTGTGTGACTCATGCGGCCTGGCTGTGTGGCCTCAGAGGCTGGCTGGCCTGCTGCTACAGCACTGCAGTGCTTAGTTTGCCTTGCAGCAGGGGTCACCAACACTGTGTAGGCTGCTGTGTTCTCTACCAATGCATACAAATGATTTTTCACTTTGATAAAGTGAGGAGAAGCATGTATAAAGCTGGCTGCCTTCTAAAAATAAAAGTACTGCACCTATTATGTGAAGTCCGACAGTTTAGCATTCAATTTATTGGCAAAATTTAATTTGTCATTTTCAAGTTTTCTGTTTTGGTTGTTTTGGCGACACCTGTGGTTAGTGGTGGTAATAGCAGTTTAATACAACAGCAAACACTCAAAAACAAAAATACAACAAACAAGCAACTAGTGTATCTGCTTAGTGATGAATCACCATAAATGTCTGGGAAACAAACTGTTTGATGACCTTAGGGCTGACTGAATGCTCCCTCGAGTTTTAAGACGTAGACTCAAACACAAACACACAATCGCAGCCATGGATGAAATACTGAAAGGGCCTACTTGGCCCAGGGACCACCCTCGTCATCATCAAAATGTCACTTTAAGAGACACTTACTGACCATGAACCAATGCAAAACAACCACAAAAATACAAATGACTACAAGGAGACTACAATGGCACAAAAAAACAACCAATAAGACACAAAATGACTACAAGAAGATATAGATCGACCACCCAGAAAGACACATTACTACAGAGTCCACAAAGAGACACAAAATTATCACAAAAGATACAAAATAACCCTAAAGAGACACAAAACAACAAAGAGACACAAAATTACAATTATATTATAACAAAGTGTTATAATTGTGCCTATGTGTTTTGAGTTGCCCCCCAGGGACAAATTAAAAAAAATTGAATAAAGGGCACAAAACAACAACAAAAAGACACAAAATGACCACAAAGTGGACAAAAAAGGGCCTCAAAGGACACATGTCTGCACCCAGGGGCCCATTGTCTCATAACACAGCCCCTCTTCAATCCCTTTGCAGGTCACATGCTTTTGATTTCTTTCCTCTAGCCCTGAGGGGTCGATGACATGTGTGTCTGGGAGAAGGGAGGAAGAACAACTCGGTTGAAATAAGGCAACAATCAGCTGCTGAGGTGACTCGTGCTCCAGCTAATAACCTGGGGCCATGTCTCCCCCCTATACATCAGGTTTCAGACAGCTGGGAGATGGCACGCGAACCTCAGACAGCCAAACAGCCCCAACATCACTCCCCCAAGAGTGTGTGTTTGCATGTGTGCTGAGACAGTAATAGGACTTTAACCTATAGTTTAGGTCCCATACCTTTCCAATTTCCACTACATAGTTTAAGTAATTGTACATGTGTGTTTGCAATCTAACACTTAATGTATAAAAGCACTTATTTGTCAGAGTAAAAAGTGGGATTCACTGACCCCCATACTTGCTGCTCATTCTTTGGCTTTAGTGAGAAATAGTTGTATTTGACAGGCTATTAAATACTGCCAAGATAAATTTGTGGGTGGATACTGTGCAATGTATCTGTCAGTGTATCACCTCAACGACATATTAACCAGAGTGTTTGCAGCTTACGAAAAAGTAAACATCTTTGAAATGAAAGCTGGCCGTGGATGATCCCTGAACAGTTGACCCCTAAACTGAGGGTTTTTTGGCGGTGAGTAATGTTTGACCCGAGGACAGACGTGTGACTACAGGAAGTATCAGCACTCACAGGTCAGGGTGAGGGCAAAGCAAACTCTTCTAATGTGTGTGATTGGTGCTGTGATTGGGTGAGTCTGGGTCGTGACCCTCTGCGGGGGCAAGTGTTAAAGGCTAAATCCCTACACGCAGGCTGAAGGAAGATTATTTTCTTCTAAAGGAGGGTGAGGGAGGCTCACGACTCAAGGCCACACTTTTTTTTCAGTCAAATATCAGGACTCTATACTTCTCTCTTTGCACCAAAGTTGTTATTTTAAGTCATTTCATCATTTCATAGTTGAGTCATTTCAGAGCAGCTCAGGAAAGCAAACACTTCAAAGACCATACTTGTTGTTTTGACCCGTTCACTTCAGATCACTTTACCAGCCACTGTCCAAGTCCAAACCCTGTTGCTTCACATCAGTGTAGTGCAAATTATTGCAACTTAAAACTCACTTGAGACAGGAAATCTGCCACAATGTACTGCCATTTTTTGTTTTATTTACAAGCCAATGTTAAAGTGCAGTTGGAACTAGTTTGAAAACGCTGCATGCAACCTTCCTGACTGCTGAAAAACATCTAAAACATGAATTATGTTATCATAAAATCAATCCCAGATGACGTGTGAGCGTCATCTGTCATGATGACGTCATCATTTCTTACATCAGTGATGTTAACTGCTTTGTAAGGTGACACTTATTGTGGTGGTAATAGCAGTTTAATACAACAGCAAACAGTCCAAAACAAAAATACAACAAACAGGCAACAAGTGTATCTGATAAATGACGAATCACCTTATCAATGTCTGGGAAACAAATCGTTTTGTGACCTTAGGGCTGGCTGAATGCTACCTCAAGTTTTAAGACCAAGACACAAACACATGAACACACAATCACAGCCATGGATGAAATACGGAAAAGGCCGTCTTGGTCCAGGGGCCCAAAGTGTTAGGGGCCACCTTGGCGACCTTCCAAATGGGGCCATAATGTCACTTTAAGAGACGAATACCAACCATGAACCAATGCTAAACAACCACAAAAAAAAAACAAATGACTACAAAGAGACATAAAATGGCCCAAAAACAACCAATAAGACACAAAATGACTACAAAAAGATATAGATCCACCACTCAAAAGACACAACACACAACAAAGAACACAAAGATACACAAGAAATTTACAACAACAACAACAACAAAAAACTAAAATTCCATATAAAAGATACAAAACATCACTTATTCTGCATTACATTTGGGAAGTCAGAATTTCCCAGTCGGCAGTTAAAACTGGAACAGCCTCTAATTTAGAGGAACCTCACAAAACTCAACCTCAAAGTGAACGCTGCAGTAATATACTGTTGGCTAGAGCACTTTTCTAATGTTTGGTCATCCCTTAACAGAAAGTTAAGGGATCACCTTAGAGTCTCATTGTGAGCATCCCGATAAGAGAAGCACCATTGCTATTGCATCTCAAAAATAAGAGTAAAAGCAACTTAATGCTCACTAAGATTGACTACCTATCTCTTAGAGGTACTGTGCTTCATTTGCACTGTAGTCAATAGCTTGAGCATCTTGCCCAAGGTTATTTCCAGTGACCATGGGGCTGAGTTAAGCCTCCCATGAAGAACTTCCTCTGACTGCATACAAACTCAGAATCCTTTGCTAGGCTTAGCAGACCATAACCACAACCATGGCCTTGCGTGTAACCTTTCCCCCTCTGTTTTCCTGGAACACGCTGCTGGTGATGGGATGAATCCTGCAGGTTTTATAATTACTGTGCCGTCCTGCTGTGCCTAATGTATAGCACAGTGTATGAAAAGAAACGTGTAGCATGTGACCAGCTTCACAGCTTCTGCAGAGGTGGTATAAGGGTGATAACAGAGGCTGGATATTAGAGTGCCTGTGCTAAATGTCACGACTCATGTGGCTGAGAAAGTGTGAATGAGTAGAAATAAGGCTAAGAGCCGTGCGGGGGCTCACGGGGGGCATGACACTAGCTTGTACACTTTCCTTTGTATCTTCATTTCTTTCCGACACTCAAATACATTGAGGTTTTCACTCAAGGGCAGGGGAGGTGAGAAGCTACTTTCAGTGTGGGGGACGTTCTGAATCTAAACTACTGGCAAGTCATTTGCTCACCCCAGAGAGTTGACCTCTTCCAGAGAAGACCAACTTGCCCTGCAGTTGACACCGGTGTGTGTGTTTTGACTGTGGATAAAAATGCATGACCCTAGGTGACCGACAAATCTACTGAAACCCTAGTGGGAGAAGGCCATGAACTCTTTGGAACAGCTGGAACTTGAAAAAAATGTTTTTGAATTCACCTCCTCTCTGTATTTCTATCAGGGGAACTTAATAACCATGTTTTTGTCTTTTCTGCAACACACCCACCCTTCATCATATCATTTGAACATTTTAAGTCTGCAGCAAGCAGCAACCTCAGGGTCTGAAAAGTGAACTCTGAAATGCCTTAAATCTGCATTCTTTTTTCTTAAGGCCAGTAGGGGGCAACCCCTCCGGTTTTAATAAGAAGCCAGTTGTATAGAAGTCTATGAGGAAAAGAACCTACTTCTGACTTGATTTATCACTTCTGTTAACATTTTTCCAATGTGTTTATGGTCTCAATCACTATTGTCAAGTTTTCTTCAATACAGCATGATGTTCATTTTGTAAATTGCCGCCCCATACACATAGTACAATAGACAAAAAAGCAGTGTGTGATTTAAGGCGTGGCTAACTTGTGTCAAGTCGCTACCACATTGCATTGTGTGTTTTCATCTTAAAACTTTGATCCTCTCACAATGTTTTTCTACTTAATGAAGGTTAACTGTAACATTTTGGTTGCACATAAAGCTCTTATTCAGTGTTCAGTTGTACTTAAAGACATTCTAAAGAGTCAACTTTTTATTTTGAATTACGAATGCACCTGGCTAACCAAGCTTGCTAGCCCTAGCTGATAATTCAGTTTCCTCCTCCTAGCTTCACCGTCTTGTCCAAATATGGTCCCATCTGGTTCCAAAAAACCAAGATGGTGATCGGCAAAATGCCAAACTCAAGGATTTTAATATACCATTGTCAACAAAAGAAGTCCACAACTTTTTTTTTTTCTTTTTTTACACAATAGATGCATTTCCATTAGGTCATTTTCCCTCTAAAGAGCTATGGGTATGGCTTGGGAGTGAGGATCCGCCACAGATCCGCCCAACTTCCCTGGTTAGCCGCTACTGAGCCGCGATTTCACGCGTGCCTGATTTATGTGCGGACTGGACTCTGAGGGGTTAACATCTCCTGCTCTGACTGCAGCTGGGAGAGACTGCTGCAGGGGGACTGGGCCGCTTGTGAGTGCTTTGGGACGGCGCCTGCTACTCGTTAAGAAGTGTAGGAACGAGTCTCCAATAACACCAGAAAAAGTTGCTAGATTTGTCACTAGTTGTCACTTTCTAACCCCGGTGGTTAGCCTAGTTGTGAGCTACAAAAGTACCTGTATGGGAACAGAGGCAGAGGGGAACTAACTAGTGGGCAGAACCAAAACACTCAGCCGCGTTCCAAAAAGTACTCAGTGGAAACACGCCTAAGGTCTACAGTTGTACTAGCAGCTCTGTGAGTCTGAACTTAGCCACAGCGTCTGATGTCATCATGCTGACCTGCTCACAGTGACAATGCAAACTTGATGTTGTTAGAAAGTAAAATGTTAGCCATGTGCACCATCTTAGTTGAGCATGTAAGCAATTGACACAAAACACAAAATACTTGCTGATAAATCTAAGTACTGGATAAATAAAAAAATTGGTAATTATTTTTCATCAGATAAATGTTTTGATAAATTACTTCAGAGGAGACCATGAACGTGTATGCAAAGTTTTATGGCAATCCATCCAACAGTTGGTGAGTTGGCATTTTTATTTAAAACCACAAATGCAAACCTCACGGTAGAGCCAGTAGTTATTGAGATATTTCACCGGATAAGTGAAAACTTTAACCATCATCTTTGACCACTTATCCACAGTAGATAAAATACATTGTAAACATGATGGTGGCATAGATTTATCTTTCAAAACCAGACCGTATCTCCAACAATAAACTGATGATGATCACTTTTTTGGCCTCTTTTTCTTTGGAGATCTTACTCCCTTGAACAGTAAAATTGACCCAAGAATACTCTCCAACTTTGAGTATGGAGTAGTTACACGCACAAACACAACCCACACTCCGGCCTGGGAGCTGCCCAGTGCAACCACAACCACAGTTGGGAGTCCAGTTCAGCGAGAGGGAAGCGCATCCCGTTCACTTCCACTGCCCACATTTATCCTGGCTGTCTCAGTTTACCCGGAGAGATGATTTACAGATGTGAAAACCCCACATCTGCAGCTCCAGCTCCGTGCTGCTGCTGATTTGTGTCAGCATTTTGCTGCAAGAGATGATGAGCATTAGTCATTGTGAATGGTTTGCTAAGTTGAAAATGGACTATTCTCTCAATGTATAATCAACCACAGCAGGAGGTGAAAAGTGGGAGTTAGAGGTGTTTTTTCTATCTGATGATTGAATATTAAGTATCATATGAGTGTGCAAATCTGGCTGTTGCAGAAATGTAACTTACTATTAAACTTTTGGTCATAGCATTGCTTTGGCAACTGAGCAGCATGCAGGTTTTTAGTTTATTGTTCCTTGCTGTGTGCTGTGGACAGACAGATATATTTTCTGTGGGTGTGAGAGAACTACAGAGTGAAAGAAAGGAGACAGTCGTCTACATACTGTTTTATTCTGAATGTTGTGGTATCATGGTCACTGATGTCCCACACATTCGCCAGGCCCATGCACTTTCACATTTGCAGACACAAACATGGCCTGAAGCTGCTCCTTCCCACACACTTTCGCTCCTGAAGCAGCTCTGGTTTTATCTGGTTTGTAGTTAGAGACTAACATTTTTGAACCATGCAACACATACATAGGGGACATCCGACGAATTTTGGCATCGATCAGATCAAACAAGGGCAAATCCTGCACCCACGCTTTGCACTGCACTCCTGTATGTGTGTGTGTGTGAGAGAGAGAGCAACAGAGAGAGGAGGAAACGGCGAGTTCTAACAGAAAACAACATGTCTGTCTCCTGCTAAACCACAAGCCAAATGTCACATCCAGTACATCACTGTTGAAAGGAAAACCACTGAACCGAGTTCTTTTTTTCACAAATAAACAAATATATTTCACTCCTTTAAAAGCCTTTTAATACAGTTAAGGAGTTTCCCATGTCATTTCATAAAGATGCTTTAGATTCAGCTGTTTCCTTGACAAAAAATAATAGAAAAACAGATGTTTTCAGTAAGAATTGCATGGTGATATTATATCAGTATCGCAGTGGAAGCGAATCAGCATGGTCAGCACTAGCCGTCTGTCTCCTCTCTGGACATTAACCATCTGTCCACACAATCCAGAGAGAAATCAACAAGACACACCTGTGTGCATTTGAGCCTGATCCAAAAGCACGCCCCCTCCTTTTTTTTATGATTGATGATGATGCATTTAGGCTGTGATAAGCTGTAATGGTGGCTGTATTGGTTGATCATTAACTGTAATTAAGCTCGAGGATCACAAGCAAATGTACTTTGGGTTTGCATCAAGTGCACTGGCACAAAGGCCAGTCTACTGTGCACAACAAGCAGACAGATGGATGACATATCTAACTGCATGCTATTTTTGGCAACTTCAAGGTTTAGGTACAAATGGCAGAAAACTGTGTCTTTGCAAATATAAATATCAGCAAAAACTGTAATTTGGACCAAATAGTCCCTTTATTTTTAGGGTAATTGTGTCACTTTTTGGTTATTCACATTATGGTATTTATCCTTTAATTTTATATGAAAAAAAGTTTGTGTTTTCTACAGTTTAAACGTTTCATACTTTTCCTTGATATACGGTAATTAACAGCGTCTACTACAGTGATATTCAAGTTTTAATTTAACGCCCTATTTCTGATGCAATTTGTACAAATTACAGTAAAACACTCTCAAACATTTTTACAGTGTATGCAAAGCTAACTTATCATGTAATTTATTACACCTCTGCTTTTCTTTGTACTTTCAGCTGCAAATGTTTAAACAGCATCCTTCTGCAGAAGCCAGCATGTGTTCTTATCAGTAGAAATGACAATATTTTATCTAAGTAAATTAAATATGCTATAAATTATCTACATTTTCACTTCTAGGGCATGGGAAAACAGTGATTTTTGGAGTTAAATTTGAAGTCTGAGGTCAATTTTCCAGATTTCTGTCACATTACTTCTTAAATAAACATTTCTCTAAAAATGTTTCAGCCAAGCACCGTGGCTTGCATTACTTGTTAAAAAATGTGATAGTCATTTGGTAGATAGATAAAAACATTTGAAGACATCTTTTCCAGTTGAAAGCCTTTGGATGTTAGCCTAAGTTGTGTGCAAATTTGCATGTTGAAATAACCAGAGCCGAGTCAAGATAAAATTAGCACCAGTGTTGTTTTATGGTCCTTTAAATGATATTTGCTCTTCTCACTAGTTAGAAGAACTGCCTTTTCTTATCTGTATTAAGTGTGTCCAAGGTTGGCACAGAAACCTTGTTGCGTTTTATCGAGAGTAAAGTTTACTTGGCTTCCATAAGCAACCCTGTCATATGAGTTACAGCACACATAATGTTTTGTGATCACAATGACTACAGATAATTTGTCCTTGCTTAAAGGATAAGTCTGACAATATTATTTTTTGTCAACAAATCCCACCAAAAGACCATCAACTGTCAATATGTTAGTCTGTTTTCTTTTCCTGTTGTTTCTCACGTTTACAGTATTTTTTTAAAAACATTTCTTCATTAGTTTGTATCTCCCATTGATTTGTCAGCTTGGCATGCTTCTTGCTACATTATCTGGTTATATGTATTCCTTATGGCTGGGTTAAATTGACTTTGGATTTCCATAATCTTCCAGGACAACATTTTTTTCATCTTCTGTCCAGTTCGGGTTTCTTTTTCTCTTTGTAGAATAGAATAGAATAGAATAGAATAGTCTTTATTGTTACTGCACAGTAACAGTGTACAACAAAATTATGGGTGCTCAACCCAATCAGTGCATAAGACATTAAAAAAAGATATAACAAGTTAGAGGACACATGAGACACAAACATGAGAATACTGTAATAAATAATTGATAAATATTGCACAGCAATGACTGACAGTAATGATAAACATGAGAAACTGAACAGGGTGGGAGGGAAGGGAGTCTATGGGGTTGGACTGTGGGATCAGTGCATGTGTGTGTTTAAGGTTGTCATGGCTTTGGGAAATAAACAGTTTTTTAGTTTGTTAGTCCTTGCTTTGTTGTCCAATTTGAAGAAGCTAGCCAACACCATATAATAATGCTGTCAAGTAAAGTTAAACACTTAGCCAACATCCTCAGGGCACTTTCACAACACAAAATTTAGCCCGTTTCAATCAAACACAGTTAAATCCTTGTTACAATTCTGGTGGTCGCTATTGAACGGTCAAATTGTGCAGAACAAAGCAACCGATCCAAGACCTTGTGAGAGGGGGTCTCTGACTGTTTCCAAACTAACCCTTGTGCAGTTCAGTTGCACTGTGAACATAATCTGACCCAATTACATGAAAAAAGAACCAAAATGCAGCGGATTGTGGGATACCTGAATCTTTTTTTGGTTACACTTACGAGCTACACGGTGGTGTAGTGGTTAGCACTCTCGATTGGTGACTCTAAATTGCCTGTAGGAGTTACTGAGAGTGTTATTGTCTGTCTCTATGTGTCGGCCCTGTGATAGTCTGGAGACCTGTCCAGGGTGAACCTGCTTCTCGCCCAAAGTCAGCTTGGATCGGCTCCCGCCCCCCACGACTCGAGTTCAGATAGACAGTTAAAGTAAATTAATGTATGAATATTCAGCTTACATTTATGCACTGTGAAAGCAAACCAGACTAAATACAAAACTTACCAAAAATATCAATTTCACTCTGATTCGAGCTAACAGAAGGGACAGAAGGACCCAAAGAGTCTTTATGAGATGCTCCGAAATGAGTTTTGAGAATTTTTTTTGCATAAGGGACAAACTTGAGTTTGAAACTTAAAGTAGTTTATGCAACCCAGCACAGACCTCTGACATTTAGCTTATAGGAATATCTTGTTTATCTTTGTTGTCACTGAACTTCATTGAAAGACAATAGAAATAAACTGTTTTGTCTACAGTCTGCAGTGGTTGTTGAATCTTAAAGTTTTATCACCACTTCCACTATTTTACCAGCTAACCACACATAATACAATAGGGCCACTGACTGATCTGTGCATCCATCTGCCAAGGAGATCGCTACACAAACTTACAGGCCACAGCAACAGTTTAACCAGAATATGACTGGTGGCTGTTGTTAATTTCCCAACCTGTCTGTCACCCAGGCCATTTCTGCAACGGAGTGAATTCTGAGCTTCCTCTATGGCTCCAAAGAGGCCTATAAAATGAGCCATAATTGTTATGTAGATGAGCGATGAGGTTATGTCCTCGGGTGTATAAATATATCTTTATATGAGAGCATGGTAGGTAATGAGCAGTCATTATGATAGGGGGCTGTCTTAGATTGTACACTGAGTCACATCCCAAGGGCACACACACACACAAACACAGTGCTGCCAGCCTTTTTTTTCTCCGGCCCGCAAATGGATAGAAGGAAGTAAAAGGGGAGAAAGAAAGAGAGCTAACAGAAAGCAGATAGCTTAAACCACAGCTTTTCACTGGTCTGACAGAGAAAGGGAGATAAATGGAGAGGAGTTCGACACAGAGAAAGAAAGGGGAACGAAAGAAATAGAGAAATCCTACCACACAACTGCAGGAATGTCTTGGCTTTCACACACATCTTCTGCCATTACTAGAGAAAGAGAGGGAGGACTGGTGTGTTTGGCAGCAACAGCCTCTAAATCAAACACATGAGCTACAGCGAGGGGAAACCACTGCAAGGAAACCATGAATTTGATTTTGCTGTTATCGGTGTCAGCTCTGCTATCTTGCTCTCCACTTCTGGAGTTTTTGTGCCTCGTGCAGTAGTCTTACATTCACACACTTCTCTGGAGTGTGATAAAACCATAAGGCCAGCATTATCATTTTCACCACCACAGCACACACACACAGATTTACACAGCAGCCGCGCCCCTCCTCACAAAAACTTACAGCAAGCTGACACCACAGAGCACACACTCAACTCTCAACCACATTTGTACTTGGAGCAAAAATACTGAGAACAAATAATCATAGTTTGTCTTGTAGTGTTTATGTGTAATTTACTGAACCCTCTGTTTCTGTAAATGATGTTTTCCTGCATTTTACCACCACAACAAAGGTCACTGTATAATTATTGGATAACCACTGTTAATGAAAATAATGCAACAAAAAGACTGCTTAAAGCTGCACTAATCCATATTTTCATACTAACAACAACTCAAATTAACAAAGGCAAAGTGAATGTGACTTCTACACAAACACACACACACACACACACACACACACACACACACATATATTACTATCACTGTTTTGGTTTACTCTCTCATCAACCGTTTCCAGCCACAGCAAGTATAACTTTTTCAAAATCTAAAATTATCTGATAAAGTTAGCAACTAAATTCTCCACTGGTTGAGACCAAAACAGAGCCAAAAGCAGAATGAAGCAACAAGAATATCACTAGATGATTATTTGATCAAATAGATATATTCATTTTCGCCATGTATTGACATAATTTCAAACTTCCTAGGCGGTCTGACATATATTTAGTGTAGAGGCTTGGCTAAATAAAGGGGACACGCTGGACAAAAGCACCACATTTTTTCCACATGCTCTACATCACCATAAGTTTCAGTTTTTGATGGGGGCCACTTCATCAAGATTATAAATTATATTATAATAGGATATGACCTAATTACATTTACACCAGATATTTAGGCTATATGTGTTTGACGTGGTCACAATGAGATACAATTACTCTGTCCAGCTCAAACAACTGAACATTGCATCTCCTCCTGCTGCAGCTGCTAGTTTTCTAAGGTCCCGCCCCCAAATTGAAATGCATTTCTGTGATGTTTAGGACCAGCACCGGTGTCCACTTTTAATATTTAGTTCAAGATTTTAGCCAAAACAAGCCACAAGAACATGAACATTCCAGGACGCAGGACCCTTTCATGCCTTTTGGACTCTGATGGTCAGTCATCTGGGGCGTTTCTCATTGAACCACCTTTTCATCATGTTATTAGCCCTGAAGGAGGCCATATTCTCATCTAGGTCAATCTATAAAAGGAGGGGGTGATTTCTCTAATGTCCAGTGTTGTTAAAAAAACCCATCTACCTCTGGGCAGATTACTGGTCCACTTCAAAGGTATTGGAGTAACACAAGGTCAGTGGTCAAACTGTTTGTCTTCTTCCAATCAGGAGTGCAGTCAGTGGGCTGTGGAGAAGGTAGATGGAGGGAGAGATCGGTGGAGATCCTATCAGAGCTGTGCATGTTTTACTAAAGGGGAAACTCTTTCACATGTGACCATGAAGAGAACATTTGTTACTTAACCAAAACGTTGTTAGTTTGTTCATGAGAAAAACTAAAAATTAAAGCAGCAACGATTAATAATGATCATATTAATCTTAATGGCTTACCCAGCTGGTATCATTTCTGGAAAAAAATGACATTTGCGAAAAGTTCCAGTCTGGTTTTAGACCTCGTCATAGTACAGAATCTGCCCTTTTAAGAGTTTTTAATGATCTTATTTTAACTGTTGATTCTGGATGTGCTGCCATCATGGTGACATTAGATCTAACTGCTGCATTTGACACGGTAGATCACAGGACCCTGCTCTCACGCCTGGAGCATCATGTTGGTATCAAGGGTGCTGCCCTCATGCTGCTCCAGTCCTACCTGACCGATAGGAGTTTCTCCGTGCATTTGGGAGATTTCTCTTCTAGTGTGACCCCTCTTACTTGTGGGGTGCCTCAAGGGTCTATTCTAGGCCCTTTACTGTTCACACTGTACATGTTGCCCCTTGGTTCCATTCTCCGCAAACATAATGTGTCTTTTCATTGTTACGCTGATGATGTTCAGATTTATCTCCCCATGCAAACGAATTGTAAAGACTCTGTACAATCTTTACTGGACTGCATAACTGACATCAAGACTGACATCAAGCCTCAGCTTCCTAAATCTGGATGACAGCAAGACAGAGGTCATTGTGTTTGGGCGTTGTCGTGGCAATTCTGGTCAATTGCACTAAGTTAGTGGGTGAGCTGGCCAAAAACAAAGCACTCAATACTCTGTTCAGCAAGATTTATTAGCACATTCGTATTCCATACATCGCACAATTCCGAATGGCTATTTACAATACAACAAAGTCCCATACACCGCTCGACTTATGACTGTTGCACTTTTCAACATTGGCTTTTCAACAATACTCAATGCGGCCCTATCTTCCTGCCCTAAACATCACATCAGGACAGAGCCCACTGGTCAACACGTTCCCCTCAGTCATGGTGTTAGAATTGTTAAGTTCACAGAGTCAGTTCCCACAATGCCTTGTGTCTTGAATACCAAGTAGGTCGACGCCTACTTCCCACCATGTGGGAACTGTCCCACCATGCAGGAAGCCCCAAATTTCCTTCACACTTCCCTCCTTTTGACTAACATAGTCAATTTCAAAAGCTAAAAATTTGGTTGCAGGCCAAGGGAGAACTATATCACTGATTGTTAACCTGGTTACAATATGACTGAGTGGAAACTGTGCGACAATGTTACATTTTCAAAAACATAGAATATAAAATTCAAAAAACAGTGTACATGAAAAAATCTCAAATGCATTAAAGAAAAAAAAACACGAACACTTCTAAATAACACAATGAAATTTATCAATAAGGTATGGGAATACTAAATGTAATGTGTACAGCGCATCATGCCAATGTTTGTGAAGCATACTGACCATCCCTCCTTTAGACACATGGTCAATACAATGTGCTAACTTAGCACAGTAAAAGATTTCCATTCAGGCCATATCAAACCCCTCCTTTTATGAACACTTCCAGCGTTCTCGCTCTTGTGGCCTTGCTTATTGCTGGTTTTCAATGAATTCTGAAAAAGGAGACTGGTCTGGCTGGTGTTCCTGTCTCCTCCGTGAGTCAAAATTCATGAGGCTGTTGTGACCCCTGGACCTTGGGTTCCTGACAGTTACTCCAGTAGGAGGGCTGTTTGACCATCCTGCAGTGTGAGAGCTGGCCTGCCATTGTCCATGGTGCTGTTCATCTGGGCAGTCGACTGCCCAGTGGTCAGGTGTCTCACAAGTGTGGCAGCCACCAACAGGATCGCGACAGTCTCTTGCCCAGTGGCCTTGTTGTCCACAGACAAAACATGTGTCTATTGTATGTCCTCTACTGCTTGAAGTCTGACCTCGACCTCGAAAAACTCTTCTTTTATAGTTGTTTGCTGTTCTCTCATGGAAATTATTCCTTGAATAGGCCTGTAGCTGAGCCATCTGTAAGCGTTCCTGAAGTTTTTGTTTTTTATTTTGTTCATTCTGCTGGTCCTCACATGCCAATTTCTCAGCATGTCTGGCATATATCATCATGTCCTGTAAGGTGTTTGTGGCCAGAGCAATGCACAGTGTTTTCACTCTGGTTTTTACATCAGGTCTTAGTCCTTGCACAATTGCATTTTTTAACTGTTGCCAATATGGAGAGTCGTTCTGGTTATCCGGTTCCTCTTGGCCACTATGATCTCTGAAGATTTCAGTCATCCTCATGGAAAAATCATTGACACTCTCATCTGGTTGCTGTCGTGTACTGTGGATTATTCCCCAATCCATTTTCTTTTGGAAATGGGTAGAGATGCGATCTGTCAGCTCAGTGATGGCAATCCTGTAGGGATGACCAACAGTCCAGTTGTATTCCACTTTGTTACCTCTCCAGTCACCCCTGATCATTCCCCATTTCAGGTGCAGTTTCCCTCGAATTATGGTTTCTAATTCTTGGGTATTGGGCCGGTATTGTTCAACCAGTTGGAGCAGGGCTTTTGAAAACTTTTGCCCCCCCTCTCTGGCTGGATCAGGGAGGTCTGCAATAATTCCATGCCGTTCTTCCGGACTCCATGGTCTGAACACATATGCCGGTTGGCCTTCATGGTTCAGCACCTGTACCATGGGTGCTTGTACTGTAATTCCCATGTCGTCATTAGGCTGCTCGCATGAAGTGTATCCATCAAGGGGTGTGTTTTGTGCCTGTGGCAACAGTGGTTCACAGCAAAGAGTAGGTGTGGGGGGAGTTGCAAATAAATCCTTTTGTGTGTGGCTGCGGGTGCTGTGGGCTGGTGCAGTCGGTGGAGGTGTGTTGAGGTCACGCAGTAGGACAGATTTTGGTGAGGTCGCATCCTTCTGGTCGGCCTGGCTGTTGTATGGTGGCGGGCATTCTGGGTCAGGGGTTGCAGCTGTATGACTGCTCGGGAGACGGTCTAGGTCTGTCTCCAGGCTCGTCGTCACTGGAACAGCTGTAACAGCTTGGACAACATTAGATGTTCTTTCTTTCTTTTTCTGTTCATCCCTCATCTCTGCTTCATTTTCCCACAACTCAAAAGCCTCCCAGTCAATTCTAGCCCTTTTATGTTTCCTTTCATATTTTTGTAGTCGGAATTTTAGAATTGCCAGCTGATTGGTGCTGAAACTACCTTCAGTTGGGAATCCTAAATATTCCCACAGGTTAAGCTGTTTACAAGACCGCTCACCATTTTTTTCAATCATGATTTGTACCGGTCTTGTGAGTGGAAGTGATGGGGTTGTCTTTTTTGCCAATGCACAACCCATGTTTATAAAGGATTAAGTTAAAACTCACTAAAAAAGGATAAATGTTAACTTAAAGGAAAGGAAATAACAAAGGATCACTAATAAAAGGAATGATGAGAACACAGGATCAATGGCAACAGCTTTCACACCTAAGATTGAGAACAATTGTGAACTGTTGACACCTCCCTTCCAGTCTGCTTCACCTCGTTCTATTGTATAAGGTGACAATGATTGAGTCACAGTTTATTCAATTGTGGCTAACTTTAACTTAATCATGAGTATTTAACTTAATCATGAGTTCCACTCCAGCCCTCTACCATGAATTATGAAAAAATAAATAGATAAACTATGAAAGCCAAATAAGCAACAAAAGGAACACAACTAAACACCCTGGGGTTTTTCCCATGCAGTAAGTCAGCACAACTACAATATTTTATGAGTCATTTGCGTCGGCTTGATAGAAACAACAGCTTCTTCTATGCATAATTCCCAACTATACATATATCAAATTGCTTTAGTTGAATAGAGTATTGGCTCACCCTTCGGTCCGATCACGCATTGAGTAGTTCCAGGTCATCCAGCAGGCGCTCATGCATCTCGCCCCCTTCGGCGTCCAAAAGCTTTTCCCCGGGGGGAGGTAAATGAGTTTCGGGGTCAGTTCCTCACCTGCAGATTTATCCTGGTCCAACTCAAGTGGTGATCCCGGACGAGCCCCCAAACTGTCGTGGCAATTCTGGTCAATTGCACTAAGTTAGTGGGTGAGCTGGCCAAAAACAAAGCACTCAATACTCTGTTCAGCAAGATTTATTAGCACATTCGTATTCCATACATCGCACAATTCCGAATGGCTATTTTACAATACAACAAAGTCCCATACACCGCTCGACTTATGACTGTTGCACTTTTCAACATTGGCTTTTCAACAAGACTCAATGCGGCCCTATCTTCCTGCCCTAAACATCACATCAGGACAGAGCCCACTGGTCAACACGTTCCCCTCAGTCATGGTGTTAGAATTGTTAAGTTCACAGAGTCAGTTCCCACAATGCCTTGTGTCTTGAATACCAAGTAGGTCAACGCCTACTTCCCACCATGTGGGAACTGTCCCACCATGCAGGAAGCCCCAAATTTCCTTCACAGCGTCATAAACATTACAGTGACTGTGCTGATGCTCTGCCCCCCTCCTTGGTTTCAAAAAAGTGCTTTTTTAGATAGATAGATTTTAAAAACCTGATGTTTGTTTTTAAAATTTTAAACGGATTGGCTCCAGCTTATTTGACCGAACTGATACAGGTTCACAGACCGACCAGAGCTCTGAGGTCTGCAAATGAGTCCTACCTGGATGTGCCTAAATGCAGGCTAAAAACTATAGGCGATCGCCCTTTTGCAGTTGCTGCCCCGAAGCCGTGGAACAGTTTACCGCTGCATATCCGGTCGTCAAAGACACTGGACAATTTTAAATCTTGTCTCAAGACGCATTTTTTCTCCCAGGCTTTTGAACCTGCATGAGAAGAAAGTTGTTTCTGTGTGTTGTGTTGGATTGCATTGGATTTTTTGTTGTGATTCAGTTATGTAAAGCACTTTGGTCAACCTTGGTTGTATATAAAGTGCTCTATAAATAAACGTGACATTGACCTTGACCTTGATATTATCACCTTATCTTGTGGCACAAACAGTGGGCTGTTATTTGAAGCTCTGTTTTGGTCTCCACCAACTCCTGAGAGAAATATCTGGCTTTATAGCTTCTAAATTTTGTTCAGCAGCTAGTCTCTAACTTTGTGAATCTGCTCTTCGGTTCTGAGCAGATAGTTTACACTGGGATTTTGGAGCTTTTTAACTTAAAACAGCTGCCGTATGCTGCCAAAAACGACACTATGAGATCTGCAAGAGTGAAGTGAAATAGTAAAGTTTGAGGATGGAAAGCCAGAGAGGTCTATGGAGCTGAGAGGAACTGCAGGAATGGTTTCCCCTCTTTCGTTTGTCACTATGAGCAACTCCTTTTATATTATGCGTAGTCATTTGATCCATTGTTATTCTGAAAGTATTGATTTTGGGGTAAAATAAATCAGGTTTAGTTTTACAGGCTGTGCAGATGTTCTCATGAATGCACAAATGTTACCTTGACTTTTCCTGCTAAATCCACATGTGCCCTCTTGGGTTTGTTATGTACCATATATAGTTTTTATTCAGCACTTTCCTATTTGGGGACTGGATGAGAACACAAACAAGGAACCCATCCTAAGCTGACAATAATATTCATCCAGGGTCAAACAAGGAAAAATGACAAACAACAGATGGAACCTGCCGTGCACGCCACAAACCAACAGTGAATAAACATGAATTTTCATTATTTTTGACCTCACAACTCTGTAACTGTTTATCAGCTTGGGATTGGATTCAGTCCAAAATCATCATGTTAATCACCATTTGAAAAAAATATCCATTGAAACTAATTTACCACATGTTGATGATTGCTTGACAAAATGAGCATTGGGGTGGTCATAAAAAATCTGGAGATGACTGATGAGCTTCAGGTAATGTTTCAACCCCAGAACTGACACCCGAACATTTTTGGAAATGAACCCCTCATATATCCAACCACCGTGCCGTAAGTCAACTGCTGGAAGGAAATCGTGGAGAGTATTGGGGCCCAAATTCATTCCTTGTCAAAACAGGACATACTACAGCGGCCATTAAATTGGAAGGAATGTCGGGAGCACGTCTCGTAATTTCTCTCTCTGTCTCTCTTGGCCTCCACCTCGCTCGTTTGCTTTTGGAAAGGCAAAATGAAAGACAGGCGCTGGTTTGCGTGCTCACCGCACTGAACCCTGAGGGCAAAAGCGTGTGTGTGTGTGTGTGTGTGAGAGTGAGTGAATGTTGGGTGATGAAGGGCATTTGGAGGGGACAAGGAATATATTTCACAGGCGAAACAGATCAAAGAGTGACGACATGGTTCTACTCTTTCTTTATATTTGTCTGTCTACCTTTCCTCTCTGTTTTTTGGGCGACTAATAAAGTCCACTAATCTAATTAGAGCCTGCTTAAAGAGCTCGAGAGGAGCCTCCTGTGTTGAGAGAGAACCCAGGAAATAAGCCGGGGTTAATTGCTTTATCCTAATTTGGGCCTTTTCTGTACAAATCCATGGTATATATTTTATTTATGTAAAGGATAATGTAAAACAATTAAATATTCATCCAGAGGTGCACTTGAATGCACCATGAAGTGCCCACCATACCTTATGGTGAACACAGTTCCAAAACGGTGGAGAGAAATACAATTCGCCCAAAGAAGAGAAATTTAAAAAAAAAGCATTTTATTGACTGTTTTATTACATAATTGAATGCTGACTCCTCAGTCTGTTGCACGCCACACTTTGGCCTTTGTCATGGCTCAAAAACTGACAACTATAGAGAAGTGTTGCCTCATTTTAAACTAGAGCTTCCGCAGTTTAATTCCACAGCTGATATCTTCAGATCCACTTTTTTTTTTTTTTTTGGCATTTTTGCTTTTATTGAAAGTGATAGTTAGAAAGGGGGAGACAGAGGGGAGGACATGCGGCAAAGGGACCTCAGGCCGGATTCGAACCCTGGTCCGCCGCGGCAAGTAAGCGCTCTAACAGTGTGAGCCACCGGGACGCCCCATCTTCAGATCCACTCAAGTGAGGCATGATGTGAGATGAATAAATCCCTGTTTTTGTTATCTTTGCCGTCATCTTGACTGTAAGGAGGCCAATACCGCAGTTTTTAACTTTGTTGTGGGTAGGAGCAGTGGTTAAGAGCTAGATGTTACCTCTAGATTTTGGGAATTTAGCTCGGACTAACCAGAAGAATTGGGCCAACAAATGAAGTTCAAAAGAAGATTTAAGCAAATCATGAACTCACGCTAGCTGCTGCACAGTCCTGCTGTGAGCTGGTTTCCGTTTCAGCAGAACTACATTCAAAAAACAAGAAAAACAACAAAGTGGACCGAATTACCAACCAAATGTAGCAGTGCAATAGGATTCACCATCTTTTATGGATCTGTCAAAGCGTGTTGTAATTCGAAAACACACATTTTTTAAATTCTATCCGTCAATTCAACTTTTTTTTGTTTGGGAAGGAAGAGGAAGACACAACTAAGACCTGCACTCTGCTGAGTGCACTTCTTAATTTATGTTTTGTCTCGTTTAGAAAACATCCAGCTTTAAGGTTGAAGCATGGATCTTTCTTTGTGTCATTATTTCTCCTATCACCTCTTGTCTTTGCTGTTTGACAGCTGCTCAGGCATAAGGACAAGATTTTTTTTCTCTGACAACTGTTTGAATCATGAGATCTCTTGAGGCCTCCCAAAGGTTCTCCTCAAAAGTCATTTAAGGTGATTGCAGGGGTACATGTAGGAGACACTCGTAGATAAGTGAAACATGAGATACACACTTCAACCTGATATTCCACTGCAATGGATAAAGAATACAAAGGGTTTTAAGTTCCATGCTAATCTTTGGATGGACAGAATACAACAGGTTTTACACATGGGAGGCATACAGGGTTTTTGACTTCATGCCAAAAAATATACAAATCCCAGAAAATGTTCCATACTGAGCAGCCACATATGGCTGATTAATAATGGAGGCACATACGCTCCACACATATGCTATATGTTCAACATTCAGCCTCCATTTCTCTGTCAATCTTTCTGTCTTCTTGTCACTCAAAGCCCTTCACTGTATAACCAAAAGTCTTTAAAAGGTGGTTAAAACTGCTACAAGATGTTAAAGCTGATAATGTTGCACACATTGTCCTCTTGCCAGTACAGTTTTGCTGCAGCAGTTGGGTTTTGTTTGGGCTGCGGTATAATGATCCGCGTGATTTTACTACGGTAAGGGTGTGGCTGTTCACCACATGTGCACACACATGCACGCACTCACACACACACACACACACACACACACACACACACATGTGATGCCATTGGGCCTGAAGGAGCTGGTCTAGTCATGAAAATGTGGAACTCACTATTGCAGATTCTGTTTTGTCCTCCTCCTTCCCTGTAGCAGCTGGCCACTGAGGAAATGAAGAGTAAAGAAATACTCACAATAAAATAAATTTCACAATACAGCACAGTGAGTAATACATTCTGTGGAATCAACATGAAGACATAGGTCATTAGTTTGTGTGTTTTAACACTCCTGCATTAACGTATTCTAATCAAACCTATTTTTCAAATATATTGGATTAGTGTAAATTTTTGTCATCATAGGTTTAAATGTGTGTCAAAAGTGCAGGATCTGATTTATCAGAAATACATGCTTTTGTCTTCATGGGTGGATTTTGAGACAACAGGCCACCGGGCACCAACATGTAAAGGGCCCCACCTCTCCTATATGACACTATGTCTATATTAAACCCTCTTTACAGAGTGTATCTACATTAGACAGTTTATGTAGATATTCAGCGGTTTAACTGTAAAACATGGTTTAATGTAGACATGGTGGGGGGATCTGGACGGGCAGAAACAGAGAAAAAGACGTGTTTTGTGTCTTTTGTAGTAGTTTTATGTTTCTTTGTAGTCATTTTATAGTTTTTCTTGTTGTGGTTGTGTTTCAGTGTCTTTGTTGTTCTTTGATTGACATTCCAACAAGAAATGTTAACTGTCACTTCAAACAGAAGCTCTGGTCCAGGGGCCCCATTACCCCTTGGGCCCCTGAGCATGTGCCCAGTAAGCTTCTTTAGTCATTTTAATTTTTTCTTCTGTTTTTGCAAAAACAGTTGTTTAACTGCATCGGCATGTTTGTTTTTATGCATTATTGAACCTGCTAATGTTTCTTTTTGTCACTTTAACTAACTTCTTTTTTTAAGGAATCAAGAATCATGAACATAAAATAAGATAAAACATGCACCCAAACACACAATAGAGGAACTGATTTTACTACTACAACTTACAACCAAACTGGTTCAACCAGCAACTCAACTGGAACTATTTCCCTCCAAAAACTTCTGGGTGGAGACACAGGTGCCGAGGCTGTTGGCACATTGCCCCGCTCTGCTCCGCAGGCAGGGGACATTTCAAAACAGATAGAGATACTTTTCCAACCCAACTGTAAAGCCTGTCCGGGAGGGTAAACCACTACTGGAATCTGTGCCAGTGTTTTTCCTCGCATTCCTCTCGAAGATGTATGTTACAGAGAAGTTGTAGCAAGAGAGGCAGTAATGAAAAACAGTTCCTCAGAGGTTTTATTATAGCCTGACGTGATGCAAATAGAAATCTGCATCCACTCAACAGTCAGGAATCAGGAGTGTGCGTGCATAAGTGTGTGTGTATAGTGCAAGTGCATTTATCTGTAAGAGGCTTACCTGTGCACCTTCAGTATACGCTAATTTGCAAATGTAGAAAATAATAAGTATGTAAATTTATGTGCTTCAATGTTTTGACAAAGCCGTCATCCTGAGTAAGCTAAATAGAATTATATAATCCCTGTGTGCATACTAGAGGTGTAAAGTTTACAGTAATACCCAGCAATCAAGTCATGCAGGTGGTGATTAAATCTGCATTACAGTCAATAAACTTCTGGGGTGTGTGCAACATATTTAATGGATTTATTGATCCCTATAATGCTGTCAGCCTGTTCCTAGCACGTACTACACGGAACAAAATAGATACCTGTTTTACAATGACTCTCTCTGTTGATAATTACTAGACTTCCCTTTTGTATTCATTTTTACATCTGTTATCTTCCTTTATGTTTACTACATTACTTCATACTGTGCAGCACAGCACTTTATGAGTCATAATTCACTCTCATGTTTTACTTGTGTTTCAAAATTAGGAGGATAAACCTTAACCTTTAACCAAAATTAAATTTCACTTAATAACTTTGCTAACGCAGCCATACAATAAGCAAGTGCAACAACACAAGACATAACACGCCAGCTAATATTACTTACAAAGTCTAGCAAGAAGCCCAGCTCAGCATCTGTCGGCAGCCTTTATTTAGAAAAACTCTCAAGCAGCTGACGGACATCAGAGGGAATGCCAGAGAGCATATTTTATGATCCAGTTTCACCAAAATCAGTGTGTTAGTGCCGTAAAATCACTTTTGCAATTTTTGTACTTGCTCACTGAAGTTGAATAGTGTGAGAAAAGATATTTTGGGCACAGAGTGTGAATGACAGAGGCCTGTTACAAGTCAGTGTAGCATAAAAAATACCTTGATGTTGTTATTTTAAGGTAAAATTGCTGCATAATGCTGCTTTAAGGTGACCAGCAAATGATAACAATGGAATAATCTTGCTTTGTGTAAATAGCAAATATGTAGATGTTTGCTAAAATGTTGACCCCGAAACATTTATAAGGTGACAATATATTACTATCATCAGTGATGGAAAAAGTATTCAGATCCCTTACTTCAGTAAAAGTACTAATACCACACTGTGAAATTACTCCACTACAAGTAAAAGTCCTGCATTCAGAACTTACTGAAGTAAAAGTACAAAAGTATCAGCATCAAAATGTACTTAAAGTATCAAAAGTAAAAGTACTCATTATGCAGAATGGACACACTCAGACTATTAAATACATTCCAATATATTATTATATTATTATTTTGGATGTTTTTATGTAAGCAGTGGTTGACTCTTCTCAAGGTATAGGGCTGATTTATACTGTTATAAGGTTTAATTAAACATGTCTAATCAATTTAAATTGATGATGTTTTTTATGTTAAATCTGGACCTGAAAAGTAACTAAAGCTTTCAGCTAAATGTAGTGGAGTAAAAAGTACAATTTATGGATCAAAATGTAGTGGAGTTGAAGTATAAAGTTACATAAAATGGAAATACTCAAGTTAAGTACAAGTACCTCAAAAATTATACTTAAGTACAGTACTTGAGTAAATGTACTTATTACTTTCCATTGACTATCATGTTTACATCTTGTCTACTGCACACAAGTGGCCAAAACAAGTGTTGCTTGTTGAGTTTTACAGGAAATGATCTGGTCAAATTTCATCCACAGCTGAATGATTGGTATCCATTTAAACTTGTGTCATGCAAACACGAGTAAAAGTATTTATATAAAAAACACTAGGAGTCAACTTGATTCCTATTCCTGGCTTAAGATAAAAAACTCCACCTCCCCCATGTGCATGATAGCAGGCCACTGTGATACACAGGCCAAGATAAGAGTTCTCCCCTACACTCTGTCTGTCCTCCCTTGCTCCTCTGCACTTTACTCTTCCTTCCTCCCCCATTCTCCCTATATACCTCACCCAACTGCATCCATTTACTGTTCCTCCTCCACACACACACACACACACACACACACACACACACACATACACCTCCCTCCCTGGACATAAACTGCAGACTACTCCTCTACTCCCCGCCTGTTCATCAGGAACACCATACCTCATCATACTTCTCTTTATCTCTGTCTTTCTGTTCTGACTCTCTCGTCACACCTCCTTTATCTCTCTCAGTCAGGTTCATACAGGGTTAATGCGTCATCGTAAACCCCATGGCCCTGCTGAAGGAACACATGCACATAGATGTGGAATAAAGCTGTGTTAGTGTATTCTAACATCAGCAGTCAGTCAGTTCTTAAATATTTGCTAAGGGAGCCAAGATTATGAGTTGCACATCTTTTTCAGTGTAGCTAATTCAATAAACACAAAAAAGTAATTTCAACAACTGTCAGAAATGAACAAGGTCACCTCGATTTTGGCTGTCACTGATCTAATGTGAGGCATTTGTGTAGCACGAAGGATCACTGGGTTGGAAAACTTCTAAATTAAGAAAGTCAGAAAAGGATGAGACTTCGTGATTGCTGGCCATCAGTCAGAGTGCTGTGGAAAACATGGGTGTTGGTTTTGGTCGCCACAGATGTCCAGAGAGATTTGTTTGATGAACACAGGCGACACAGCGTGAAACTAATTTCGTCCCTCAATCATATGTCACAGAACAATGACGTGCATCAACAACAGTGACGGTAAAACATTGACATCCTGGTTAAGAGGCACTTTCGCATGGCTTCAGTTGGTTGAAAGTGACAGCGTTTCAAACAAGAGTTTTCTTTTTTGTCTTAAAAAACCCAACAACTTTTCTTCTCACTGCAGGTTGGCATATGTGATCTGAACACAAAGTCCCTGCTTTGATTACACTGTATTCTGTAATCTAAATATGCAAATTTAGGATCCATGGCCCTCATGATATTAAAAGCAGTGGCAATATGCAAGCGATTTTTCTAGAATAGGATGTACTTAATTTGCATTGCATAGCAGTATCTCACAATGGATTCAGTTTAGTTGAGTTGTGTTGTGAATTCTAAAAGACGAATTAAATAGAAACAGCACAGTATAAAAGAGTATCATCTGCATAAAGATGAATTTGACATTTACACATTGACGTAATGTATTATTCATGTAACTGATGAACAGCCCAATGCCCAGAATAGATTCCTGTGGCACTATATGCCCTCGCTTGCTGGCAGCTGAACTGATATAGTCTGATGAAAATCAATTCAGATAAGATGTCCCTACTCTCACACACTTATGTCTGTATGATAAACACCTTTTCAACCAGCGTCAGCCATCCCTTATGTAGCTGATAGCATATAATCTCTACAAAGGTTAAGAATACTTTAAATCCTTGAACACAGGCTTTTTAGGGTCACTTCTACATCCCCTTTTTTTTCAGAGGAACCAGACAAGCACATTTTTTTACATACTGTGAATGTGGTAGCAGCAGATTGTCTGTTGAAAGTCAATACTCCCTGACTTCATGTTAAACTGCAGTTAGATTACTTGGTGGTAAATATATGGTGGGGTTATTTCTATTGAATTTAATGGTCAGATCTGCAAGTCAGTAAGTTCAAGTCGTATCCTGACTTGGCAGCTTTTATTTGTTCCTCAAATGCATTAATACTAACCAGTGAGTGGGATGCCCCATTGCGCTCAACGCCCAGACTGAAATAATCTCTTTTAACCTGTGTGCCTTACTAATGACATTTTTGGCAATTTCATTTTTGATTTTTCAATTATTTTTGGCTGTGTTATTGCATATTGCATACTTGCCGAGGGTTTTTTGTTCAAAGGTTTATAAGTTCAATCTCAGCTCCTATGATACGTCTATAATAAAGTGCATTGTCAAAATAAATCCCATCATTATAGTCATTCTAGCATAACTTCAGGTCTGAAAAGTGAAGCAGAAGCAGAAGTGCCTAGAACCTGCATTTTTTCTAATGTCCAGCAGGAGGCGACTCCACTGGTTATTTATTTGAATAAATCCAATGTCATAGAACACATAAACCTTTCCTTACTTAGTAATAATTAGCAAATGTCAGCATGCTAACATACAAAAGTAAGATGGTTACCATGGTAAACATGAGGCTTTACCAGTTAAACATCAGCATGTTAGCATTGTCATTCTTGGCATGTTAGCATGCTGCAATAGTATTTTGCACAAAGCACTGTACCTAAGAACAGCTTCTCAAAGCTGCTAGCATGGTTGTTGAATTCTTGTCTATCATAAGGCACATGCTAGTTCATGACAGAAAGAAAGGGAAGATGATGAAAAGTATCTTATGTCACATTTTCAATAAACAACAAAAAAGTTGTCATAGAAGTTTTTTTTACTGTGATAAATTACATTTCACAAACAAATATAGTGTCTTTCATAGTGTACTGGTAAACACAGAAACAGTAGCCAAGTGGAAGCCTGAAAATCAATCTAAAATACAATGCTTGCATTGGAAAATGTCAGCAGAAATGTAATGCATAGGTCAATTGAAATGAATAGGCTAAAACCTAAAACACAGTCTGCATAGTCATGAAAGCAACATACTGAGAACACTCATTCTGTGTCTGCTAAATCTAAAAGGAGCTTTAGCTGATCTTTACTCAGCAAGATCTTTCTTCTCTACAGGGGAAGCAGACTTTAAGAGTATAAATCAGCAGGAGACCATCCATTCCTCAGACAGACCTGATAACTCAGCTTGCCAAAGTGGCCAAGAAAAGGGCAAACTCTAGAATAATTTTAAGTCCGGGGTAAGTCAGCCGACAAATTTATCCCTCATTAATGATAATAATACCCTTCTAGGGCTATTTTGAGCCAACGGTGGTTGCCATCAGATACATTTTTAGCCTGCTTAAATGCTCCGTGCTTTTTTCCAACTCTTAGTTTGTGAGGGAAAATAGATGCTGGTGGAGAGACCTCAGACCGCAGCATGGAACTACGTCAGGCCCATTAAAACGCCAGAAGTACACTAAGTATAGGGAGCACTCCTCACGTCGCACGCCGTTCCTCTCTCCCTTTCTCCTTCTTGCTCTCTTTTTCTCTCTCTTCCTGTGCGAGTGGTAGTTATGAAGTCCAGGTTGATTTGTCAAGTCCAGAGGAGGCAGAGAGTTTAGTGTGATGATGTAAATTGACTGTCATTCAGCTGGTAGACCGTCCCTCGACTGCTCCCAAACTATCTATTTTGTGGTCTGCATTTAGCCTCGCTAGCTGTCCTGCTTTTGCATTACTGCTTCGCTGTGAGTGCATTTTAGACACTTGAAATTGCTAATACTCCACAATATATATCTATAGGATTGGTGCAAAAGAGGAAAACTTTTCCCCAATAATCAGATCACTTGTCTCAAATTCCAGTCTTGCAGAATCATCAGTAAGAATCCCCCCCACACACTAGAGTTTTGTGGCTGTTTTAAGGTTGAATTTCTCGGAAAATATATTTATTTTTACATATAGACCAGAAGGAAAGAAGAACAGACAAAAGTAAGCATTTTGCGTAACAGTTTCCCTGACACCATGACTCTCGCTATTTCCCATTATTTCCGCTACACAGACATATATATATATAGATATTTTACACAAGCCGCAAGGACAAAAATGCAGAGGAAAAAATTGCTATTTGGACCCACACCCTTTTTACATGGTGGCCAGTAAAATGACATCAGGGAGTAGGATTCCCTGACCCTGCCACAGGTCACTGCACAGTAGTGGGTGGTAGTGAGTCAGTTCTACCACTAGTATGTACTTTTCCTAAATATAAAACAAACTCAACCAATCAGAACAAATGTGTTTTGTGCACTAGGGAAACAGTTTGTTGCCAATTTTTATGATAAGAGCCATAAACTGAAGGCCTGTATAAGAAACGGACATAGTCACTCATTGGTTCGGGACCCTTTTTGTTGAAGCGGCCCAGTCAGCAATAAAAAAATGTTGCCGTTTTATGTTTCGGCAAACCACAGATATGTTAATCTCCAACATTGTCTTTATTTTTGTACAATGACGAAGCTATATGATGTTAAAAGCAGTTTAGGTCTGCTGTTGGGTATGTGGGACCAACCAAGCTCAGACTTTAATCTTTAACAGGGCGCCAAGCCCATTTGGTTAGTCCGATTCAGAGTGAAATTGATACTTTTGGTTCATTTTGGATTTAGTCTGGTTTGCTTTCAAAGTGCATAAATGTAAGTGGTAAAGATTTGTATGTGAACTAGGAAATAAACGCAGCAACATGGAGCCGAACTCCCCATGAAATGTTCCTATTGAAGTTCTTTTAACCTTGACTCCCTCCTCCAGTTGATCTCAAATGTTTCTATAAGTAGGGGATTAGAACGCTGACATAAATCGTGCACTCATAATGAGACCCACCTGCCCGTGCGTTGTGAGACATTTTGTAAACATTCAAGTCAAGACAATGTAATTCATATAGCACCAAATCACAATACATTCAGCCATTCAGGGCTATGTGGTTTGTCCTGTTTGTCTTAGTGGTGCTGCCTTACCTTGCTGTCTAATTGGTGAAGTTGCCAATTCAATTCGGTACAATGGTGATTGGCATGTCCCCCTTACTGACAAAAAACGTCAGCGCTCGAAAAAACAATATGCGTGCGGATGGTTGATTTGCACGCACGCGATTTATGTCAGTGTTCTAATCCCATATATAAACCTCATTGTTTTTGTGGACTCTATTCAGTATGTCTATTCAGATGTCAAGCAAACATCAGTCCTCTCCCAGTCACTGGGAGAGGACTGATGTGTACATCTCACTAAATGCTGTGAGTGCAGGTGAATCTGGTGCGTTTTGGTTTATTTCCTGTAATTGGGTCAAATTACATTCAGAGTGCAATCGAACCGCACTGGACCGCACTTCACAAGTGGTCTTGGACGGTTGTCTTGATCCACACCAGAGTATGATTGGATCGTTCACAAGTGACCAGATGAACCCTAACAAAGACTTCAATTGAAACAGATTAATACTTTGGGGTTGTGAAAGTGCCCTGAGTCACTTTGTTGAAAGATTTTTTCAGAACTAATGTCTTTGCGTACCAATGTTGGAAGTTATGTATAGAATTAGTGTTTTTAAAGCCTAAGCCTTTAATCTGGAAATACACCGCTGAACTGATTCCCACTAAAAGGCCCACATGGAGAGTAAGACCTTATTAAAACTACTCCAAATTTTGTTCAGGGTCAGGTTTACGTATTTATTGTTGTCTAAGGTCAATTGGTAATTTTACTTGACGTACACCAACATTGTCATGGCATCATATCATTTTATAGAAACATTTACACGCACACGACTTGCTAGTTCAATCCAAAAAGATTGATACCATGATAGGAAATGAAAAGAAAACACAGCCACAATGGGACAAACAAGAGAATCCTACTTGGCGTGCATTCTTTGTCTAAAAAGTGTGACAGTCATTTTTCTTTATTAGGCCATCAGCTGATGTAACACACCCTCTGGAAATTCTCTGAGAGGGTCACACCTTTGGGATGTCAGGTTTTATTTCACAGGTTTTATTACACAGCCATCTCACCTGTTCAGTTTTCGTTGATGGAATATTTATTGAGATAGTTTCAGCTGGTCATTACTTGCTAAATATTTTTTTTTATTTTTTACATGACATCACTTTGTACTGCACGTATATCTACGAAGATCCACACTTACTGTTTATGTACACAAGGTGTTTTCAGGTCTGACCCTTTGCACACTGAAGTGACATACTATAGAGTCTACTGTGCACACGTGCAAGATAATGGTCAAAGATTACCTCACAGCTTTAGGCGTTTGCATGCCACCACAACAACCTAGAAACAAGAGCAGTGTGAACTTTGCTCACATTACCCTTTGGCTACAGTTCTTGGCTCGGTGCAGTGTGAACAGGAATAAACTAGACAAGTTCTTACAATGTATTTGTCATTATTTGTTATAATGCTGCTTGCCAAGGGACTTTCCCTTTCAAACATAATTCATATTCTTGAATTTGTGGCGTGGATGCATATCAACAGTGTTGTGGGAAAATAACATGATTGTCCAAACAAAAAAACCCAAAACATTTTTGTCACATTATTTAATTCTCAAATTGTTCTGACAGAATTATGTGTTATTTTACTCTATCAAAAAAGTGTGGGTCTGACCATAAATGTGCAAAATTCCTGTCACACACACACTGGGATGACACAGCGATTATAATGTGATGATTAGTAGAAGGGAGCAATTTCTTTTTCAGGGCTGGGCCCGGGGAGTTTTCTAGATGAAACCTACTGATATCGTGAGAGGCAGGGAAAGGGATGGGTATCAAAGGAAATGAAAGAAAAACACTCGCCAAGTGACGGGGCCAACGTGACAGACCAGAACTACTGCATGGCAAGTGTGATTTACGAAGCACTTTCTTTGTCAGGGAAGGTGTGACGGCTATTTTTCATTTCTCAGCCATCAGCTGACACACCTTCTGCTGTCCACACCTCTCAGATGCCAGCAGCTACGAACAGGTTTAATTTCTAACAGATGACTTAATTGGCCACATGTCAGTAGAAAAGCTTGACTCCTGTTCTGTTTCCCCTCTGAAACTGAGCAAAGGATCGTGACATCAGGACTACCGAAAAAGTCTCCAGCAGTTAAAGGGATACTTATGATTTTTTTTAAGTGGGGTTGTTTCAGGTACTTATCCATAGACAATGTATAACCTACACTAGATAGTGGTTGGCACACTCCCAGTTTGAAGGACCAAGAAAGAATATAGGCGCAAAAGCTAAGCAATGTACTGCTGTGGATGGGGGCAGCAGCTTAACATATAGGTGAACCTAAAAAAAAATAAAAGTGTATGCCATATTTAGAATATTTTCATCACTTTACTTGGCATCAGACAGCTGTCTCTGTAGGGGAACTGAAGCTGTTTTATCCATCAGCTGCCAGACTCCTTTGAAAAAAAATGTAGTTTTACAATACACAACTAAGGAGTAACTAGTCTAGTGCTGCTCAGTAAGTTTATGTTATTGTGCGACTTATGTGCATCATCCTTAAAGCAACAAGTTCTCCAACACAAACGGTAGAAATGGTTGTGTGTCAGTACCACAAATTACAGCACGTAGGCACGTAGGGCACATATTAAGCTTGCGGTACAACGTCGCATTGTAAAAATATCACACACGTAGCCTACGGTCTGCGGTTGTAAGACAAGGCTGCAGTTTCTGTGAATTTATGTTGTAAAACCACTGACCTTAGCTTTAGGGCAAAAAAATTCTGGTAAGACATTATACAATACAGCTTAAACTTTAAATAAATGTATGTAAACGCCAGAAATGAAGTAGTTACAAGGGTCACGTGACTGCCACAATTTTCATTCTTTAAGTAAGTTACGTTCAAAAACGTGATTAACGTAACTTACGTAAAGAATGTAACTTAAGTTAAAAATGGTTTACTTTTGTTTTCACTGGGGACGCAAACCCAACTCTCCTGGGTGAAAGTTTGTTGCTTGTTTGACCCATAAACCACCCCATACTACAATCAAGCGCGGGAATCCACCCTTTTAAACTTCGTTTGGCTGTCAATCATTATTATGTCAGCAAGATGGTGGTGGACGTATTACAGCAGATGGTGAAATTCTTAAATATAGCTTGTTTTTCGCCTCCTGTACACATGACCTATACTGACATTTTGACAGGAGGACAGGCTGCCTTTAAAACACCAGTGGAAGGTAAATACAAATTACAATCCCACTTAAAAAAATCTGTATTATACAGCCTGTAATCCTCAGGAGTAGATGATTCCATAGCTCGGATTTACATACAAAACCAACGTCAACTGCCAGTACAGAAACGGGTGTGCTCCACTACAACTACGATCCCTGACCTTAAACTTGCATGACCTAATTCTTTTGGCCACTTGGGGGAACTGGAAATAAACTGCAAACACTACTATTTGCATAAGCCATGATGGCATCAGCTTTGGTTGCTATGTTTGTAACATTACTCAACACTGTACAGTAAATGAAGTTTAATGGGGTGCAGGTTTATCTAGATGTGCCAGAAAGGGCAGTGAGATTCTTCTGCAATGCCATTTGACAGGTTGTTAAGTTTCATTATGAAACATGTCAAGATCAACAATTTATTTATGACAATGGAACAAAATAGGGTGTGGTGCTGCCTTTACAACTCTCACCACTCTAATAAAGCTCTTCTGTTTAAAGAGCTTGTGTGACCGAGGGTGTAGTTCAGTTAGTTATTCTGATGGCATGTGATGAGAGAAGTGTCCACAGGCAGTATACATAGTCAGCTATAAGACAATAAGCCCGGAGCCGGCCTGAGGCATAAGCTAACTAAGCGACTGCTAAGAGCCTCATGGCCACTCTGGGGGCCCTAAGAGCAATTCAAAAAAATATTTATAATTCCTCTCAGATTTAGACAGGAATGAGCAGGTGATCAGAGGGCCACTGCCTATTAAGGAGAACTTTTCATTCTCCAAAAGTCATGTCACTATACATATAGACAGTCAATGGGGCAAAAGTCAAGCGGAGCTGGCTGACTTATTCAAGAAGTAAAGATGTTATATAATATATATAGATATTTCTAAGTGATTTTATATGTTGTTGCACTTTATTGTTGTTCTTGCACTACAATTTGTTTTCGCACAGTTTTTTGAAGCCAAAAATAATAAACCAGATGTCACTTTTACTTAAATATATATAATATAGTTTTTTTTATATATAATGTTTTACCATTTGGAATGATGTGTAAATCAACCCTAGCTCACTCTTCTAGTTAAATATTAGTTACATTTTGAGATTAAAAACCATACATATGTGACACCCTGGACATCATTCATTCATTGGTATTATTAGGGCCTCGGGGCAATCGCACCGAGCACTGGTCCCATACAGCAATAGCTATAGGGACGTTATACTATATAGCAGTTATACTATATAGCAGTATAGCACTACTGTTATACTGTGGATTTCTTCTTATTCCTCTTGCGGACGCAATTTCGTCCCGCTACAAATTATATATCAAAACGTGCGATTTGATCGGGATCGGTGTGCTACTACTTTTCTCTATGGAATACGAATTTTTCGCGACGTAAGTCGCGAAAAACTGCCCAAAATCTTGCATTGAGATGAATGGGACGGCCGAAAGAAAATGAGCAAAAAAGAACATTAATTGAAGATTTTCAGACGTCTACTTCTCCGGCATAATTTCACCTAGAGACTCCATTTAAACTTTAAACAGTAGACACAAGTCTTGTGTATTGGTGTATTCATTTGCAATTCGATAGGACATATAGTTTTTTATCAATCCCTGTTCAATGACCATGATCATTTTTGGAGAAATTCTGAGATTATAATGGGTGTGTATTGCACGGAATGTTCGTGTCAGAGTGTGTGATGTCATCGCTCAGAGTGTAGAGGGAGAGGTAAAACTGTCAAAAAATAAATTTGAAAACTGCACTCCAGGCCGCAAATTCCACTCTACAGAAATAATTTATACATAGAAATGTAGGAAAATTTGTCTTCTCACTCACAATCCTCTGGTAAAGCTGTCAGAGTTATAGTTTGGGCATACGACGCAAAGATGCGCCACCAAAACCACCAACAGCCTCATTGGGTCCCATATTAAAAACGCAGGAAGATTTCGGAAAAAGTGAGATTTAACTGTTTTTTTAGATCGCTCTAACAAAGCTATTTTTTCATTTTTCTTTAAAAAAAACATATGTAGAGGTTCAGGAAGAACTCAGGACGCTCAAAGTGAAGTCGGATCAATGATAGGTATTATGGTTTTGCCAAAAATGCTTTCTGTTCGAGGCCAGAAATTTCACTCTGCCCACCTCTGGCTGCTTTCACTCTGCCAGAAGATTCCACAGCTGTTAATTCCGTTGACTGCTCTGCTCTGATTGGTCGACCCCAACGCTTTGATGCTTTGATGTGATTACAGTTACAGATACACGCAAGCACACACACACACACTGGTCATTTAATGTAATAACAGTTAAAGATACACGCACGCACACACACAATGGTCATTTAATGTAATAACAGTTAAAGATACACGCACGCACACACACAATGGTCATTTAATGTAATAACAGTTAAAGATACACGCACGCACACACACAATGGTCATTTAATGTAATAACAGTTAAAGATACACGCACGCACACACACAATGGTCATTTAATGTAATAACAGTTAAAGATACACACATGCACACACACAATGGTCATTTAATGTAATATCAGTTAAAGATACACGCACACACACACACTGGTCATTTAATGTAATAACAGTTAAAGATACACGCACGCACACACACACTGGTCATTTAATGTAATAACAGTTAAAGATACACGCACGCACACACACACTGGTCATTTAATGTAATATCAGTTAAAGATACACGCACGCACACACACACTGGTCATTTAATGTAATAACAGTTAAAGATACACGCACACACACACACACACACATATGCGCGCGTAAGCGCGCACACTCCTCCAGATACAAATGTTTCACACACACACACATTTTGAGGTTAAAGGGCATAGGTTGCTGTATAAATAGATACTTGAAGAGGAATGTTTGTTGTAGGTGTGCTCCTTGTATATTATATAGTATCATAACATTACTAGTATTAATTGTTTGAAATCTCTGAAGAATCTCATCATAGTGTACACACACCGGCAGTAGCCCCCGTGGCCCTTTCATAATTTCCCCCAGAGGAAATTTTCTAGTTTGTATTATTATTGCATTGGTATTATTTATGTTATTAACTATGCCACCCCCAAAAATGTGTAACGACATATCAGGCCGACAAAATTATAATGTAAACAACACTGCCAGAGCCACAGTGAGTTTATAGTAGGTGTGTGAATGATCAACAATCAATATTATTGGCATAAATAGAGGGCCCCAAAGTCGGCTTAGGGCCCCATGGAGGCTTGGTACAGCTCTGAATAGGCCCCTGGGCAAAGTCATGCATAAAGCTCCCCCACCTTTATAAGACTTTGTTGTTTGACCTCTTTTTCTTGTTACTTTGTGTCCCTTTGTAGTTGCTAATTGTGTTTCTGTGGTTTTGTGTCTCTTTGTGCTCATAAAGTGAATAAAAAAAAAACTTCAAAGAGATGCTAAATAATTGTTTTGGGGATTTTTTTGTAGTTATTTTTGTCTGTAATTGATTCACCCTCCTTTTGCTTCTTATTATAGTCACTTCGTGTCTTTTTATTGTCATTTTGAGTCTCCTTATCACTGCTTTGAGTCTCTTAGTAACCATTTTGTGTCTCTTTGTGGTTGTTTTGAGTCTCTTTGTAGCTACAGTGTGTCTCTTTGCAGCAATTTTGTATCTCTTTGTTGTTGTGTTTCTCTTTTTAGTTTCTTTGTGTCGATTTTCAGGCATTTTGTGTTTCTTTTCATAATCGTTTTAAGTCTCTTTGTAGTTACTAATTATTTTTCTGTGCTTTGTGTCTCTTTGTGCTCATTTTGTGTCTCTTTGACGTTTTTTTATGTCACTTTATAATAGTTTTTTTTGTCTGTGATTGATTCACCCTCCTTTTGCTTCTAAATATAGTCACTTTGTTTTTTTATTGTCATTTTGAGTCTCTTTATCGCTGCTTTGAGTCTCTTAGTAACCATTTTGTGTCTGTTTGTGGTTGTTTTGAGTCTCTTTGTGGTTGTTTTGTGTGTCTCTGTCTTCTAGTTTCTTTGTGTCGATTTGTAGCTGTTTTGTATTTCTTTTCATAACCGTTTTGAGTCTCTTTGTGTCCCTTTGCAGCTGTTTTGAATCTCTATGTTGCTTTGTTCTTTTTGTAGTCTTTTGTGTCTATTTGTAGTTCTATTTTTTTTTTTTTTTGTGGTCATTTTGTATTTCTTCCTAGTTGGTAAGTGCCCCTCGGCCCTAACCCGCTAGGCCCATTCAGTATGTATTCAGGCTATACAAGTCTTTCAAGACTCTCTCACCTTTTGCATATTTTTTCTCTCAATTTTTTAATCTTAATGATATTAAACATCTGTAACTCTGGGATACTCTGAGCCTGAGGCATATCATCCCATTTGTCTCACTCGGCTCTGCTTCCATGGTAATACTCACAATATTGTGGTGTATTCTGTTTATTTAACCCAAACCGGAACACAAAAACCCAACAGTGTGAGCACATTTACCTTAATTTAGTTACTCAAGTCCACAGACATCACATATATGATCAGCGGTCAGGTTTGCCGCTATCGTAAGATAATTTCCCTGCCTTTTACAGACACGTTCCACAAGGAAAATCCTTAGTTACTCCAAAGTACACTTTGTTTTCACGCTGCTAAAAATAAAAATGGCCTGGGGGGAAAACATCATATATATACCTTATACGGTCCGCGCTATTGGGACCTTTATGGTTGCATATAAAAATAAACAACCGTGCTGTCATCATAGAGGCTGTTATATTCTAAAGCCAGGCAATTAAAAATGTGCTGATAGTAGCAGGGCAGCAGCCGAGAGCTGAGGTGCTGCCAGGGCTCCATATGTGAGGGGAAGAATGAACTCACAGCTGAGGTCACAGGAAAGAACACGTGGGTAAATTTTGGTGGATGGCATTGTGCACACATCGGCGTTTGTATGCAGAGGACGTGTGTTTGTGTGTGTGTGTGTATGTGTATTTACTTTATGTGTCAGCAAGTAAATGCTTATACTGTTTGCTGTGTGTGTGTGTGTGTGTGTGTGTGTGCTACAGGTGTGAGAGTGTGCCTAAGAGTGTTAGCAGCAAACCAATTACTGTAAAAAAAGAAAAAAAAAAAAGACTCCCTTTATGGTAAAGATTATAGGGTAAGTTCAATGGTTGCACTGTGACAGCTTAATAGGGTGTGAGCAGGGCTGCATTGTTTGGTTTCTGCTCTGTCAGAATGAATGGTGTCTCACACGCGTACACATATATACGTGCAGGCTTGTTTGAGATGTGGCGTGTGAGGAGGCTTATGTACTCAATCACTCATCAGCGCTGATGAGGTTGCACACACACACGCAGGCTGGGAGTCTCCCACACAAACTTTAGGAATATGCAGCAGCCTTTCCCAGCAGAGCGAGTTCACACTTCACACTGTATTTTCTGCAGCCAGGGTGGCCCGCACCGCTGCCCAACACCTGCTGCACTCTGCATGTCAGTAAACAAAAAGAGGAAATTCTATAAAATCTTATATAGGGTTGTTTGCCTTTCCACGTTTGCGCTTCCAACTATTCTTGAGACTAAAATTAGTGTGGGAAATGCTGCATGTTAATTTTGGTCCAGCTGATTTACAGCACAGGTCTTTTGAAGAGGCAGTTCATGTTGCAGAATACACAAACCTGCAGAAATTCATGTTTACACTGCAATCAAAACTGAGCTGAGAACACCACATGGTTTTTCTACCATTTTAACCCAAGGGACGTTTGTGGATAAACTCCTATGTTTTATCAGCACATACGTTTTAAAACTAACCATTAGGGTTTATTGTTATAGTCGTATAGTGCAAAGTACAACCTTTTCTGTGCTGTGTTTTTTTTTTCAGTTGCTTTTGAGAGGGACTTTGGGGTTTTTATGTTACCTGAAGGTCATCATAGTTCTATGACACTTCTCTTGGGAGGGTACACACAATCTGCAACCTCACTACAGCCTAACATGTCCAGAAATGGCACAATTTGTATTTTTGTTACTGTACTGTACATATGCAGGTGTAACTCACACAATAACTCCTTCATTACCAAACCTTCAGAGTGGAGAGAGCACAATTGTTTAAGGGGAGCTCACTCACAGAGCCTCAGGCTTCAGAACACCATTTTCCTCTTGTGTGTAAAGTAGTATTGTTAACAAGTTCTCAGTTAATGATAATATTAATCATTGATCATCACGATTTCCAATGACCTACAAATTCTTATACTGTACAGATACATTTTTAAATGTAGCTTTGTGGATTATTTTATTTATTGGATGGTTCACAAAAATCTAACTATAAATCATGAGGATAAGGGTAAGGATTTATGTTTAAAAAAAAAACTTTTATGGGACAGAAAAAGCTAATGTACTTTGACTGATTTTCCTATTTATAAAATAAAATAAAAATAAATTGAAAACAAGAATTGTAACACTGCACAAAAACTGAACCAAAGTGTGCTAAAAAAAGTGTTAAAAAGTACAAGAAAGTGTCTACTGCAAGAGTTCCAAGAAACCCTTGATCTAACCCTAACCCTAACCCAAGAACAGCTGAAATAAATATATACGCACACACACACACACACACACATATATATGAGCAAGTTATAAGTCTCCAGTCTGTAGCCTTCAGCATTCAGCTTAAGACAGGAAGGGAACTCATCCTGTTGCAAATACAGACCAGCGGGCGAAAAACAAACCAAACAGAAGACTTGGCGTGTCTGAGTCAGGCAGTCTCAATCCTGTTTGATAAATGATGTCACCGAAACTCAGTTTGAAGAAAGAACCGGGAGCAAACACTGCTGTTGCACACACACACACACACACACACACACACACACACACACACACAGAATCTGTGTCTCATTGCCTTCCATGCACAATGAGGTCATCAGCTAAAGAAAACACTCACACACCTTTCTCATCTGTGGTAATTAAATTGATGTTCTTTTTTTTATTATAATTTGATGCTTCAGCAATTCTACCTTTACCCAGAACATAAAACTCTCAAATTTTGTTGTCTCAAATTTCTGGTGTCAGGTTGGTTTTTCCTGAAACTTGGTACTTAGGACTCAACAGTGGTTGGTCTGGCATAAAATAAGGAGGAAGTGGGCAGTTGGCAGCTAAAGCCGCAAAGCCTAAACAGACAAAAGGAAGAGCCACACCTAGAGACACTTTTAACAATAAATAAAAAATAAAAACATACTCAAGACATAAAAAATATGTAAGCTGAAATACATGTAATTAAAAGTGTTAATTTCAGTCCAGATGATGAGAAAGAGGAGCTGAGCTGAGGAGGTCGGTTTGGACAAGGCTTGTCATTGTCATGTTATTGTTCCCGTCTGTGGCTTCTTGGTCGTATAATCTACTGGGTGGAGTGCCAGAGGCTTTAACCAAGAGCCTTTGTCCTGTTTGCTTATTTGCTGAAAAAGCAAATAAACGTGGATGAGAAAGCACAATAAAGAAGTTTTCATCACTTGTGGCTACATTGTTGCTGATGTACAAGAGATCAGAACAGCTTTGAAAGGAGCTAGCTGTAAAATGTGTGATGTATTGTATTTATGTGTCCATTCTCAGGGTTAAAGGATTGGATATTGTGTATGTTTCTTGTCCTGTTAAATACACATCAATGAGCCACACTGTAGTACTGGGTGGCATGCCCCAATAATTACAATAAGCATGGGAATTGTGGTTTATTTTGAGTCAATCCTATAAACTATTATTCTGCTGTTGTAAATGTTCACTTAGGCAGCAAATGTGTTTAAATTGAAAATAATTCCCACCAAATGCACTTAAAGTAATGTTTGCTTAAAAACTAGTGACCAGCTGTTTTGGGGAAATTCCTGAGAATTGTCTTAAAACAAAAGTATGATATAAATGACCATGACCTTTAATAACACCTTCGGTAAGACGGCTTTATCACTTAATTTAACCAACTAATCCAACGTATCCTCATATAACAGCTCGTATGATATCTTGTGAAATATATATATATTTCCTGTTGTGAACTGTTTTGTGATCACTGTTTAAAACATCACTGTTTTATTCAACTCTGTGAAATGCTCACAGTTTTTAACTGTTGAAAATGTTGTAGTGCCATTGTAAATGTAGAACTGGTAAGTTAGGTTTAGGCACCAAAACTACTTGGTTATGTTTAGAAAAATTAACATGGTGCGGGTGGTGGCTGTGCTCAGTTGGTAGAGCGATCACACACTGATCGGAAGGTTAGTGGTTCGATCCCTGACCATGGCTGCCTACATGTCGAATTAACCTTGGGCAAGATACTGAACCCCAAATGGCTCCCGATGCTGCGTTAATCAGTGTGTGAATGAATTCCCAATGGTGGCACCAGTGTGCCCTGGTAGCCTCGGCCACCAGCATGAATGTGTGTGTGAACGGGTGAAGGAGCGCAGTATGTAGTGTAAAGAGCTTTGGATAAAAGAGATATATAAGTGCACTCCATTTACCATTCACATGGTTTGGGTTCAAAAAAGATACTACCATACATAACTCTGTGTTCAGTACATTGACTTTTGGTTTCATAGGGAACACTAACAATGAAAGGCATGCATTTTTTGATATATCCATCCAGCCCAACCTCCTCCTTTTGCAGACTTTGCCGCTCTTTATACTGTGTCACCTGACTTTCTCCTTTGTTACCATCATAATTATGACAGCCACAAGAGGTTTGCCACCTAACAGAAAACGTCAATATGGGTCGTCCTGGCTCATGTCTATCAAACGAGACATGCATTGGTTCCTCTTCATTCATTAAGTCTTGATAGGCGTCATGCCACCATACCTCAGCACTTTATTAAACTGGTCACATGGTAAATATCCAACACGCTCTAGTGATTGCTTAATGCTCAATGTTCACCAGACTAATACTGAATGAAACTGTTTTCAGTCGCTGCATCTACCTGGAACATCTTACAACATTCACTCAAACTCAACTCAATTTTAGCTATCAACCAGTTTAAAACTATGATAACCAATAACTGCCTTTCACTGTAATGGTTTTTAATGTTTTTCAAGTGTTCTTTCTCTGCTTTTTGTGCTTCATTGTATTTTCTCTGTACTCTAGAAATTATATTAAATGAGGGGCTGCCATCAATGATTCCTCGAGAAATAAAGGATAAATTAAAATAATCAAAAATGTCTACATGGTTTATATAAGAATTTTAGTGCATTACTTCATCATTATAAGTATAAAGAGTGAATGAGAACAGCCTGAGTATTCTTACTATGTCTCGCAGCGATCTTTGGCAAACAGCTCTGCTACATACTTCATCCTCTAATTGGACATTTGTAAAACAGATTACACCTCACTCAGAACACACAGAGACAGAAAGACGTAGGGAGAGCAAAGGAAAGGAAGGACTGACCACTCTAAGGCAATATGTTAATACAGTTTTGACTCACAGTCGAGGAAGGGATGGAGGGGAATTTATTTTAGTGATAATGAGGCATTGATTTTGTGTGTAAATGGGGTCAGATTTAATTGCCCAGCAACTGATGAAAAACCTTCCTGCCTCACTCCACCTTTCATCTTCTACCCTTTTTTCTATATGGCTTCTTTTACTGCACGTCTCTCACCATCATTACCCTCTTCCCGCTCCCCCTCTCTGTCGTGCCTGGGCCTGTCTCTGTTTTATGTGCCGGAGGAGACGGGTATACGTCTCTGTCTATGTCTTTACCATGTCTGAACCGCAAGCAGCACACGCGACTTCCACTCGTCCATTAATGCCTCCGGATCAGGAACAGGTGGCTAATATAATTCCATTTGAAGGCTTTTCCAATGCTGGCTGCACGCTCTGTACAGCCTTAAGTGGAAAAAAAAATACTCTGGTACTTATAAAGATTGCGTGAGCAAACATTTTTAGTACCCATAAGAGGCCATTATGGGATTAAACATACAGTATGTGAGGTGTGTTGCTTTTGTACACATCTACTGACAGACAGAGGGAGGCGTGTTGTGCAAACGCCTGCATGACATGAATCTATCGTTGCTTGCCACACAAGAACAGCATGAATCTTGTCTGACGAGACAACAACATGCACTGGTGTTGCTTTAATCTTTGTTTTGCAAGACATAACTCAGATAAAGAGATTTCATGTGTGTTGTGGGTGGTGGTGTGCTAAATTGTAAACATGATTCGGAAAGCAGAGTTCATATCTTCCACACCCAACAATAAAAAATGTATCATATGCAGAGTATGTAAATAAGCAGCAGCAGGTGAACGTCACAACTCTACATTAGTCACATTGTAAGAATGCTGTAGACGTAGCTTATTTGTTTATCACGTCGTTATGGTGATGACAAAGCTGATGCTGAGGGCTGAATGCCAGAACCCTTCAGGCCATCTTTTCATGCTAGATTTATATTCTTGGCAATGTCACTTGTTAAGGGTATAACAAGATAACACAATAAGACCAGAATCTGTTTCCCCAGTAGTTTAAGCTGCTGGATGGCGCACGTTCAAAAGGCCGCACAGCCTGCCAAAAATTATCGACCAATCACCTGCAAGCAGTTAAACAGTTCACGGGAGAGAAAGAGACCAAACACACTGGCCAAAATGCAATCTGGGAACCCATTAGTTGACGATTTAGCTTTTTATTAGCTTCATTTTAATTTACCTGAGTTCACACGGTCTGGTCGTAGACGTCGTCTCTCAACTCGAACACCATTCTTGTGTCTCAAGTTGTTAATCAGACTAGAAAGAAAAAGTCTTGGCTTGACTGCACCAGAACCCCAGAAATATGATATTAAATTTCAGTAACTATTAATTTCCTTCACTACATATTATTGAAAAGGAATTGTTGTATTTAGTTTTGTATACAGCTGCACTGTCCAAGGTACTTCAGAGGGCCACGCCTGTGTGTGTGTGTGTGTGTGTGTGTGTGCAATGTTTCTGTAAATCATTAATGAGGTAGGCCTATTCGAAACACTGTTTGTCACTTTCTAATCTGCCTACAGGGCCTGCAAGAACACCGTGGGTCAAAAAATTTGTTTAATTTTAGGCAACGTCCAGTATAAACCACGCCCACCTCTGGTCTTCTATTGCCGTCACAGCATTAATTTAAGGTAGCAGAATTGAAAATGCTTATAAAACTATATTTAAGTATCTGAATAAATGCACTTTCCATCACCACATTGATCAAACTCTACCAGTGGAAGTACATTTACGAAGTACTGTACTGTACAATTTGGAGGTACTTGTATTTCCACATATGTAACTTTATACTTCTACTTTACTAAATTTTAGGGGCTATTATTTATATTCTCCTTTTTACTCCACTCCATTTAGCTGACAGCTTTGGTTACTTTTCAGGTTGAGATTTAACATGAAAAAATATGATCAATTTAAAATGATTTTTATAAATTAAACCACAGAGAAAGTATATTAAGTTGTTTAAATTAGATTGTTATATATATTCCAAATATATTATCATATTATTTTATGTGATGCATTTATGTAAGCAGCATTTTACTCTTGTCCAGGGTAAAGCAGAGTGGGGCCATTCTACTTTTGCTACTTTACAAGTACATTTTGATGCTGATACTTTTACTTTAGTAAGGTTTACTTGTCGTGGAGCAATTTCACAGTGTGGTATTAGTACTTTTACTTCAGTAAAGGGATCTGAATACTTTTTCAGCCATTGAACTCTACTAATATAGAATACAAAAAGACTGAAGTAGTGCAACTGTAAATAGGTAAATAGCTACTGTAATAAGATGTGAAAACAAAAACACACCATATGGCTTCCTCTTTGTTTTATTACAGGTTTATGCTTTGCATATAATATAAATGCCTTGCATGGTTGGTTGACTGGGTGTGTCCCAGTGGGTGGGGCTATTTAATTACAAAAAAGCCGGTACAGGCTGTACCAGTACACTTTTAAAGGTCGCACAGCACCTGGAAAAATAATGCGTGTGATCCTGGCACTGATTAACGAACTTAATGAACTCCTGCATATATTATGGTGGAGTAAAAAATCATAGTTAATGGCCCTTTAAGATCCTAAAGGGATACAGTGACTGACAAACTGCACTTTTGTTTATAGTCAAGAAACACAAAGGAAGAAAAAGAAAGTATGGAGCACAAATGAGTCAATATAAATCAGTAATTAAGAGTCTACCAGGTCATTAGAGGCCACTTAGAGAGACCAGGCCTCTGTCAGCAAACCAACCAGCATTGATAGTTAATTGAATCAGTGGAAGTCAATGGAAATGACTGAGCCATGTCTTCATGTCTGGATTTCCACAGGAGCAGTAATGAGCTGTATGTGATCTATGCATTTAAGGCTAAACATGGGAAAGACATCAGACCTGGGTCAGCGATGGGTGAAGAAAACTAGCCTTTTTTTCCTCCCCTGTGTGAGTCTGTGTTGGCTTAGGGAAACCTTCAAAGTGAGTGAAGTAATGCCAATTACAGTACAATGCCGCTGATGTAATAACCAATAGAGTTTGACTGCTTTATTAAAAAGGGGGAACAACATAATTTCTTTGTTTTACAATGTGAGCAAAAAAATAAAGCTCAGCTGGACAATTTGTCATCAAAAGAAGCCGCATTTCCCCTTTGTTTTCACAATATTTAGATGATTTGTCTTCATTTCATCCCACATTTTTTCAATTACTGTATGACCACGTATTGACCTCTTGGAAGGGACAGAGAAAAATGAGGCCCGCAGCAGTTCCGAATGGTGAAGTGATAGTGATGGAAATGTGAAGGGAGCCAGTAAAAAGGGGCCTGTGCTTTAGTTGGAGGACGACCAAAACTCTGAGCAGAGAAAACAAGGGCAGGGGAGCCGCTGCAGAGACAGTTGGGATATTATCCACACAGGACATGTAGCGCTGAATCTGATTTATAACAGCAATGTGGAGCTTGGCAAGCTTTATTTTTCAATGAATATCTGTTTTCTGCCTCTTGGAGTTGTTTTCTTGATTGTACTGGCTGTTTGGACACTTTCTGACACAAGTTACCTGTTTGCAAAAAAACATTTTTTCTCTCTTTCCACTTCCACTTCTCTCTTTCCACAGTTTTCATGAGGCGTATACTGACAGAGATAGCCACAAATGGAAACACGACAGGTGCTGCTGGCAGAGCATAAAGTTACACATGCAGTGAATATGAATATCAAAGACCAATATGTGCTATAGAGACAGAGTTAACATATTGTCAACCATACAGCAGGAAACAAAATATGTCACCTATATGTATCAATATGCCATTGTAGGGCTGGGCGATATATCGATATATCTTTTATATTAATATATTGATATATTTTTAAATGTGATATGGAATTAGACCATACTGCATATATGGATATACTATACATTTTTTTTCTTTCTTTATATATAAATGCTGCCCTTACTAGGGTAATGTCCGTTATTCTTTTCTCAGAAAAATACTGGCCTATTTAATTTAATTTTTATTTAAATATGCACCTTATGGAGCTTAATTGATTAAAAAGGTACTCCTGTTGTTATACAGTATTTATGCTCACTTAAATAAATGTTTTCAATAAAACTACTTATGACATGTCATATTTGACTGTGACTAAACATTTGCTCTCGCTTTGCCATAAAACTATCAGGATATATATTGTATATTGATGTTCAGCCTATATATATTAGGATATGACTTTTGATCCATATCGCCCAGCTCTATGCCATTGTTTTGGTTTTACAGCCTGGAACTTTACTTTTTAGTTAAGAACTGTACGCTTTGTCAGCACCAAACAGCAGACAGACACAGTTAGTTACAAACTACTAACATAGTGGAGCATTTAGCTGCTAAAGAGTCAGATAATTGCTCTCCTTTCACCTCTGTTTTGGTCTCCACCAGCTCAGTAGAGTGATTATTAGGCTTTGTGTGGAGGCCAGTAATATGACTCCAAATAAATACTAGTGTTGCCTTTATGTGCTTGATGCTACATTTGAACTATAATCGGCTCTATATGGTATATATTATGTATAATTAAGAGACAAGTCAGGCAGGCCAAGCAATTGCAAGACATTTTTATTTTCTATTTTTTTGATTGTGTAGACATGTTTTTTCAGGCCTTTCTTGGAGTGGCGTATCAAGTTGATTGCCCTAATTTGTAACACCTGTCACAGATAGTTTAATGCCAGTCAGGTGACTGTTTGATTATATCTTATCTCCTCCCTGTGGGGAAACAGGTTAAGAAATAGGACCAGATACAGTAAGCATCAGTTTGCCATTATTTTCATAATCTTTCCTTACATACTGCCTTCTTATTCCCCTAATCCTTTGTCTTTTATCAATCAGCACAATTTTTTCTTTGTTTTTGTTTCAAAATGTAAACATAGATAAGTGAAATTAAAAGATTTTGATGTCAATTGTCAAAAGAAGTTATAGAAACTTTGATCAGGCACAGACACCTTAAGATTCATGGCTGGCATTGTCCTAAAAGAGTCATCTAAAAGGCTCAAGATAGACACATAACAGTACTTTTTGCTAGATCTTTCTTCCCCTCCTCCTCTTCCTCCTCAAAAAGGTACATCTTGCTTCACCTTGGAAACCTGAACAATGTAATTGAATAAGCAGATTTTCCTTAAAAGTCAGAAAGGCCAACCAGTATAATCAAATAAAGTCCCTGGTTGGGTAAAGTAATTGGTCACGTAGAATAATGTGTGCAGCGTATGAGCCAAAGCAATGACTAACAGCTGATGAGTGGAAATATCTATAGCATGAAAGCAGAGTCCAGAGCTGTGCTGCCTCCCTCCTCCTCCCCATATCCCTCCTCCCCTCCCTTCCTGCTTTCCCGCCAAATGAAATTTTGTCTCTCTCTTGTCTCTCTCTCTCTCTCTCTCTCTTTCTCCGTCTCTTTTTACTTTATCTTTCACTCTCTCTATCTCTCCTTTGACAAATAAACAGGTCTCACGTGAGCTCCTCTCCCACTCCGCCTGCGTGCTCTCAGAGAGGACACCGCCCTGTCTGGCCTCTGTGGCGACCTGAGCCCCACCGTGATTGGCTGAGGAGGAGAAACTGCAGCAAGAGGAACCGCGAGTAGCAGACAGGCATAGCGTGTCTGAGACAAAAACACAGGGCGTCCTGCCAGCCACTGTCCCGGAGGGGTGAGGACTGGAGATGGAGAACACGGGCTGAGTGCCTGGCTGGCTGCTGGACAAGTCAGTGTGGAGGGTTTCACTGCAACACACTGTACATCTGTTTTGCATGCACATTGTCACCACATGTTGATACTTCCAAAGTGCAGATGATTATATCCTTTAAAATTAAAGTATTTTATTCCTGACAGTCAACCTAAATATCACACAGTAATATTAATTCCAGCAGTCATTTTGTAAGAGTTTTTAAACAGATATCAAATTTAAGAATGAAACCCTTCCCTTGTGGCCTGGCTGAGTGGTGAAATGACTCGCCGCTTCAACAGATGACAGATGCTTGAAACACCTCATGGAAAACCTAACTAAATCATAATTTTTTGTCAGTTATAGAAGAGGTCTGGCAATCTGCTGGAAATGTGAGTTTTCAAAGCAACATGAGACTGCAGAGCTCTATTTTTGCCTCATGTTGACATCTTAAATAATCTGTTCTCAAATTGCAGCTGCATCCAATCAGAAAAAGCTGCAGAATGATTTAATATGTAGAGAGCACAAAAGTCTTAAAAGCCAAGAAAAAATAAAAATTTAAACCTCACCGGCAGGGATATTATAAACATTAAACGTTGCCTGACAGGCTGAGTAGCTCCCTCACTGCTCCTGATTTAGTTTCTTATTAACTGTTTAATTGCCCTGCTGAATGACTAATTGTCAGAATGACTGGTGGGTGGTAACGACAGCAGCTGATATACTCTGTAGGGGCATGCAGAAATTAGCATATACAGTGGCAGTGTCTTGTTATTGGTACACAGAGCTGCAACCGTAGACTGTATAAATGCAGTGGATGTTGCCACTGTGACACCACCCATTGGTTTGAGGACTACTGTTTTCAAGCCTCGGTCCTGGTTTTGTAGAGCCATAAATGACCAAATTTAGATGTGAGGGTGGATCTGGGGAGTATCAGCTAAGGCTAACACTAGCTAGCTAGGTAGCTTGCACCATACAGTGACTAGTCGTGTTTCCATCAACAAAGTTCGATGCACATTTTGAAGATTCGCATGAGAAAAGCTTGACGGAAACACCAACGTTTGATAAAACTTTTTAAAATGTGCATTAAAGTTTTTAAGCTTCCTCGAGGTGGTTTTTGTCTTTTGAAAAATAGTTAATGCGCTAATGGGACATGGAAACGCTTTTAAGGAATAGGTTCTGACAATATATTTTAAATAAATATTTAACACACATGACTGATCAGCTGTTTCTTCCCTGCCGGTCAAGACAAGCTGACATGAAAGAACAATTATAAGTTGCCCAATTGAATCCAATTACTGAAGATTCCTCTCCATTTTCTCTTGTGGGTGGCCAAAGTTGTCCGATTAGCAACATCTTTTTGTTGTTGTTTTTCTTTCTTGCGCAATCTCTACTTCTTCTACTATTTACTGATGGACTAGCCTACAGCAATACATTACACTGCCATCTTCTAACCAGTGTGTTTATTCGCTCTAAGCCAGTTGATGAAAACGTCCCTAATACTAATTTTCTGTAAATTTTAGCTTCTAAACTTGCTTTGATTTTAATGGAAATACGCCTTAAGGCTTGAGAAAATCCTCTGGTACACAGCTTTTTAAATGTGTCACGCCCTATAGCACACCCTACTATTTTACTTTAAATGGGACAAATATGTACAAAATGAACATCATGTGGTATTGGAGACTTGAACCTGGCAAATGAGGCCATCAATAACACGTTGATAGCTGTTTCCAGTACTTGTGTGACAGTAAACAAGAAAGCAAAAAAAAAAAAACAGATGTAGTGAGCCATGAAATATGAATTGTAACATATTTTTCTGATTATTCCAAATCTCGCAATGTACAATTTTTAATTACTACCATTTATGCACTATACTTACTACATATGGAATTATCAATAAAGGAAGGAGAGTTATATTTTTTTACACACCAAGCAGGACAGAGAAGGAGGGGCATTGCAAATAAAGGACCAATGCAAAACATAAAACGAAACTTATTGGGTTGGGTCACGTAGAGAAACCTAGAGATAGAGAGAGAAAGAAAGGCGGGAAAAATGAGCCAGACAGCCAGACAGGATGAAACAGGGAGTCAGGGAGGAGAAAAATATTTGCTCCAAGGATTTTTACAGACATCCCCGTGTCCCAGCCAGTCTCTCCCTGCCACACCCTAAAATCCCCCTTCTCCCCCCTTTGGTTGGCAATTACCATTTTGCTTTATGTGTCTGAACCTGCCATGATGGAGCTGTTTCACCTCTGTGAGTGTGTCATAAAAATACTCACTGATTGTGTCATAATCTAGATTAATAGTTGTGTTTTATTTGGTTGTACAAAAGTGAAGTAGTAAAACAGATTTCCAAGAAAACGACAAGTTTAGATCCTGAGTTGACGAACATCTGCCCCGGTTATGTTACTTGCAGCAGATCAAAATAGATACCTTTAGATAACGTATATGGTGACATTCACTGGAGACAAAAACCAAACACCAAAAAAATCATCCCTGCAGTGTTTACACTCACGTGTCAAAGAAAACTTCCTCTTTCTCAACCTGCCTCACCGAGGTGCTGATTGAGTTTTTCGCCGTCTCATCACATGGTGAGTTAAAGAGCTTGAAAAACACACACATCATCTCCTAAAGCATTATAGTGGTACAAAGCCGTGTCTGCGTTTGACGTGTGTAAGCCATTGAATTAAGGGGGATTTACGGATGAGATTATATTTCTATGTGTAAGTTTATGAGTGTGAGTGAAGTGTCTGGTTATGTCATACCAATGCTTTGTCTTTTGTTACAAGGAGAGAAAAAAAGTCTGCACTCGAAGAAACACAATATGGCATATTGGTTTAAAACGCAACTTCGTGATTTAAAATAATTAAGTTTTGTGGTTGTTTATTGTTGTTGATCATTCTCCCATTTGTGCCTCTTTGTTCAAATGCCACATTTAAAAAAAACAAGCGGTTTTTGTTTGTTTGTATTTTATATTTGTACTTTCACCTAAGCACTGTGTTTACTCTGTTTAATCTGACAGAACACCTATAGTTAGTGTCCGTCCAAGAAATAATTCTGGTTAAAATTTGGTTTTGCATTTGATGAACACAGTATTACACTGTACGACAGCCCCATGCACGTCACCGCAGCAGGTAGAGAAATCCCTCCAGCCTAGTAACTGCTGCTCAGTTATGATTGAATGATTTCTGTTGGAAAGTTCAATTTACAACTGAAATTTTGACTTCAAAGCCAAGGTAAACTGGTTACAGATAAGGGGCCACAGAAACCATTACGGCCTTCATACATCAGCAAGTTCATTCAAAGTGTGTTCAGGGTGCGAAGCATCATCACTGCGACCTTTGCTTCAATATTTCCTGCTTTTTTTTGGACTTCAAGAGACCCCAGAGGAGGAGACGTCGTGTCTACCACCAGGATATGATGCATGATGATGTCACTAGATCCCCCAAAGTCTGAAAGCTGAACATTCCTGCTGCAGGAATGTGAAGAACGCTCACTGTCGGCCATTTGTGGCCCTGTGGGGTTATCAGGCAGCTGTAGGAACTGACCAAAGTCTTTACAACAAAACAGAAAAACATCCATCTATCTGTCAGCGGCATGTCTCTTTCAAAAGACTGTCAGGGTCAAAGGGCGTCGGGGTCAGGTGTGATGTACATGACAAATGGCAGTTACAGACAATAGGAGGATCTGTAGGAATGAAAGCTTTATCTCTTAAGTGTGGACGGGTGAAGGCAGATGAAAGTGAGAGTTCTTGACCAGGGCCAAATATCAAGCAGCTCAGTCATCTGGTCTCATATTGCACGCGTGTTTAGTGTTACTGTGATGGTGTAAAATGTCAATGCAGAAAAGATAAGTGCCTAAAATGTATCCTGGACCTGTAAATTTTCATCTGGATGTTTGCAAAAATACTTTTGACGCCACCAGTGTTTCTGAAAACAGATTAAAACTGTTTATTTATGTGGCGGTTCATGGAGATATTGTATTGCAGACAATGCTTCTGCTGTCAACCACAAGAAAAAGCAAAGCGAGGAGCATGCTGTTTCCACAACTCTTCGCATGACTCACAAGCAAATATGAGCCTCACTGATGTCCTCTTCCTCCTTCTTCTTCTCTTTGTTCTAATTTTAAAAGCCTGACATTGACAAATAAATAACCTCTCCTTGGGGTTTCAAATGAGTCAGCAAAGCCTTTCATCACACGCCGATGTGTCAGTGGGTTCAGACGTCTGTAATTCGATCGGAGCTCAGAGAGAGCGCAATGCTGGCCTTTGACCCCTGGCCATGCTCTGCATCCTCTCATCTCTCGTGAGACGTGATGCAAAGCTACAGAGTTTAAACGCTGCCAGGCCTCCCGCACATCTGAGCACAGTTGCCGCTGTCCTCGGTGTGCACCCGAGGGACACGACAGTCAGGTCCCAAAATATGTCCCTCTGATTAATGTTAGTGATTGTTTTGGTTTTTCTGTGATTTTATTTTCTTCCTGTCTATCTGAATTTCTTTTTTTTTTTATGGTGGAAAGAACATGTACATGATTAAGTTCTTGGCCACAAACTGTTCTTCCCGCTTTCATTTCCTTTCAACATAACCCCCCCCTACCCCCACCCCCCCTTAGTTACAGTTTTCATGTTGCAGGACAACAACGTCCAAAGTCTCTACTACTTTCTGGTTGAAGGGGGAAACCAGTAATTTAGTATCTCGCTTTCATAAAGTTGGGGTAATTTTATCGAAAATCAAAATAAAATAAGACAAAAAAAGGTCATAAAAAAGACATGAGACATTGAAATGTGCTGTTTTTTTAATCCTTAATGTGGGTCCTTAATAATAAATAATTGTATTAGTGTGATAGTTTGTATTTTAAAAACCAGCAGCAGAGGATTATAGAACGACAAAGAATTAGTAATGTAAGGCAATCCCAAGCTGTTAAGAGCCTGGTAAACAAGTTAAAGAACTTTAAAACCAATTCTTAAAGACACTGGGAGCCATTTTCGGTTAACTAAGGCTGGGGTTATATACCCTCTCTTTTTTGTTCTAGTTTAAATCCTGGCAGCAGAGCTTTGATTTAATTGTAGTTTATCCATAGATACCACCAGTCTGGTAAACGCCCAGATGTTTCAAAATCAGCACTCCCATTTTGTGCATCATAAGTGCCATCATAAGTAGCCAAAGTATACTCAAAGGTATCCTGTGGAGGTTTTGGGCACTAGAGGTGGTATAGAGCAATGATTTTAAAAGCAATTTGTTTTGTTAGTATCTCGTGTACGCAGCTGACGCGACAAACATCCCAGCCGTGGGTTAATATTATTCCACTGATCAACGGTTGGTGGAATAAACTTGCGAAGCAGTGAAGCAAAGAACCAACAGAAGCAATGAAGAAAAGGGAAAAATGTGACGATGCTGGTATTAAAAAAATTAGACAAGAACAAAAACCTCAAGTATGCACACAATGCATTTGTGTCAGAAGTACTGACTATAAACACAACTTTCCTTTGTTTTCTGCACAGAGTACTTTTAAAGATGTCAGCTAAACAAAGTGGATTCACTTCATTTTTTTAATGTGCTGTTGATGGACACTATTGTTCCAAAATGCACTGCACAACAGAATTGCAACAAAAAAAAGAAAAAGAAGAAGAAGAAGAAAAAAAGGACTCACAGCATCTGGAAATAATTAAGATAAATTGTGGACAGTGGTGAGACAGCTCCGGGAAGATCTTGGAAAAGAAAAAATATGTTATTGCATCTTTGGTTTTGGTTTGGTGCACTGATAAGTTTCCAAATTGGAAATTGGCAGTAGCTCTCCAAAGTTGCAGCTTGATCGATGTCCATCAGCACACGTCTGGTATCATTTCCTGATAGTGCAAACCAGCAAAGAGCATTAATGTCATGTATTAACTGCAAAATCAATATACCACAAAGATCATCATAGGTATGTATTCAGAATATCTTTTAATATGTATAGTGTGAAACTGGGGCATGCTGCTTGCACTCACAAGCATTAAGGGAACACAAACAGAGTCGTGATCAAAGGCAGACATTAAAGGCTTGCACAGAAGACAGGGACAGAGAGTAGTGACTAAGCACAGCTGTGACACATTTTTGCAGCTAATAACCTATGGCCAGCAAACAACCAACCGTTTTTACTTAAACTGAAACCTTGGCATTTGAACTTTTCAAGCTGTGGTCTGCTAATTAATTCAACTGATAACCCAACAACCGCTTCAATGAAATAACAAACCCCACATCACCAAATATTTCACATAAAATATATAAATATCCAAGATAATGTTTGCTGACATGTTAACGCTTGTTTGCATCTTGAGTGGGATGTGTTTGGAGGGGGTGGTGTGTGACACAGGGAGAGATAGACTGTTGATAACTGCTGTCTGGTGTAGCAAACCGCACAGAGCTGTGAAACCACTGCCGAGGTCTGAATAATGAGGAACTATAACTGTCAAGCTCAGACCCCCGACACACACACACACACACACACACTCACACAACATGAAAAACTGTAAAACCCTAAGCAGCGCAGAATATGTGAAAGATGTCACCGCTGGTTTTAGGTAGAAACCCTTTCAGCAAAATGTAGATTTATTACAGTGGTTTCCAACATTTTTGGTCTAAAGTAGCTTCACAGCCCGATTAGATGAGACCACATACCCCTGCATCAATTCCCATGTATGTTCCAAGTGTACAACAAGAACTATTATACAGTAGAAAAGTGGATTTGTTCATTTATTTCATACAGATGAGCTGGAAAATACTATTAGATGAATGTTTCAACTGTTGATCCATTGATTCTCTAACTACCGGTGTTTATCCATTAACTTTGCTTTAAGCTGAGCCTTTCAATACGTTAGCGTTGCTTTTAGCCAACCATTTCAACTGTTTATCTATTAGCATCACTTTTAGCAACTGTTTATCTATGAGCATCACTTTTAGCAACTGTTTATCTATTGGCATCACTTTTAGCTAACCATTTCAACTGATAATCTATTAGCATCACTTTTAGCCAACCATTTCAACTGTTTATCTATTAGCATCACTTTTAGCTAACTATTTGACTCTATAATTATTAGTATCACTTATAGATAACAATTTCAACCGTTTCTCTAATCGTGTCATTTTTAGCTAACCATTTTAACAGTTTTACTGTTTTACTTGACCATTAAATTCAATAATTTCAAAACGTTAGCATTGCTTTTAGCCAAACATCACTTTGAGCTAACCATTTGAACTGTTTATCTATTATTGTTATTGGACTTTTAGATAATCATTTCTACCGTTTCTTTAGCATCATTTTAAGCCAACCATTTAATTTAATCTCAATATTACTTTTTCTTCACTATTAAAACTTATCTGTATATTTATTTTAGCTCACCATTTCAGGTCATTGGTCATAGTCATTTTAAGCTATTTTCAATGGTTTTCCAGTACTTTTGGCTAATTATTTGAACTGTTTAGTTATGACATTAAGCTACCGGTTCAAACAGCTTGCTTACTAACCACTTTCCCTCTTTCATTTTAGACATAATGTTAATGTGGATATATTCTTTGAATCATATTATAATTTCTGTTGTTTTGTATTTTTAAGTCGTTCCCTGGTTGAGAATCACTGATTTATGATGAAAAAATTATGTGAACTACTTCACTGCTGGTTTGAAAAATTAATGGGGGAAAAAATGTCTTTAAAGTGGAAAAAGAAAAGCCAAAAAGAGACAGAAGTGTGTGGAGGAATTGCATCATTCAACTTGTCCAGACCAGCCTTTTCTACATCACCTGATCAATACTACACACACACACACACACACACACACATCCTGCATGCATGCCTCTTAACACATGACTCACATGCTCAAGCCTATTATTAAAAGTGGTGGAAGAAATGGCAGGAGTGCCAACAGAAGGAGAGGGATGTCGAGGTCAATGGGTTCGTCCATGCTCCGCTTACTGGTCGTACCACAGGATCACTCCTCTTTCTGTCTCTTCCCAACAGACGTGCAGCCTTACCACACACTAACGGTCTGAGTCAGAGAGTGGGGCCGCTTATGAAATCCAGGTTTGCCACATCGCCCCTCTCTCAGTTAGATAAAAAGAGACATGTCTGTCTTCAGCACTCATCCCAACTGCAGCTCCAAACTCATTCACTGCCATTATATCAACCCCTGCATGACAAAAAACAGACACAGGTGATGTATGTTCTTATGTGCAGGCCTGCGTGGTTGCGGCCTACTTGTTGATGCACGGACCATTTCATTTTCATGGTTCAGCTTCGTCACAACAGGCCAGTTGAACAACTTGAAGCGTTTGGCAGATGTTCAAAAGCAATATGGAATGACTTATATTATAAACATAAATGTGGCAGCACGTATTACCACTCAGATCAAATGTAAAACCAGGAATTTATGGCGGGAGAGGGCATTGTTGGGTTTGCTTAAATGGAAAAAAAATGATCCACATGTTTTGCACAGAGACATACAAGTAGTCCGTGCACAAAGTAGCGCACTGGGAGATATCACAGAACATAATCCAAAGCTTGGAGGAACATAGCCCCCGCTTTATACAAATAAAATAAACCAACCACACAATTAGAGTCAAGCTTTTTGGGGTTGCTTTCAGTTAAATAAACACAGAGGAGTAACAGAGCAATGTAGCAGGCATAATGACACACAATTAGTTTCTTCAAAGTTTACATGTTGGTGTAGTAAAAGTTTCCCATCATTTTTGAACGTTCACATTTTCCACTAGAGAACCAAATCGAAGCCTAAGATTTGCAGCTGTGGTGTAAAGACATTGTTTGCAAATGAACTCAACAGAAATATTTAAATCGTCATTATATCCTTTACACAGTCAAAAGATTATACGTAAATTTAAAAGGTGCATGTACAGCAACAGGTAACAGATGTGGTTAAATGCTGCATTAAAAACATATTTTTTGTATCTAAATAATGAAGTAAATGCATGCACAGTTTTGACACATTCTTGAAACTGGTAACAGCCAGTGTCCCCTGAGTCACAACGCTCAAGTATCTACACCCACCACATCCAACTTCTCCTTTGACCTTTGAGGATAAAGCTCTAATAACAAATGACAGTGGTGATCAGTTACAGCTGAGTGTGCATGCGTGTTTGTACTGTATACATGTAAGTGTTGACATCATAAAGGGCATGTTTGTGCTCACAGTGTATAGAATGCATGCAACTGTCTGTGCATCTCTAGTCTGTTTATCTGAATGAGATGGCACTTAAAATTCTGCAGCAAAATACAGCATCATTTATTTCACAATGTCTTTTGTTGAGATTGGGATGGTTTTCTTTTGTTTGCATTACAATGTTGTGAAAAAAGTGGCCTACAACCCCAGATAAGAAAACTGTTGAATCATGTTACAGGGGAAAATAAATACACATAATAGGTTTCTTTTTCTTTTTCTTTGTGTGAGTGTGTGTGTGTTGGTTTTTTGTTGTTGTTGTTTTTTTGCCTTTGTTGCAACACAGCATTGAAAATTTAAACTTTTAACTTAGAAAAATTATCCTGCCAAAAAAAAAAAAAAATCAAATTAAGGAACTTAGAAGAATTTTCCTGGCAAAACCTTTATTTCTTAAAACCTGTTTTAAGACATTAAACAGAAAACAATTTCGATCGACAATAGAAATGGATCACCAGGCATTTTATTTCTCACTTGCCTCTCAATGCTTCCACATTGCATAGTACGGTTTCACTCTGTATAGAGTAAAAACAATATTGCACCAATGTGTGAAATTAAATGACCTTTTCCTTCTATGAACTTACTGTCTTATGGGAAAGCCACTCTATATTCACTTGTGACTGAAAGGATTCAGCAGAGCAGAGTTATTAATGTGAAGTTGCCTCAGGCTGAATGACAGACAGATGGCATACAGTTCAACAATCAAACAAGAACATATCACACTTTCTTCTTCTCTGTGTGCGTCCTCAAATCTTGAATGACAATTTTTTGTGTGAACACTGCACTTATAATGTCATCTAAGTGGCTTGGGGCTTTTACTGTGGAGGAACCTAATTAGTGCTGCAAAGGTGGCTCATATTAGGGCTAATTACCACCATGAGGTATAAAAGAGGCCTGGCTCGCAGAACATTTTAAAAATAACATGAGTGAGAGCTGGTGGGGATTAAAAAATAATCTTGTAATGCAGGGTCATCAGTCAAAAATAAAAAAGACAAGTTAATGCATGAAGGGAAATTGCCTGAAAGGATGGCAACATAGGCCAAACACAGTTTCAGTAAATATATACACCACAGTCACAGAGTGAAAATAAACGAACAGGCCTATGACAAACATATTAGACATGTCGTGTAGGTTTTGACAAGTGCTCCTAATTGGCATGCAGCCATTGCAGCAGTGTTTATATAAGGGATTTAGATGCTTCAACTTTGTTTTTCATGCGCCCCGTATGTAGTGTAACCAAAAGAAACTGATGGATGTTTAGTTGTAATGCTTCACAGTTCAGGAAATATTGAATAATGAAAGCTACAAACTGCATTTCCCTCTCCTAAATCCTCTCACGCAACTTACCAGTTTGAAGAAAAATATTAATATTGTTGGCTTATAGAGATGTAGTCCCGATTGGCAGGAGCCGCCTGACGTGCTTCTGACAGGTTTAGTGACTGAAGGACACTGTGGATAACGAGGCCTGACTAGCACCACCCAGCCACATCAAAACTACATCCAGTACATACACTTTTTTTCCGGAGAGGAAAGCAAGAAAACAAGGATCTTCTATCGCTGTCATGCGGCCAGTAATTTTCCTTCAGGGCACCCGTGGGAGCCATACATTTTCACATATGGCAAACCGAGTCTGGATTTTATGGGGTGAATTGTTTTGGGATTCTGTGAGAAGAGAAGGAGTAAAACTTTAACTGTCTGTGGCAAGACAGAGCGGGAGAGAGAAAGAGAGAGATGTTTTGATCTTGCAATTTTTCTGTTGTGACGCGAAAAACAGGTCCGAGCTCAAAGTTATGGGCTGTCTTTTAAATACATATTGAGATGTAGAACTTTCATAAAAGAGAGCAGCTTTGATGTTAGTTTCCTGACTGCTTTTGCAACACATTTCTAAGGAGTGTCAGCTCCAAACACAACTCCACTTCTGCAGAATCTCACACAAGAAGTGGCTTATTTAAATTCAGTGTTGCACTATGACTAAGGTTAGGTTCAGTTCAGGACGTCTGTTTGCAGACGTCACAATGTACCTTCATCAGTTTGATGGAATCACTACACACTGCTTAAAAGTGAGATAGATAGGCCTATTTGACCCCAAATTATACCAGTTAAATCTTCATTATGGCTGCTATACATAAAAAAACTTCCTTTATCCCATGTTCTCCTTATGTGTTCTGGAGTAGATGTTTTGTTCTTAGTTATGTCACTTTTCTTAGAGTAGTTGAGGGCCTTTTCACTTGACCTCAGTAACTGAGCATCAGGCACTTGAATGCACTGCCCCCTAGTGGATCACCAACTACAGGTTTAAACACTGAGGATATCTGGAGTAAAACATTTAGTTAATTCCTTATACATAAGCTTATTCTTAACTTTCTTAAGTCTTAATTTCAGATAAACAGATGTATTTCGTGTTGATCCTAATGTCCATTTGTATGGAGACATATTTGGTAATCAATAACTGCAAAATAAACATCTGACAGCAGCGTTTGCTTGCACAACAATCTCAGACACATGCGAAATGAGACAGATTTGTTTGCCTTTACCTAGACTGACCTTGCAATAATTAACTTTTTAACAATGAGGATAATTAATCACTTAGTTTGGATAATATGCATACAGTGTAAACGTAGTGATGGAATGAGCATTACGGTGTGAAAAAGTTAGTACTACACTGGTTCCCTTGACTAAAAGTCAATGATATTTTCCATTAAACTTTTGAATATTTCAGAAAATAAACTCTGTGGCACACTAAAGTCTATGCTGCTTACATGTTTTGCAAAATTAACACAACTTTTATGATTTGTAAAAGGTGAATGCAGTCACCAAAAGTAAAAAGCTAATGTTAGGCTATAAATGACTTCATTGTCACCACCACTAAACTGGCAATGTCGTCTAATGTCCCCAACAACCTCTGTAGTCTCATTTAGTTGTTAGCAACCACTGCTTTTTAAGACACGTTAAAACGTCAACCTTCACGAGTGGGGAATTAACTGTCGTAAAACAAAACGTGAAAGCTTAAGCTTGTGTTAACCACAGACCTTAATTCAGGCCTCTAACCAAAACCCATTCAAAAACCCACTGACTTTGAGACAAGGGAGCCAAAGTCCGAATATACTAACTCATTTTCAGGTTTTAGCACTAATTTCCTGCAGCATTCTATTATAGAAGAAAATAAGTCAAATATACTAAGAGTTAGAGGTGATGCATATCTGTGGCACACCAGCACTGGTGATTCCACTTATTGTGGCAGATTAGACCTCTGTGATTGACATCTCCTTGGTTGCACCTGTTGGAGTGAGACCACATCTGACTCCTCCTCTCCTGGAGAGTTTTAATGATCTATAAACCATTTTGTTCCCAATTTCACAAGGCTATGGGATCTGAAAGTGTTCATTCTGGCAATTCACCAGCTTTGCCAGAACAACCTACTTGTGGCAAACCAAATACCAGTTCTGGGACAGCCTCTGCTGGTCCAGAGGTATCTGGGTGTAGTTGAGGTGATGGTGATCAGAGTCATTTAAGGCAAAGGGAGCAAGTTGGGTTTTTTTTAAACGTAGACCTGCACACAACCTGGACCGGGACTTTTTAAAGCCATAACTGTCAGCACTTGCCAACACAAAAGTTGAGTCACTGGTATCGATCATCAACCCTTTCAACACCTCCCAGGTTATATTGTGGCTAGTTCTTCCTATGGGGATGTAAAAAAAACTCTTAAGGAAGTTCCTTCAGGATAAGCTTCTATTAAGTGTCTCCTCCAATAAAACCGCACCCTCGTCTGGGAGGATAACGTCCCACATTTCCCGCTAACCTTCTCCCAGACTCTGCTTGTCCTTCCTTTAACTCCACTTTTGCTTATGTATATTTCTGAGTTTGAAAGATTTATGATTCCCCTTAGACTGTATTATTTACCCAGGTTTATTGTAGTTTATTTTTAGAGCAAAATAAAGGTTAAATGAAATAAAGTTGTACTCCCCCGTTCCTTCCACTCCTCCCTCCTTCCTCTCCACCCTTAACAACCTGTAAACCTCTGATTTACTGTTATTACAGCTGAGCTGAATCAAAGAGTGGCAGGGGCAGAGACAGGAAAGGCAGCCAGGAGAGAGGGACTGACGTGGCCCAAGGCTACGAGACGCAGACAGTACATGGACTTTTAAATGGAGCGGGCCTGATATGGCATTTTAACATGTCTGTCGTGGTAACCTCCATTTCCTCATGTGGGCCGTTTGTCGTCTGGTAGGAAATCAAACTAATTTCAAAAGGTTCAAGGACAGAGTAACGTGCTGTGATTGGGATCCCAGCATGGGTTAAGTCTAGAAAATAATCAGTTAAATAAGCTCATATGCTCTATACTGCCCTAACTGCAGTTACTACGCAAAGAAGACTGAGAAAAACTGCTTTAAAGATTTTTAACGTTTTTTTAAACTGGCCAGCCAAATGGGTTATCGGTAGGTTAGTGATATGACACTTATTTCTACATGTATTGATGATGTAATTTTTATGCTCAAAAATCACGACAATTTATTTGACCTTTGACCCCAAAAATGTAGCTACTGCACTGTGATTTTGCTGTAAAAGGTTTTAATAGTAATGTTGTTGTCTTCTTTCAGCTTTTATATTTTGTTTTCAGTGAATAAACATTTTCAAATTGATTTTGTTATAAGTGTATTTAAAAATGTTTAACAACTCTATTCAAAGATTTGTGTATTCTAGACTTGAAATCATAAAGTAATCTTATATTTTAGTCTTATTATCATTTTATCCCACTTTTGTACTTGATCACTATCTAGATAATAATTCCTCTATCAAATAAACTTATTTGTATTATTTCTGTCTTCACTATTCAGAACAAAGAAGAAATACAAGGCTACAATGTGTACAAAGTCACTGCAGTCTGCTTTGAGCTTTTTTAAAAACTCGCCCAAAAATGTAGTTAACTGCAGTTAAGCTTTGTAGGGCAGTATAGAGGATTCACTAAAGTTTTGGTACAACCATCGTTTGTTTCATAACCTCTCTAATTTTTAATTTTCTGTCCACATCTTCTGCTTTTCTACTTAGCTTTCCAACTGTCTTGCGCAATCATACTCCTACCTAAAAATATCAGAAAGCTTGGGCTATTTCTGATGGATTTTGTCAGAAAATCGCAAGCCAACATCAGGCCGTCATGCACTGATTACATATTCCTAAGCACTGTGTGCAGCATAATCATGTTTTTTCTGTAATTTCATGTCCATATGGAACCTTCAGACAACTATGACATGTCAGATGGCACAGACCTCTCCGTGCCAAAGTGACATGATTGTTGTTCAAAAGCCCAGAGAGCAGTAATTGTCCAGATGTTTCATAGTTTTGAACCTCTTTCAACATGATACAGCTGTATACAGCCTTGCTGATTGACTGACTAATTCACTCAACGAAAACCTGCTGGGAATATGTTAGCAATCAAAATGTATAATCTTTTCAATATGGCGAACAACAGTTCTCAGATTAGTGATGTTTCTGGCAGGTTTTCTTTTCAGTGAAGAGCAATTTTAAAAAAAAATTACGTTCAGAAGGCTTATAATATTATGTTTTAGTAATTTTGTGTGTGCATTTGACAGTGTGATGACATGTTAGCACAATGTAATCAGATTTCTGTATGAATGGTTTTAGTCCGTCTAAATGCTCACCAACACCAGTTGAGCATGTGTGGTATTAAGCACAACCTTACCAAATCACAATTTACATAATTTAAGGTGAGACACTGCAGCAAAAAAATTGTTTAATCATGCTAAATGTTAGAGTCGCGGTTTTAAACATGTGGTTAATATGCTGAAAAGGTCACAGTTTTGTTCGGTTTAGGCAACAAAACTAACCAGAACTTGACTTTTGGTTCCACACAGATTACAAATAGTGGTCTCCTGTGTTTGCTTGACTCATCCGTCCACCATACTCCAGACCAAGCCCCCAGGGAGGGCACCAATTTGATACAGTGGTCAATCTGTGGAGTTACAACTCCCATTCGTCACATGATGGCCCAAAATGTCTTACATTGTCTCAAAAGACAATTTTTAACATCACAATCTCTTCAAAATATCTTGTTGCATTATCAGAATTGTATCCATTTAGGCCAGGAGTCGTACGACTGAATTATTTTTACATCATTGTATTGATGTAAGTGAGCAGCTAAACTGAAAGTAAACTAGCTCGGCTGGCTTATTATTTTAAGTCTCTTAAGTTAATTACTAATAAGAAATGTATATCTATAATGAATATCCATGCAGATTTTTTCAACCAATAACCTGTCATAACAATTATAACTAAAACTTCTATTTTATATGTAAGATTACAAAGTCTGTCACACCAAAGTTTTATTTTTGCTTTTCTGTTTCCTTTTCTTCTTTTTTTCCTTTGACCCTTATTATACTATCATATGTAATTATGCTGCTACTATGTTACTATTGCACAATGTTAACTCATATGACTGAATTCCTTGTTTGTTTTGCAACTTTCAATAAAGTTGAAAAACAAAACAAAAAACAAACTACCTTGGCTGGTGGAAGTCTGTTGCATGTTCTATAGGAGTCATATTGCAGAAGATCCAGATAATTTTATACACGGGAGTCAAACTTTCTTGACGTCATTCAAAATTAAGTTGGTTTCATGGGAATGATTTAGACATCCATACTCCATACATGGACTTTGTCGCTCTTTATACTACTTCACCTTACTTCCTTCTTTGTGCCTGTGATAATTACTTTAGCCACAAATGACAGGAACTGATTTGCCTATAATGAGGGAAAGACTGTATGTATCAGTAGTGTGTCCCCACTAATACATGACCCTCATTTCAAAGTATGGTTTGATGTACAAATAAATTTATCACATATCCTTTGATACTTGCATTCTGGGAGTTATAGCCTGCGTGTTGAATGTGTTTCCATCAACCATGCCTTATAAAACTTACTCACCATACAGAAAAATTATGCTGTCTTTCAAGTCAGTGAGAAAATGATTATTACAGCACATGTGTGAGGATTTTTTTTCACCAGAACACAGAGTGTAACACTTGCACTGTGTCCCCCTCGACCTGCTGTTTCCTGCTTCCTAATGCCCACAGTTTCACACGCTAAGTTCCCACCATCCTCCCCTCCGTGTTTCTCCCTGCTACCACTTTTCCTTCCCTCCATGCTACTGCCTCTGCTGCCCTATATCCACTTACTGCCCCCTTACACACCTAAATCCCTCTTCTCTTCTCTCACCACTTTAACCCCCTCCTCCATCACTTCTTCGCTAATGCCCCCTTTCATTTTCTCAGCTCTCTGCTCTTTCTCATCACTCTTCTGTCCTCCTTTCCTTTCTCTTCCCCTAGCTTCCCCAGCTCTTCTTTTGGCATTCCCACACACTGTACGCTACTCATCCCTCTGACACCATATCTACCTTCCTCCTCGACCGTGAAATCCACGTCCAGCTGAGTTCTGCTGGGAGCCAGAGCTACCAGATGGCACCAGGCAGAACCCAAACATCTGTGTTACCCAACTGGGCCCAAGCGGGGCTCCGAAGGATATGCAGCTGTATAAACAGCTTGTGTGTAAAAATGCAAGCTATGCAGCCAAGCACAGGGGTCCTCACCAGGTTGCTATGAAAAGAAATATTATTAATAATGATAATAATGACAGAGGAAATACCTAAGCTTGAGACATGACTGTGTGTTTGTGTGACAGTGGGGCATGGGAAAGATGACAAAGGCCTCGGGCTGTACCACACACACACACACACACACACAAACCATGTCACTATGATGGGCTCACTGCCACAAACAGTACTCAAAAGAAAAAAGTCTCTTCTGTCAGGGTGCCAAGTCCACATTAAACAATATGTTGAAACTTGTTAGTTTGATACTAAAACTGTGTTGATGTTTGGTTGTACCACAGAGACGTGAAGTTTATCTTAGCTACTCTGATGTAAAGCCCACGCTAAACAAAATACTGTCACATCAAATAAAGTTTTCACTTCCTGTGGCCAATCAGAGAAAAGTACTATAATCTTGATGCAATGTTTATTGCCGTGTTGTCAAATGACATAAAACAGAAAGAGGCTGTTGCCTGGTGCAAATAAAGGCTTTCATATTGACCACGATATGATCCTCTCAGAAAGTTAAGAACTTGTTGTGTTTTCAATCGCTGTGTTTGTTGTTGTTTTGAGTGTAAAGTTATTTTGTTGGCTACAACCTGTTATATCTAATAACTGTGAAGGAGAAAGAAATAGCTTGTGCCCAATCGTCTTTGAACACTTTTCCACACAAAAATTTGTTGTTTCTCACTGAACAACAACAACTTGTACATAAACTAGGAAAAAGTATTATGATTAGATGATAGCTATCTTACCTTATCAGCCATCTCCATCCATAATCTACACATGGACTTTGTTGCCCTTTATGCTACATCCCCAGACTTCCTCCTTTGCTACTGTGATAATTACTTTGGCCACTAGAGGTCTTCGCCACAATAGCATTATGATTATAGTTTGCTCTCGCTCATCCTTCAAAATTATCCATATATCTTTCAAAACAATCCACCGCCATGCTAGCGGAGGACTTTACTCAAACTCAGGGGTAAGTTAACCCATTGAGGCCTAAAACGTTTCAACGCTTCTACTAAATAATATATTTTTCAGCCTCTGTAGCAGATAGAAATTAAATTAAAAAAATATTTGAGAGCTTATACAAATACTACAAAACGACGTATCCGCTTTCCAGGCTTCAATGGGTTAAAGTTGTATCCTGGCATCACCAGACTATTTGACTAATGCATATTTGTTTTTAACCTCTCAGTCCAATTTTATCAATGAGCACTGACAAATATGCCTCTGAATAGACCTACAACCAATCAGATCAACAAATTATGACCCCCAACCATTTGGAGTAACAAAGTGTGTAGAAGCGCGAAGTGACATGTGCAAGTTGGAATGGTGCTTGGTCCGTTTTCAAGCAGGAATAACATGGCAGCTTGGTCACGAACTTTCTTAAATTACACCTAAACAGTGGCTAAAATGTCTTCTTGAGGCAAGAAATATACAATGCAGTAGCAGAATCCTGATATTTTATCAGCACTGTGTAGTTATGAATGGAAGAGTGACCAGGTGCATCTGCCAGAGCAAATAAAACATGAGCCTGACTGATTTGACTGGTGTTCAGGCTAGTAGTAATGTGTTAAAATTTCACATTAACTACTAATATAAATGAAATGTGAAACTAAAGACTAACTTGTTATCTTTTGAACTATAAATTGGATGTTTCTGGGTAAGTCAAATAAATATCATCGTTGTCAACACACCTGGACCGTACTTCTGTCCTTCACAATAAAATACACTACAGTAAAAATAAAGAGAATTAGACATGTACATAAATTAAATTTCACGTGTAGATTGTTAAATATGTATAAATCAATTATACCTTCACTGGTGTTGGTGATCTTATTCGAAATGAACGTGAAAACACAGGATAGTGCGGCATTGCAGATGTGTCTGATTTGGGATACAGTAACGAACAGTGTCTGATTTGGGTTACAGTCTCTATAAGTTAAAAAATGTGTTTAAACTCGGGTACATTTGAACTTGTGCGACCTTAGTGTTGACCCCTACTCTCAGTTTTCTGCTAACCTAAGCTAATCAACTGCTGGTTCCACCAACATATTTAGCACACAAACATGACTTTGGTATCAATCTTCTCCTCCAACTTCCTCAAGAAAGCGAATAATTGTATTTTCCAAAATGTCACACTGTTCCTTTAATATAATCCACTACTACTCTCAGATTTATTTGCCATTCATAAAGATTAAAGGACAAGAAAAACGGTTTTGCATGCAAATGTTTTACATTTTATAAAATTGTGGACTATAAAAGGTTTTTCCCGAGATGTCCCTGAAGTACTTTTGTAATTAATTTACCCTTGATCAGAATACAATATTTTTAGACAGCGTGACAAAATCTAAACTCTAAACACTTTTATTCATTCTAAGTATGCAAAAAGCATGCATGCCCTGCTAGAAGGATGGTACTTCCCGAACTTTCTAGATGCAACTATGCATGGTATGAAAGCCGCCAGACACTCTGGCACACACACACAAACGCACACACACAAACGCACACACACACACACACACACACACACACACACACACACACACACACACACACGAACACACGTAAAGTACCCAAAAAGTCCCTTCTGGTGAAAGTTGAAGCGTACACAAAGGCCAGGATATAGTACAACAATGGGGCAGCACAGAGTACATGAATGACTAAGCCAAGCTAGATGAGTTCGGGCTAAAGTAGGATTACCTGCATGTGGACCGTAACACAAGTAACTACTCATATACGGGCTATCAAGATTCAACAAAAGCCCGATCTGTCTTGTGTCTGCTCAGAGTACATTTTGAAGAAACACAGATTTGGGCTGTTCTGGGTTGTGTGTTGAGTGGATTATAATAGTTTATCTCACAGGGAGCCATTGGCCTATTCTCTTTTGCCTCAAACTCCAAAACAACACTCAGGCCCACTTGAGAGTACTCTGGGCTTGGATGAGTTTTGCCTCTGGCACGGAGTCATCGGCACAAGAATCTGGCTGCCCTCCAAAGACAATATTTGTCAGAGTAGCCTTGTTTCAAACCTTTACTGTTTATTACATTCTGCAGCCTCTACTTTTTTTTCTCCAGAGATGGGGTTTTCAGATTCAACCTTAAGATTCCAGTGAAAAGCCCTTTCATGTTTTTAATCACTCTAAAAATGTTCAAAGGGTACAAAAAGTGTTTTTAATCAGCATGCACAGCTGCATGGAGTGAAAAAAAACATTAACTTTTCATTCGCATCATATGGTTTAAATAATTTTCTTTCAGTATTTTTTGAGACGTTGACTTGAAGAGCTTCCACTTCACATGTCAACCCAGTGGAGAGGGAAGATGTAAGCAAACTGGATTTGAGAGCAATTATGGACCACACTGAAAAAATTAACATCTCAGTATTAAATCCTACACTTTTTTTTATCATGCCAGCTGCATGGAAAGAGTATTTGATTTCAGTGGAACACCAGATTTAGTTAAGTCCAATAAGTCCACCTGTCAGGTTACAATAAATCTAAAAACGATTGAGCAGTCATTGGTTTTTTTTATCAAACCAGTTTTGCAATGGTTTCATATCTAAACCTCCTGACCCTTGCTGCTGTTTGGTTACACAGACGTTTGGCTGGTGAAAAGTAATTGGCCCCTGTTCAGTTGAATGCTTAAAAAACTTCACAGACAATGCAACAAGCCTTTTAAGTCAACACATTTTGGGTCAAGTATCAAAAGGCGCAGTGTGATAGGCCCAAATGTGCCCAGTGTTTAGAGCTGTCAGCTTCCTGCACCTGCAGGCTCGGCATATGGCAGAAGTCTGGACCTCCCGTGATAAGTCAGTCACAATATTACATAAAACAAGCTTTCCTCAAGCGTGTGTGTGTGTGTGTGTGTGTGTGTGTGTGTGTGTGTGTGTGTGTTCTTGTACTTACCACATAGTGAGGACTGGAACACGTTTTTAATAGTGTGAGGATATTTTTGTGAAGTGAGGACATTTCAGCCGGTCCTCAATTCTTTAAAGGCTTGTTTGAGGGTTCAGACTTGGTTTTAGGGTTAACGTTATGTTGAGGTTTGTGTTAGTTGTGATGGTGAGGGTTAGGGTAAGGGGCTAGGGAATTCACTATCAAATGAGGGCCCTCACAAAGATAGAAGTACAAGGGTGTGTTTGTGTGTGTGTGTGTGTGTGTGTGTGTGTGTGTGTGTGTGTGAGGGAGAGGCTTTTTCATTTCACTGTTCTTTGAGCTGCACTGAAACCACTTGACTGACTCATTTCAAGAGTCTCATCACATTTTCGAAAGAAAACTTACATTTTGGGTTTACATACAGTTTTAGTTTGTCACTGAGATTTCCTATAAAATAAAAAATTATGATGAACCCCAGCAAACATCCATGTTTTTGTCTTTTTTCTTGCCTTTGCAGCCATCTTTACCGGTAAAGTCATCTGCCTGGCCTTGCCTGAAATGGATAAAACACAACACAGGACCATATTTTACTGTCTTTTCTGCAAGAAAATCTAACCGCTTTGAAGTTCAGAGTGGCGTGTGCGCCTTCGCATCTGAGCGTGTGCCCTCGCATTTCAGCACTCGCTGCCAGCTCCTTCCTCTTGACTGCAGCCCGTACGCTGTGGATGGCAGGCAGCCACGGCTCAGGTTCTCTATCATAAAGCTACGGAAACCCCTTCTGTCCATTGTTTGAAAGCTCTCCCGATGGCACACCAACCGCAGCCCTCAACAGCGCAGATTTGAAAATGTTCTGTGTAACGTTAATAGAGAATGAGTGCCGAGGTCTCCCTTGAATGACTTTCCAGCACATTAGTGCCAGGAAGCCGTTCATTTTAATGTCAGCGGTGTATTAGCGCTGCTATATAGTGTTTTGACTGTAACTATCCCAGCATTTACTCTAAATATACACACGGCATTCTTCTTCTGTCGAGCGTATCTTTAAGGCATAGTTAAGTAATTACTGGAGATTTTAAAATAAACACATCCGGTGCACAGACTCAGTTTTGTTAACAGGACGACGGTTACCACCCTTTCATGGTGTACATCCAGCACTGTATAACACTTGAGTCGAAGCCCGGAGAACATGACACATGAGCTCTCTCCACAACGAGGTGGAGTACTGCTCAGGGCTTCTGTCCTGCATCTCAGCTCTGCAGTCTCCTTCATATTTCACTCTGTCTCAGCTAAAGAACTTTTCATTTTTAAGGCCCTGGTGTCCTGGTTACTCAAGCAGGCTGGCATGTATGGTATGTGACCGCAGTGCTGTGTGATTTAAATCTGGCCCATGTCATGCCTCTCCATTTTCTCCTCTTCCTGTATTGCTTTAGTGAGGAAATACATTAATAAAAATACTTTAGAAAATGATCCACAGACCTGGCTATCAATTTAACAGAAACAGAAGGGAGGAAATGCTGCAGTGGGGTCATATTGTGTGATGGACTAAAATTCTTGGAGGCAATACCTGAATCCAGTGGTGGAGGAAGTATTCAGATCCTTAACTTAAGTAAAAGTACGAATAAAACACAAATTACTCCACTACAAGTAAAAGTCCTTCATTCATATTTTACAAAAGTACAAGTACAAAAGTATCAGCATCAAAATGTACTTAAAGTATCAAAAGTAAAAGTACTTGTTATGTTTCTCTATGCATCCATACTATGAGACTGTGCCGTTCCCCTCTGGGTCAGGCCTCCTGGACTCAATCACTGGACATTCTGGGACATTTTGTTGGATTTATATTTTCTTTTTATGCTAATGAATAAGTGCTGGCAGTCTGTCTGTCTTTTTGTTTTGTTGTGTTTTGTCTGGTTCTTTATTTTATTTATATATTTTTTCTGTTTTGTTTCTTATCTTTCTTGTATGTGTTTGTATATTTATGTAACAAATAACTTTGCATAAATTAAATTTACAACAACAAAAAATAATGAATTTGACTCCGGTTTGCTTTTTCTAGTACAAAAATACAGAAATACAAAGATTAAATATTAAAAATAGCACCAAAAACCCCATTAGAGCAGAGAACAAAACAAATACATAAAACAGATAGATAGATGGATGGATGGATAGACAACAAATATAGCTGATAAGGGTACAATTTGAGAGCTGATCTCTAGACATTTCCCATGGTTTTCTTGATAATAACCAAAATCAGTATCAAGAAAACCATGGAAAATGTCTGGATATCAGCTCTTAAATTAAACTCTTATCAGCTATTTTTGTTGTTATCGTTTGTCCAAACTAATGCACCTTTAGCTGTACCAGGCATGAAAATGAACAAGAAAGCAAGGAGAAAACAAGGGTGGTCTAATATTTTTTTCCATGACTGTTTGTTGTGTTATATAATGGGGGTGTGTCTTCATGATTGACAGCTGTGATTGAGTGTGGGTGGGGCCTTGAAACCTCGGCTCCACCATCAGATCACATCTACACTCTCTGGTAAACTCGGCATGTTAGCATTGCACAAATATATTGTCGACCATGTTCATCATCTTAGTTCAGTGTGTTAGCTTCCCTGCATTAGCTTATTAACATAATGTAAACCTAATGCTTTTGACCTGAAGATGGTCCCTGGATAAGAAGCTATGCCACATGTTGTCTTATTTTGACAAAGACAAAAATGACTGGCCTCCAGCTACAGAGGATTTAGTTACGTTTATAATGTCGTGCAGTGACTCTATTGAAAGGAGGGATTTTTTCAAGGTCTTATTGGTATCTGTTAAAGCCATTGTTTCCTCAGTCTGCGGAGTCTGTAAATTCACTGTCTTGGTATTCAGCCTGGCATCCACTGCAGTCAGCTATCATCGAGGCCAATCCCCACAGTCTGGCACCGGTCAAGAAGTATTACAGTAACATCCTGTCCTCTCTTCACAAAGAATGCTTGTTTTGGCATACATTTGGATATGCTCTCCATTAGAGGCTTTAACACTCTCCGTCACTGCATTATCTGCTCTCATTAATGACTGTCAGAACAAGGTTACATTGCCAGACATAGAGCAGGATACTTGACACCACTTCTAATCTTTGGCTGCTTGAAATACCGAGCGGTAGTAGGTGGAGAGAGGTAGAGAGAGAGAGAGAGAGAGAGAGAGGAGAGAGAGAGAGGAGAGAGAGAGAGAGAGAGAGAGAGAAGAGAGAGAGAAGAGAGAGAGAGAGAGAGAGAGAGAGAGAGAGAGAGAGAGAGAGAGAGAGAGAGAGAGAGAGAGAGAGAGAGAGAGAGAGAGAGAGAGAGAGAGAGAGAGAGAGAGAGAGAGAGAGAGATTGTTGAAATGATGATGATTAATGACAGTGGAGTGGCTTCAGTGCAACTTGTGGAAAAGTGAAACAGAACCTGACTAACCATGTGTTTGAGTGACTTCTGTATACTTTACATCTCACATATTTCTTTCCATTTTGAACAGACCGATGTGTTTATTGTCATTTTTGTTCAGTGTTATTTTTTCTGTCTAGTTTATCTTATCTTCATTTTGGATAAATAAGTTTGCTTTCTTGCCGAGAAAAATAAATATGAGGTACAGTCACACCAATTTTACTATAAGAGACACTCACATTACTATGTGACACGGCTCCTGAGATAACTTCCAGGATAATGTCCCTTTTTTTAATCCAAACCACATTTTTTTTTTTTACCCTAAACCTAACCAAGTGTTTTGCCCCTAAACCTAACCAAACTGTGGCCATTTAGAGTGCGTGTCCTGTAGTACCGTGAAAGACCTATTGGATGCATTGGGCAACAGCTCTCCCTGCTCTGTCTTAAGCCAACAAAATCCACAACCAGTATCTTTTAAGGTCACTAATAAAGTTTGTATCTCATTTGTTTCATCTACAGGTGCATCTCACTAAATTATGATATCATAGAAAAGTTTATTTATGTCAGTAATTCAATTCAAAAAGTGGAAATAACACATTATATAGATCCTTTACACACAGAATGAAACATTTCATGTCTTCATTTATTTAATGTTCTTCTAATTATAATGATCATGGCTAACATTTAATGAAGACCTAAAATTCAGTGTCTCAAAAAAATTACAAAAAATAATATTACAAAAGACCAATTTTAAAAAGTATGTTTAATATGGAAATGTTGGCCTCTGAAAAGTATGTCCATCTATATGACTCAATACTTGATTTTGAATATTTGACTTGAACTACTGGAAATGTACTTTTCTATGATATTCTAATTTATTGAGATGCACCTGTAAGTGTAAAAATTGTGTTTTTTAATAATAACATTTAAACAGTCAGGCTTGTGTGCTTCTGTCAACTTTCAGCTTGCTAACCCATGCTAACTGGAGAGAGCTAATAGAGCCATATGTCGCAAAATGTCAAAGTATTTCTTGGGAGCAGAGGAATGCTTAAAAAAACAAAAACTACAAAAATAACATTGAAAAATCAAACTTTCTTTGTTTGGCCAAACACAAAAAGAGATTAAAAAAGAGAAAATAAAAAACTGGCACTTTGTGGTGAACGTATTTTTACAAGGTAATTTTGTAAGAAGAACACCAACTATTACACCAACCCAAATTCAAATATGATGTGTTTACATAAAATCGACATTGGTCAGATGTAAGCAGGACATTGACCACGGTAAATTAATACTGGTTCAACTTTTTATGAAATTATTGTAATAATTTTGGAGTGTCATTTTTGCAAAGGAAACCTGGCATTTCTTCTCAAACACCTGCATTTAAAATCTTCTCTTGATTGGGTCAGGTTGTTCATAGGTCCCACCAGATCCTCTATAACTCCATGCAGTATGTGAGAGTTAATGCACGCCATTAGCTTGGAAACGAAGTGGCTGGGAGGGCGTGTGGGGTCAGCCAACCATTTCTGATGGTAATAGCCTCGAACAAGTTCCTTTTCTTGGGTAAAACTTTGGTTTTTTGTTGGATTTACTACGTAAACTCACACATTTCTTAAAATTCGCTTTCTGTTTTTGAGGCAAACTAGCAAAGCAGATGATAGTGATTGGAGGCATTATTACGAATCATTCTGTTGGCTCTGTTTTCTGTTGCCTTTATAATGAGCTGGTCTCGGGCCCAAACCCTTGGGAGCAGCATAATCACGGTTTAATGAGCTGTATCAGGACCAGCGCCGAGAGCTGGGGGATTTAGAGAGTTCCTGACGACGCTACAGGCCCTACAGTACCTGTTACCCCGAATGCTCCCTTAACTCAACATCTGGATCTAATGGCAATAAAACACAATTTGTGTGACCGTTATTTACGCCTGTATTAGGTTTGGCTTATCCAGCTCATTTTTATCAGCAAATTGGCTCCAAAAAATTAAGGGCTGCAGTGTTCAATTGCTTCATTTATCTTCTGCAGCGGTTCTCAAACTATTAAACACATGCAGTACCACAGGTGGTGCGTGGTGTGCCTGCAGCTTGTACAGCAGTGTATAAAAGTCTATTATGATAATTAAAATGCCACTTTTCCCATGTAATCCCAGCATACTTCTGTTGTATAAGTGTCAAAGAACAAACATATTACACTGATATGAGTAGGTGCTTTCCACCACAGTTAGATGAGATTATATGTGTTGCCAACTTGGCTTGTCTGTACCATGTATGACTTTAGATATGAGAACGAGTTGGGGCACAAGAACCAAAAAATGCACCAAAAGTTCAGATGGCATCGTGAGCAGACAAGTATCACAGGATGTGGATTAAAGACGGTGCCTCATATAAAATGTGAACTCAGGTTTGTTGAGACTTGACCAGTAAAGTGACATCTTGACAGTTCGCTTTGCAATGATGTGGGTGTGGACATGTTGCCTGGTGTCCGGGGCTTAAGTCTGATGATCCAGTAATATTAGTCAATCTATATTTCTCACATGAATCAAGGATCACAGAGTCTCCCTTGGACCACTTTGACATGTCTGACAAGGTCATGAAATCACAGAAGTCTTCTTCCTGGAAAAACAGTAACTGGAAGTCCTAGATCAGTTGTTTACCTGGAGTCACATTAATAGACCAGGAACTCCTTCAGCATAATGCCCAAGCAGCAACCTCCAGGCCTGATGAGTGAGCCAAATTTGAAATGTGTCATAACCTTTTTAAACGCCAGAAGGGGCGAAGAAGTCAAATTCTAGTCTATGAGAAAATTACCCGACTTCTCACTTGGTTAATTAGTAAATTCATTCTCAATAGCCTTTCATAGTGCTGTCACGCAAATGTCCCGCTATATTGCTGGAAACATCTGTGCTGGCTTTTTGCCTTAGTGCGTTCATAGTTATCACCTGAAGGCAAAGTGATATTCTGCCCTTTCATAGTGCAGTCCGGCGTCGCAGAACGAGGTGGGAGGATAGTGGGAGGAGACGATAGTGGGAGGAGATGATCGCGGGAGGAGATGATAGTGACGTGAAACAGAGCAGCAGCAGTGCTGAACAGTAGCACAGTGCTAATAGGCTACACAGTTAGCTCTGTAGCAGTACAGTGTGCATGTGCTGCAGCATCATGTGTTCACTTAGCGACCTCCGTTTGTTTATAACAAGCACCGGATACTCAGCAGAGTAAGCAAAGCCGGTTTGTTTATGATCAGAGGCGGACACCACGTGTGCAGTTAGCATGCGGGTTTGTTTACAGTAAGCACCGGGCACTATGCACTGTTAGCGACGGCAGCCGCAGTTGTTGTGCAGCTGCTGAGCACTGATTGGATGACTGTCCAAGTGGGAGGTGTGTGTTCGACGTCAAGCTCAACGTAAAATATCCCAAATAACCCCAGTGGCCCGTTCATAGTGGTCCCGCTTCCAACAGTCCCACCAATGTTCCGCCTCTGTAACCTCTGGAGGCGGAAAATTGGTGGGATCATTTCATCCTGGCACCCCACTTCGGGCGTGTTCATAGTGGAGGCGAGACGTTACTCAGCCGTAAATGTCCCAGCATGAAATGGCACTGTGAAAGGGGCTAAATGAATTTATGGTCTCAATCGTTAGTTTCAAGTCTTCTCAACTACAGCCTAATGTTCATTTTTCAAATCATGGTCCCATGACTTAAGTCGGGCATGCATAGTGTCCTCGGGTTATCAGTCAGATCAACCCTCTTGTCCAACTTCACTTCTGGCTCTAAAAAAACAAAGATGGTTACGGTCAAAAACCAAGATGGTGGTTGCCAAAATGCCAAAGTCAAGGCTTCAAAATAGTCATCCACAAACCAATGGGTGATTTCCCAGTGGCACCATCCATTTCTTTTGTACAGTCTACTTCGAAATGCTACACAAAGTTGAGAAAGAGGATTCTCAGTTATACAGAGTAAATGCTGTTGGTTTGAGAACAACATTCACTACTTAATTTCTCTGGCATGTATTGATGCCTTTTGCAACCACCTACTTACATATTTCACCATTATCTATACAAATTTGTTCTGTCTGTACATCTGTCTCTTGCATACACACACGTCTGAAATGTCACGGTCTCCATAGCCAGGTCAGGATGTGTTTTGGTTCCCTCTGAGTGGAAACTGACTGGAAGGAGACCCTTCCCCGGAGGCAGCTCTCTGAGCCACCGACAGCCAAGACGTATAAAAGGACAGAGTCTGTGTTTGTACAAGTGTTTCACATAGGACCGGTCCCAGACATATTTCTGAATGAGACTAAGTGACAGACGACTTTGGGAAGCACATTTTTTTTTTCCTCTCTGAAGAGTCCAGCCAGATTCCATAGTCTTTAGACGCCTTCCTCACTTCTCAGGAATTCTTCTACTGTGCTACACCTGTGGCCTTGCATTATTTCCTACAGGTTCTCTTGCCATGTATGTAAACATTCATGCAAAGTCAATTCGTCACTAATGGATATCTATGATGGTGGTAGTCATGGTTGTTATGACGTTTTTAAATGCAACCTATGAAGCTTCGACAAGTAGACCACCCGCTTCTAGATTTATTTAAATTTCAACACCTAATTGATTACAAAAGCTTCTGAAATGTAAACTGCATTTTTGCAGGTCGGGCCAGATTCTGTTGTTGCTCTTTCTTCATGTCTTTTGGGTTTGGAAGTGAGAAGACAGAGAGCTATGAGCAATATGCTCCACCACACTGAGGATCTATACTAATTGATAACATGTGTATAAGGAGGTAACTTGATACTGGGAGAGTGTACGACCCAAACACAGGCCACCTGCTGCGGTTTGGGAGAGAGCTGAATTTATCTCCCACCACAGTGGAGGCCTCTCTGATTCAGACGGTTCAAATGAGGACACACTGGCCAGACTCCACAAGTCAATCAATCAACTTGTTCAAACTAAAGTCCAACATTGAAAAGGTTTGGCCCGAGTGGAACTGTTACCTTTGCAGCAGCAGAAAATGGTCCATTTCCAAGATGCAATACATTTATTTTAGAGGGGAAAAAGACTTTTGGGGAAGGTCATTAATCACTGTTTCTAAAATAAAGAGAATCCAACATGAAGAAGTGTTTTGTCAATGGAAGTTTTTTCACTGTTTCATTGTGTGCTCTTTGGCAAGGCAAAGTTTCACCTTTTTCCAATAATGGATATCTCATTTTGAAACAAAATGTTCAAGGGTTATTGCAGCCAAATTGACCCATATGTCATTTAGAGGATTTCATTAAATGTCTCTGGCCTGTAGTCATTAAATGTCTTGGGTTTGCTCTTTAGCCAGCTACGAGCTTATAAGCTAAGTGCAATTACACTGTACTTTCCTTTACAACTTTTTCTTCTCTCTCCGGACAGTTTAGTGCATATCGAGTCTGAGCGCAGTGGAACATCCTGAGGAGAATTAGCTTAAACCTCTGCACTTTCTCTCAGACTCGCCCTGCAGTACAGAGAGACAGGCCCAAGGCGGCTGCCAGCTACCACACACACAACTGTGCTTGTCACTCCCAGGACACAGCACAGTCAGTGGCTTGGACGGTACACAGATAAGATAACACACAGCCCGGCCACTTCCCCTTTTCCCACATTTATCAAAACGAGGTCCAGCTACCTCATGTGAACTGTGCATACAGTACAGTATGTCTACCATGGTGTCTGTCAGCAGCCAAACATGGTGGTATCTGTATTTGAGCACTGAAACATGTGACATGTTGCAACCACTATAGAGGCAGGACACAAAAATAAATTGTGTGAGTTTTTTTCCATGTTACTTTAGATGATTTGACTCAGTAGTTTGCACAAATGACTTAACAAATCACCACATATGTATGTTTACTAGAAAATTGTCTTTAATTTAGAGTAAAGAATAATAAACTTTCAAGATTGATTGGAAGTTAACCATTTCTTGTGAAGTGCTAGACTTCACTCCAGTCAAAAGTTTGGACACACCTTGTCATTCAATGTTTTTTCTTTATTAGGGCCCGAGCAGGCAACGACCTGCGAGGTCCCTATTGTATTTCGAATTATTATTTTTTTCTTCCCAAATGATCACATTTTTCACTGACTGAACATACCCAAAAACTCATGAACTTTAAATATAAGTCACACCTGGAGAAATATTTTATAATCTATTGTCATCCTGAATTTCCACCACTAGGTGGCGCTATAATAAAGGAAAGTGCGTTTTGGCTAATAACTCCCACATACTTTATCGCACAAAAAAAAACCTTATATAAAACCTTATATCCACGCGTTCACTGAGTTGTGCTGAATCTCATGATATAGGCCACGCCCATTTTCGCCTAGAATTTTTTTTCACAAATTCGCGAAATGTCGTAAACTTACTTTTTCGAACTCCTCCTAGGTAATTTCATCGTTTTGCACCAAACTTTGCACACAGCATATATGGAAAATTGGTTGGTCGGATTAACACCAAACTTGGTATACTTATTGTCAATGCCCTCCTGAGGGTAACCCTTGAAGGTTTTTATTGATCGGCCCCTAGGTGGCACTCTGGTGGCAGTCTAATTTAATATTTGGCACTCTGCCCAGACCATAAGACTTAAGGCAATGAAATTAATTATCATTATCATGTTTTTTATCTCTTTATCTATGTTATTTACTTTATTTGTGATGAGCGGAGTGGAGTATTTTCACAGTGTGATTTCACATACTTCTTCCACCACTGTCCTTTTTACTTCTTTACTTCTTAATTTTTTAAATTATTTTTTTATTATTATTTTTTAAATTATTATTATTATTTTATTTAATTTTCTTATTTATTTATTTATTAATAATATTTTACTTTATTTTATTTTATTTTATTTTTTTTTTAAATTTAAATTATTTTTTTCCTGCGCTTCGGCCTCTAAAAAAATAAAATAAAATAAATCAGTTAAGAGTCCTCCTTCAGACACTGTATGAGGATTCAAGGGATAGTTTGTGCATTATTATACAAAACTTGGTACAATTATTGTCAATGCCCTGAGATGCGTGTACTGCGAGGGCCCGTTCAGTACTGCTTGTTTTTCTTACATTTTTACATTGTAGATTAGCATTAAAGTCATCAAAACTATAATGGAACACATATGGAATTATGTAGTAAACAAAAAAGTTTTAAACAAGCCAGAACGTGTTTTAGATTTTTGATTCTTCAAAGTAGCTACCTTTTGCTTTGATGGTCTCAAACACATTTAGAGGTTCATTTTAATGCCTGGTACAACTAAATGTACATTTGTTTGAACAAATATAATGATAACAACAAAAATAGCTGATAAGAGTTTAATTTAAGAGCTGATATCTAGACATTTTCCATGGTTTTCTTGATAATAACCAAAATCATTATCAATAAAACCATGGAAAATGTCTAGATATCAGCTCTTAAATGAACTCTTATGAGCTTTTTTTGTTGGTTTCATTAAATTTGTCCAAACAAATGTACATTTAGTTGTACCAGCCATTAAATGAACAAGAAAGCAAGGAGAAAACAAAATTGTCTTGCTAAGCTCAGTTGTTTGGTTCATAAAGTAATGGAAAAATCATTAGACTATCCCTAAGTATCCCAAATGTATTTAGAATAGATGACTTGATTTGATTAATCTAACAGAATTTATTACAAATGACTATTAAGGGCATGTATTCAGTAATCTGTAGTGGAATCTGTTTTAGTAACCCTCCCAATGCTGCACATGTGTGATGCTTAAATCACTGTGGCAATAATTTAGTTTTAGCAGCTCAGCAGCAGATGACACCTAGAATTTTTATCAAAACTGCACTAAAATGAGTCACAAATACACACACTCTTTACAACACACCACTCTTTATTACTGTACACTTCGATGAGTTTGCCAGGTGTGTGGGTGCTCCCTGCCAAACTTTTATTGTTCCGTCTCTCTTTTCTGAACTTGTCAAATCATGCAAAGTGAATACATGTTGCATATATTTCAGGCCTTCATTTTTATAATAATGGATATTCAGTATTTAAAACATCAGTCTGAATCACATCACTGTGGGGCAGTAAAACTTTGTATTTGACCTACAATAACTGATTCATCACCATCCACAATCTGTGCCGGTGGAAAACGTTCCCCATAACCATTTCCAGAATTTTCCAGACTTATGCCGATTTAAAAGCTACAGGAGCACAAATCACTGTGAAGTGGAAAATGAAGAGGACCAAAATAAAGCATAACCTTTTTTTCTCATCATAGCATGTCATCGTAACAGTGCAGTAAAGATACAACAGTTGGAGCGGAGGGAATATACTGCATATCTTGAGGGACTTGATAGTATTTTGGCAGGATGTATAAGAAAGCTGTGGAAAGTTCCAAGGTTGCATGAACAGAATGTACAGAATTTCTTGTACAAAATACAAGTCAAACACAGCTGAATTGTGATCTTTTTCCAGGTCGTTATCATCAAAAATCAGGGAAAGATACCAATTTAAAGAATACAGAGAAGCATTGTAGGCAAATAATAAAAATCCTACACCTGAGTGGAGGTGTAGATCATCCTGGATGCACACACTGACAGCGGTTAAAAGCACCCTTGTGACAGCTCTAGAGGAAAATAAACACGACCACCAAGAGATAAGCATTTCTAATCCCCGGGAATAAATACACAGGGTGATGAATGGTTGAGTGACAGCTTAAAGACAGAGCCTATTTGTATGGGCGTACTTCCTCATGGCAACATTACTCACAGGCAGCGCGTACAGTTGTCAGGCATTTTTTTCTCTCTGCAAATAGCACCACTCTCTCAACACACTCGGTATGCTCTGCATGCCTGCACATTAGTCCTGTTTTTAAAAACGCCCCAATATGTGAAATTATAGTCAACATATTCGCACAGTGGCAAAATGAGGCCTGATTTCTTATGCATACACTGAAAAAACTCATAAAACACACACACTCAAACATAAGCCTGATGTTAATGTGAAAACCACGCGTTACTGTATAATCCACCTCTTTATAGCGAGCGGTAATTGTCAGTCAAGCTGTTTTATGTCATGCGAGCCACTGTTAAACTATGTGTAAGTGTGCCGGAGTGAGCGCCATCGCAGGTATAAGTGGATCACATTTCATCAGGATTATCTTTATAGCAGATGGTAGACATTACAGGAAAAGATATTATGATTGTTGTGGAGTCCGATTGGCAGCCACTTTGTTAATGTTGGAAAACTAGTGGGACACTGAGAGGGAAGGTCGAAGGTGGAGAAGAAGAGGGTGCAACTTGTGCACACACATGCCTGTGCACACATGTGTGTCATGGCTCTAAGGATAGAGGATCAGGGATCAGCCAAATACCTGCAAAACTAAAGACATTCACATCAGACTCAGCTGTACTTTGCATTGAGAAATTAGATGGTGAATATGGTAATTTAATACCTGCTAAACATCTGCATGTTAGCATTGTCATTGAGAGCAAATTAGCATGCTGACATAATGAAAGCATAAAAGAAGTGGCCTTAGCCTCCAGGTCTGTAAAGTGAAGCCAAAAGTGGTTTTAAACAGCCAGCAGGAATGCCTTGAGGGAATTCCTTTAAATTAATTAAAATGTGCAATAAAACGGACATTTGCATTGCAATTAATATGTGCAAGACATACTATCTACCTCATCTATAATCTTGTATTATTGTCAGTAGTCATTTATTTGTTTTATACTTATTTATTACATCACACATCCTTGTTCTTGTTTCTGTCCTTGTTTAGCTCGGTATTTTTAAATGTTTTAATCATGTTGTTTTGTGTTGTGATTGTCTTAACTATGCACCTTATTCAGTGGCACTTTCAATGTCATTGTATTGTTGCCTATATAATGACAACAGAGGCTATTTGATTTGATTTGATTTGATTTGATAAAAATGTTGTTGTTTTTTTTTTTGCCATTTTATATCCAAAGGTCAAAGGGCAACTTTACTGTAACATCATAATGTTTTGCACAAACAATTTTCTGGCCATTATTCAGTGCCATAACTCAGAAACTTACATACAACTGTTTTGTGGTAATTTTACCCTTTTTTTGAAGGCCAAAATTAGTATCAATTAATACAATCCCAGTTAACATGAATTACAGATTCATTTTCCTAACTAAGTTAGCTTGCTAGCTGATAACATGTCCAGCTATTCTCCCCACTCCACCATCTTGTCCAAATATGGTCACTTCTGGCTCAAAAAAACAAAGATGCTGACAGCCAAAGCATCACAGTCACAGTCTATTGCTGAATTTAGAGCCTTGCTTAAGTATAGCTTGCTAGCTGGCTGTTACCGCTTGAACTGTGTTCAAAATCACTAACTACATTCACTCATTCACAAATGACTATGTAATAGACACACAAATGATCGTCATGTTGTATCACCACTGACAGGCATAGAGTGCACAACTGTAATTTTCACATCTATAAAATGTGACACACATTGTCTGCAATGTACTATACATACCGCAATGCATATATTTCCACCCCAATTGTAATTACAGTGCACTACATGTATATGGTAGATTTCAGACACAGCTTTGTTTTATGATGCGACCACTTCCTAGGGCTGCAAATTTTCCGGTTAAATCCTTAAAACTAATTTTAGAAAGGGCTTACTTGCTGCATTGTGCACAAGGCTGAATAGGATGACATATTAGAGTTCCAGGACACACACAAAGTTACTCAAGTCCACACATACAAACCACATGAAGAGAGATGAGTCTATGTACTGACACTTATAGACCAGACCACCCTGCAACTACTCGACAAAGAATCCCCTGCGACTGGTCCATGTGTGCATAAGTGTGTGTGTGTCTGACTGTGTGTGTCCACTGCTCCGGCTCCAGACAGACTCCTCTCCGTGCTCAGAGCAGACACTAAGTCAGACGATGTAAGGTGAGATAAGGAAATGTAAAAAATTGGGGGTATGACCCTTTAAAAGTGCTTTTGAGCTGAATAAGCGAGTGCAAGACAAAGACAGAGAGACGGATTTTAACCCTTGTCATCAGATGCCATGACTAATGGTGGTGTAATAGTGGTGTGGATAAACTTGGACACATACAGCAGACCACATGCAGACAGGCCTGACTGACGCACCCTACGGCCTGGAAATCTATGTGTGTGGCCTGAGCCCCCCCCCCACACCCAATCTCCCTCTCCCTTTTTAAACCTTTTTTTTTCTAAACCTCTCTCACCCCTTTTTCTTTCTTTTTAAATTTGAGATTAAAGAGCGAACAGAGGCCACGAAAAAACTCACAACCCACAATGATTTTGCTCTCCTCAAACTGCCATTACTTTGCATGTCCAGCACCCTCCACAGCTCTCCCTCCCTCCCTCCTTCTTTTTCCCTCCACCCTCTTTGCGAGCTTCTGGTCTCTGTCCACAGTTTTTAAGGCTTTGCTGTTACATGGCGTAGCAGCAGGGAAATGGAAATCCTGCACTACTAACCCTTTTTTTCCCTCCTCTTCGCTATACTTCACTTCTTCCCTGTCAAATCCACCTCTCCTTTCCTCTGTTGCCCTTCTCCACCGTTCTCCTCTCCCACCTCCTCCTGCCTTGCTGTTATGTTCTCCATATGCTTTGATGGCTCCTCCTCTGAAAGGGGGAAATGATTCAGGCCGCTGGCATGCATGGCAGGGCTGCAGCTGGACACTGCACCTGCAGCTCCGAAAAACAAGCTGACGGGTGCATGTTCGGGAACCTTTAACGCGTGTGTGTGTGTGCATGTGTGTGTGTGTGTGTGTGTGTGTGTGTGTGTGTGTGTGTGTTGTAGCGTGTGCACAGTCAAGTATTTTTCTCATACATCAAACTCCTGAACTTTTTTGGCTTCCTCTCTGTTTCCCGCCTTTTTTTTTTTTTTTTTGCTTTCCTATTTTTTTCTCCCACACTTCTGCTCTCAAACAGGCAGTGGCAGGCAAATTAAAAATCAGTGTGAGATGTTTAGAGAAGCATAAGAAGGTCCAACCCAGTGCAATAGGACTATATGGGAACCTGTAGGTACCCTATTTGTGTTATGATGACAAAAATACCCAAGGCATACTAGAATAATTTGTACAAAATTGCACATGGCACCCTGGGAGTTACCACTATGACCTGAAGCTTTTCTTGGAAGTTCAACCTGCCAAAACCGCCATTTTGATTGAGGGCTGTGGGAGAGAAGGTATATAAAAAAGAAATGCAGAAAATGACATAACACTTTTCATTTTGATTGATGGCAATGCCGCTTAGTTGCCGCACCTCCCTGCCTCCATAAATTACACCATAAATCATGTAATTAGCAGAGGGAACCTCCAGTGAGTTTCTAAATGCAAGTTTGCAAGCCTTGAAATGAGGTCAATAAATCTCCAGAGAGACTTTATAATTGAATTGGTGGTTGTTTTTAATGGACCATGATGTTTGTATGATTTTATTTCTGCTGGGAATAATAGGCATACGTAGTTTGCATCACTGACTTTTGCAGCACGTTCCCACTTGCAGGTAGATGTTTTCAATTACCCGCATATTGTGGTATCACTGTGTAGCAGCTCTTAAAGGTGGAATCCAGGCAGGTAATAGGGACCAATGAAAGGCACTTTGCAGGGAAGATTAAAGTTTCAACAAGCTATTGTTGTTTCTAAGTGGCAGATAAGAGCGCTCTCTCTCTCCCTGACTGAAAACACATGACATTAGTGTTTGCAGTGGTGAGATATATTCCACAGGGAGGTTTGCTGTGGAAATACACCAGCGCAGGATGTAAGGCTTTAGGGGTCAACCCCCTGCTGGCTGGAATTAATCGAAACCATAATTACCTCCGCACTAACGAGCCAGTGGTCTTGAGCCGCGGCCAGGTGTTTAGCAGGAAACAGTGTGTGACAATTTGGGTTTGGTGTTCACCCATCTGCACACATACACAAACACACTGCAAGAACCTGAGTGAGTGAGCAAACATTTCGGCAGCCGTCAGTGCTCTTCTCTCACCACATCCATCCATCTTCCTGAGACGCCTCCTGTCCCACAGCGCCGCAGCTTTCCCACCTTGGGAGCCAGATAGGAAGCTGCGGTATGATTTTCACATTTGTAACTCTGTGACAGCTTCACTGAGTGTGTTTTAGAACAGTTTCCCCAACTTTCTTTTGTCCGATGTACCCCCACAGCCCTGTCAGATGAACTAGCCCTCAACACTTACCGTCATGTTCCATATGTGTTCATTTGAATTGCTGGATGAAACTGGATGTTATTTAAATTACTGATTAACAGTGGATGTTGTTGCAGGGTTTTTTTCATACAACTGAACTGTCAATAGCCCCTTTCATAGTGCCGTTTCATGCTGGGACATTTACGGCTCTGTAACATCTTGCCTCCACTATGAACGCGCCTGAAGCGGGATGCCGGGAACAAATGATCCCACCAATTTTGCGCCTCCAGAGGTCACAGAGGAGTAAAATTGGTGGGACTGTTGGAAGCGGGGCCACTATGAACGGGCCATCGGGGGGAAGCGGAATATTTGATGTTGTGCTTGACGTCTAACACACGCCTCCCACTTGGTCCGACAGTCATCCAATCACTGTTTAATATGGCCGCTATTGCTGCTCTGTCACACGTTACTATCGTTTCCCACCGCACTATGAAAGGGGCTAGTGTTTAGGTTGGTTTAGCCAACTCTGCATTAATGCTATTACTGCATGCAGTGACAGAATGTAGTTGTCTCCAACCATATACTTTTACCTTATTCAACTGTCCTACATCACATTTAGCTTACAATTTAGCCATTATCTAATACCTCTAGCTATCTAACATTATTTCATGTGGTTATCTAATACTTTTAGCCGGCTATTTCCATTTATTCAACACTTTTATCCACTTTTAGCTAACGATTAATTTAGGCATGAAGCTATTTTATCCATTACCTTTAATATATTTCAACCATTTATCCATTAGGCTACTTTAAATTATTAGGCTAAAAATATATTGAACAATTCACTATTTCAACTGTTTATCCATTACTAGCTAGCTAATACTTTTGGTTAATCATTTAGATAACACTTTTAGCTAACTGCTCCAACAGCTAATGCATTCATTTTATCAATCCGATACTTTTAATGTCTGGTTTTGCTGATTATCTTAAAGCTAACCCTTTATCCATATAGCTTTATTATTTTAACCATTTATCCATTACTTTAAGTTTTCTGTTTAACCGTTTAGCCAATCATTTAGCTAATTATTTCAATTGTTTATCCATTAGTTAAAGCTACCTTTTTTGTTAAAAATCTACGGATCCATTACCTATAAATAACTGATACTAGCATGTGTGAACTCATTCATTACTTTTACCTTGATACAATGAACAGGTTTTTATGATATATGGTGAAAGCGTGTGCACAACGGTTCATACGATAGTCAATTCTACGGAACAACGGCCGCATGGTTGCTATTTTAAACACCTAACGGACACAGGACTACTTGGTTAGGTTAAGGCAACAAAACTAAGCAATTCAGTTTATGCAATAAGAACACCAAGGTTAAGCTTAGCAAAAAATAACAGGATTTGGGTCAGTTGCATGATCACATATGGAAAACATGCTTTCTTGTTCATTTAATGCCTGGTAGAACCAAAGGTACATTTGTTTGGACAAATATAATGATAACAACAAAAATAGCTGATAAAAGTTTCATTTAAGAGCTGATATCTAGACATTTTCCATGGTTTTCTTGATAATAACCAAAATCATGACCAAGAAAACCATGGAAAATGTCTAGATATCAGCTCTTAAATTAAACTCTTATCAGCTATTTTTGTTGTTATCATTATATTTGTCCAAACAAATGTACATTTAGTTGTACCGGGCATTGGCATGAGCAAGAAATTGAAGAAAACAAGGGTCTAATCATGTGTTCAGGTACAGAAGTTGATTGGCAAGTTTGACCCATCCACCAAATAAGAAGCACTATAACATTACGTACATTAGTTAAGCTAGCCTATATTCCCATGCACCCTCTTGCAACTGCATAAGTGCCTCCTGGTCTCTATGGTTGGGAATCATTGTTTTAGGGTATGCACAATTTATGTGTGTTTAAGGCTTTTTAGTATGGTATGCTTTGTACTCCCTGTACATCTGTGTATATGTATCAACATCTGTGTCAGCAGGTGTGTGTGAACTTGCCACTAACAAGGTGACAGGTTAGGTGCTGTGCGATGCCCTGGGGCCCACTGGCTTGCTCAGCAGTCACGAACTAAGCACACTAGTCCTCAAACAATACACTACTATGCCCTGCTCTGCACCTGTGTTATGTTTTCATGCTGACAAAGATGTGCTTTCCTCTCCATGGGCTAAAGATCTGCTTTGTTTCCATGACTCAGAGTCTAAAATAGTAAAGCTGCCACCAACTCTGAACCGAGGCTCTTTGTAGTAAAAAGGCCAAATAACTTCGAACACACAAACACAGCAGTGAGTGGTTAGCAAATGGGTGGTATACAGATTACTCACGTAAAACTGGCGCACAAATGCTGAGTAGACACAATTCACTTGGCTTTGATTATCTTCAGAGGATTTTCCAGTATTAAAATAAAACAACTCATATTTAAAATGTGCATAGTGTCAATGGATACAGTATGTTCTTACCATAACGTTTTCTGGAGAATGGTGGAGGAAGTGATTTGCAGAGTTTACAATAATGTCATGCAAACTCGAAACATGTAATGCAATGATTGTATGAAACTTGGACATTTGTTTCAACGAAAAGAAACCCCAGCAACAACATGACAACATCAAGACAATAACTCAACACTTCAAAACAGCAAACAGGGAATATTTATTTATTTGTTTTATTGTATTTATTTACTTGTGATGTTGTCACTGTTTTCAGAAAATTGGAGCATGACAGACTGGAAGAGTAGGTTTGTGTCATTTTCTGGTCAGTCACTGACAGTGTCAAGATCATCTAACCAGAGTAAATATACTACTGCCCCCTAGTGGATTCAGAGAATACTATGTCAAGTCAAGTTACAGTGCATACACAGGGTGACCACCATACTATGTACCTTATTGTCATACTGATCAAACCATTAACTGACTCATTGTGCCCCGTAGAAGTATTTACATTTACAACTTATCTATTTAAGACCATTTCTATCTTTATACATTGTGTTCATTGTGCTCTGAAGATTGTTGCCTCAAGAATATAATTTAAAAGACCAACCAACTTCTTAAATAGGCTATTGATGTGGGTTCACAGCCCGAAGTTTCCATGTTTATGTGAAATACAGCAGGATTTTCCTTTGAAGTAAGAATTTGTAATCACTTACCAACAGCTCCTCTGTGTCTGTCATGGTTATGTCTAGATGGTAACAATAGAATTGTCAAAACTCATGTGAGACTCGCTGTATGCCAACCTCTCATAACCCTAAGCATTCAAGTTCAATGCCTTTTCTCAACAATCTTGTGAGAATTTTGAAAATCTAGGATTATCATCAAGCCTCATCCATCTATTGTGGCATTTTGTCACCATGGTATATTCTTGTCAATCGCAAGCGCAAAAGCATACCCAGCCTTATTATCTATTTTTACTCTCAAAATAACCATCATGCTGTATTGAAGAAGACTTGAAACTAGCAACTTGAAAATGTTTGCTGAGGTAATAAATCAAGTGAGAAATAGGGTAATATCCTTATATACAATCGGACTTCATTTTGCAGCCAGCTGAGTCGCCCCCTGCTGGTCATTAGAATGAATACAGGTTTAAGGTTCTTCTGTTGGATGTCTGCAGTCCCTGAAGTCTTCCCTTGTTTTAGTGCTTCTTTTTAGTTTGTGTCTTGTGAAATTGTAGTGGCAATTTCATTCTGTTTCCTGGAGCAAATAAAAAGAAACAAAGATTGATTTTTGGTGAGAATGAACATACAGCAGATTGAAATTCTTGCTAAAAACAGCTCAGAAACAACCTTACCCAAGCCTTTGAGAAACCTATTAACCCTCCGGTGTTCATTTTCGTGGATGGAGTCTAGGTATTCCTGCACCCTCACTTCAAACAGTCCTGATGAAAGACAAAGAATCATGAATCACTGGATCACCTCCCAACAGCTGAACATCTTCTCTTCACTGCAGCTCTTTACCTCTCAGAGCCTGCCTGTGGAGCTCTCTCTCCTGGATGAACCAGCCGAACATCTGGGTCTCCATGAAGACCTCCAGGAAGCGGCGCACAGTCTTAGAAGGGATCGCTTTACGGAAACCCTCGCGCTGGAAGGAGCAGGGGACCGGGGAGGAGGATGAAGAGGAGTAGCCGTCTTCCCGTTCACCAGTTATGAAAAGTGGATAGTGGCCTACCAGCTCCACGAAGAAACGAACAAAGGCCTCAGACACAACGGTGCTAAGATGGCCAGAATCTAAAAAGAAGAGGGTAAATATTAGGTGTTTTTGTATGGCGTCCCTGAGAGCTCACAGCACTGCAACTTAAGGAAACATCTTCGTAATTTTAACAACACAAGTGCAGTAGTTAGAAAACACGCTGCAAAGAGCACAACACAATAAGAAAAAGCGATGCACACGTCTGGACACACTGTTGTGGTCTATTTGCAGCACTTTTTCTTAATGTGTTGTGTTGTGATCTCTGCATGGCTTTTTCTTATTGTGTTGTGGTCTTTCTAAATGCTGCACTTGTGTTGTCAAACTGATGAAGATGGGTTTTTTTTAATTTGCTTGTTTTTTTGTGTATTTGCATCTGTTTTTTTGTGTATTTGCATCTGTTTTTTTAAGTTGCAGCGCTGTGAGCTCTCAGGGCCACCGTATTTTTGGATCTGAGTCCACAGTTCGAAGAAGATAGTTATTCGACCAGCTCACACCACACATTCACATTGGCTGTGCGAATCTAAACAGAAAACAAAGCCCCTGGTATGTATTTCTCGGGGGATGTCCCCAGTGGGCAGTTCCTCTCAGGGAGTCCCCGAACTGTTTGGTACAAAAACACTTATTGTAATGTGACCTTTCTCAGTTGCTAAATTAAGCTGCTTTCATGGCTAGTTTTCAGTTTCAGTCCTTGTTATGTCTCACCGCCGGGTGTGTCTCCTCCTCTCTCATTAGCCAGCTCTCTCCTCCTCTCCAGAACATTCTCCAGGGCTGACTGGAGCTTAGAAGGCAGGATGGAGTCCTCATCATCCAACTGCATTTCACAAAGCAGTATAGAAATTCAATTGTAGTTATATTAAAGATGACATCATTTGATGCACATCCATATGAATCATGCATAAATATGTTTCAATACATGGCCTACCTGTCTGAGAAATCGACTGTTTCCAAGATCCACAACCAGAACCTGTGCACAGAAAGCCTAAATTATTGTACTGTACAAGTATGCATTGATAAATCTGCAGATTTTTTTAGATGACTCAAGTTTCACTACATAACTTCTAAGAATGTGCGCCTCTCTGACCTCTTCCAGCGGCAGCTCGGTGAGCTGGGGCAGGGAGCTGGACAGCAGGCCAACCAGGAACGGGGTCGGAGTGCAGACGATGTCGAGCATGGCCGAGGGAAGCACGGGGATGTAAGTGTGCTGCCACACGAAGGGGTAAAGCAGCGCCACAACAGCGTGGCAGCACTGGGAGAGAGTACTGCAAAGGAGAGATAGAGGGGAAATGAGTTGAGGGCAATCAGATTTTATCTAATGATGGAAAGCACACAGTAGATGAGAATCTTCTGCGCATTATCAGACCATACACCCCCAGGCAGACATGCAAAATGACCTATCACCTGTCCTACATAAGAATAAGAGACAGAGTTTATCATTGTTTAGCTCTTTTTGTTGATGTTTTGTGTCACTTTGTAGTTGTTTTGGTTGCATAACTGTTATTTTTGTTTGTGTTTGTTTTGCCCCTTTTTGTAGTCATTTTGTGCCTCTTTGTAGTAGCTTTGTGCTCTTTGTGGTTGTTTTGTGGCTCTTTGTAGTAGCTTTGTGTGTCTTTGTGGTTGTTTAAGTCTCTCTCTTTGTAGTCTTTTTGTGTATTGTCATTTTCAGTTTTTTCCTACATTTTGCAGGTGAAGGCCAGATACTAAAAGCCCCTGGGCATGTGCACAGTAGACCCATTCAGTAATCAATACATTGTTGCATGTTAAAGCCTATAGAATAGATTTTTTTGCTTTAAAAAAATTCTCACCACACGAGGGTGCTATGGTCTAAGCATTGTGAATATTCCCTGAAGGAACAACATTTCCCAGAGAGGAAAGCAAAAGCCACATATTTCTTTAATTTACGTCACTCAACTTTGCATTCCACTACTTTGACCGCTCTTTCTGACTCCCTCTGGCTTTCTCCTGCAGAACAAACAAACTGGCCCCAGCACAACAGCAGCTCAACAGGCTGGTCTCTAAATATCTCTCTGGCATGTTCCCTGAATAAAACTGGGGCTGCCTTACATTTATTTTAAAATGAGGGTCTGGACCACCCGTGTTTCTTATAACTTCATATTGAAAACATCCTTGCACCTAATATCTGCCGACTCCATAATTACATAAACAGTGGAAGAAGGATGTTGAGTGCAGTCTGATATTTTAAGAGCAATCAAATGAGCTGTCACATAGAGGGAAGATAGAGATTCCAGTGTGTTGTGTAAGCCTACAGGATAAATACCTGAGTTTGTCAGCAGTGAAGATGACCCTTCGTTCCAGCAGCAGAGACCCCAGCACCCGGAGGAGCAGGCGCAGACTCAGACAGGAGAACAGACACTCAAAGTCCACGTGCTCCAAGCGAGAGTCAGAGGGCCGACAGAGCTCCATCACCTGGGAATAAGAATCCCACCATAAATACTGGAGTTTATAACCAACTTGTATCCATTAAAATGTCAAAAAAACAACTAAAACTATGTATCAAGGTTATGGTTTCCATTCATTTGGTAGCCTGTCAATGGCATCAGTGTTTGTACAGAAATATAAACTAACTTTTAATTCAGTTTTAAGCCACATTTGTGTGGTACATTGTTTAGATCTTTGATTCTATGTATTGTTTGTTTTTAACTACATATTGCAACCAGATGAATAATTTTAGTCATTAGACATCTGGATCTTAAGTTATGAGAGAAACAAGCGGAACAAACATTAGCAGCAGCTTGAAGCCCCTCTGGGATGTCCTTTGTCCGCCAAGAGCGTCAGAGAAACACTGACTTTTAATGTGAAACTGCTTAATTATGTTTTTTCACAGGGCCATTTGTTTTGGAGAGAAGAAACCTTCTGACAATAATTTTGCTCCTTCTAAAAAACCAACCTTGAAAGAATCCCAACTTCGAAGAAGAAGAGAACAACTTGTAATTGTTTTGACAGAGAGAACCCTAGCAGCAGTAGATTGCATATTGTGTGTTTAAATGGACATTTATTTTACTGTGGCCTTTAATGACCTTTAAAAATAATTATACTTGAAATAAGTTGGATTGTTTAAACATGACATAGGTTTATGTTTAAACTGTGTAAACAAATGACACCTTTTCTGCAAAGCTAAATGGAGAAGAGACTTAAACTTAAGTTTCCAATGTGCTGTCTTATTGTTAGAAAATGCAACACATAGCACCTAAATGCTGTTTTTACTCAAAACTGGAGATTTTGTGCTTTTCTTGAGATAAAGTCCAAAACCCTCTTGGACTTTAACAAACTAAGGAAATTTTTCACTATTTTACAGACCAAAAAAAAAATTTGCAGATGAATGAATAATGAAAATAATCATTAATTGCAGCCCTGTTCTCCAGTGCCCCCCTTTATAGATGGGATGAAACTAAAAAAAACTGTAATAAATGCTAATAATTTTGTCACACACTCAATGAGTGTCTTCAGATCACTAAATCAAGCCTCCTCCTCTAGGTTTCAGTTGTTGCCTCCAGTGACGCTCACCTCAGTGCCTGAGCCAGGGAGGAACGTTTTAATAGTGATGGTTCTGCCCGGAGCTGGAAACTGAGCCTCCATGATGGCTCTCATAAAAGGCTGCACGAGTGCCGGAGACAAAGCCCTCCGCCTCTCCACCTCATCCAGCACCTACAATGCAAACACACACCTTATGCATTTGCTTAATAACTTTAATGCAAATAATATTATCACAGGGGACTAGTAGGAGTGGTTTACCTTGGAGAACAGGTTGAAACATCCAAGGTGACTGACGATACAGTAGACCTCTGGTAGACGTTTACCTTTTCCACTGGGCTGAACAGAAGTGGAAGTGATGTAAAAATCTCCAAAACATTAACCTTTTTCTAATTTTAGTGACTCAGTTGAATAGCCATGTTTTTTTTTTTTTTTTGATAAACACATTTTCTTAAATTTTTAAAGTATTTTATAAGTCAAAAAGGTGAAGAATTCTTCCAAAATATCCTACAAGTCAATGTAATCTGTCCCACACATGCCAAAGGCCATATCAAAACATATTTATAAAACACCAGATAGCCTCCTACAATGTAAAAAGACATATACATAAGAAACATATGCAAACACACACACACATGCACGCTCTCACACACTTCCTCCCAGACTCTCAGATCCACTATTTTCCCACAGGCATGCCGACTATTTTGGCACAGTTATTTACTCAGCCGTCATCGTGGTATTTAGCCACTTCCTGTTCAGTAGCAGCGCACTTATTTATTCTGCTCATTTCTATTTACCAGTAAACGTCGACAGTATCCGAACCTCCTGCTCCCATCCTCTCCAGTCAAAACAAAGGAGAACATCTCACTGTGAGGGATGAACCATAATGAAAACACAAATAAACATGTTAGTAGCATATTGTAGAAAAATGAAAAATATACATAAATAATAATAAAATACATACAAACTGACATTTATTTATTTTTTTGCATAGCCTAAATGGAGTTATACATCATTAGTCCAGTCCAGCAGTCATGTGCATCATTGGTTTAACAGCAAGTTTTGGAGTGGTAATAAGAGTTGCTATGGGAGAGAAATGGCTTCTATTTTGACCCTTAAAGAGGACATATTATGCTCACTTTTAGGTTCATACTTGTATTTTGGGTTTCAATGAGAACACGTTTACATGCTTTAATGTTCAAAATATACATGATTTTTTTCTCATGTTATCTCTCTGAGTAATGTAACTGTATCCCAAATCAGACATCGTTCGGCAAAGATTATATCAAAATTTCCCATGAACTACTAATATAAATGATCATGTTATGTTTCCAGTTAATAAATGGTACAAACTAAAGTCTAACTTCTTATCTTTCGAACCAGTTTACCAGAGTCGGCTAAAGGAAGCTAACTCCGGTGATTAGCCTAGCGCTAACTGTATCCCAAATCGGACACTTGGATCTCCTCACTATAAAACAATGCGGGCTGCTGACTTTTTTGGGGGAAATTTGATGTTTCTGGGTAAGCCAAATAAATATCACCGTTATTAACCATCGTTGTAAACACACCCGGACCGTAATTCTGTCATTCACGATAAAATAATGAACAGTAAAAATAAAGATGTACTTTTAAGGTCGTCGCCTGGATGTCGCCCAATCGTTCTTACTGCTTTCTCTCATCAGAGTTACTTTCGTGATTACTGATCGTAATTAGACATGCAAATCTCCATGTACATAAATGAAATTTAACATGTAGATTGTTTAATATGTATAAATCAATTATACCTACACTGGTGGTGGCGATCTTATTCAAAATGACCATGAAAACCCCGGAAAGTGTGGCATTGCAGATGTGTCCGATTTAGGTACAGTCTCTATCTGTATTCACCCTCCATCTGAAACGCTCCGTTTTATCGCCTGTCTCTTTAAGACCCAGTCTGCTCTGATTGGTCAGTGTTTGGAGGGCTTTGTGTCTCATCATTGGAGCTGGGGAATGACTGTTATAACGGCGCTAATGGAGCACTTTCTACCTACATAGAAGTATATTGGTGACATCACGACCTTACAGAAGTCCCGACAACTCGTTTAAAGACACAGTTGAGCGTTTGATACTTTCACAGTATTTATATAGCATCTAGACCTACTTTGTAATAAAAAAAGACATGGAAATCTAATTTTTCACAATATGGTACCTCTAAATTATCTTTATGTGGAAATCAATTTTTATACTCTCACCTTGGGTAGTTCTCCACTGGCTCCCAGTCTGTTGCATCAGGGAAACAGAACTGAGGAATGATCCTCAGCTGATCCTCCGTCTCCCTCATGAACTTAAAGCTCCTCTCAAGCTGCAACACAACAAGAGTGCATTTTACGACTAATTCATGCATATTCATCCATAATCAACAGGTAAAAGTTTTGCATGTTCTTTATTAAGCAAATATAAGCTTACACATTTGAATTATGCTAGATAAGATGCTGCTGCATTAACAAATAAGTCTGGGTTTTAAGCTTCTCTCTTAGAATTTCAGCTTTTAGCATTCACAGAATGTTTTATTGTAGATCATAGATCTCATATTTTTAATTGTTTTAGCTGTTGACTTTTGTAAGTGTGAGGTAAAAGATGTCTATTATGAGGCATTTAGTCCCAAATATTAAACAGGTACTTCAAGGATTTTAGTACTGTACTTCAAAAACATTTACTCAAACTCAAAGGAGACAAATAATAAAAGGCTGAGATATCCTGAATTTGAATCCTTTCCCATAATGCAACAATACATCCTCTTTCATTAAACCTTCATGGCTCCCCTGGAGCAACAAAACATTATTACCATATGACAAGTTAAGTAAAAGTTGTAAAATGTGTGGTTTGTCTCTTTAAATACAAAATTAACACATAAAGCGAAGAAAGATGAAAGCACTCCTCTGCTCCTGACCTTCAGGGGAAACTGCTGTGTGACCTCCGGCAGATAGTGGGCACCAGTCTTTGACTTCTGCAGTGACACAACCAGAAAATATTCAAAGAGAAGACGCTGGTGGAGGTCCTTTTCCAGAGAGCCATTTCTGGTATTGGTACCGTTGTAGTGGGCCTGGTTGGGCTGGCTCAGTATGGACTGGACTGACACCAGACGCTGACGATGAGCTGGAAAAGATGAAAGTTAGCATGTTTATAAGATGTCAAAAGATGTAAAAAGACAAAAAGAAGTGTTCTGTGGGAAGCTACCTTTTGCTCTTTCTTCAACTTCACTCTCAGAGTCACTGTTTTCATCTGTCACTGCAAAGATAAGTCACGTCAAAAACTCAAACTCACAAATTTACATTATAGGCATTAGAAAACACATGGTAATAAAGTTTTCTTTCAGTATATTCACCTCTCCCTGAGCTTGTCTCAGCATAATGATAGATCCTTCTTAGGTGTTTCTTTCCGATCCGAGCCTCGAAGATGCTGTTGATTCTCAGTACAACCTGTCAAGTAAAAGCACTGACTCAGTGTGAATAAATATTACAACATGATACTTCAAGGATGAGAACAAAACACCGGTCGATAATATTTTGGCTCCTACAGGGGAACTTGGTAGCCACACTTGGTTTAAATAAGAGCTGAATTTAATCTTGACAATATGCCAAGCATTGTTCAAGGACAAAACAAGCTTAACAATAACGGACAATGAATTGGAAGACATTTGTATATTTCAATGGAAAATTACAAAATCCCATGCATGGAAGGAATTTTGCTGGAAAAATATAGCTTGATATTTCATCACTCCACTCATGAAGATACACCAAAGTAAAAGTAATTCCCAGTGCTGGTGGAACTGTGAATGTCAGGCTGCAGGTCATTGCCATGTCTCCTGGGAATGTTCAAACACACAAAGTTACTGGAAAGATATACATAAAGCAATACAGGATGTTTTTAACACACATATACCATTTGTTTTCAAATCATGTACTTAGGTTATATCCCCCCAGAACGGAGTGCTATTGACAAATATTTAATGGGGGCATTGCTGGCAGCTGGAAAAAAGGCCCTAACTAAAAGATGGATGTTGCAGACTGGACCTGCAATTAATAATTGGATAGATGTGACAATAGATATATATACCATGGAAATGGATATACCATTTTCTCTCAACCTAAAGTTAGACATATTTATGAAACACTGGGAAAGATGGGAACAGTTTATCAGACCTTTAAAACCAGATTTTGTCAAGGTAACAAGTTGAAGAAATTGCCATTTGGTGTCCTTTTTTGTTTTTTGGGGGGGGTTCCCACTGTGTCAGTAATGTGAGTACAACTGAATGATGCCTAACTGCTACAGACATTTATATTTATTTATTCATTTTATGTATTTACTCTTTGCCTCTATACCCCTCTGGATGTAAAAAGTTAAATTGTATGTTTTTTTTTCTTTTTCTATACATATACATATTCATATTAAAAGGGAATGGACAATGGAACTTTGGAACAAGAAGCTATTGATACAAAACCCTTGGTTCTGTACAATTTTGATGCTAACAACTGTAAATTTGTACTTGTCAATTGATGTGAGATTTCCTAATAAAAAGATACTTGCAAAAAAAGAAAAGAAAACACATATACAGCTGTAAAATATGCACTTAAACACACACCGTTGGTATCCTGCGGCTGGTGCGGCTGTAGGGATCCCCGGGCAGCCATGATGTGTGTTCAGGCCCACCGGGAGTAGAAGGAGGGCTGAGCTGGGGTGGAGATGACACACCACCGCTGCTTGTGCTGTGGGGCGACTGATTGGTTCTCCGCAGGTCCAGCAGCTTAAAGCTCCTGCCTGAATTCTGCCTGAAGAAGCCGGGCCTTGAGATCTATAGACAGAAAAAGGTCATATATTTTCATATTGATTTAAATAATAAATGGTGCCAGTGTAAATAATGTGCTTGGCTTGTATTGTAGGGACCTTGGTAGTATCAGCACCAGGAGAGGAGGGCAAAGACTGCTGGGAGCATTGACTCTCCAACTCTATGTCCTCATATGGGTTCTCCTTGGATGAGTCTGCAGGGAGTCCAAACACGGCAATGTTCAACACAAGTCTATAGGCATTTTTTTTAAGTTGGAAAGTTTAAACGATATACTGATGTTTTTAGGCTGAGGCTGCCAGTTATAATATATAAAATATCTACAACGTATTGATAGTTTTCTGCAGAATGGTGTTCATGAAAATTTAGAAACATGCAATTTGTGTGGTGACACACTGATTGTAGAAAATACAGTCATGGAAAAAAAAATTAGACCCTTGTTTTCTTCAGTTTCTTGTTTATTTTAATGCCTGGTACAACTAAATGTACATTTGTTTGGACAAATGTAATGATAACAACATAAAAAGCTCATAAGAGTTTAATGAAAGAGCTGATATCTAAACATTTTCCATGGTTTTCTTGATGATGATTTTGTTGTACCAGGCATTAAATGAACGAGATATTAGAGAAAACAAGGGTGGTCTAATAATTTTTTCCAGGACTGTATCTGAGATGTATTAATGAGCTGCAGCCAGAACATAACTGGAATTTAAAGGAAATTTTAAACCATTTTAAACCTATTTTCCCAGGTTTTGTGTCTAATTACCAATGGGGGAAAAGAAAAGAAGAAGTCGTCAGTGTTTTGTTATAGCCTCGGTATGCTGATTTTAAAACTAATCTAAAATGTTATGTTTGACCATTTTTCCCCATAGTATCAAAAATGTGGAATGAGACCACATGGGACTTCAGAACCCGCCATTCTCCTTAAGTGCAACTTAGTTAGATACCAGACCAATTTCAAAAAATGTTATCCCCATTAGTCACTTAGACACAAACACATTAGAAAATAGAGTCCAGGTTGGAAAATACTTACATTTCCCTTTAAGATTATAAGTTGACAATTTGGGAACCACACTTTTTTTGCCAAGGGTTGGATACCACTTTTATATCTGACAGAGAAATATGAGGCTACAGCCTGGAGACACTTAGCTTAGCTTACCACAAAGACTGGAGACAAGAAAACAACTTGCCTGGCTCTGTCCAAAGGTAAAACAATCTACCAACCAGGAGAGACTCCAGAAAAAGTATTGTACCCAGCCAGGAAATAGTCTCTCTACTCTTGGCAAGAAAGTGAATATGTGTATCAGCCAAAGAGGGAAATCAGTGATGGATAATGGAGGTTTCTGACCTAGGATGTCTTCATAGTGATGTTCCTGAGACAGTGAGCGAGAGAAGAGCTGGCTAGTTGACCCTGCGAGGTCTTCAAGCTCAAAGGATTTCCTGTCATGGTGAACAGACAACATTTACTGTTGTAATCTTCATAGATTTTTCTCATTCATGCTCATTTATATAAGTTAACCTCTAACTAGTATACAAGCTACAAATCAAGAGTTATTGCCAATACCTGTTGATGTTGTCTCTGACTCTTTCACCCTTCGATCTCCCGTAGACACCCGAAGGTGGTTTGGATAAAGTTTTCAGAGAGTTGTAGGGCAGTGGGGGCAAGTTCCTCTGCTCTCTCCCCTGCCTCTGACTCTTCCCAGTCAGGCCGGTAGTTGGATGCTGAAAAGTACGTTGAGGTTTGGGGACTGGGTTGATGGGGGGCGCCCCGGGCTCTGTGTACACATTCTCCAGGTGCTGCTTTCCATTCGCTTCACTACTTTGACCCATAACTACCTGTTTGTCTTTGCTAGGTGGGCTGAAGTAGTTTCCAAGCTCTGGAGGAGTTTTCCCGTGGTTCTCCCCCATAGCCTCCAGGTTTTTAAAAAGGTTGAATACAGCTCTCTTCTCCTGGCTGGATTGCTCCCCTGTTCTCTTTTCATTGCTTTTCCTCAGTGTCCCCACCTGCTGCTGCACTCCTGCTGCAGGCGAACAGGGTCTTGAATCTCCAAGCTTTCCTACATTTTCTTTCTCATTTTGCTTTTCTTTGGGAACAACTCTGCCACAGTCCTCCTCTTTTTGGTTCTCACTGGGCTTGCTGTTCTTGAACATCCCTCTTTGCTGTTTCCCAGTTCCAACAGGTGAACAAGGCCTTGAATTCCCAAGTTTTCCTACATTCTCTTTCCTGAGATTTTCCTTTTCGTCATGAGCTACTCTCCTGCAGCTCTCTGCACTCTGCTCCTCTGAAATTTTCCCCTTTTTTGTCAGAGATTCTGTCCTTTTTATGCTGGCGCACTGGCCCAAAGAACCTGAGGTAATGGCTGAATGAGTGGGTTCCTTACCCTCCCACAGAGAAATCTTGTCTTTGATGTTGCCTCCATTGGATCTGGGGAGCTTGTTGCCGACCAGGAGAGTGTTCTCATTGGTGTGACGGTCAAAGCTCGGCCTCCTGTGAGCCATCATGGGTGATTCTGTCTTCTGGTTGTTCAGGTTGTCTATTGGGGTAAGAGGGAGTTTTGGTGCCCACTTTCTCTGCCCGGTTTTCTGGTTTTCCACTGAAGTGATATGGAGCTCACTTCTCTCACCAGCACAGCCCTTCTTTACCCTAAACACACAATGAAAACACACTTTTACTGGGTGCTATATAGTTACAAATTAACATAAAATGACAAAACAGCAAACAAATGAAACAGAAAAGTTTAAATATGAACTTGCAGCAGTGATTCCCAAACAGCAGTACTTAGTCTAGTTAACAAGCAAGCAAAATACAGGTGCATCACAATAAATTGGAATATCATAGAAAAGTCCATTTCCAGTAGTTCAAGTCAAACAGCCCATCCAAGTATTGAGTCATATAGATGGACATATTTTTCAGAGGCCAACATTTCCATATTAAACATACTTTTTAAAATTGGTCTTTTGTAATATTACATTTTTTTTGAGACATTGAATTTTAGGTCTTCATAAAATGTAAGCCATAATCACTATAATTAGAAGAAATTAAATAGATTAAGACATGAAATGTTTAATTCTGTATGTAATAGATCTATATAATGTGTTATTTTCACATTTTGAATTGAATTACTGAAATAAATAAACGTTTCTATGGTATTCTAATTTATTGAGATGCACCTGTAGTTGAATAATTAACTAAAAGTAATGGTAAGTTAGTTAAAATAGTTAGCTCATTAATAGTTTAAACAGTTAGCTAAAACTACAGTTAGCTAAAACTACAGTTTGAAATAGATAACGTTAGCTAGAAGTACCGGATAAAAAATTTTGATAACGCTGTCAAAAAGTAATGCGTGTAAAGTCATTACATAAAAATGACACATAAACACATTAAACAGCTAAAAGTATGGAATGGGTCTTTTAAATATGTTGCTGAACATACTGGATTAACAATTAGTTAGCTAGGAATAATTTGCTAGCTGAAGGCTAAAAGTAATAGATAAGTAGCCTAGTTAAGCTAATGTCAATGAAATAGATAAAAGTAAAGAGTTTAAATAATTAGATAAAGTTAATGTAGTGAATAAATAGTTCAAATAAAGAGCTAAAAGTTATGTATAAGGAGTTTAGCTAATGAATAAATGTTTAAAATAGATAGCTAAAAGTACTGGACAAACAGTAACAATTAGCAAAAGTAATAAATACAATTCAGCCAATGAATAAATAGTTAAATTATTTGCTAAAAGCAATGGATAAATGGTTAAACTGGCTAAAAAGTGATGGATGAATTATTTAAATGTTTAGCTTTTGCCACTTTAAGTATGAAAAAAACTTGACCAAACCAACTTGTATGAAATAAAAAAGTCTTTGTACTTTTTTTTCATATAAGAAAAGGCATTAAATATGATCTGAATGTATTCATCTGGTGTTGCGTCTTGAGCTTATCTGAGGTACGGCAAAAGATAAAAAGGGGTTGGGAACTACAGTTTGACAGAGTCAGTAAAATACATCTCTCTAAATGGTAAATGTATCAAAGATTACCTGAATTAAAACAGAAAATGCAATAATATGTTAAAAAATGACAGAATGACTGACTCCGGCCAGAGTTTCGTGAACTTCCCAGTGCAGTCACTGAGGCTGCCAGATCGGGGACACTTAGTCTTTTTCTGGCGACAGTGGGAAAATTCAGCCTGAGAGTAAATGCCAGAGGACAAGCCTATGACCGAGCATCTTCTTCTCATCAGCCTTGCTAAATAAACACATACTTGGACTGCGGCCCATTTCATCAAACTGCTATGTTATAATAAATAAACAGGAGGAAATGGGGAGCCCTAAGTTGAAAGACCTTTTCTGACTTTTAGTTAATAGATGCGATGAGTAAAGGGCAACATAAACCGTGTTACTTACTTCTCAGGGGAATTTGTGAGAAAAATATCAATTTCCCATATATGTTCACTGATAAACCTTTTCAGATACAAACCTGTTGACAGTGGAGTAGATGCAGTCCGATGTGATTGTCATCCTCTTAGTGGCTGCCATGATCACTGTACACCTAAGACAGAGATAGAGAGGAAAGCATCTTAACCCAATCGATTGATTTTCCTTAACATTTTTTTCTTTTAGCTCTGCTGAATGTGGCATCCAGAATTAGGATTACAACATTTCTATTGGCATCCTGTCTGGCATCAGGCTTTTTTTGACTGAATATCTTAAAGATTTTTTTTCAACATGAGATTAAGATCCTTGGTAGCATTTTGGTGGTGTGACCATTCATTCACAGCTGGTAATGTCTGGTATTCAGGGTCCAGCTGGGCAGACTCAAGAAAAAAACACGACAGCCAGGGACTCCTGCAACTCCCTCGAGCAGTTCATCACACAAACCAACATTTCAGTAGTCACTGGGGAGCTTTTGCATGATTAAATCACTCTTTTCTGCCTTTTTATTTCCTTTATTGTTTTACGCTTCTTATTCCCTCCTCACATTAGACCAACCTTTGCTCCGCTCTCCTCTTCTTGACTCTCATACTTTCACATCTTTAAGGCCAACGTTTCAAAGTTCAGTGGCCTCTAAGATAATGCTTGGTAATTTCCCAGCTCTGAGGCTGTTGTCATCATTTGTTTAGTCCAGATGACAGTGTGCATGAGCAGAGGGACTTAAAGACGTAGGCTATGGCTGATTAGCTGGGAAACAGACACAGATACGTACTTACTGTGTGATAAAAACAGCAAGCTACATAATGAATAAAAAAAATATGCTGGAGGTTGCTTTTACAAAAATGTATATGATCAGATTTGTTGTTTTTTAACCGAAATCAATATACCACATCAATTTTCTCACAAATGTATATTATTAAAGTCCCTAATTTAGTAGAAAATATATGACTCAATTGAATTTAGAATTAAATCACCTTATCTTCCAACACTGAGTGAAAATATGAGACAACACAGTCTGTGGAAATCCTACTGTATGCACTGTATTTTTACAACAAAATAATTAAAAAATCTGCTCCTTACCTCGCTGCGTCGTACAGTTTCCATTTGTTCATTAGTATAATGGGAGCATAATGATGCTGCTGTATAAGTATCCATTGGTATAACGTCCAAACCACCACGGTGTTCAGTATGTCCAGGTTAAACCGCCTGTCATAGGTTTTCTAACTGGATTTAATCCTTGGAGTGTCTCGTCAGATGTTTAATTGAATGGGAAAAGAGACTGTAAAAGCTCTCCCTGCCTCTTCTCTGATCTTCAACTTTCATTCACTCTTTCTCTGCCCACACACACTGGATATGACTTCCTCCCCCCCCCTCTCTCTCTCTCTCTCTGTCTGTCCCTCTCTCGCTCTCTCTTTATGTATGTCCCTATCTGGTGGCTGTCCCTCTTATGAACCAGATATGTAGAATAAATAAATGACTCTTAACTAATAAAAGAAAAAAATCTTTGCCTACTAGATGCAGGAAAAACACTGACTCATTTTACGGACATCATTGTTTTGCTTTCTTTCCCTCCAAATCTGAAGTTCGTTGGAATTCACGTCACAACTGCTTCTGAGCTACAGTTGCCATGCAGCTGTAGCAAATCAGTGCACCATACTTTTGTATTTTCACTTCCACAGAAATGAATAAGACAGTCCTAATGGGAAATTGCAAACTTCAAGGGAAAAATAAATGAAAGGGGACTTCTAAAAACGTTGCATCCAAAGACAAACCAACAACTAGAAAGTGTTTTATTAACTGTCATGATATAAATGACCTCACATACAAGAGGTGACCTTTACAGATGCACTGCTTCAGAAATCACTACAGAAAGCATAGAACAAATCACTGTTTTGCACTTGTGACATATGCATATTTTGATTTTTACATATAGTATATTAATATTTTTCTTAGGTACATTTATTCATATTTTTCAATTCTGATTTGTTACACTAGCACAGCCTTAGGTGTGTGCCACATTGTACTTGTAGTACACCTTGTTCTTTACTTGAGTATTTGTACTTTCTGCTACTTTAGACTTCTAGTCCACTACAATTCAGAGGATAATATTGTACTTTTTACTCCACTACATTTATTTGATACCTTAAGTTATGAATAACTTTGCAGATTTAGATTAATGGTACAAAATATAATAAACAAATAAATCACTAACAATTTATTATTAAGGTTAAAGATGAGACATCATTCATCACTTGAGGAAATTCACAAGCTACATTTGAGCATATATAGTGATAAATAAGCACTAGCATCAACAATTATAATTCAGTTTTATAATAAATATCATTCTGAAATGGTCCATTCTGCATAATGAATATTTTTGCTTTTTTTTAACAATAAGTATATAATGATGCTAATATCTTTAATACCTAATGCAGTATTTTAGCAAAGTATTTCTAAACTGTTGTATTGCTACTTTTAGTTAAGCAAAAGATCTGAGTACTTCTTCCACCACTGCATAGAAAACCTTTGAATCATTAAATTCATTACTGATACTGTTTCATACAATATCTTGTAATACCAGGCAACCAAGCATAATGGAATTGTATTACAACATGTAATCTTGTAGAATCACCCCTTAAAATATTAGCACACAGTTTAAACAAATATACTGAGCAAACTCGTTTAAAAAGCTTACCAGAATTCAAGTGTTGGCCAAGTTCAGTGCTGGATCCCTGCTGAAGTGCTTGACTCCTCTTCAGTGTGTAATAAAAGTGTTTTTGGCGGGGCAGTTTTTAAACTATGTACAAATGCTGCTGCAGCTGATGGCAGGTTGGCTGTAGCCCACAAGTGTCGCAGTGACAGGTGGGAGCTGAACAGCTGTCCCCTGGTGGAGTGTGTGTCTGCAGATCAGACCCAAAATTTTTACCATGTGCTTTAGATTAAACATGAATAAATGATTAAAGCAATGAAGTGGATTATATGAGAAAAACATGTAGGCTAGGTGCATATTTTTTCATACAAGGATAAAACTGTTTAGGCTACATATTGGCATTAAGTGTATTTTATGCAAAAAGCAAATTTTGTATGAATTTATGTATATCATGTAATACACCTATACACACACATTTCCCTTTGTTATTCATATTATATATCACGTGTGTTTATATCACTGCATTGATATTAGGCTACTCTATAGCATATATTTAGAGATTTATTGGACAGAAATTAAGCTCATCCAGCACTCTCTTTTTAGGTGCACATTTCAGTCCAGAGAGGGGAAACCTTGCCCCAACTGAAGAAATGTTCAATGTGTTGCAAGGACTGTCGCAAAATACAAGGGGTCCAGAACTGCAGGTCTGAATCTGTCGTCTCCAGGTCTGCAGAGACATACCGTCACACTGTTAAAATAATCGCCTAAGTCATTTTTTTGTCAAAATTGTTTTTTTTTATTCCCTAAATCATCTGCTCATGACGCCGGCCACCTATGGTAAAATCGCCTACATCCTCAGTTGATCAGATCATGTGATTTTACCCCTTTAAGATAATGGCCTATGTCAAGTGTGTGACTCAAGCGGATTTATTATGCCTAAGTCAAAATAAAATGTGACTTAGGCATAATAGAAAAAAAATCGAAGTAAAAAAAAAAATTATGCTTTTGCGATATCTCGCAAAATATAAGTAAGTACATCTTTTTTTTTTTTCGACCTTAATTTTTTTTCCTTTCCATGTCCCTTTAGGGGCTCCGTACTTAAGCAAGATATGGTAACACTTTGTTTTGAAGGTGTCTACATAAGAGTGACATGAGCGTGTCATAAACATGACATGGGATGTGTCATGTCATGTTTCTGACAGGCTTGTGTGACTCCTTCAAAATAAAGTGTTACCATATCTTGCTTAAGTCACAAAGGCATGTTCCAAAAATTGTCCAAGACATTGATTTCTCTTCAGTTACATAATTTACACACAGTGTTATTACTATGCCAATAGCCATCCTTTGTTACATCCTTTTTGAGTGAAATGATCAATAAATGTCATGTGTTACACTCTTGGTGAAGTTTTTAAGTGTTTCCTGAAAAACTTGAAAAAATTTGTTAGGCGATTATTTTAACAGGGTGACGATATTGTGGGAGCTGTTTGCTGCTTGTAGTTCCACTCCTGTCCTGCTGGTGGCAGCAGCGCGCCGCTCCGCCCTGCAGACAGCGACACGGTCCGTGACACAGGAATCCACAGTAAACACAGACGGTCGCCTCACTGAGAGCCAGCCAGCTAACGACGACAGGAGCAGAAAAGGTATGAAAACGCTCTGGTTTGAGACTTGTTGTGAAGAGTTTATAGTTGTAAATACCTGCTGTTTGTTCGGAGACATTTACTGTGACTTTTAAGGACCAGAATTGGCTGTCTAGCTAGATAGATACTAGCTAACAGTGTGTCAGTTTGTGAGGGAGAGATGGACAGAAGCTGTTTTTGTTGGAGTAAAAGAGGCAAATGCCCCCTCTAAGATCAACGACATGCTGGAGAAAATTTATTAATTTGGCTCAGTATTCATGTGCGTATTGTAAACAAAAAATGAGCATTCTAAACCACTCCTTTAAACACAAAAGTCTGTGATTGCAGGAGAGGCAGTAAACAGCTTGTATGTTGTGAAATCTATAAATAAAATGATGGCGTCCTTTGAACAGAGCGTCCTGCTTACATTTTCACTTTTGGTGTGGTGAGCTACAGTGTAATAGTCCCACCTGCAAGTTCCTGTATCTGCAGGGGTTTGAAATGTGTCACCAGACACCACACCAAAGCCGACAAATCCTGTTTACCTTCGGGGAGTTTGAGCCTGAGAAGCACTTTTGCAGGTGATTATTTACCTGCATCCTTAACTGATAAGAGGTTGTGTTTTGCAAAGGAACTTCAGAGCATTTACAGAAGCAATGTAAAATTAGGTAACTTATTGACTTTTTTTCTTTTCATGGCATGTCCCACTTCTACTCCAACACATGTCAGGGGGGAATATTGTACTTTTTACCTCACTACAATGATTTGACAGCTTCATATCCCGATATTATATATATATATATATATATATATATATATATATATATATATATATATATATATATAGCTCCATAAAGTGCACCTTTTAATAAAAATAGCCTATGAAATAAAATAGGCCAATTTTTTTTCTGAAATAAGTATATTTATATGAGAAAAGAATGGCAAACATTACAAAATAATTAAATATGACAAACCCAGGGCAGCATTTATATATAAAGAAAGAAAAACAAATTGAACTATATCTATATATGTGATATGGTCTAATTCGATATCGCATTTAAAAATATATCGATATATTTTTTATACTTTACATATTGAGATTGTTGCAAACAAGATGCATAAATAGCGTATAAAGAATGGGTGATTTTAATATTTATAAATTAAACTACCTAACAGTTTAGTGAAGCCAAGACAATTCAGTTATTGACAGAAACATTTTTGCAACATTTTGATAATCGTAATTTAATATTAAAAAATGTTTCATGTTTCCAGCTTATTTTAAGTATTTTAATAATTAGTAGTTTAGTTTTTAAATCATTTTTAATTTTTGTCTATTAATTGGAAAAAAACATCATTTTACATGTGTCACAATGGGCTCTGATAACTTTTTATGCCATTTTACACTATTTTCATAATAATTATAATTATTTTATTTTTATAGCACCTTTTAAAAACAGCAGTGCAAAGTGCTTCAACAGGGAGCAGTTAATCACAACGAGATGATGCCATAAGGCTAAAAACAATTCTTACATTAAAAGAAAAACAAATGAGACAGAGCAGGAACAATCACAAGACATTCTCAGATACACAGAACATAAAAGGTAAAAGTAATGGTAAGATAGAAAGCATTACATAAAAGCAAGTCTATAAAAATGGGTTTAAAGAATTAATTTAAAATAAGGTTACTGAGAATAAACAATAAACCATCATCACATGGGAGGTTTTTCTGCAATGAGTACATTTTTCTGATTAAATCTAACTAGTTTTACTTTAATTCAATTAAACATTTCCCATGCTTTATTCTCTCCCTTGCTAGCAGCCTCAGTAATGGGCAGGATTTTATGATTGGAGTCATGTGGAAAAAAAAACGTCAGCTGGTTTGGAATGATTTATAAAGGAAATGAAAGTGAGGCTATTGACTTTCATATCAGTATTTTTTAGATAAATGGTTCTCAACAATCCACATTAAATTCTTTGTCTTTGTCAGCATCTTTAAGAATCTGTTCTTGCCATCGAAGATTCTAAGATTCCCTCAGTCGCTTTACCAATCTTTAGCGACACTTTTTTATCTAAAGACATGAGCCTATAGAGTCCACACTGTGAGGTAAACAGGTCAAAGAGACTCCTAGAAGGGCTGAGCGATATAAAAAAAGTATTGATATATTTTTAAATGTGATATGGAATTAGACCATATCGCATATAATGATGGAGTTAAATTTTTTTCTTTCTTTAAATATAACTGCTGCCCTTAGGGTTTGTCGTATTTAGTTCTTTTGTAATGTTCTTTATTATTTTCTCATATAAATATGTTTATTTCAGAAAAAGATTGGGCTATTTCATTTCATCGGCTATTTTTATTAAAGATATTTTTTTATTTAAATGTGCGCTTTATGGAGCTTTGATTTTGTGTAAAAGGTTTCCCTGTTGTTATACAGTATTAATGTTGACTTAAACGGTTTCAATAAAGCTACTTGTGACATGTCATATTTCACTTTGACTGAACATTTGCTCTCACTTTGCGATAAAAATATCGAGATATATATTGTATCACGATATTCAGCCTAATTATATCGGGATATGACTTTTGGTCCATATCGACCAGCCCTAACTACTAGGTGTAAAGATCATATCTGGACTGAAAATGGTGTAGAGTGCTCTGTAAACAACATGAGGCGATGCATGCTTACAGCTGAACAGGTTGGTGGGGGAGGTGTAATGGTTTCAGAGGCAGTCAGTGCACACTGGGCCCATTGATACCTGTGGGTGCCAGTGAACGCCCCAGCATTCAGACCAGATGCATCTGTTTATACTCGTCTTTTAGCCCAACGGGATGGAAACTTTCAACAAGCTAGTATTGCCTGTTGTAGTACAGGATTCATTCAGGACTGTCTCATCATGTAAAATATTATTATTATTATTATTATCGTTATTATTATTATTATTATTATTATTATTATTATTATTATAGTCACACACTGGACTATATTGTCAGGTTTACACATGGTGTGTGTGGTGGTTGTAATCACACTGTAATAAATTATTCTGTAGTCATTTCATTTTACTTAATATATTTGATAAAATGTATTAAATATAAATGTGTCCGTGATTTTGAGGCAGTTGTTTAAGTAACTTTAATATAAAAATGTTTGAGATAGAATCTACTTATTTTGACCACATTAAATATAATCTTTATGTGTATGTAATTCTAAATCAAGAGAATTTTGAATGAATCCAACACAATAAAATTAGTCCTTTTTTAATTGACACTAAACACTTCCTGTTAAGTTGTTATTAACTCAACTTGTAACATAGTTAGATTTAATAAATAATATTGCGTGCAATCTGTTGCCTCATTGTTATTGAGTAGCTATTGTTTATCTTTTTTTACAGTGCAGGGCCAAAGGTGGTCTAACATGGGTTTCTTTTTATGTGTTCACTGAATGTTTGTTCTTATATTTTCTCTTGTACCTAAACAGTATACAGGTGCATCTCAACAAATTAAAATATCATCGAAAAGTTTATGTCAGTGATTCAATTCAAAAAGTGGAAATAACACATTATATAGATCCATTGCACACAGAATGAAATATTTCATCTCTTAATTTATCTAATTTCTTCTACTTATAATGTCTAAGGCTTACATTTAATGAAGACCTAAAATTCAGTGTCTCAAAAAAATTTATTGAGATGCACCTGTAGTCATCCGAGGGCAAATAATACATTTCTGCAATATTTTGTTTAAGTTGTTGTCCTATAATCAATCATTAATATTAGAATTGCTTTCCCAATTCCTTCTTTTCTTTGTTGTTCCCCTAATGCCCTTGTCCCATCTGGCATAGTGGGACACTGTAGCTGAACCCCCTCCCTGTCCTGTTGCTGCTCCCCCCTGAAGACCTCCACCACCACCTCCTTTCTCTTCCTCCACCTCCTTTCTCTTCCTCCTTCCGGCCGCCCCTGTGATGCCTCCCTCGTGCTGTGGCTACCTGTCACAGTACACTCATCATCATCTGGTTGCCTTCCTCCTCACCTTCTTTAGGTAATCCATCATCATAGAGGTCTTCCTCAAACCTGCTATGATAGTTTCTAGATGACCCCGTGGTACCAGATAAATCCTCAAAGTAACTGAAAACCCAATGTTTTAAAGTTTGTCTTAATTATTGAAAATGTATGGAAGAGAGTGACAGGAAAGATGGGGAAATGAGATTTCCATCAAATGTTCGCAGCAGTTTTGAAACAAAAATCCGCAAACCAGCCATTCAGAGCTCACTAAGCCACCAGAACGGACCACAAGAAAAAGATTGAGTTGAATAAGAGAGTGCAGAAACACATTGAATGGATGTGCACTGTAAATTTAGGTGAAAGGTTTAAGAGGCAAGGTTAACCCAGGTCAGACGAGGTCAAGATAACACAGACAGTAAGTACTGATTTCCAATAGACCGGGTTGCTACACAGATTAAGAGAAAACTCTTAAAAAGCAAGTAAGGTAAACATGCATTTTGTAATTTTCTTTGGAGATAATCTTGTTTAGCCACATGTTTGCAGAGGGTTTTTTTTTACTACATGCATCGATATAGCAATGTCAAACAGAGCAGGAGATAAAACACATTGTACATGTGTCCACCCAGCAAATTTCATGCTGTATGTGTATTTCAGTCACTGCAGTTAATCTTTAATTACAGTAGATGTGGTATCACACAACGCTGCTATCAGGAGCAAAGTAAACCTGCCGTCTGCAGCAGGTAGCAGCACAGAGTGAATTCTGTTGTTCAGCAGAAAATGTGGGCTTACGTTGGATTTCGCCCATTTTCTGTTTCTTTGATGATGTTGCATTCCTGTGTTTCTTGTGAATTGTTTCAGCAGAATTGAACTGCTTCTTCTGTGGAATGTAACCTTCTGTAAATATAGCCCTTTTTAAAATGGGATAGCACGAGGTTCTTATCTATAGTCGGTGTATTACCTACAGTAGCTGGAGGTCAGCATGGCCCAGGTTGGAGAAACAGGCAGGAATTGCTGGTCCACGGCAGCCTAGAATGCGTAGTTCATTTGTGTTATTGTGAGACTTTGGTGAATCCAAACTAACCCTTTAAAAACCCCAAAGTCATACAATAACACAAAAAACAACCAATGGAGGCAACAACTCCCTTGTTCTGTAAGGTAAAATTACTGTTTTTGTCTGTGGAGTCTGGTGGCTTTAAAGAGACCGTATATAACGGCTTCAGTTCCCTCCACATAAACTTAAACAGTGCTTCCTGATGGTGAGGCAAGGCTGTGAAACGTTTTACATAATAGTAATGAAATAATAATGGTTGGGGAAAAAAATTGTTACAGTATAGTATCGCAGTATTTTGCGTGGCAATATTATATCGATGCATGGCCGTCAAGTATCCATATTTGGCGTTCCGACAGCCAGCGGGCCGTCAGTATTTTCGGGGGTTTTTTTTTTTTTTTTTTTGGGGAGGCTGTAGCAGGGTTACTTTTAGGAATATACTGGAGATACTGGTATATGAAACTAGAAGATCTAAGGAATCTATAGTCAGGATATAATGTCGGGAAGTTGTTGAAATGACGCAGCAAAGTTAGGCTTTTTTTTTATATTTCATTCGAAACAATTCAAAGCAGTGAAGCTTAAAGTTGAGGAAAGTTTGATAAAATGCTGCAGTTGTTGTCGTCCATACATGTTTGATGTCAGTTAAGTTCAGTTTGACTGAATACTTTGTTGGTCAGTCTGTGGGTTTGACTCATTGTGGAGAAATAAAAAGACTGAAGTGAGATGAATAGACTGAGAAATTTCTCTTATTTGACAAAACAATTCTTGATTGAATTTAATTTTGTTGACTCAAACTGCAGTTAAACAGTTAAATTGTAATTGCAATATATTGTACAGCAATACTCACCATATTGCAAAATGCTTAAAATCTCAATAATATCGTATCGTGACTCAAGTATCGGGATAAAATTGTGTCGTGGGGCCTCTGCTGATTCACACCTCGAGTAAATAAGGCATACAGTTAAACTCACATTTATTTTTGCCTTTTTCCTGCCTGTTTCTCCAAACTGGGAGCGTGTCAACCACTTCCTTCTGTAGGTAATACACTGACTATGGATATATACCTCACACAACCCTACTGTAACAAATCTAAGCTATCATCTTAATAGTCCAAGTAGGTATATTGTGGTATCATTACGTAAATAATTAGCATTTTTCAACATTTACAGTTAAACTGATGTTGAGCAGAGCAAGTATTATTGTTCAATTATATTCAACAATATTCAACAACCTCCAGCTGAAGTGCAATCTTAACTTTGGCATTTTATACGGAAGCCTTAGCTAAATCTCAGTTGAATCTTAGTTGCCTTTACTTGCTGAGTAAAACGTTATTCTGTCTCTCCAGCTATGTGCTGCTACATGCGTCCAGGAAGACGTTCAGCAATGTGAAAGTGAGCATCTCAGCCCAGTGGACGCCATCTGTGGGGAAGAATGGCAGCGCAGCAGCTTACTCTCCTGGCGAGGTACCCAGCAGCATGACGGCACATCACATTTAAACCCCTGATACACTGAAGATAACTATAACAGTGTTTCTCTGACTGTGACAGACATGGGAGGACAATCGTCTGTTTGCAAATGAGGAGGAGGCCACGCTGTTCCTGGGAGCTCTGGACTCCATCTTCCTCTTCTCGTATGCAGTGGTGAGTAGTGGACATACATGCTGTGTTCCAATACCCATACTTCCCGTACTTACTATACTTAGTTTGAGTACGCAGGGTGTTCCGATTCTGATCGCGGCGAAAAGAAGTGTACCTAAAGGACCCGGATGTTGCCCTCATAACGGTCAAAACGTTGAGTGTGGAACGATGTACACTATACGCACTCAACGGCCGCCATCTTGTCTACGTAGCGGAAGAGGCGGAGCCAGGCAGAGAGCCGCTCAGCTCGAAAAAAATGTTTGTAATGGCGGCCGAAACAACAGCAGAGCATTATCTGTCAACATCAGGAGGAGTAGGTAACGTTGCTGACGATGCCGGCGCATTCTCCACATTTGCTGCGTTAATGGAGCCGTATTGCCGGATTGTAGAAGTAAAGATTAAACAACACAAAGGGTAATTTTTTCACCGTTCAAAGCGGGAAGTTTTTCGCGGGTGACGAGCCGCGGCGGCTGTCGCGAGCGTCATTTCCGGTAAGTGCACCACGGAGTATGAGATTTGGAACAACACTCACCTGCTAAAATCTGCGTACTTAGTATGTGCGGATAGTGTACTGCGTTTAAATGTACTCATGGAAGTATGGGTATTGGAACACAGCAACAGTCATTTTCTGGCTTTTACAAGCTTCTGACAGTAGCAGCATCTGCCTTTTGTCACTTGTGTCACTTTGTGTTTGGTGTTTTTTCCCACACAGGGTCTGTATCTCAGCGGTGTGATCGGGGACAGAGTGAACCTGCGCTACGTGCTCTGCTTCGGCCTGTGTGGCTCTGCTGCAGTGGTGAGTGCACAGATGGTGTATTCAGCTGTGTTTGTTATCCTTTATAGAGTGCTTTTGTTGGTGTCTTGCAGTGATGGAATGTAATTATGTACATTTACTCAAGTACTATACTTAAGTACAATTGTACAATTCTGAGGTACTTTTTTTTTACTTGAGTATTTCCATTTTATGTAACTTTATACTTCTACTCCACTACACTTTGAGGCAAATAGGGTCCATTCTGCATAACAAAAACTTTTACTTTAAGTACATTTTTTTTAAAGTAAATTTTGATGCTGAATTTGTGTTTTGAACACAGTACTTTTACTTGTAGTGGAATAATTTCACAGTGTGTTATTAGTACTTTTACTTAAGTAAGGGATCTGAATAATACCTTGTCCACCACTGGTGTTTTGTTGTAAAATTTGCAAATGAATATTAACTCTTGTGCATTACTTTGAAGAAAACGTGCTCTGATTTAAGGGTTCAGTGGGGACTTTTTTGTCTGAGTATGTGTATGTTACCCATGTTACCCGGACTTATTATAGGAGCTGAGTTTCAACCTCCAAAAATCGAAAAAAGTAAAAAATGTCCCGAGTGAGAGCTAAAGCCCTGTTAACATTTAGAGTCATAGAAAGTAGAAAGAAAATATTAGACCATTGTTTTCTTCAATTTCTTGTTCATTTTAATGTCTGGTACAACTAAAGGTACATTTGTTTGGACAAATATAATGATAACAACAAAAATAGCTGATAAGAGTTTAATTTAAGAGCTGATATCTAGACATTTTCCATGGTTTTATTGATTATGATTTTGGTTATCATCAAGAAAACCATGGAAAATGTCTAGATATCAGCTCTTAAATAAATCTCTTATCAGCTTTTTTTTGTTGTTTTCATTAAATTTGTCCAAACAAATGTACCTTTTTGTTCCAGGCATTAAAATGAACAGGAAATTAGAGAAAACAAGGGTGGTCTAATCATTTTTTCCATGACGGTATTTCCAACACACTGTATTCATATAACTTTCTGGAATACAACTGTAGCTGTATGTGTGTGTTTGCAGGAGTTTGTGTTCGGCACTCTCACCGAATGGCTCCACATCTACAACATCTATCTGTACTGTGGCCTGTGGGTGCTGAACGGCCTGCTGCAGTCGGCCGTCTGGCCCTGCGTGGTGGCCGTCATGGGGAACTGGTTCGGCAAGACGGGGTGCGTGACATTTCTCTGTTTATCAAACCTTCATCTAACCAGCATTCAGCTTCAAATAGTTCATCCATCCAGTCTGGGAATATTGAGTCAAGTTTGTGTCCGTCAAGTAGAGCTTTATGATCCACGCCCACACACGGAAACACACCCGCTCACATTCACACAATGACATCCATTCACTGCTGCTGCTGCCGGAACATAGACGCCATTTACACTCAGTTTTCCTCAGTGGCTGGACTTGTGGACATAATTTGCCCTGTATAAAAAAAAAAGCAAATCACTGAGCTGTCTGTGAAGTTGTGTTTAGTAAAATATAGTGTTGAAGTGTGTTTTTTGTGCTAATTGAACTTCACGATGATCTCTTCCAGCCGTGGCTTTGTGTTTGGCCTGTGGAGCGCCTGTGGACTTGCTGGGTTCATTCGTGTTATTGTGAGACTTTGGTGAATCTAAACTAACCCTTTAAAACCCCAAAGTCATACAATAACACAAAAAACAACCAATGGAGGCAGTGTTGAAGTGTGTTTTTTGTTCTAATTGAACTTCACGATGATATCTTCCAGCCGTGGCTTTGTGTTCGGCCTGTGGAGCGCCTGTGCCTCTGTAGGCAACATCCTGGGGGCCTTCCTGGCTTCCAGCGTGCTCAAGTATGGATATGAGGTAAGAAACTAGGGTTGTCACGATACTAAAATGTTCAACTCGATACCGATACTTAGGAAAATATTCGATACTCGATACCATTTTCGATACCGCATGGATAAAAACAAAGACCCCAAAATGTAACGGAAATATTTTTATTAATGAGAAAATTGCAACATGTAAAAATTAACAGAACCACAGGTTAACCCTCTGGAGTCTCCAAAAGTGTCAAAGCATGACTTCTTCATCACATCCAGACTAGAAAACAAAGCAGTCCAAAAAAATACACAAGAAGACACAAAATGACAAAAAAAAAAGACACAAAATGACCAAAAGAAGACACAATATGACCAAAAAAAGACACAAAATAACTAAATAACACACAACAGACAAAATGACTTACAAAGACATGAAAAGGATTCAAAAATGGACAAAACAGCCCAAGACTCCATAGAGTTAAATACTTATAATAAAAAACAGTTGTGCAAAAAGAAACTGCAACTATGATAACAAGCTTCAGATACTCAATACTTTTGAAAATGAGTATTGTATCTGGATACAACGTTTTAGTATCGATACTTCTTTGAGTATTGATACTTTTGACAACCCTATAAGAAACACACACATTTATTGATTATCATTACTTTACCATCAGCCACTAAATGCTGACATGATGTACTGTCTGTTGCTGTGTGCAGTATGCCTTCCTGGTGACCTCAGTGGTGCAGTTTGCCGGTGGCGTGGTGGTGTTTTTCGGTCTACTTACCTCCCCAAAAGAAGTCGGTAAGAATTGCAAGAAAAACTTTAAATTGACCTCATTCCCACATAAGCCACTTTGAAGTTGAACTCTGCCTGAAATAGAAACAATTAAGTGTCTCGATTGCCTAAGTTGATTAAATTTAGGGAAATACCGCAGCTTGAATGTGTGTTTGTGTGTCAGGTTTGAGCTTGGAGTCAGAGACCGGCCTGAGTCCCGTGGAGACGGACACAGACAGCCACAGGCCTCTGATGAGCGATGAGGAGGATGAGGCGGAGGTGAAGGTGTACGGCAGACAGTACCAGTCAGCCGAGCAGCTGGACGAACCTCTAGCCGAGACACCTCAAGCTATCGGCTTCTGCCAGGCCTTCTGTCTGCCTGGAGTGCTACCTGTGAGTCCACAACTCCAACAGAACAAATTCATTAACGCAGGGCAAACAGACATTCAATAACAAACTAATGTTGACTCTGTGTCTATTTGTACTGCAGTATTCTCTGGCTTACGCATGTCTGAAGCTGGTAAACTACTCCTTTTTCTTCTGGCTTCCTTTCTACCTGAGCAACAACTACGGCTGGAAGGAGGCCGAGGCCGACCGGCTGTCTGTGTGGTACGATGTCGGAGGAATCATCGGTGAGCAGCAGGACATTTTCTATCCTTTATTTATGGAAGGCATTATCTGTTTATGTGATGAAAAAAAAGTCATTATAATTAGAAATAATGAGAAAACTAAAGCGGGATTATGATTTAATATCTACTTCGATACGAAGTTTTTATTTTCTCATTATTTTGAGACTTACAGGGTCTTTTTTTTTTTTAACAACATGGCTAAGTTTTATCTTAATTTTTCTTTTTACTGCCAGAGATGGGCTGCCATCCTTGATTTAATTACTTTTTTTCAAGGAATATTGGTGCTGGTACAGTTAAACATGAGACATAAGAAATACATTACTTTTGGATGTGAAAAATAAACATTTTTGTGCACTTAATCTTAATTTAAAAATTGATTTCAGTCATTTTTTAAGTGCATTTTGGGTTTACTTAATAATTAACTGTCTCAATTAGTCATTTTGTTTTATTTGTGTCAGGAGGGACAGTTCAGGGTCTGATTTCTGACTTCATGGGAAAGAGAGCTCCAGTGTTGGCTCTGAGTCTGGCGATGGCGATGGGAGCCCTGGTGGGATACAGCCGTGAGTATAAAGTTTTTGTTTAGTTGATTGATCAATCAGCCGAAACTCAATCTGCAACTCAACTCAACTTTATTTGTAAAGCACTTTAAAACAACCACAGCCGCAACAAAGTGCTGTACATAAACAAACAGAACAAGAGACAATAAAATAAATAAAACAGGAATAAACACTAAAATAAATAGATTCATTGCTTTTTAAAAAACAATTAAAAAAACAATAAATAAAAGCAAACCATAAAACACTGAAAACAAGAGCAGAGTCTCATGCGTGGTTAAAAGCCAAGGAATAAAAATAGGTTTTAAGATTAGTTTTAAAAATGGACAGTGAGGAGGCTTGTCTGATGTACAAAGGCAACTCATTCCACAGTTTGGGGGCTGCAACAGAAAAAGATCTGTCCCCTCTGAGCTTCCGTTTGGACCTCGGTACCTCCAGGAGCAGCAGATCAGCTGACCTGAGGCAACAATGGTCCAAACCTCATAATAGAAGGTCGTTGGTGGCATTTCCACAATATCCCAATTCTCTCTGTTGTACATCAGATGTTAAACCATCTGATGTACGCAGACGATTTGGTTATTATGACCCCAGCACTGTTGGGTTCCAGAAGCTGTTGGATATATGCTCCAAGTATGGGGTTGAGTCTGACGTACAGTACAATGCAAAAAAGAGTGTTGTATTGATATGTAAGACCAAGGAAGATCAGAAGTTGCACTTTCCAATGTTTTACCTGTCAGGGCTTTGTGTATCTAACTGTACGAAATATCTTGGGCACATCATCACTGACAAGATGGAAGATGATGCTGACATGTACAGGCAGAGACGAATGTTGTATGTCCAAGCAAACATGTTAGTCAGGAAATTCCACTGCTGTTCTGATGATGTGAAAGTAAACTTGTTTCGTGCTTACTGCACCCCTGTATGCAGCCCCATTATGGGTCCGCCACAAAAAGGAGACCCTGCGCAAACGTAGCATACAATGACTGTCTGAGGATACTAGTAAAAAAGGCCAGGAGTAGCAGTGCTAGTAAGCTCTTTTGTGACTCGGGGCTAAGCACTTTACAGGCTCACTTGAGGAACCTGATGTTTAAATGTATGTCTCGACTTGATGAGTCACAAAACTGTATTATAATGATGCTCACAAGTCCCAAGTGCAGCTCGGTCAGGTATCAATCAATCTGTGGAAACATTGGTATGGGTGCCTTTTAAAACTCTCATGAATAAGAGTATGTTTGAATGTGTTTATGTATCTGTTGTTTTCTGTATGTTGTATGTCTTGCTATTGGGTCTAGAGCCTGTAATAAAGTTTATATATATCTCTCTCCATGCTTCTCAGGCTCCCCTAACGACCAGGTGATAAACGCCGTGCTGTTGGCGACAACTGGCTTCTTCATCGGCGGCCCATCGAATATGATCAGCTCGGCCATATCAGCTGACCTGGGCAGACAGGAGGCTCTGCGGGGCAGCCAGGAGGCTCTGGCTACGGTCACTGGCATAGTGGACGGGACTGGAAGTATAGGAGCTGCTGGGGGGCAGGTGAGCAGAAACACAGGACAACTCTGTTCACTACGCAAAAAATGCATTAAGACAGCAGGAAAGATGAGATTACTTTTTTTTTTTAAATGTATTTTTTTGGGCTTTTTCATGCCTTTAATGGATAGGATAGCTGAAGATAGACAGGAAGCAGGAGGCAGAGGGGAATGACATGCAGTAAACGGCCGTCCGATGCGGGACTCGAACCGGGGCCAGCTGCAGTGAGGACTGTAGCCTCTACACATGGGGCGCCTGCGTAACCCACTACGCTACCGACCACCCCAGATGAGATTACTTTATAGACTAAAGCAGCTATTCTCAACCTTGGGGTCCCGACCCCAGTTGGGGTCGCGTGATGATTTCTGGGGGTCGCCAAATCATTTTGGAAGTCAGCTCTGTCTCCATTGTGTTAAAGTGTTCATGTGTTTTAGTCTTTTTGGTAATTTAATGTCTTTTTTTGGTCATTTTTTGTCTTTTTTGGTCATTTTGTGTGTGTTTTTGGTCATTTTGTGTATTTTTTTAGTCATTTTGTGTCTTTTTTGGTAATTTTGTTTCTTTTTTGGGTGATCTGCACTGTGCGTATGAGATTCTGTTCAGTGAGCGGGGGTCGCGGACAACATGTATATTAAATTGGGGGTCGCGACTCAAAAAGGTTGAGAACTACCAGACTAAAGGGTATAAAAGTTTGTTTGTTATTAATCTGCGCAGTTATTGTTGATACATGTTGTCATGTGTCTGCTTGTTAAAGGGATAGTTCAGTTGGGTTGTGTGGGGTTATTAATCCATAGTCATAGCATAAAAAAATAAACTAAATGATCAAGAGCAACAGACCAGAAACTCCTGTGTTCTGTGAGGTAAAATTACTGTTTTTGTCAATGGAGTCAGGTGGATTTGAGACCATACAGTCATTGAAAAAAATATTAGATCACCCTTGTTTTCTTCATTTTCTTGTTCATTTTAATGCCTGGTACAACTAAAGGTACATTTGTTTGGACAAATATAATGATGACAACAGAAATAGCTGATAAGAGTTTAATTTAAGAGCTGATATCTAGAACGATTTGAGTAGGAATCTGATTTGAATCAGATTCGCCTGCAGTCTGAATGCAGCCTAAAGGGTTAGGAAGCCTTTTGGTGGAGCTGGACAGGGACAGGAGTCTACCACTGAACACATTCCTCTGCCTGGTGAAGGTGTTGTGCACGGTGTCCTTCTTTCACATGACTTACATGTGACTTTTTATACCTCTGTCGTCCTTTAGTACCTGGTGTCCCTGATTGAGAGCAAGCTGGGCTGGATGTGTGTGTTCTACTTCTTCGTGGTCATGGTGAGATCGTTTTCTAAAACTGTCCTTTGTACCTGAAGACATTTTGGGAAACACAGGTGTCTTTAACAAACAGAGCCATCGTTAGTGTTATCAGTAACACCTGTACTTTTCTTACTATGACAAGCCAGAATATCTGCTGTGGAAAAGGTGTTTGTTTTACAGTACATTAGGATAAATATGACTTTTTAATTCTGACTTTGTATATTCCCCACGATACGATTTTATCCTGATACTTGAGACACAATACGATATTATTGCGATTTTAAGCATTTAGCGATATGGTGAGTATTGCTATACAATATATTGCGATTTAACTGTTGAACTGCAGTTTGAGTCCACAAAATTAAATTCAATCAAGTATTGCTTTGTCAAATAAGAGAAAATTCTCAGTCTGTTCATCTCACTTCAGTCTTTTTATTTCTCCACAATGAGTCAAACCCACAGACTGACCAACAAAGTATTCAGTCAAACTGAACTGATATCAAACATGTATGGACAACAACAACTGCAGCATTTTATCAAACTTTCCTCAACTTTAAGCTTCACTACTCTGAATTTTTTTGAATGAAACAAAAAGCCTAACTTTGCAGCGTCATTTCAACAACTTCCCGACATGATATCCTGACACACATATGCCTATAGATTCCTTACATCTTCTAGTTTCATGTGATAACACTATTTCCAGTATATTCCTGCTACAGCCTTACGGAAAAAAACAAAAACTGTGAAAATACTGACAGACGGAATGCTATATATTGATACTTGGCGGCCATGAATTGATATAATATCGCCATGCAAAATATCGCGATACTATGCTGTATTGACTTCTTCCCACACCTCTAATATTCATGTATAAAGTATTTTTTGCACGGGTTTCAAGTACATGTAGTACTGATAATTTTTACGTTTTTAAGTGCTTCTTCCTCTTTTATCATCACTTTTAGGAGCACAACCGCATGTGATTGTATAACATTAGGGCTGTGTAACTTTGATTCTTGTTTTGATGTTACAGACAGGGGGCAGTATTCTGTTCATCACTCCCTTGCTCTTCAAAGAGCTGTGTGCCATGTGGAGAGACAGGCGAGCGCTGCGCCGCCAGCTGTGAACGAGTCAACATCTGCCAGCCGTAATGTCCCAACTCTTATCAGTGACAGCACAGCGGGGCTGCCCACAAACAGCTCCTTTTAGGTGAGTTTCTGGAGGTGGAAACATTTGCGGGATGCTGTTTCTCACGACCGCGATGGTGAAGGTGACAAGGAGATACAACCACCAGTGTTTGTCTATTTACACCAGTATGAGCAGGCAGAGTCTCTGAGCACAACACTGAAGTCTTATCCACTCACTAAAAGCCTAGAAATGTAAATCCACACTTCTTTTAGTGTAAGATTTAGCGGTTGCGCTGAAGTGCCTGATTGAAAAAAGGCTTTTAAAGGGACCTACTGTCCAATCTGTGAAATCAGGCCTTGCGGGGCCGTCACAGAATGTACTACTGTAAATATTTTAGGATTTAAATGGATGTAAAAACTTTTTTAAATGTCAAAGTAAATGAAGTTTGGTCTTTTAAATCAGGAGTTCTTAATTTAAAGACCAAGCCCTCTAGGACGATTCGGGGGTCAGGATTGCCTAAAGAATGTGAATAATAATTATCATGTAGAAATGTATCGTCAGCTTTTGTAGATATTTGTCATTTTTGATCGAGATAATCAACATTGCACTGTAGTACAGTAATTCATCTTGAAGATTTTAGTGAACCACTCTTGATTTTTTTCATGTGTATACAGTTTTGTGTTATCAGAGATACAAACTTTACTGTATACGGGGACTGGATCTCTCCATTCTGTATATAATACTCATTGATTTATGCTCATTCCTTTTTTTAGTGTCTTAAGTCACAAGCAATCGCTGTGAAAACCCCTCACACAAATACACACACACACTGACAAAAACTAATTATAAATATCTGCCATTATATTGCCTCACACATTAAGTTTACAGTGCAGCATGCATAATGCACATTGAACTGACAGGAGAGACAAGTTTTGCCTATTGCACATTTATTCTGGGAACTTAACTGCAAATCCGTGTCTGAACAGATTTGTTATTAAAGGCCAATGAGGGTAAAACGTTTGTCTTTTACATTATATTTACTCATGATCAGGGTGGAACATGTATTATAACACACCAGGTTGTTGGCAGGATGTTTGTTGGGTTGTTGTCAGAATTGGAAAAGATCGTATTCATTAAAGAAACAAGAATTTTTCAGCTCATGAGCTCAGAGCATCTTTGTTTGATCATCACCGACATGAGATCTCTGTTCCTGAAGGGTTCATCTGCAAAAAAACAGATTATATTTATTTTCCTAAATCATGTTTTTAACTCAAAAGAATATCAATCTAACTGGTGTTGGTTTATTCAGTTATAAGAATCAGTTTTTTTTGAATGACCTCTTCTTAAAACGCCTCTGACTTTGCCAACTGTAATAGAATGTAAATTGAAACGTATGTGGAATGTGTAACACTATCTGTGGTGTATTTTTTTGTTTTTATTTTATTTTATTTATGTGTACTTTTCAAGTTTTAACTCATGTAAATGCAAATTTTCATTTGAAATAAATGCAAATTCCATTTTGGAAATTGACTTATCAAGAGATTACTTCAGATGAGATAGTAATGGTATAAGTGGACAAAAACATATTGGTTTTGTTCCTTTCTGAACTTTATTTTATGATAGATTCTTAGTTGCATTAAATGGACAATTTGTAATTTTCTGACATTGATGCATAAAAGGATAAGACAAAGGAAACGGACTAAAACTACGTATTTCATATTAAATGTTTGAAAATGATCTACATTTGGCATAATGTCAGAAAAAATATAGTTTTTAGACATTTGAATGTGGAAAGGTTGCATATTACACCTTTTAGGCATACAGTCATGGAAAAAATTATTAGACCATCGTTTTCTTCAATCCATTGTGTTCTTGATAATAACCAAAATCATTATCAAGAAAACCATGGAAAATGTCTAGATATCAGCTCTTAAATTAAACTCTTATGAGCTATTTTGTTGTTATCATTATATATGACCAAACAAATGTACCTTTAGTTGTACCAGGCATTACAATGAACAAGAAAGCATGAGAACACAAGGGTGGTCTAATAATTTTTTCCATGACTCTAGTTTTCCAATATTATTGTGTGCAATGTTACCTTAAAAAGCCACCAGGGGGTGCTACTACTGCAAGAAAGCAGCTAAAGATTCAACCTTTCCCTGCTTCTCTTAACACATCCAATCTAAAACACTTCAAAACAGAGTGGAAACAAAAAAAAATCCAGACCAGTCTTTGGTTGTTTATATCAGTCTCATTCATTCTTTTTATTATTTTCAGCACGCTATATGAAACCAACAATATGAAAGGCAACAGTGCCCAAAACAACCCAGCAATATATTTGTCTTTACAATTTCTTTCAAAAAAAGATATGATTTTGATCCCCTACACATCCTTACATGTTGCAAGGGTACATAAACCACTATTAAATTACATTAAAATTATAACAAATGTTGTACAAAGATTATCATACATTCATGCATATACAAATAACGCTACACTTCGATATAGCTGCGACAGGTGATTTAGGAAAGCGAAGTTTGCTTGGGCACAGTGAGGCACTAACAGATCAACCTTGACATTTATCATTTTAGTTTTCCTTTGTTCATTTTTTCCACCGAACAGACCAACAGAAGACTACCAAGGCTTAAAAAAAAAATTATTTTAAAACTGCATCTAACAGTGTGACAAGTCTGATAGGAGGAAAAAATATTTATTAATTTCAAATGCCAAGAAATTCCTAATCTGTGCCTCTGAGAGTTTTTGTATGTTTTTTTTTTTTAAAGATTACCATAAAAAAATAGTTCTCTTGTCAAAAATGTCTAAAGTAGTGCAAAGATATAGTTTCGGAAATAACACAATTAGTTAGTTATACCAAAAAAATATAGGGAAGTTATAATTATCTCCCTACACAACAAATGATACGAACTCAAAATAAGTTAATATAGACTTTGAAAGTTTTGTTTGAGAAGATAGGTGCACACAAACTTTTTCTCTGACACACACACACACACACACACACACACACACACACAAACAAACATAGATAGTTGACAAAAAACAATTTCAAATAGCCATGTTTGCTATTTTTAGATGTGTGAAAAATCGCCTTGTTGAGCCATGAAAGAATAACATGATTAAGAACGACTGCTTTCATGCTGATTTTTCGCAGACTGAGGCGGTTGATTCATGAAAGAGAGACTGAGAGACTTTAAAGGGGGACAGACAAAAGCCTGTCTGAATCGCAGGCCACTTGTCTGGCTGGAGAAATCCTTTGATCCAGAAGGGGTCTGAGACATTTTCTCGTGAAGGTTCCCTTATTAAAAGTTTGTCCCTTTTCCTCGTCCTCCACCCCCCACCATCACCGCCCGCTATTATTCCTCTGCTCTGACTATTTATGGGGAAGCAAAGAGAGCGTGGGAGGGACAACAAAAGCTGCCTGGCCCCCCTCATAAGGGGCCCGAGTTTCCTCTGCTCGGAGCTGGGCCCCGCTCTGACACACTGACTCTTTTACCTGATGTGAAACTCGACACTGAGCGCTGAACCTCGACAGCTTTTACCACAACAAAATAATAAGACCCGACCCCCTCGTTTCTGTGTCTCGGTCTCTCTTTCTCCCGTAGACGCAAACAACCTGAGGTTTTGTTTTTTGTTTTTTTTTACTAAATGACTTGATGAGGTAGTAAGAGTGGATTAGTCCATGTTATGGCTTTTATCCATGTAGAAATTAGAATGACTGAATGTAGGGAAAAACAAGTAGAAACATCCTATTTGAGTCACCAAAACTGTTGGAGCAGTAGTGGTGTGTTTACACTATATATTTGAAAATCTTGACACGTTTGAGACCTTCTGACAACTTGTATAAATGATGTGTTTCTAGTTCAACCCAGCCGCCAGAATAAATGTTGGATTTGTACATTTCGACAAACCACAGATACATTAAATCTCAACGTTTCTGAAATGCTGCAACCCGTGGTTTTAACAAAGCTTTGGGGGGGGAAATATACTAGGTCAGAGTTTTAAGCAGGTCAATTTAAAAAAACGAATCTGTTATGTTTGGGTAACAAAACTAGATGATACAGGTTAAGAAAAAAGTACTTTTGAGTGCAACTACTGGATGCAGTTTCAGTAAAGATTTGAAAAAACTACTGGGCACAATTACTTCAGTTATGTAGAATGTGTATGTACGAATGGAAATGGTGTATTTAAAGGTTAACAAACTTTTAAAAAGTTACTTTAAATTGACTTTCTCTTCTTTCTCTTGCCCTTTATACCATTTGACCTAGATAGCAAAAGCTAAAGGGTGCTGGAAACGTTTTTATATTAATGTATCTGTGGCTACCAGCATTTTTTTGGTTTCTGGCGAATGGGTTGTCTAATTTGATGGCACAGCATCTCTTTGGTTCAACTGCCTCAGCTGCCAAAACTGTTACAACTTGCGGAAAAACCTCAAGATAAACACCGAAACCAACATAATCATCCACAAACACTTATATGCATATATACAGAAACACTTAAAGACAGGAAAAGTGAAGCAGCTCCAACTCTTCATATAAAAAATTATCAAAAGTGGAACAGAAAAAGTTTTTGATTCCTCTGAACTGCAACACAGTGATAAAAAACTACACTCCCTTCATGGAGAAAAGAGTCGATTTAACACCTACAAGGTGACATCACATGAAGAAAAAAAAATGCTACATTATTACAAGCATAAAGCCAACAAAACATACAGCTAAATAAGGTATGTTCTGGTCTGTCGCCAAAAAATTATAGATTTTTACGGCCCCATTATACAAATAATGCAAAGCAAAAAGGGAATATGATTTGCAGTTTGTATATCTTTAGTTGTGACGGTGTTAAATGTCAATATTTCTAAGTGGCAACGGTGGAGTGTGTATGGCCCAAAGACTTAAGAGTCTCAGGCAGAATGTGGGGGCATTGGCACAGGTTTCCACAAACACCTTATCTTACCTCGTTTTACACATTGCTTGTCTGATTTTTTTCTTTTTTTTTTTGTCTTGAATAATAAATAAATAGTCACATTAGAATTTAGTCACTGATGAACAGTAACAGCCGCATTACCTCATCGCTGAACCTCCACCGTTGACCTTTGCCCTGGAGATAATCACAGTCGCGCTGCCAAATTTTAAGCCCTGGTTGAGGTTTTGACCCCTGGCTTGTCTCGTGCTATCGAGCCCTGGGGTGAGACTAAAGGCTAAGTGTGGTACAAACCAGAAATAGTAACTCATCTAATCAAAACCCTCTTATGACTTTTAGCAAGAGGGAGAAAAAAGGTTGAGGTCAAATACTATTCAAGGCTCGTTCAGAAGAAAATTAACCTCTTAAAACTAGAGCCTGTTTCTGTTATTAAGAGTGCATTAAAGATAATTTCACAGTATAGTCAAAAGCTGAGGAAAACAGTATATAGAATATATACATTATGAACAAAACCGTTCCTAAAGTCTGAGGTTGATTAACTAGGGAATGGTAGCTTCCTTGTGCTGAAAACTTAAGGTATATGGTGTCAGAGGAGTTTTTAAGCCCATACCGAATGAGCTTATGGACAGTCAGTTACAGTTTGCTACATATTTACATGTGATATGACACATATCTATGTGTAGAGGGATGACGACCACTTAGTGATCTTCCACTGTGTCCGGCTGAGCTCTTCTACTGCCGAGAAGATGCTTTGTGATGCAGAAGCTTCCTCTTCTTCACCTTGAAGAAATCTGGAGAGGGAAAGAAGAAAATTCAGGAAAAATACCTACAGACCTTCTCACCTCTCACTCGAGGTGAAAAATTTAGCAAATATGAATCACGGAATTTGAATAATTTGCATTGCCCGACACCTACTTTTGCACAAAAATGCTTCACATTTAGTATGAATATACCAGGCATTAAAATGAACAAGAAATTAGAGAAAAAAATGGTCTAATATTTTTTTCCGTGACTGGATAGTTTTATTTTTAAGAAGTTGGTGTTCTGACCTGTGATGGAAGCCTGTCTGCGTTTTCCTTGCCACTGGATCCGGTAGCACCCCCTTGTGGTCACCTCCATGTACTCATCTCCAGACCCGGACGAGCTGCTGGACCCTGGCGAACACTCTCCCGACGAAGACGATGACCGCCTTTTGGCCATTTTTTGGCGCTGCACCGGCCTCACCGTGCAGCTGCGGTAGAACTTGGGGACGTCCTGGTACCTGAGCTCCTCCCACTCGATGTTGGAATCCTGTCCTGGCATTTCACTCTGGAAATCGAAGTTCCAGCGCTTGTTGGCCACCTCCACATTCATGCAGAGCAACCGCTCGAAGTCATGCTGCAGCTGCTGGTGGTCCACGGGCCCGAAGAGGTTCCTCCGCACCGGCCCCATCTTCAGATCCAAAGATTCAATGCCCCCCAGGCGTGAGAGCTCTGGGTTGGATGCCGTAGCTGTTGATGTTGATGGAGGGGCCATGGCTGTGTCCCTGTCAGAGGGAGGTGAGAAGTTGAGTGTTAGGCCTGCATAGATGTGATCTGTGTTTTTACTAGCGTAGATTACTTACAAACGTACAAGCTATTAAGTGCCCAAACCCCCCGACACACCAGCAGTATCTGCCCTCTTAGGCGCCTTTGTGTTTTATGTGATCAAATACATGTGTGCCCTAACCCGCTGAGTAATTACTGCAGCAACAGGTAACAACACCAAATAAATCTCCAACCAAATCCACTGCCCTGCCACGTGATTCTTCACCTGCTCTGGTGTCTGCCAGTCAAAGGTCAACCGTGAAGGTCAGCAGGTCACACAGGGAAAAATCGCGTGTGAGGAATGTTTCCCACATTCCCCAGCCGCTATCTGCCACATTCAATTACAGCAATAGTGTCAAATTCTGAAATTGTTACATTGGTAATTGATATTCTACCATGTTTCTGCAGCTCTAACCTGCACTATGGGTGAAATGTAGTTTTACATATAGGTGGAGCCTCAGCTTTATCAGCTGTGTGAAGGCAGTAAAGAAGATATGTGCTTTCAGGGATGGGCACCCTAGACATATGGTGCTGCTGATTAGTACTATACTATATATATATATATTAAATGTTGTATTTCCCCTATGTTAAATGTTGCAAACTGTTACAGATTTATTAACTAAATTAACTGTTTTACAAAGTAAAGTAAATAACAAATGCCTCTGTCGGTTTGCATATGTTAAGTATGTTTATATTTCTCTCATAGACCTTAAATGGTTGGATTTCCCTACAACTAGAAAAAGTCGGTCATAGGCCCTCAGGGGCCCCTGAAGGGAAATTCAACTGGTTTGTGGAAACAGGATTAATTGCAAATTAACGTGGTGATATGCATCACTAACTGACATTATTAACTACACCGTTAAGGGCCCTGAAGTAGCTTTCGTGTTATCTTACATGGTGTATAAACATCAATTAATTTGCATGCATGAAATGATCTCAAACAAGTTATGTGGGCAAAGGGTGTGGGAAGCTGAAAATGGGCCCCATAGTGGGTTAATCCTACCCTGCCCCAACCTCTAGTTTGGGAAGAAAGTTTACACAAATTCTGGGCAACATATACAGATATTGTGATGTGAGATTTTAATATCGTCCTATAATGTTGCATATGTGTTGTTTTTTTCCTGGTTTGAAAAGCTATACTATAAAGTGTTCTTTTATTCACCTTTAAACCACTAGGTCGTTATATCCACATTATTGATGATCATTTATCAAAAATCCCATAGCGTAAATGTTCTGTGAAAGCACCAACCCTACGATGCGTCGTAATATCGATATCGACGGATTTGGTTAAAAAGAAAATATTGATTTTGATCGATTTTCTTCGTTATGCCCAGCCCTTACAATACCAATAATTGTTATTATATATTATAATATTGTCACATTCTCAGCATTTCAATACATTGTATAACACGGAAAGAACAAATGCGTAGTTACTTTTTTCTTTCAAGACGAAATAAGAGGCCGCCTTGCAAAAACAACCAGAGGGGGCAAAGGGGGAGCAAAAGCGTTGCGCAAGTGTTTGACACGTACAGAATATACAGTAGGTCAGATCACCTACACAAGTCACATAGCATGTCATTTTACCGTGTCTGTCTACTCGTAAAAATAACTAAAAACGTGTTGGGGACCACAGCAGACGACTAATTCAAACATTTTCCTTAGCGCGAATAACTAATCATGAGCAATAATATATTTAACAAAAAAACAACTTCATTTTCCTCGTTTATATTTCCTGCAGAGTTGGATAAATGTCAAGAGACTTGATGGAACAACCCAAACCCAAAACCATAATTACTTTCTTTCACTAACAGGGCTTCTCTCTCCGAGTGAAAGTTGTTTGCGACGAAAATGAAGTGGGCGCGGTCTGTACATGCTGATCAGGTTACTGCCTGTGCCTGGTGTCCCCACTTGCAGAAAAACACCGAGAAAACCTCCATTAATTAACCCCAAACTCCTCAAAAAATGACTACAGTTAAAAGTGCACAAACTATCTCTGCAACCATGGCAATAACTTTAGTAATGTCGAATCAAACAACAGCAGAAAGTTGACTTTAAGGCTTTGCAAAGTGAGGAGGAAAAACTTGGTGACGCAGTTAGATTCACTGCGGATGTGGGTCAATGAGATGCGACACAAACAACATCCACCAAGACACGTAACAAACGTTTTACACACAACAACCACATAATGACCTTGTAAAGTTAATAACAACAACAACATAGTATTAAGGAGCACTTATACAGATTCTGACACTTTTAAATGCGTACTTGTGACTGGAAAAGCGGTGAAAATCTACTAAAATTGCATCAACTTCTATCTAAAGCAAGATAAAATTAACCCAAAGGACATTAATTTTAAAAAATAATAAAATAACGTTAAGACAATTAACTATAACAAGAAACAGGCAAGAAAAAAAACACATTTTCCTCTTACCATCAACGTCAATATCTCAAGTGTTAAAAAGTTTTACGCGTCCACAAACTCCGCACAGTTCATCCAGTGAGGACTGAAAGTTGTTCCTGACAGCCAAACAGTGTCACGTTGAAAGGTTTCAGTGGGCACTACCCACGGGAGGGTCGGTCCTGTGCTCTTATCTGTGACTTGTTTGTTATGGACTTAGAAGACAGGCAGTGGGGACGGCCCACTCGAGGATTTAGTCACGTGGTGGCCATCAAAACAGTCATTGTTGGAGCACAGCCAGGAGGTAAACATCGGTACCATAAATTATTTTATACGACCATTAAACTCAACACAAGATGCAGTTGCACTGATGCAAAAGTGCGCAGAAGGAAAAAAAAAAAACCCAAATGCATGAAAAAGAAAAAAAGTAATAAACCTAAAATTAATTCTACCTTATTGTGAGCTGCTATAAAAGTGTTAATAAACATTTAAAAAAGTAGTTTCTTACCCTGTTTTCATGATGCTAAAATCCCCTGGTTCAGTCTGCGCGCTGCTGCTGTTCCAACCTGCTGCTGCACTCTGTTTCACTCTGCTGCGCGCCTTTCCTTCACAGCCACCAGAAGTAGGTCAAATATCTTGGCAAGGGCGGCCATTTCCCCTTCTTCCTCAAATGTGACATACATTCTCGTGTAGTCTTTGCATCACGTTTTTTTTTGGCACCCAGCCCTCCTCCTACAGTCACGTTGAACTGCAACGTGACTGGGAGTAGGACACACTGACCCACTTTTCTTTCTCCTTCAGGTTGCCCACATCCACATTTGGATATACAGAATAGTTAGGATTGTGAGGTGGAAAAAGCACCTAAAAGCATGAATCACATGCATTCGGTTGGTAATGGAAGAAGTGAAGAGGAAACACCCTATGTTCTCTTCTTATAACTGGGAACAAGTTTATGACTCCCTGACCTCTTACTTGACTTGTAATAATAATGACTTAGAATTAATAAAGCAATGTGGAAAATTAGGTTCGTTTTTATTGATCAAAGTAAACTCTGATTTTGAAAGCACATGAGACTTTCAACTTTTTTACAGTAACTGTACAATTCAGACAATACAGTCATGGAAATTATTATTAGACCACCCTTTTTCTTCCATTTCTTGTTCATTTTAATGCCTGGTACGACTAAAGATGCATTCGTTTGGACAAATATATGGTTTTCTTGTAATTATAATGATTTTGGTTATAATCAAGAAAACCATTAAGACCATTACATTTTAATTTTCATTTATCATTGGTAACATATTAGTCAACTAAAATGTGCATCATAGCGTACGAAAATCTTAAAAACCCTTAAAATATACATTTTGCCAACTTGCAATCTAGTTTTGAATTTCCCTAGCTCGGCTATCTTTCGATTCCAAACTCCAAAATCATATAAATAAATGCTCATTTTCACCAATTAGTCACACTGGTAGACTAATTTAGATTTAGTAGTCTTAAGAGCTGATATCTAGACATTTCCCATGGTTTTCTTCATAATAACCAAAATCTTTATCAAGAAAACCATGGAAAATGTCTAGATATCAGCTCTTAAAATAAACTCATCAGCTATTTTTGTTGTTGTCATTATATTTGTCTAAACAAATGTACCTTTAGTTGTACCAGGTATTAAAGTGAACAATAAATTGAGGGAAAACAAGGGTGATCTAATATTTTTTTCCATGACTGTATAGCCATATACTGAGAAATAAATATTAATCAGCAAACATTTTATGACTTATTTTAAGTTTTAATGTATATTAGTGTTCTAAACCAACCAGCACTAGTCTGATGTAAATGAATGTGTTTAACTCATAGATCTGAATTCATCTGCAACAATTAAAATAATCATTTAAGTCATTTTAAAGCAACATGACTTCAAAGAAACATGTCTAACATTCCCAACTCATCAAATATGAATATTGGCTCGTTGTTGTTCTCCAGTAACAAACAGTTGGATTTTGGACTTCAAAGTCAGACATTGTAATTGATTTGAATGTATTTTGGGCTCTCAGAACTTGAAATAGGCATTTTCACTGATTTATCAATGACATTAAAAAGAAAGAATTAATTTCACTCCTTCCTTTCATACATGGCACCTTTTCCTTCTTAACTTCCACTCATAAATCACTGCTTTAATAGCTTTTCCTCATTACATCATGTTTCTTCCTTTTACCCTTCCCTACACCTGTTACAACACATTTATTTATTTCTGAGCTATTATGACATTGTAGGTTCTTCTTTCTACTGTAATTGAGAATTCTCGTCTTTCTCATTATTACATAGACTCTCTGTGTATTACATGGGCAGTCTTATTGTTGCGCAGCTTCTCAGTGACACATTATAGAAGTCATTGGAGAGGCATGCTAACCAGCCAACGCCCCTGACTCAGAGAGGTCACTCCAGGTTTCCCGCACTTACTATTTTTACACATTAGTTAACGTCTGGACTGCCTCATACGCGTCATATTTTCCCTCGTGAGTGAAAATGCATCAAGTGGTTTGTGAGATACTCTGCTTTAATAATGTTAATACGGGTAGCAGCAACCTTGGAGACGGTGCTGTTTGTGTTTTGTGTGTGACAGTGCCTGACAGGGCCGAGAAGTAATTATGTCACCACTAAGGAATGTGTCTTAGTTGGAATAAGCTATTTTCACATAAGGGGATTAACAAAAGTTCAAGCTGGTTCACGAACCAAAAGAATCAAAACACTTTCCTCAAAAGCATCCAAGAGTGTTTTTTTAATGTTTCACAATGTTCCATGTATCTTAGTGTTGGACTTAAAAGTACAATATGTAACGTTTGTGCATTAAATTGTAAAAAAAAAAAAATAAAAAGATGAAAATAATTAAAAATAAATAATTAAGAATGAATAAAAAGTAAAGCATGATGATATATATATGAAAATAGACTAATAGATAAAAGCAAATACGAAAAAATAAATTAAAGAGAAGATTTTGTAACATTAAGATGCATGAGCAGAAAAATATTTAAAAATGGTTAAAATAAAAGCAAAATGAAAAAGATAAGTTTGCTGTTAAATATATGAACATAGAGTGTATAAATAATGGACATAGAGACTGTGACGTCATGCATTGGTTTTTGGCCCGTTGGAAGCATTGAGTTCAGGGTTACACGCGTCGCCATCTTGCGTCGCCATCTTGTTTCCGATACAGGGAGCAGAACATATTTGGACTGTGGCGGAGCGAGAGGGATCTGATCACTGACTACACGCCTCTCTACACCCCAACCTGACTGATAGAAGCCGCTGCTAATTAATGTTAGCATTAACTGGAGCATTAACTGGGATGTTAGTTTTGGCTAGCAATAAAACAAAAACAAAATGTATCTTTCTTATCTCAGAAAACTGAGCAGCGACTCCTTGGAGTGTCTGTTAGTCCAACCAAACACTGAACAAGACATTCTTACTGAACAAAACGTTCAAATAAACTGTCATTAAGTGAAAATACAGTGTGAAAGGGTCAAAGTCATGAGACCAAATCGGTAAACGTCCTCTTTTCTATCTATATAACGTTATATATAACTTTATTGACACGTTGCCGGGGATACGCATTGCTCTGCTTCTCTCCTGGTGACAGCTCGCCTTGTCAGTGACCTGTAGCCACGCCCCCAAATCATACGATTCTTTATCTTCTATTTTCTTCTAAATTGGGCCATTATTAGAACTATTGAAATCAAATTGTCTTGAAGATGATTTTTTACTAGTGAGACCATAGTGTTGTCCTGAAAAATTTTCTGAGGTACTAAATCAAGTGAGAAGTTTTCAAATTTTGCACTGAAATGAATGGGCAGATTTTTTTTGCAGCCAAACTTAGCACCCCCTGCTGGAATTTTCGGTGAATTGCAGGCTTAATGCACTTCCTGGTTGGCCTCCATGCTCAGACATGGAGATTGCCGCCTGGACCAAACTGGTAAACGTTTTATATCTATATAACGTTATATATAACTTGATACGTTGCCGTGGATACACATTGCTCTGCTTCTCTCCTGATGACAGCTCAACTTGTTAGTGACCTGTCAATCAAAGGTAGCCACGCCCCAAATTATATGATTCTTTATCTTCTATTTTCTTCTAAATGGAGCCATTATTTGAACTATTAACATCAAATTGTCTTAAAGAAGATTTTTTAACTAGTGATTGAGATTATAGTGTTGTCTTAAAAAAAATTCTGAGGTAATAAATCAAGTGAGAAGTTTTCTCATTTTGTATTGAAATGAATGGACAGAAATCTTTTTGCAGCCAAACTTAGCACCCCGTACTGGAATTTTTGGTAGAATGCGGCTTAAGGCACTTCCTGGTTTGCCTCCCTGCTCAGACCTGGAGGTTGCCGCCTGAATATGAACAGTCTCGAACTAGACCTCTTATATATTTTGTTGAGTTCTTTGTTAAATTAACTCAAATGCTTCCAACAATTTTCAAACCAAGAGGAATCTGTAATTTTAAACAAAGTAACGGCCTGTTTCATTTGGTCACTGGTCATTAGCCATGTTTCCATTAAAGTTGAAGCGATTTTTGAAGCAAAATTTTGAAATGTTGCATTACAGAAAAGGTGAATTAGGGACAATTCCATCAACTGTTTTAGAGCGAATAAACAAAGCTGCATAAACATACTTTGGTCAGAAGATGGCAGTGTTATATGTTGCTGTAGGCTAATCCGTCAGTTAACAGTAGAAGAAGATGAGATTGAGCAAGAGAGAAAAAATAATAAAAATAGGTTGCTAATCAGACAATCTTGGCCACCCACGAGAGAAAATTTGTCTCCAGGAATTGGATTAAATTGGGCAACTTCTAATTGTCCTTGTCAGGGCTAGCGACCAGAACTCAAAGGCAGACGAGTGATTATTGTTAATTTATTAGAGGTTCACAAAAAAACAGGTCGTGGTGAGAGTTGCTGGAGATTCTGACGTGACTGAGTGTGGGAATGGGGTCCGGGCTCCAGAGCTCTCGGTCTTGGCTGTGCTGGCGGGCTGAACTGGGTCCAGGCTGGTGGCGAGACAGTAAAAACAGGTTAGACACAGGTATTCACTTTAGAGTTAAATTCAATATTGGCTGGCGTGTTTCATACGAGCTGATACGACGATCCGGCGGGGACTGGAAGGTCGGTCTGGTCTTTATAGGAGAGTTGATTGTGGGATGTGGAACCGGAGTGCAGGAGTGGTGAGATGAGTTGCAGGTGTGTTGGTTGGAGTTGCAGTGACCACGCCCACCAGCGGTTCATTCATGCAGCTGCCAGATCACGGCCGGTGGGTCGTGACAGTCCTTTAATGTGAGCTCGTCTTGACCGGAAACAGCTGATCAGTCATGTGAATTAAATGTTAATACGAGAACTTATTCACAAAAATAGATTCCATCTCCCGTTAGCACATTCGCTATTTTTGGTAAAAAGACAAAAACCACTTCAAGCAAGCTTAAAAACTTCTATGCGCATTTTCGGAACATTTTTTTTAATTTCGGTGTCTCCATCAAGCTTTTCTCATGTGAATCTTCAAAATGTGCATCGAAATTCATTGATGGAAACGTCTAGTGACATCATATCTTCTTTGTAGATGCATCAGTGTTATGATTGTCTGTCTAAAGCTATTTTAAGCCACAACTTTTTTGATTTTTTTTTTTATTTTAACAGGAAGAAAGAGTCATCAGACATCTGGAACTTAAGTAATCAAAGAAACAAACTGAGAGAACGTCAGCATCAGCTTGGTCCGAGGCCCCTTCGATAACATTCCAAACTTCATTGGAGAAACACAGACTTTTACTGTGAAATTGTTCTATCCATTGTTCCACCACTTTTAATCATGTGGGCCATTTGTTCTGGAGAGGTGGACACCCCTGCGGATAATTCAGCTCCCGTTAAAACTTCCTGAACGATTAAAACTGAAGGAATCGTCAGCCAGGAAAGCTGACTGCAACAAAGGATGTCACAACATCTATGTCTTAATATTGTTCTGATCAAGATACCCATAGCAGCAGAAAATTACATTTTGTGCATTTGCAGGTGCATCTCAATAAATTAGAATATCATAGAAAAGTTTAATTATGTCAGTAATTAAATTAGTGGAAAGAGGAAATAACACATTATATAGCTCCATCACACAGAGAATGAAACATTTCATGTCTTAATTTATTTAATTTCTTCTAATATATAATGATTATGGCTTACATTTAATGAAGACTGAAAATTCAGTATCTCAAATAAAAATTGAAAATTACAGAAGACCAATTTTAAATTTTTGGTTGGGGTTATTTGACTTGAACTACTGGAAATGCACTTTTCCATCATATTCTAATTTATTGAGATGCACCTGTAATTAACCTAATTTCTGAATAGTAAGGAACTGTATGAAAATGATTAAGAGTAGGTGGCAATGTGCTTCTGTACAAACCCCCTCCTCACAGATCAGTATCACATTATAATGTGAAAAGTTTGATGTTATAATATTTTATCACATTTTAACATTAAACCTTTCATTTTATAACAAGATATTTTTTTATTTCATCATAACATTCAAACAGCCTTTTTTCCTTTTCTGATCCACCTAATAATTTCCGTACATTCCCTAAATCAAATGCTGATAGTTTGTCACGCAGGATGATCTGCCCCTTCACAAACTAGTATTGTTTTTTTTACATGCTGAGTTATTTTAGGTCCCTCCCATCGTGATACATAATAGTCAATTAGGGTTGTGGCCCACTTCCCTAATTCCCTACTAATCTGTGTGTCAAGAGGGTTTTATACACTGTCATATTTGAGGATTCGTGAGCAGACAATGAAGCCTCGGCGGCATGATCCCTGACTGTTTTGTCAGCTCTCTGACCTGTATTTACAGTCAGCTTATTGTTCGACATTAATCCTCTTCTTGTTGTCTGCAGTGCTATGTGTGTTTTGGTGTGTGTGTGCCCCCTCTCCCATCCTTAATCCTGTGCTGTATGTTACAGTTGGTTATAGTCATTAAGCCCATTGTCTCCCCACCACGGTCAGTGCCCTTTGAATACATTAGCTTGTTAGTAAAACAACAGTCACACAGTACAATGTGACTCGAGTCAGAGGAAGAGGTGCTGGGAGACTGTCATGGTGTGTCTTTTGCTCAGGGGGAGAAAAAAATCAATTCACGTCTTTTCATTCAAATGTTACTGATTCACTGGGTCGTAAAACAAACAAAGGGCACCACAGAGAAGCCATTAAGAAGCTGACCATACATACATCCTGCAACCTCAGGCAGTGTTTCACATGTGAATGGAGTGTTAATCAGTTAGAAATCATCTGTAACGTAATGATTATTAGGGATATTTATTAGAAAAGAGAGAGAATAATACAAATATAGCGTGAAAAGGCTATATTTGAAGTTCCTTTGCTTTGTGTTTTCAGTTTGGTTTGTTGGTTTGTTTGTACAGTCATGGAAAAAATCTAAATATAATGATAACAACAAAAATAGCTGATAAGACTTTAATTTATCAGCTGATATCTAGACATTTTCCATGGTTTTCTTGATAATGACCAAAATCATTTTTAAGAAAACCATGGAAAATAGCTAGATGTCAGCTCTTAAATTAAACTCTTATGAGCTATTTTTGTTGTTGTCATTATACCCACCCTTGTTTTCTCCTTGCTTTCTTGTTCATTTAATGCCTGGTACGACTAAAGGTACATTTGTTTGGACAAATATAATGATAACAAAATGATAAATGGTGACAAAAATAGCTGATAAGAGTTTAATTTAAGATCTGATATCTAGACATTTCCATGGTTTTCTTCATAATGGTTTTGGTTATTATCAAGAAAACCATGGAAAATGTGTTGATATCAGCTCTTAGATTAAACTCTTTTCAGCTTTTTCTTTTGTGATCATTATATTTGTCCAAACAAATGTACATTTAGTTGTACCAGGCATTATAATGAACACAAAATGGAAGAAAACAAGGGTGGTCTAATAATTTGTCCATGACTGTATGTTTGTCAGCAGGATTATGGAAAAAACTATTGGTCCAATTTTGATGAAACTTGATGGTAGGGTGAAGAACGGACCAATACAGAACCCCTTAAATTTCTGAGTGGATAAATATCACAGGGTTATATTTAATTTTGGTTACAGTGAGGGCATGGCCTTGGCTGATGTCTTCACTTTCTTGTATTTCTATGAGAAAAAGGGTCTGAAAAATCAACTAAAGACTAACTAATTGTAAATTATAATATGGTATTAAGTTGTCACAGTTATTTGGAAGAGTTCTTTATGCACATTAACCCTGATGACAAGTCAGGTAAAGCAAAATTTTAGTGGTTTTAAGAAGAAGAAGATGTACTGGTGCAGCAGTACAGAAGTCTTTGTACTGAAAACCTCAATTAACGTGTTGCTGTGAGCAATAAAATGCATCTACTTTGTCGTAACCATGTTGTTTTCACATTATGACATGAGGCTTGCAAACACACTGAAGTCTGAAGAAAACTTCCCAACTATTTGCAGAGCATGTGAATGCATCATGACGTTGTTTTGAGATTAAAATGCTGTTTGCTTTCACTCCGGATGAGACAGAGGTTTCAGATGCTGCAGGTCGAAAGGTCACTGGCTAAACCAAAACCTTATAACTGAGAGTTTGGTGCTAAGGATGCTCTTCGCTGAAACACCAAGCAGATGTACAGTCAAGGTGTACCAAATGGCATGAAGTCTCATTTCAGCAGGAAGTCTCTGTGGTGAAGGGGAAGCTGAGATGGAGAAAGCAGGATGAAAAACACAGTAGAGGAAGTAGTTTGTTCACAGGTGCAGTGTGGGGGTTTCCACGTCCTTTTGCCTTTCAGTTGTGGAGGCAAATTCGGAGAAGAGACGCACCACAGACAGCGGATTGTTTACGTCAGTCATGATTCACTGTCGCACCACAACAAGGAGAGGAAGAGAGAAATGTGGTGCTGGAAATGGCAAAATGATAAAGAAAGTGATAAAGCAGCTCAAAGAGAAAGAAGAGAAACGGCGTGTGCACATAATTTAGGGAAGTCTTAAAAGCTGTCTACTAACTGGTGATTAAAGAGATGAACGGCCTAACATTCACTGATTTACTTCTGCACTCTAGAAACATCCCTTATGACCAGCCATGCACACTGACACACATACATGTTCGCACACATTCATACAGCAGATAGTGATCTAACTGGAAAAATGCTGCACATCACAGAAGTAAAGGACGCCTGCAGGCTGAAACCGTACAGATAGAAGCTATGTTGTATGCAGTAGTAGTATGGAAGGAAAATTACCTGATCAGTATGCAGGGATCAACTGCATTTAAATGTCTATATTTAATTGTATAAAAGAAGTAGATGCGGCTACTGTGATGTAACACATTGGTTTGTTGACTACTGTTTTGAAGCCTTGAGTTTGGCTTTTTTTTTTTTTTTTGAACCAGCACAGAACGGATCGAGAGCCAGAAGGACACGATGTTATCAGTAAATGCTAATGCTCGCTTGACTGTAAAAAAATGTGTAGAAATTACAGTAAAAGACTGTCAAATTGCATCAGAAATAGGGCGTAAAATTAAAAATTGAATATCACCATAGTAGTTTCTTCTAATTACCGTAAACCAAGGAATAGTACAAAACATTTAAACTGTAAAAAACACTTTTTTTTTTCATGTAAAATTAAAGCAGTGATACCATAATGACTATTCAGTCTACATTACAGTTTTTGCTATATATTTACATAAATATGCAGTAGAAAATCCACTCACTGTATTTTTTAGGGTGAAGTTCTGGCAGCCACAGTTCAAAAGCAGCTGCCGACCCCTTTAAGTGTGTTTTAGACATTTTAAAGTGACCAAAATGTTACAATAAACTAAAAAAAACACTGTGAAAGGGTCAAAGGTCTAAGACAAAAACACAAGGTACTTGTTGATTACAAGGTAGCCCTGACTGAAGACATAGCCTGCTTTATTGTTGATTTTACTCAAAAGGGGACCATAATTTGTTAAATGAACTCCATGAAGATGACTTGAAACTAGCGATTGAGAGCATACAAGCATTAGGAAAATGTTTACTTAGGTAATAAATCCAACGCTTTTCCAGCCAGGTCTTCAGATACTGATGCTTTTGCCAATTGTATGTCATACAAACACCCAATCCCCCTTTGGCTTTGGACGTGTCAGGGACAGCTTATAGTGACTTTCTACCTAACTACACAAATCGTGTGCAACAGAAAAAATACTGAATGAGGAGTAACTTTAATTCCAAGCTGCAACTTTTTCTGCATATAATGAAGTGCAAGGGATCTGTGCGGTGTAAACTAAATTTGGAACTTGTCCTTTGTGCGGGGGGATGGGGAGATGCACAGGGGAATAAAAAAGGCAGTGAAGTGAAAAATGAAGTCACATATATACACACAGTAGAAGTAGTCCATACATAAGTGGGAGGAGTTTCCATGGGAGTATTCTCCCAGCTGTGGAGGCCACAGGTGGGGTTGTGGGGGAGGACGGAGGAGTGAGCCGTACTCTGGTTTCGTGTGTGTGTGTGTGTGTGTGTGTGTGTGTGTGTGTGTGTGTGTGTGTGTGTGTGTGTGTGTGTGTGTGTGTGTGTGTGTGTGTGTGTGTGTGTGTGTGTGTGTGTGTGTGTGTGTGTGTGTGTGTATGTGTGTGTGCTTTCTAGGGCAGGGTCCGCAGAAATTTGGGGGTGCAGGGAGAGCGAGGCTGCCTGCTGCCAGCTGGATTTTGTCAGGGGTTCACCAGGGGAGCTTGCATGTCAGGGTGAACGGGTTTAAGATTAAATATGCCCAAGACCCTGACTCAGTGTTTGTTTTGGGGGGGGGGGTCCTCAGGGGCTGGTCTGGGGGATGCTGGTGTTCTCGTATTTGCTTTCTTGAGCACTGGTGACTGCAATTTTCTATAAGATTAAGATTCCCTTATTAGTCCCATAATGGAGAAATTCAACCTCTGCATTGAACCCATCCTTTCTGACACACCAGTGAACACACCGTGCTTAGGAGCAGTGGCCAAGCACTTCTTGTTCTTATGAGAGCAGCCTGAGGCTTTGAAATATTGTTTTTGCAGAGCGTGTTAGTGGGCGTGGAGGAGGAGGAGGGTTTGAAGGGCGGGGCGAGGCGGGTGTAAATCGATCCTTTGTTTTCCTCCTTGCATATGTGTCTGAGGGGGACTTGTTTTGGTCTCACTGAGGTGACTTTGAGACGAGTTCAATGTCAAAACGAGAGAGAGAGAGAGCCAAAGCAAGACAAAGCATTTTCTGAAATATAAAACAATACATAAAAGTCAAGCAAAAATATGTTTATTTCACCCAAAAAAGGCTACATTCGATCCCACAAAATGCATAAAAAGCTGCTTTCAAATGAAACCTGCTCTCAGCTGATATTTTCAACGCAACTACAGTCACAATAACAACCTGAACTCTCTATCTGTCATTCATTACTCCTGGAGGTTCATCTGTTTCTGCTCCATGCAGCTGAGGTGAAAAGGTGGTGTGCTTCAGCTGATGTGTTTTCGACCCTTATCTACATCTGGGGAACATCTGGTTTGCATCTGGCCTTGGCCTTGTAGAATCGGGCTGTGCATGAGCGTGACAATATGTGCGTTTGTGGGAGAAATAGAAGAAGAGGGCATGTGAGTTATTTGTGAGTTTGGAGGCGTGTGCGTGACTGGCTGGATGAGAAGATAAATGAATGAGTAAGCAAGCAAATGATTGTGCTGAAAAGAGAGAGAAGTGTGTGTGTGTTTATGTTTCCTGTCCTGCAACCTATAATCTTAATACTACTGTCTTCAATTTTAGGAAATTAGTGTGCTGAAAATGTGAAAGTCACATTCTTTTTACAAGGAAAGTGCAATCTGTTCAACACCTGTGACTATCAGAAAAGACGTGTGCATGCATGGCTTCACAGTCAGCCTTATCTGTTTGACATTTGTGGGTGGAAACCTCTTAAGTCCTTTTGTGCAGGTGCAAAGATTAGCTGTGAAGCTAAGAATGCATCATTGAAAACAAAACTTCAAATGTGATCATGGAGATTCCAGGTATTCACCCAATGATGATAACTTTTGGCAGATATTTGATTATGACTTGAGAAGCCTGATGGGATAAAGAGGGCAGTAGAAAAGTCCAGATGATGAGACGTTTCTTGGAGGGGTAAGGGTGAGCAGGGGGAGAAATATTTGGAGTCCCTGTGTTGGGGGCCCATGGTATTAATGGTAACAGGCCCAGCTGGGCTTAGGTACAAACCAGGTGCTGCAGTGTGCTTCGTCTGACTGCAGGAAACTGTCAAGGGAAGACAAAGTACAAAGATAGAGAAAGGTAGGACAAGAGAGTGGATGAAGATGTTAGAAACCCTACCCAATGTATATAAAATTGTCCAATCAATATGACAGCAAAAGTTTTTTGTTCCTATCCTGTAATACGACCCATCAGAGTTTTTCCTGATTTAGAGCCCCTACTGGCAGGAAACGCATTGTTTTCCTTCTCTCCTGTTCTCTCTTGATGACGACTCACCTTGTTCATGACCTGTCAATCAAAGTCTCAAATCATAGGATTCTTTATCTTCTATTTTTTCTAAAAGGGGCCATTATTTACACTACTAACATCAAATTCTCTTGAGGAAAATTTTTACTAGTGATTGAGACCATAGTGTTGTCCTAAAAAACATTTCTGAGTTAATAAATCAAGTGAGAAGTTTTCGCATTTTGTATTGAAATGAATGGACCCAAATGCTTCTGCAGCTGCCATACGTGCCCCCTGCTGGAATTTTTGGTAGAATGCAGCTGAAGACACAGTCAGCAACATTAACATTAACATTAACCACAAACACGTGGTTTAGTTTACACGCGTTGAGCAGTCACAGTCCAGTTTAGACAGACTGGTCTCCCTTCAAAAGCGACCCTATAGGTTATTTGTATTGGCAGCATAATACGACCCATATTTACGTTTTAGACTGTCTCCACCGCCCTCTAGCGGTAAGCTAAGGTTGAGGGGTGGGTCTTTCACCAAGGAGAATGGGGTTGTGTCCCACATGAAGACAAAAGTTAACGAAGTGATTCAACATCTCTGAACTTTTGTGCATCAAGTTTTTACATAATTATGTCACTTACGGTAGTCACGTCACCCTTGTAACTACTTCACCTCCAGCATTTACATACATTTATTTATTGTTTAAACTTTATTTTATTTTTACCCTAAATCTGTGGTTTTGCGACCTATATTCAACAAAACTGCATCCTTTTTTTAAAACAGCGAACTGTACGTACGTTTTATGATGTGTGTACTATTTTTAGTACGGTCCGCTCCGCTCTGTACCACGAACCGTGAAAACTCTCAAATGCGTCATTTTGATAAACACTCACATGGGTTGTTATGGGTGGTAGTGATAAATGAGTCGTTTAGGTTGGAGATCGAACAAAATGACATGGTTCGGTTCAGGAAATGATCATGCTTTGGGTTAAAATGTAGGCTACTTTTGTTACGTAACTTTAGCTATGTATGTATGTTGTCTAATTCCTTGCTTGGTGTGACATCAAATGTTTTTCAGTTTAAATGATCTTATTTCTGCAATAAGAATTGTTTTCCTCAGCCTATTGCTCAGATTTCTGAAGACGAGGAGGTGAGTGTCAGCCTGTAATGAGGCCCCTTTGAGAGACCGGAGAGATGTTTAGTTGCTGGTTGAAGAGAGTGTGTATGGAGGGGGGGGGGTTACATATCTGGAAGAGATTCCTTGGAGCTATGATCTGGAACAGTGAGCCGTAAGCCACCAGTGCTGGCGTTGGCTGGGGAGGGGAAGGGAGCGCCCAGCTTCCATAACCCGGGACAATCATGTCTAAATCCTGCCTGGCTGAGCCTCTTCAGTTCTGTTTCACAGCACTGAGCACACTTCTTATTTTGAAGAATCATATGTGTACACAACCGTACCTTCGTGTGAATGTGCATTCTCAAGTGGTTTTAAAACTATGTTGTTGTGACGGTTTGCGAGAGAGCAAATATATGTGTGAAAGAGTGCGTGTGTATGAGGGAGCGAGACAGGAAACAACTAGGGGCCCACTTTCAGCCGCAAAGAAGTAGTAGTGACTAAAAGGAGTCCGTACAGGGGAGACTGGGTTACTGCAGTGTGTGTATATGACCTTGTGTGTATTTTTTAAAACAGAGTGAGCCACAACAGCCCACCCATGTGAATACATGTGTGAAAAAGACCTTGTATTAATATATTCACGCTTTTTTTTCGGCAATGTGAACTTCCCCCCTGGGGGCCCACAACTCATTAGGCTCTGTGATAAACAACACAAAGGCTGCTGAGTTTTTTTTTTTAACTTTAAAGTGGCCTCTGTAAAGGCAGATACATTTCCTTACATATACATTTTTTGTGCATTTTTTCCTCTCTTAACTCCCAGAAAAGAGCCCTAAGTGGCTACGATCAGATAAAAACAAGCAATCATAGTAGAAAACACATGATTTGTTAGTGTTCATGATGTCATGAGGAGAGCTTCATTCTGGTAATGGGTCTCATGATGTAACAGGGTCATTGGTTCCTCGAAGGCTCCATCTCATAGATGCTAGAGCACCTCTTTGGCAGCTTAATCCCATGTTTTGATCCTCAAGCCTCGAGGCTGATTGGCCTTTACACCCTGACCCAACACATAAATATTACAGCTTTCTATTTGTGGAATACCCACAGAATGTATTTCTTTGTTACTTGTGTTGTATAAATGTGGCCTCTCAGAGATCTTAAGTTTGGGTTCGTTTTTTACATGATTTGCAGGCTGTAGAAATGTCTTAACATGGACTGAAAACAGTTGATATACTTTTAGGGAAGTCTCAGTGCGCTACGTCTCTATTGTGTTGCGCCATCTGGTGTTGTGTAAAAGCTACAGCTTCATACTTCAATAAGAAATTCATAAAGTGTCACAAAATGTCAGCTCTGGATATGATTCTCAACTCCAGCATGTCGTGTGTGCTCGGAGCTCCCTCTGCTGGTAAACAGGCAGGACTGCAGCTTTGACACCGAGTGAGTTTTAAATAAGTTTCAATGGCTTTTTCATGGAATAACCTGATTAGGTGTAGAGATAGCCAAGCTCAAGACATGTTTTATCCATTTATTAAAGAAAACCCTTTAAGGGGTATCACTGTACAGCAATGTGATAATTTAGTGTTTGACATGATCTATGATAGGGTCCAATGTGCCCTTAAGATGTCTGTAGTCAGGAGAATCTGACTCAACCAAACTGTGACACTAAGTAAGCTCTTAAGCCACTTTGACTTGTAGTATATCTGCAAAATGTCCCTGAGAAAAATGTTTAGGTGTTTTTGATGTAATAATTTGCTTTGGATAACCAACACGAGGGTGAAAAATTGTAGAGTAGCTCAATAATTTGAAGAAACAAAACAAAAACAGACATAATGATTTGATTAAAACAGTATATCCACATATTAAGTCTGCTGTAACATCTGAACACTTGGATTTACTCAAGTTGCTATGGCTGACAGCAACAAAATAACATTAATGTCAGTTTTGTGCATGTGTGAATTCTAGTGAGCAAGCAAGCACATAAATTTAAACACGAAGCTAAAAATCATGACTGAACAGTTTAAATGATTAGTTCAAAGTAGTGGATGGTTAAATTGTGGGGAAAAAAAGGCAAAAAGTATTTGCTAAACGGTTAAAAAAGTTTGCTTAAAATTATGAATAAATGGTTGAAATAGTTAGCTTAAAGTAGGCTAATGAAAAGTGTTAATACAGTAAGTAAAATATAATGTAAATGGTTGAAATAGTTAGCTAAAAGTATGTGAATGAAAAGTATTGATATAACTCAAAGTAATGCATAGGGCAAATGACTAAATGAAAAAGGGAAGCTTAAAATAATGAGTAAATGGTTAAAATAGTTAGCTAAAAGTAATGAAAACAGTTAAAAAATGTAAAATTTCAGCTTCACTCTGTATTTGTATTGCTGAAACCAACCTTTATTCAACTGTTCAACTGTATGAAAATTATCAATATTCACTTGTATTATATGTTTAGCACATCCAGTTTAATGAAGGGGTACATGAGCTCATCTGACAGGGCTGTGGGGGGGTACCTCAGTATAAAAGGTTGGGGATCCACTGTTTGAAGAATTGAAATGGAGCCTGAGGCAGTAATAAAACACGTGCCACTGATTATCTGTGCTGGCACTGACCAGCTGAACAGCTGAGCGCTGGTAGTAATGATGTTCATGTCAATCCACTGCGGCTGAAATCCATGAGTGCTCCTCCCTCTGTTCCAAGTGCAAAAACTGTACTTGACTGCTCTGTTTGTTTGTCTTTAACTGCTGCTATAATGTCCCCTGGCACACAGTCCTCATCCTCAGGTTATGTCACATTCCAGGGAACATGTCGGGACAGTGCTCACCTGAAACCTAACCCAACATAATAACATGCGCTCGCTTTTCATTCAGGAGAGGAATGTCATGTTTACACTTCAGCTGCAGGATGACATGATTTCTAGAAAAGTCTGCCAATCCCTTAAACAGAAAAAGCTTCAGAGAAACTTCAGAGGCTGATTTGCTCTGATCATTTTTATAAAGCTGGGAATACAGGTGAATAGCCAACGGCTTTTAACACACAAGCTGTCAAACATCTGCCCACATCTGTATCCTCCTCTCATATCTCCCATCCACAGCTCCATGTTTCCTGCCTCTAGCTGTTGTTTTTTCTCTTTTATTTGATCCTGCGCTGCTGGTTAAACTTCTTTCCACCCCATCTCTCCCTCACTCTCTGTCACTGTATGTCGATTAACCAGTCATGGCAGTGACATGTGGAATTTTTCATTACCTCGCCCCAGGGGCACCATGCTGTCTGTGCCTGTGTATCATGCTGCTTTTTTTCCACCCCTGCCTTCTCTCGCTCACACACTCATTCTCTCTCTGTGGTATTATTCTGAGTCAGCCGGTGGCGAGCTGTGGTTTGTTGTTTGTTATTCAGCCAGCTGTATGGGCCAGTAGTAGTCAGTGACTGAGCTCCTCTCCATGGCCTGTCGTCCCCCCGGCTCTGGATCCTACACTGTGGTTATCATCCCGCTCAGGACCAGCATCGACAGCCTGGATGCACTCCGCTTCTACCTATGGGTGAGGAGGGACCTGGTGTGTGTGTTGTGTGTGTGTGTGTGTGTGTACATATAAGGGGAGATATGATCTTGCACATGTGTTTTGATTCTTTTCAGATGCATGTCATTGTTTCTTTGTTGTGTGTGTGAATTTTCTCCTGAGTTAGTGATTCTTATCAGTGGTGGAAAAAGTATTCAGATCCCTTGCTGAAGTAAAAGTATTACTACCACACTGTGAAATTACTCCACTACAAGTAAAAGTCCTGCATTCAAAAACGTACTGAAGTAAAAGTAGAAAAGTATCAGCATCAAAATGTACTTAAAGTATCAAAAGTAAAAGTACTCATTATGCAGAATGGCCTCAGATTGTTTTATATATTCTAAATATATTATTGGATTATTATTATTATTGATGCATTTATGTAAGCAATTTTCTTATTTTCTCAAGGGAGGGCTCATTTTAACTACTTAATCTCCTGTTATGAGGTCTATTTTTTGTCTAATTTTATCATGTTTTTTATGTTAAATCTTGACGTGAAAAGTAACCTAAAGCTGTCAGCTAAATGCAGTGGAGTAAAAAGTACAATATTTGCCTCAAAATGTAGTGGAGTAAAAGTATAAAGTTTTTAAAATGGAAATACTCAAGTAAAGTACAAATGCCTCAAAATTGTACTTAAGTGCAGTTCTTAGGTAAATGTACTTAGTAACATTACACCACTGGTTCTCATCAGCTTCCGTTCATACTCGCATATGTTTTGTTTTCCAGGTTTCAGCTAAATAGTTTCTGAACAACTATAGTTATACTGTGGAGGCCTGTTTTCATGTCATGTTTAAAAACGAACTATACATTGTCTGTCAAAAAGATTTGATTTATTACTCAAAGTTAAGCATTTACCACTTCTTGAGTCTGTAAGTGTCACCAGTTTGGTACATTTGGCAAAGATACATTAACATGACCTTTTCTGCTCCTCTGGAATGTGGAAGAAATGGATTCATTTAGTCATTTGAGCCTCCTTTTTTTAAAATAATGGTGTTCCAAAATTAAACTTGAAGTGATACTAAAATACAAACGAAAAAACATGTACTTTACGTTTAGGAAAAAATGATTAAAATGATTAGACCACCCTTGTTTTCCTCACTTTATTCTTAATTTTAATGCCTGGTACAAGTAAAGGTACATTTCATTGGACAAATATAATGACAACAACAAAAATAGCTGATAGCAATTTAAAAAGACATTTTGCATGGTTTTCTTGATAATAACCAAAATCATAATCAAGAAAACCATGGAAAATGTCCAGATATCAGCTCTTAAATTAAACTCTTATCAGCTATTTTTGTTGTTATCATTATATTTGTCCAATAAAATGTACCTTTACTTGTACCATGTACATGTTTTTTCATTTGTATTTCAGTATCACTTCAAGTTTAATTTTGGAAAACCATTATTTTAAGAAAAGAAGGCTCAAATGACTAAATGAAACCATTTCTTCCACATTCCAGAGGATTGTACCAGGCATTAAAATGAGCAAGAAATTGAAGAAAACAAGGGTGGTCTGATAATTTTTTCCATGACTGTATATACCATATAAAGTATATAAATTGTGAAATTGTCTGAAATTTATAAATTCAATTACAACCTCTGAATATAATGCAGTCCAGTACAGACATCACCACTAACTATCAATAATAAAAATATAACTGAATTATACAACTCTATAACAGTGTCAGAAAAACAACAACTGCCCATTATTTGCATCATAAAAGTTGACTTAAGGTTGGATTGTGTTTAGACTGTGCACAGGTAGCCATTGAATATATTTAGACATATACTTCTGTAGTGGAGTTATAATAAAGCAATTTTTGACCAACTGTATAACATCTTTACATTACATTTACATATATGCATCACACTGAAATAAGTCTTTGAGTATTAAAAAACCTCTAAATAAAATGTGATGTAGATATTTTTAATATAGGGAAGGATTGTCAACAGAAAGGCACAGTCATAGCCGTGGATTTAAAAAATACTGAGATAATTATAACAAGTTTCTGCAATTTACTACTCCCCTAAAAATACCAAAAAATGTCTTAAATTTTCATTTCATATATAGATTTTTTTATATTTTATTGATCCAGCCTTGCCGTTAAATAATATTGCCTGTAAATCAAATTTTCCCAAAACAAATATGAAAATGCTTTTTCGAAGCCTTCTCCACCCTACCAGAAATCCTAATCCTAATCTAGCAGGAAAAATCTGCATTCTTTATTAATTTCTCATTTATTTTTTTACCTTTAAGTACTCAAATTGAAATACACTTGTTTGCAGATAAATGTAATCTTCCTTTAAAATACTCACTATTGAGTTCTTAATTGTTGAATGGAAAATAGCCCAGTACTAGTTATTAAACTGACTTTAACTGGTAAAATAACAGCATTTACTGTGTAGTCTTGAGACAACTGGTTTATTCATGTAATAACAAGTGGAAGTTGCTTTCTTTTTTTACTGAAAATGTCATTTAAATGCTTGAGTGACTCTATTTCTTTGCTCTATGTCTGAGTGTTATTTGGAGGTAGCATGACTGCAGTCGTTCCACTGACACATTCCCACATGTCAGGTCTGCTCCTCACAGCTTCCTGTTAAGGCTCAATATAACCCACAAACTCTAAATCCATTATTATAAGAGGAGATGTCAAACAGTAACTCAAAGTAATGTATTTGAGATTATTTAGGGAGACGTACAGCTGTAAGATTAAGTAAATTGAACTTTTTATTGCATATCTTAAACAAACCCAGGTAAAATCAAACATTCACTAGTGATACAATAGTGTCACGAGTTTCTAATGATCCATCTCATTGTTGATTACCTTAAAACTGACAAAGTGACTGACTGTGACGTCCTGACCTCATGATACCAAAGGTGGATCACCCGCCACCATATATTATGATTCCCTGCTTGTTGTAGCACTGTTAGCGCTGTGTGAGCCCATTTAAAGTGCATGTAACCCATCTGAGTGCATACAATAGAACTAAAGGCATCCTGCTGTTCTGTAGATTGGCTTTGCTGATATAAACAAAGCCTTGGGGCCTCTGGAAGACAACAGGCAGTGCTGTGTGATCACACTGCTTTACATCAGGCTGCGGGCCGGCTCCCATGGTGCCGACAAAACACGCGTACCTAAACTAAACTTGTCACATAAACACATTTAGGAATATTTTATTAAAGGTATAATATGTAACTTTCTGCCTTAAAATGCCAAAAAACAACAAGACATATGCTATATATTGTGTACTCACTGTTACATGTTTTTAACCAGGTATTTTAACTGGATAAAGTCAAGTAAATTACATTTTATTTATATAGCCCAGAATCACAAATCACAGATTTGCCTCAAAGGGCTTTACAGACTGTCAGTGGCGGTTCTAGATGAATTTTACTTGTGAGGGTCAAGGAGGAGCCAGTGTTTAATCAGAGCACATTAAAAAGCGGCAAAGATGATATTTAAGCATTCAAAACTTTATTTTAGCTTATTTGAAAATCTCATTTAAGTATATTTGGAAGATACAAATACATTGGTTGAAATGTTGACACTAACCAACAATAACAGTTTTTTTTGTACGACACTGACATTTCTCATTTTTGTGCACAATTACTTTTTTGTTTATTTTGAAAGTACAGTGAGAGTGATCTTTTTTATATATGCACAAGCTTTTATTGCCCAATTAAACGATTATACAATGTACACATTCAGGGTCCTTTTTGTGCACGATGAGATATTGTTTCAACAAAAAAAGGTAAGAATTGTTAAGTCGTTCATCGTTATAGATCGATCATTTTTATTATTAATTTGACACAGGGGCCACAGCAGGGGCCAAGGGCTTCTACACAGGGGCAGTGGCCCTTGTAGGCCCCTCTGTAGAACCGCCACTGCAGACTGTACATGGTACAACACCCTCTGTCCTTAGACCCTCACATCAGCAAGGGAAAAACTCCTAAAAAAAAAACTTTTAACAGGGTAAAAAGAAGAAGAAGCCTCAGGCAGAGACAGAGGAGGATCCCCTCCCAGGACGGACAGACGTGCAATAAATGTCTTTGTACAAGATTTAACCCTTAATAGGGCATTCATTGAAATACTTGCAAATTCCAAATTTCAACCCTAGAGAATATTGGAGGATATTACATGCAGCCAGAATGTGTAAAATAAACATACGGACCCGGGGGAGGGGGGTCATATTTTGAGAAAAAGGTTAAGAGATTAAAGTGGTGAATCTGCGAGAAAAAAGTTGCTTTTTTTTCCTCACTTCTTTCTTGTAAATCTGTGACTTTTTTCCTGCAGATTTACCACTTTAAATCTCTGAAATCGGCAACTTTTTTTCTTGTAGATTTGCCACTTTAATCTAGTAAATTTGCAACTTTTTTTCTTGAAATATTATTTTATTTCTTACTCATTTATTACTCATTTTAGATCTCCGCTGAAGTTACCAAATATAGTTCTTCGCCTGATAAAGGCTTTAGTCATCAGACATCTGAATCTTTAGTTATCAGAGAAACAAGCTGAGTAAACATTAACAGCAGCATTCTGCCAAACAGCCGATTTTTAAAGTTAAGCTGCTTTATTCAATGTTTATACTGGTTTTAATCACTGGGTTCATTTGTTTTGGAGAGGAGGACATTTGAGGATAATTCTGCTACAGTTAAAAACCTCCTGAAAGTCTGAATCAGAAGTTATCAGATAACCAAGATAGAATAGAATAGAATCTTTCATGTCATTATACAGCAGTACAACAAAATTCATATGTGCAACTACTAAAAACAATGCAGTACACACAATCACAACACAATTACTTCCACATGACAATAAAATACATACAGCATACTAAAACTTAAAACATGAGTAAAGATGACTAAATGTTAGCAGCAAATCAGCTTGCAGCCCCTCCAGGCTGTCCTATACCTTCCAAACAGTGTAGGAGAAACACTGATTTTTACTGTGAAACAGCTTTATTTTGTGTGTTTACTGGTTTTAATCACCTGGTCCATCTGTTTTGGGGAGGAGGAGGTTTCTGCAAATAATTTGTGTAAAATCTCTGTAAAAACCTCCTGAACGATAAACACTGAAGGAATCTTAAGCAGGAGAAGCTGACTGAAATGGTGGGGAAGACGACAAATCCTTAGATCCCACCCAACTTCACATCACCAAACTCTGTCTTTTATTATTATTTTGATTGAGAGCCAAAGCTGCAGATATTTATAATGTTTTAAGCATTTGTGAGAACTTTATCCTGATTTGTTTTAAAGTAGACAGAGGAATATGTCAGAAAATGAAGTAGTCACTGGCTGAACTGTTAGGATGCGCCAACATTTATTATCATTCTGGTCACAAACCTGGATGATAACCATGAAGGTTAATTTCATTTTCACATTACAACCTAAAATTCCTGAAAACCTGATCAAACTCTGTTCACCCCCCCACCCCACCCCCTCAGGTTAAGCGCCTAAAGGATCTAGAGAAGGAGAAAGACGCTCTGTACTCTGGTCTGGAGATCCTGGAGAAGGCCCGTCTCTGGTACCTCCAGCGGCTGGAGGAGAACAGAGCCAGGCAGGACAACATCGAGGCCAAAAGTGGGCTCGGCTCACGCGAGGAAAGCGCAGCAGAGGTATGATGCAGGAGCGGGGTCAGGCCCTCATTGACTTTACTGACCATTGCTCAGTGTAGTCAAAGTCAAAGTCAAAGTCAGCTTTATTGTCAATTTCTTCACATGCAGCAGACATACAAAGGAATCAAAAGTATGTTTCTTGTTAGACCAAGGTGAACACAAGACAAGAAATTTCTAACACTTAAAGTAAACAGTAAAGTGCACAGCACAAAAAAATAGCACCAAACTTATCCTAACACTAAAGTAGACAATAAATAAAGTGCACAGTAGATGAAGACATATAAACCGACTGATTTGATGAATGATGATAATTTTGGAATAAATTGGGAACAAGTTATGGGAATTATCGCAGAATTCCAAATGTGAGATGAGGAAGGACCCCTGCTCTGCAGCGCTGTAAGAGCCCACTGTCACATTGTCACCTTGTTTCCATGTAAATTAACTTGAAAAAGATTATGAAATGAACATGATTTTGAAAAGAAGAATTCATTGCAATGGTACAATACTGTCTTCCCCTGTCTTCCTTTCCTGTTCACCTTTGCCTTATTTATTTATTGATTGATTGATTGATTGATTGATTGATTGATTGATTGATTGATTGATTGATTGATTGATTGGTTGGTTGGTTGGTTGGTTGGTTGGTTGGTTGATTGATTGATTGATTGATTGATTGATTGATTGATTGATTGATTGATTGATTGATTGATTGATTGATTGATTGATTGATTGATTGATTGAAGTTTATTTTTCGAATATGAAAACAAATAATAATAAAAAAGAGTCAGACAAAACATTTAACATGACATGTAGAATACATATTCGAAAAGGAATGAGAAGAAGTAAAACTTATAAACTCCCACCCCCTCTCCTTAAATATGAATTAAATATGTTAAAATCCTTGTCTAAACATGTCTTGTATTACAAAAACATAAATATAATTTACCTATACAGCGTAATTATACATACATACATACAAACACACGCATGCATACATACGAAAGGAAAAGAAACAACAACACAAGGAAAAGAAACAACAAAACAAGGAAAAGAACAACAACACAAAGAAAAGAAACAACAACACAAAATGACAACCAGTGTAAAAAAGATCACAGTACCCTCATAACACTTGGTGCTACCAAACATCTCCCTCATCCATGTACCTCTGGAAAATAGTGTCTTTGTACCTCGTTTTAAACTGTTTCATGTTTGGACATTGTGAGCTTGTTCCATAGTGTGTGTGTGTGTGTTGTATATGTTTGGACGGGATGATGGCCCATTTCGTTGTCCTAGGACTTGTTACTCTGTTCAATGACAATAAAGTTGAATCTCATCTCATTATTTGGTGGGGGGGTGACACCTGACAGCCTGGTGGATAAAGCTGTTGGCGAGTCTGGTGGTGCGTGCACAGAGGCTCCTATACCATCTCCCAGAGGGCAGGAGGCTGATCAGATTGTGTGCGGGGTGGCTTGTACTGTCACTCATGGTGTCCCTGTGTCCCCACAGGCTCGGTCCTGCCTCCTCAGGTCTCGTATCCAGCGGGTGAACGGCTCTCTGGGCTCTGTGATGGCTGAGCCTAATGTCACCAGCAGCACCCCCTCTCTGCCCGACGCAGTGGCAGACAGCGACCTCCGGTGGCACAACACAGTCCTGACTCAGGTTAGAAGAACAATATGTTGTTGAAAAGTTTCTTTTGGGAGAAGATGAGGTAGATTAATTGGTAACGCTTTAGAATAAGGTCCTTAATAACCATTAATTAACAAGTAATAAGGCATTGTTCTCGCTTTAGATCCGGTAGTTGCAAAAAGCATAGTTAACTTATAGTTAACTTATAATAGATGAGCAATACAGTATATTTTAATATCAATAAGCAAACAAAATAAGATTAATAATAAAGGCATGGCAAAGACATAATGGGTGGGTCATGGGTGTTTGTAATGCCATTATTAACTCTTATATAAGCTTATAAACACACAACAATGTTAATAAGCATCTTGTATGGACTTACAAGGGCCGTATTACTTGTTAATTAATGGTTATTACAAGGACCTTAATATAAAGCGTTACCGATTCATTTACTACACACCCTTAACAGGCTTCAAACTGTTTTTTTCCCTTATGAAAAAGACGCATGAAACCCCAACTTGTGAAGAGTACACATGAACTCTGGACATGTGTTTTGTGTCCAACATACAGTCATGGAAAAATTATTAGACCACCCATCATTTTAATGCCTGGTAAAACTAAAGGTACATTTGTTTGGACAAATATACATTTTCCATGGTTTTATTGATCATGATTTTGGTTAATATCGAGAAAACCATGGAAAATGTCTAGATATCAGCTCTTGAATGAAACTCTTATCAGCTATTTTTGTTGTTATCATTATATTTGTCCAAACAAATGCACCTTTAGTTGTAACAGGCATTAAAATGAACAAGAAAATTAAGAAAACAAGGGTGGTCTAATATATTTTTCCATGACTGTATGAGGTGCAGGCATGTGTGATTATTACACGTTTATATTGTTTTTCATCCACATGTGTTTATTTCACATTTCAACACATTATACATGTGAAAAATATGCATGTGAACTACAAACACATGGTTTTTGTTGTTTTTTCCACATGTGAATTGTAAACATATGTAATTATTTTTACAGTGGTGGAAAAAGTATCCAGATCCCCAACTTAAGTAAAAGTACTAATACCACACTTTGAAATTACTCCCCTACAAGTAAAAGTCCTGAATTTAAAACTTACTGAAGTAAGAGTACAAAAGTATCAGCATCAAAACTTACTTAAAGTATCAAAAGTAAAAGTACATAATATGCAGACTGGACCCACTTACATTGTTTTATATATTTTAAATATATTATTAGGTTATTTGTTTTGATGCTGTTTTGATGATTAATGTTAGCACTTTAATTTTGTAAAGATAGGGCACATTTTTTACTACTTAATATACTGTTATGAGGCTTAATTTTTAAAAAATGTCTAATCATTTTTAATGTATCATTTTTTTATGTTAAATCTTGATGTGAAAAGTAACTAAAGCTGTCAGCTAAATGTAGTGGAGTAAAAAGTACAAGATGTAATGTAGTCAAGTAGAAGTATAAAGTTACATAAAATGGAAATACTCAAGTAAAGTACTAGTACTTCAAACTGTACTGAAGTACAGAACTTGAGTAAATGTACTTATAACTTCCCACCACTGTATTTTTACATGTAAGCACATAGACACATGTGAAAAGTATACATGTGAATATAAACATGTTTTTCCACAGGTGAACTGCTAGCACATATGATTATTTCACATGTGAACACATTAAATCCTCACATGTAAAAAATATAATTTTTTTCCTTTTCCTCCACGTGATCTGCACCCTTCAAGTCCATATTGTGTTTTTTACATGTGTTGAATTAAAATATTCGCATGTAAAATAATCACACATGCAGGTTACATCTGGAAATTTTACATGTTTGACATATTTATATTGTGTTTTTCCCATTTAACTGCTCCTGCACTGCAAGAAAGCCAACTTGTATTTTTTGGCCTAAAACAGTGATTTGTATGTAATGTAAGTTAGCACAACAAAGGAAGCCAGTTGTATGCTCAAAAAGTGTTTGTGAGTTATTGTTACTTATATCTTTAAGTTGGGGTTCACAACAAGGGACAATAGTTCTGCTAAGTCTTATTTCTTCGTTGTGAAATGCGGGAAAGCGGTGAAATTCAGTCATTAGCGAAAGCTAGCGGCTAACTGATGCTAGCGGCACTGCTTGTTACAGCTACAAGAGTAGCCATTAGCCTATCAATGCTAACTCAAAATTGTGGTTGCAATTTATTACAATGTAAATTATAAGTTAGTGCAACTTACAGTTAGGTTGACAAAAATCAGAATTCAGAGTTAAGCAAACTCAAAAACAAAACTTAAAATATTTACTTTAATTGTCCAACTTAAAATTTTATTGAAGTTGGTTGCCTTGAAATTTTGAGTTCACCCAACTTTTCTTTTTTTGCATTGTGTCCACCAGGGGTGTTTGTGTTTCCATTTTCCATACATTCTACATGATTCTCTATTTGTGTCTTCATGTTATGACCATATTTTCCACCTTTGGCAGGAGGTGAGTGACAAGAATCGTCAGATCTCCATGTTAGAATTGGAAAAGGACGCTCTCCTTGTAAAGCTTGATGAACTACAGGCCCAATGATCACACACACACACGAGCTCTACTGCAAACTCACATTTCACTCCATGTCACTCAGTTACTAACTTTTAACTACTTGTAAATATGTATTTAAATTAATAAATCACAGTAAAAGATGCATCATTTGCTTCTGTGTGTTGTTTTCATACAAGCCAGTTTTGCTGAAGCGTTGAATAACTTGACTGACATGTTATTACTGTAATGACTCACTAACTGACATTATCAGCATAGCCAAGCTTGCTGTCATCATGTAACATGAAGTAATTGTTAATGTGAAGCCATAAACAACATAAGCAGTTAAAATAACAGGACTTTGCAGTTATTCTTATCATGATGATAATAATCGCATTGTTTTGTCTTGATTTAACAATTATAACAATGTTGGAATTCATTGTATTAGTGTCGTGTTTAGATTGTCAGCTTTTAAGTACAATTTATATTCCTCTTGTTAACTGTGTGAAGGGCGTGCAGTACAATATGCATGGTGGAAATCAACTAAGTGAATAATTGTATATTCAAGTACTGAATTCAGGAACAATTTTGAGGTGTTTTACCTTGTTCAAGCACAGAATTTGGATCCCCCCCCCCAAAAAAAAACAACTACTCAGCATAACTGGGAAGCTGTGTCTGATTCTGCTGAGATGAAACGGTATTCACTGAAAATCAGACATATTTCTAGGCTGTTTACACAGAGCAGAGAGGAGAGGACAGGAGAGGTTGCAAGTAGGGGTTGTAAAAATGCAAATAGTTCAATATGTACAGCATGTGGAGACCCATTTTTTGTGGGCATATAGGAGGTGATTTGACTTGTGGGTAGGCCTGTCTTGATAATTACTATATCGACTTACCGTTCAATATATTAAAATGAACACGTTATTTTTTTCTGGACTCAATATATTGTCGTTTACATGGTGACTTTTTGTGCTTTTTTGTGTTGTGTTTAAAGTAAAGCTGTAAATGTTTGACAGGCAGTACCAATTGCTGAAAAAAAAAACTATATTTCCTAAGCAGCCATTCCAGCTGTTTATATGCTATTTTAATAATTAAATGATTTAATACATAATGATTATCTCATTGCAATATTTTGTTATCAGAGCCTGAAAGTCTATTTTATTTGTTTTGGTTGTAGTTTATTTATGTTTTATTTATCTAGGATATTTTAATATTTCTTTTCCCCATTTCAATCCCATTGTTTAATATTCCCAAGATTTAAAAATTCATTGTTGTGGAAAAGGATGTTCTTATTCTGCTCTAATATTATTATAAAACTAAAAACAACAATGTATTGTCATAAAAAATGTGTTATCTTCACAGGCCTACTTGTGGGCACCCGTAATTCCATGTTATCCCAATTTATTTATCTTTTTAAACATTTATCAGAGAAATACAACTTTTTCTATGCTGTTATGATTATGATGATGTCATTATAACTGTGTTATTCTGCACAAAAGACCTTTTTGTGTTATTCCCACATCTAGCCATGATTGTGCTGTTTCCGTAGAGGTGCAGGCCTTATAAATTGCAGTTAAATACAAGGCCACACTGAGTAAAATGTAAAACGAGCAAAAAACGCCCTGAAACGGCTTTGGGTTCAGAGAGTTAATCAGCACACTGTGAATGACATCACTATTGCACAGTATCTACTGGTAAAACTTTATTCATTGCAACAAAAAAAAAAAACTAAGTCCATTTAATCCCAAATGGTGGATATGCTTCTGAACATTTTTCAGCACTTTAAGCTGAAGTGCATCAATACTTGTTTCTGCAGTACACAGGGACGACCCTGCATCACTATGTGTCCTGTTACTCCCCGTTGTTCTGCTTCCTCCTCTGAATGTGGGCTCTCTGTTTGGACACGTCGCAGCAGCCTGTCCTGGTGGTCCCGCACTGATCTCACTCCAGCTGATAAACTTTATCTATCCAAGTCATCGTGCATGTTTGCAGGTATTTTCTTTCCTGCACTGCACAAATCTGCAGCCTCAAACACAGAAGACAACATTTGCAAGATTATTAATAATTAACTATAATCTGACACCCATATAGCACTTCTCTGATTGTTTAATTTTATCTTTTCCCTATTTCAACACACCAATCTGAGTCTCTTTGTAGTCAATTTGTGTCTTTTTGTGGTTGGTTTTAAGTCTTGTTGTAGTTGCTTTGTGTCTCTTTATGGTTGAATTTGAGTTTCTTTGCAGTTGTTTTGTGTTTCTTTGTGGTTGATTTGTGTCTCTTTGTAGACATTTTGAGTCTTTGGTTACTTGTTGTCTCCTTGAAGCTGATTTTTGTATCTTTGTAGACAAGTTTTGTCTCTTTATAGCTGATTTGGGTCTCTGTGTAGTTGTATTTTGAGTCTTGTTGTAGTGTAGTTGATTTGTCTTTGTGTAGTTGCATTGTGTCTCATAAAACATTTTGTGTCTCTTTGCAGTCCTTTTGTGTCTGTGTAGATGATTGTGGAGCTGTGGAGTTGTAGTTGATTTTTAGTTGATTTATAGTTGAGTTTCAGCCTCTTTGTAGACAATTTATGTCTCTTTGTAGACATTTTGGGTCTCTGTGGTTGTTGTCTCTTTGAGTCTCTTTGGAACTGATTAATGTATCTTTGTAGACAAGTTGTGCCTCTTTATAGCTTATTTGTCTCTTTGCGGCCCGTTTGTGTCTCTGTGTTGTATTGTGTCTCATAAAAAACATCTTGAGCCTCTTTGTAGTTGTTTTGTGTCTCTTTGTGGTTGATTTGTGTCTCATCTATATTTTGTGTCTCTTTTATATTTTGGGTCTCTTTGCAGTCCTTTTGTGTCTGTGTAGTTGATTGTGTGTCTTGTTGTAGTTTTGGATCTCTTTATAGTTCCGTTTCAGCCTCTTTGTAGTTGCTTTGTGTCTCTTTGTGGTTGATTTATGTCTCTTTGTAGACATTTTGAGTGTCTGTGGTTACTTGTTGTCTCTTTGAGTCTCTTTGGAACTGATTTATGTATCTTTGTAGACAAGTTGTGCCTCTTTATAGCTGATTTGTGTCTCTTTGCGGCCCATTTATGTCTCTGTGTAGTTGTATTGTGTCTCATAAAACATCTTGAGCCTCTTTGTAGTTGTTTTGTGTCTCTTTGTGGTTGATTTGTGTTTCTTTTATAAAAATTGTGAGTCTCTGAAGTTGCTTTGTGTCTCTTTGTAGTTGTCTTGTGTCTCATTTATATTTTGTGTCTCTTTGTAGTCCTTTTGTGTCTGTGTAGTTGTATTGTGTGTCTGGTTGTAGTTTTGGATCTCTTTATAGTTGAGTTTTAGCCTCTTTGTAGTTGTTTTGTGTCTCTTTGTGGTTGATATGTGTATCTATAGACATTTAGAGTTTCTGTAGTTGCTTTTTGTCTCTGTTTTGAGTCTCTTTGAAGCTGATTTGTTTATTTTTGTAGACAATTCATGTCTCTTTGTGGCCATTTTGTGTCTTTCATGGTTGTTCTGGCCCTTTAATACTATTTGTGAGTCTTTTTGGTGTCTTGTTGGAGTCATTTTTTGTTTGTTGCGTATCTTCCTGGTTGGTACGTGTCTCTTTGAGTGACATTTTTTAGGTAAAGATCAGGGGGCCCCCGACACGTTGGGCCCCTGGGCCTGTGTCTGGCAGACTCGTTCAGTAATTTATCCAACAGTGGAGTTATTGTCTGCAAAAGTATGTTTACTCCCCGGCCTGTGGTGGCCCTGTGTCTCTGACTGTTTGTGTGGAGGAGTTGTTGTTATTCTTACAGTAATCACAAGATTACTAGATTTGATTTGAGAGAAGACAGGAGCTATATAAGGGTGTTTTGTTGTATCTGTTGGTTTAAAAAAAAATAAGGTTTGTGGATTTTTTGAGGCAATTTGTTGTGACAGGATGAAACAAATTGAAACGATCCAGACGATTCTGCAAAGTCATAAACCTTTCTTCTGTTTCTGCATTAAATCTCATTCGTGCATTAGCTACAACCTTTCCAGTAAAACTGCAGCAATGCCTGCAAGGAATCTGTGCTGGAATCTGATTAGAATCAGCCTGTGTGCACCAGGAAAGAAAACATCCATTATGGCAGAGGCTTTCATTTAAGTAGCATCATGTTCTCTATCTTCAGAGTACCACTGAACCATCAAGCCCAGGGTACCAGCACTTGGCTAATTATTGGGTCTAATTCACAAACACCTTTTGTTATGGGTATGTCACGCCTTTGTGCTTGTCAATGCCATTCTTCCATACCAGCACGGTTCACATGAACTGCACTCTGCTGGTCTCTCCAAACCCATTTTACTTGTATACAATATCATGTTTACTTTTCCACCCAATTTGTGGTTTATGGGAAAATCAGAAATTGTGAGCTGTTTCCGTGCAGGTCAGCGGAGGTGGGAAGTATAAACACACAAATAGTGCTCCCTGATAAATGCATTCCTGAAGCTATTAGTGAAGAAAAACTTCCTGAGAACCCGGAGGTATACAGTAGAGTAAGTTGGTGGTCTTTGAAGAGCACTCAGCTCACTCTTCTGAATAGACACTTGTGGTTTGAGGCGTCCTTTCTGCGCTTGAGGGAAAACTTAAGCCTCATTACTGTAATGTAGTGTTCACTTCCATTGGCCGAAACTAAACACAACACTTATATCAGTTTCAGACAGAATAAACATCAAGTAACTTTTGATACGTAATTGCAGGAAAATCACAGCTGTGATTAATAATTTGATTAAATTAAAGCCTGACAGATATGGGATTTTTGGGACTGATACCAATTTGAGAAGGAGAAAGTTCACCATCCATGATCAATATAGTGGCCGATAGATTGAAACCTTGAGCTAGCATAATATATATTTTTTTTTTTCTATTTGGATTGTGGTTGGATGTATAATGGATTATGTTCAGTTACAGTATCAGTCAGTTGCTGAGAATTAAAAATAAATAATAAATTAAAATAAAATTAAAATAAATCGCTTAATAGCACTGTACGCTCAGTGTCAGTCAATTGCTGAGAATTTAAATAAATAATAAATAAAAATAAAATAAATAGCTAAATAGTACTGTACGCTCAGGATCAGTCAATTGCTGAGAATTTAAATAAATAATAAATAAAAATAAAATAAATAGCTAAATAGTACTGTACGCTCAGGATCAGTCAATTGCTGGGCATTTAAATAAATAAATAGCTAAATAGTACGATACCTTCAGTATCAGTCAATTGCTGAGAATTTAATAAATAATAAATAAAAATAAAATAAATAGCTGAATAGTACTGTATGTTCAGTATCAGTCAGTTGCTGAGCATTTAAATAAATAAATAACATAGAAGAAATAGCTACAGTATATGTCACCATTTCTAAAAGCCCCAAGCATCATTTTCTGCATTAATGTTCTGTAAAAAAAGGTTTTCATCTCAATTAAGATACATATATGCTGATACAGATACCAATATGTGCAAAAATTGGCTTAAAAGGCTCTAGATTAAATGGCTGCATTACATTAAGGTGCATGGAACTCAGTTATTGTTATTACTGACACTTGTGCTTCTGCTGTGATGATGTTGTCCATTTAGTTTGTATTATACATAACTTCTGTTTGATGCATGGCATTATACTGTTGGACCCATCCTTCATAGGTAATTCACAAGACTTTAATATTACTCACAACTCAACAACAATTTGTTTAGGAATATCCAAATTAATATATTGTCCTCCTCTAATTTCATCTTTAAGAAGAAATTAAAAGCTTAACTTGTAAACTGTCCTACAAAAAAAGTAATAACTATTTTGTATAATATTAAATATATAGTATATTCCCCTCAGTCACTTTATAATGGCAAAGGCTTTTTTCATTTTTAATGTAACACCAAGTAATAAAAAACATGGTCCTGACCTGATAATGTTATCAAGTACACAAACGCTTGTTTCAAAAAAGAAATATTAGAGGAAACAAAGCAATAAAAGCATAAAACTTCATCAATTTATTGTGATGTTTCACAATGTAATATCCATCAGAAAATTTGTGTTTTTTTTCTGATGGATGTTTTCTCCCTACATGTAAACAAACTGCTCAGTGTATAGACTGTGGAATAAAATCAGACAGTAGAAATCTTGTCAGTTAGGAATATTCAACTTTCCTTCCGATTTAATTAATGCACATCAGATCATATTGAGAGAGAGCAAACTGTTTCCCCGCTGTCTCTGAGGCCAGTTTTGGATTCTCCATCACTGTTGCAGTCTGTCCGGTTACGCGCGTCTCCAAGTGACGTCTCCATCCCGGACAAGTCCAACAGGCTCTGCAGGTGTTTGATATAGTCAATAGCCGCACGCAGGGTCTCCACTTTACTGAGCCGTTTGTCCTCAAACTCTTGCGGCAGATGCTCCCGGAGCCGCGCGTAACCTTCGTTTACGCAGCGCACTCGATGGCGCTCCCTTTCATTCCTTTTCCGGATAAACGCAGGCTCGAAGGAGTAATCACACACACCGAGGGGGACGTGGAAGGGGAAATAGGTTAACCGTCTGTAGGGGGACCTCTGGCCGTGCACAGAGTCCAGGTATGCAGCGTCCAGGTGGAAGGGCAGTCCGAGCCGGAGCGCGTCCTTGTAGTTGTTGTCCATGGAGAAGCCGTGGAGAGTCAGTGGAGGGACATACGGGACATGCTCCATCAGCTCCTTACTGTGATAAGACATCTCTCTAAAAATTAAAAAGGAGATAAAACACTGTAAAATATATACAGTTAATTCTTCAGCATCGATGCAGCTCACAGTGTCAGAATCTCCTCACAGTCATCCCGTGGTTCCTTTTAAATCTCGCCACTTTGTGATTAAATATTTAGATTGTGATCTTTAACAAGTGTCCACTTCTTCATCTGGCTTACTCTGTCAGTCTGTGTGACAACATGTTTGTTGGGGTTTTGAGTCTGAAGGCATGGTGGGTGTGATCCGGGGCGGAGATGCAGCCATGGGTTTCTCATCAAGATAAAAACTGTTTACATAACGTTTTCTTCCTTCCGTTGGCTCTGTGAAGCAACTCTCATCATGAATTATATCAGGCAAACTTTAAGGGCTACACTCATGTCATAGCTACTCTATATTCAGATTTTTGTATACTTGAGATGGAAAACTTAGGAATAAAATTGTAAAAAAAAAATAAAACAAAAAAATATGATCATATCTATGTTTACTCCTGGACAAGTCATTTAAAAAAAAGTAATTTAAAAAAGTGTATATAGTGTTAATGCAGAGGAGGTTTAATCAAAATCACACATAGGAATGATTAATATGCATTATTTTATTCAGTTACACCATTTGAGTCTGAATTGAATCACAATTAATTTAATAATATCAGTGATGAAAAGTGTTTATTTACAGAAACTTTAATGTTTTAAGCAGACTGTTATCACTTCTGTACATTTTTTTTATAATAACATGGCAATATAACATCACAGAAAGTAAAATAACTATACAATGAGACAATACAATTAATAGAATCCCTTCAGTAATTCAATTCAGTATTTAGATTGTTAGAAATAAACGTGGCAGCAGACCATTTCATAGAATCACACACATCACATTTTCCTCCCATTTCATTTTGTGTTGTTTTACTTAGTGGTTTGTAGCATTTATTTTTTCCAAAAGATAATAGCTTCACAAGGAACTTTAGTTTGTACTTCACTCCTTTTCGAACATGTAAACCAAATAATCAAGTGGTTGAAGATTTATTTTGCTTTATGCATTTTAATTTTTTGTAATAATTACTTGTTTGTTTGTTAATTTCTCTCCTTTCTCTCTTTAAACAAATGTATATATGTTTGAATATTTCCATCTAGAACCCCCAACATAAAGGTGCAAAAATCTAGATAAATATTTTTTAACCTTAGCCAATTTTGGATATTGGTCCAAATACCTGCAACATATGAACAATATTTTGCAGGTATAACATGCTCTTTCAATGGGAGTCCTGATGGATGCTTTTTCAATCATCTGGAGAGTGGAGGATATGCTCCTTGCATGGTGTGTTCACTTCTTTGTAAATAAAATTGGGTTAAATGCAGAGGTTTTTCCCCCCCATTGTGGGATTAACCCTACTGTGGTCCTGGGGTCCTTTTTGACCCCAAATCATTTTCATCATACCATTAATATAGGTTGACTTTCATAGAATTGCTTGAGTAGATAAAAATGATTAACAACTTTTCCCCCCACCTTTTAAGGCGACTCATGACAAACACATTGATATATCATTTTCATAATTTTTTTCATTATTATTGGTCAATTTTTGTCAAATACACAAAATTAGGCCTCAAGAAGTAATAAAACCTGAATATTTTTTCAATAGAAAAGGGGGAAAAAGTCTTGATGGGAATGCACACATGGGAGTTATTATTATTAATAATTTTTAGATGACAGCAAAAAAAAGTTTTAAAAAAATCCCACCTGTGGTCAAAAAAGGATCCCATGACATTAGACTGGTTTTAGGACATGTAGAAAAAAATAACAAACAACTTTTTTTTCACCTTTTAAGGCAACTCAAGATCAACACGTTGATATATAATTTTCATATTTTTTTTCATTATTATTGCCTCATTTTCAAGTTTCAAGTTTGACTATGTGTGTATGCATGTGTGCTTATCTAAGTGTCTTGTGTCATGGGGTCCTTTTTGACCCCTGAGGACCACCAGTGCACAGTCGACGGGAGGACTAAGGGTTAACTCTATGGAGTCTTGGGCTGTTTTGTCCATTTTCGTGTCTTTGTAAGTCAATTTGTGTCCTTTTTTGGTCATTTGTGTCTTTTTGTGTCTTTTTTTGTTATTTTGTGTCTGTTGTTGTGTCTTTTTTAGTTATTTTGTGTCTTTTTTTGTCATTTTGTGTCTTTTTTGGTCATTTTGTGTCTGTTTTTTAGTCACTTTCATGCTCAATAAAGAATTATTTGTTGATAATGTGAACAAAGGTTGCAAATATAACATATAAGAGGGTTACAGTTCTATCATTTTATACAGAATATATTTTAACTTGTCTCCAGTTTTACTTGGTATATTATCATAAAACTGAAACTTGTCATTGGACTCCAGAGGGTTAATAAAGTGATTAATCTGAATCATAATCTTAAAACCTGACCTGTAAACAGCAGAAACACTCCTTCACTCTTAAAGCGCACCGCGCATGCGCACTAGGAGCAGCCAGTAACGCTACCATGGCCCCTTTCAGGGAGGTATTGTGCTGGTATGTTGTTGTTTTCAAGGCATCTTCCTTTGCATATAATCAGTATTTTTGTAATGGAGCACCACATATGCTCCTGACAGGTATATCTGTACTTTAAGTGAGTCGAAACTAACGACAAATCTCTGTTCTGCTGATGCATGTAGTATGTTAGTTAGCACAGCTAGCGTTAGCACTATGGCAACCCTGGCTAACTAGTTACAAACAAGTCGTTGTGAATGACAAGATAACTGTTGTTTTAGCTATTATAATCACAGGTCTGTGAGACATGTGAGTAGCGTGGTGTTGAAATGTGAGTTGTTTTCATACCGGGTGTTTTCTTTCACAGGGAGAGAAGTATAAAAGCAGCATTTAGCCGGTTATTGATGGACAGTTGTTGAATTCAGGTAAGCTAACTTAACGTAGCTCACACTGTGTGTCGCCTGTGTGTCTTTATTTGCTGAAAATTACACACACAGGCTCAATTAATCGGAAATGGTCACCACTGACGAGATAATTGAGCCTAAATCCACGTCGTATTATTGCTCACTGTATCTAATCAGCAGCCAGAAACAGTCTATTCCAATCAGCTAATTGTTTGGATATACAGTCATGGAAAAATGATTAGACCACCCTTATTTTCTTCAATTTCTTGTTCATTTTAATGCCTGGTACAACTAAAGGTACTTTTGTTTGGACAAATATAGAATGACAACAACAAAAATAGCTCATAAGAGTTTAATTTAAGAACTGATATCTAGACATTTTTCATGGTTTCTTGAAAATAACCAAAACCATTCTCAAGAAAACCATGGAAAATGTCTAGATATCAGCTCCAACTCCAACGCTGCTCTGCTGGGAGGTATTTTTGTGTTTTTTTTTGTGTGTGCTAATTTTGTGTCTTTTTGGTGACTTTGTGTCTTTTTGGTCATTTTTACATCTATTTTGGGTCATTTTGTTTCTAAATTGATAATTTTGTGTCCTTTTTTGGTCATTTTTGCGACTATCTTTGGTCATTTTACATCTACAGTCATGAAAACATTCTTGATAATAACCAAAATCATTATCAAGAAAGTCATGGAAAATGTCTGGAAATCAGTTCTTAAATTAAACTATAATGAGCTATTATTGTTGTTGTCATTATTTTTGTCTAAACAAATGTACCTTTAGTTGTACCAGGCATTAAAATGAACAAGAAGTTGAAGAAAAGGGGTGGTCTAATAATTTTTTCCATGATTATATTTATCTTGTTGCTCCATCTCAGTTTCAAGCTGTTGTTCCTCCAGGATGAACGACATGAACCTGAGTCCTGTGGGCATGGACCAGCTCAGTGTGCCCTCTGTGAGTGCCAGCCACCTGGGTCTGCCCACTTCCCCCACACACAACACCATTCCCACACCAGGTAGGGAAGACTCTCCCAGCCAAGCAAGGAACCAAGCCTCACACACTATCCCTCACACACTGACTAGACCAACTTTAATAAGACTAAACATCATGTTTGTAGATGCTTCTCAAACTATCAGACCATGTTGAGATTTCTAGTCTAGTTGTTGGACTGAAACATGTTTCATTTGCAGGAAGATAAACTGCTGAACTATATATGATAGTAATACTGCATTTTTTAAAAACTCTTAAGCAGTTTCACATAGGGCTGGGTGATATATCAATATAAAAATATATATAGATATACATTTTTAAATGTGATATGGAATTAGACGATATTGCATATATAAATATAGTTAAATCTTTTTTTCTTCCTTTATTTATAAATGCTGCCCTTACTAGGGTTTGTCATATTTAATTATCTTTAAATGTTCGTTATTCTTTTCTCATATAAATAATATTTATTTCAGAAAAAGGTTGTCCTATTTTATTTTATAAGCTATTTTTATTTAATATATTTTTTTATTTAAATTTGCACTTTATGTAGCTTTGATTTTTTTTTTTTTTAAAAAGGTACTCCTGTTATACAGTATTTATGCTCACTTCAATAAACAGTTTCAATAAAACTACTTGTGACATGTCATATTTGACTTTGACTGAACATTTTCTCTCACTTTATTATAAATATATCGGGATATATATCGCATATCAATATTCAGCCTAAATATATCGGGATATGACTTTTGGTCCATATCGCCCAGCCCTAGTTTCACAGCGTGTTTGCTCCTGTCACAGTTTCAATAGTGGGTGCTCCACATGCTATACATGTTGAATTATGCACATTGTTACAAGCTCTACATACATTGACTTGTCCTCTCCTCTCTGTTCTGTGTAAACAGCCTGCAGTTCAGCCAATGGCTTCCCACTTGCACAGAGGGGTGCAGAATGCAATGTTTTTACAGGATCTGGTGAGTGCAAAATATTTTAAGGTAACTTTGACTCCCATAGTCCTTTCAAAGGCCGTTGGATGACAATGTCCCCCTTTCTTTTACCTTTTACATTTTAAAACTTTTTTTTTTTTTTTTACAGTTTCTGTCTATGATTTTTTTTCTTTTAAGAAAATATTCTTTTTATACCTGCCTGGCCGGTTTAGGGGTTCAGAGGGGTAAATGCTCTGGGATAGGATAAGGAACTGTGCAGTCGTATCTCTTTGCTGGTTTATAATCTTCTTCTTCTCATGTTTCAGGCATGCCAGTGGCCATCCCCAGCCTGGGTCCCTCCCTAGGCTCCCTTCCTTCTGCCCTCTCGCTGATGCTCCCCATGGGGCCGCTGAGTGACAGAGGAGTGATGTGCGGCCTGCCGGAGAGGAACTACTCCTTGCCGCCGCCTCCATACCCTCACCTGGAGAGCAGCTACTTCCGACACATATTGCCAGGTGGGCTTCCATTTGTGTGTGAGATAAATAACTAATTTGTGTTGAAATTCTCAAAGCAGACAGTCAGATTCTTGTGGTATGGATACTTGATCCCAGATGCTCTTATTTGCCTCTTTCTGCTGTATTTATTATATATACTCAATTTTTTTTTTTTTTTAATTTTTACTGGCAGCCAGAAATTACACCGGCATCTCACCATTGTTCATACAACAAGCTTTTTTTTTTTTTTAAATGACAGAAGGAAATGGGGGAGAAAAAATGGAATAATAAAATAATAATAATACAAAAAAAATAAATAATAATATATACAAGTGCATCTCAATACATTAGAATATGATGGAAAAGTCAATTTCCAGTAGTTCAAGTCAAATAGCCCCAACCAAGTATTGAGTCATATAGATGGACATATTTTTCAGGGGCCAACATTAACAGATTGAACATACTTTTTAAAATTGGTCTTTTGTAATATTCGAAAGTTTTTGAGACACTGAATTTTAGGTCTTCATTAAATGTAAGCCATAATAATTATAATAAAAAAATAAATAAATTAAGACATGAAATGTTTAAATCTGTGTGTAATGGATCTATATAATGTGTTATTACCACTTTTTGAATTGAATTACTGACAAACTTTTCTACAATATTCTAATTTATTGAGATGCACCTGTATATAGAACTACTAAATAAAAAAATATATTGATTAAAGTAAAAAAAAAAAAAAAGTAGAGTATTTCACTCTAGATAAAAATAAATGAATAAAATAACAGGTACATCAGCAGCAAGCACCTCAGTTGTAGTAAAGAATAGGTAGAAAGGATGTGTTAACCCCTTCCCTATTGTTGAATTTCAACTGAAATGATTAAAGTTAATAAGTCAGTCATGTGTGTTACTCACTTCCATGGTTTTGTCCTGCTGTAGGGATCCTGTCCTATCTGGCAGACCGTCCACCACCTCAATATATTCATCCCAGCAGCCTTAACATGGATGGGACCCTGTCTGTGGCCAGCAACAATCCCTCAGGTCTGGATCCCTACAGTGGCCCTGGAGGCCCACTGGAGCAGGGCCTGGTGCCCATGGACTCCAGACAGGTTAGCGGACAGGGAGACCTCCACCAGGCTGGAGCACATGAGCTGGACTCTACAGGACTGAACATGGAGTCACGTGTCAGCAGCCCCATGTCCCCTGATCGTATGGGAGAGGAGCTGGCCACGATGGACGGAGTCGGGGTGGTGGCGGTGTCTGACACTCAGCAGCAGCTCGGAGGGGGACGGCAGCCTCAGCAACATGAGGGACTCACTGGGGTGGACTCGTCTGGTGGGGTGATGCCCCTTCATGGGCCTCCTGTTCTTGAACTACCGGTTGTGATGGAACCGGATCACATGGGGGGCCGAGTGGGGAACGCTGGCGGAGGAGGAGCAGGAGGACTGGGGGAGCAGCTACATTCAAATGGGGAGCTGAACTCGGGTGTTGTCAGTGTGGTGCTCACTGGCTCCATGGCCAACCAGGGCCAGCTGGAGCCAGTGTCGCTCCATGGACACTCTGGGATGGGACTGGAGGCGGTGAACGTGTCCCCCATCACTGCAGAGGTGTCGCTGGGGCCAGAAAACAACCTGGTGCTGGTCAACTCCACCCTGCAGCTGGAGGACTCCACCTCCAACAAGGAGAACATGGTCACCGCCTACACCATCTGTGAGTGTATATTTAGAGTGGTTTCTTTAGATGTTAAAAAATTGGATACAGTCATGGAAACAATTATTATTATAATCTTGTTCATTTTTCGCAATTCTTGTTCATTTTAATGCTTGCTACAACTAACGGTACATTTGTTTGGACAAATATAATGATAACAACAAAAATATCTCATTAGAGTTTAATTTAAGAGCTGATATCTAGACATTTTTCTTGATAATGATTTTTGTTTTTTTTTATCAAGAAAACAATGGAAAATGTCTAGATAACAGCTCTTAAATTAAACTCTAATGAGATATTTTAGTTGTTATCATTATATTTGTCCAAACAAATGTACCGTTAGAGTTGTACCAGCCATTAAATATATAAGAGAGCAAGGAGAAAACAAGGGTGGTCTAATATTTTTTTCCATGACTGTATATTCTTCGATTTCAAAATCATGTTTTCTAGATCTGACTGAATTATTGGAAATCATATGTAAGGGATAATGTTCAGTGAGCAAGTCATTATTGTGTAATAAACCTTGATGGTAGATGCAGGACCCACTCCCATAAAACTATGCAGCTTATTGCAAGGCTACTTACTATAGAACAATCATTTGTTCTATTCCATTTTCCATATTCCATCATTTAAAAACAGGGTTGTCTGGGGTTTTAAAATGTAGTAAAATAAGTTAGCCAAAAATAAGGCCATGAAAAAGTAATAAACATCACATGATGAGATATTAAATTTTGTTTGGTTGTTACAGTTGTAATTAGTTGCAAGTTACCTCTTTTAATCCTGATTAAATTTGTTACTCCTTTACTCATCACTTCAAATTTCATTTCAAGTCCTTTCATTAAACCTTTTTTTAACTTTTAACCTTAATCCCTTTGTGCCCCTTCATTAAGAAAGAATGATTGAATGAGTGTAGCGCTGGAGAAGTGTTGTGTGCTCTCCCTACACATAACAATGGAATAACATTTTGTCTTGGGTTAGAGTTAAATAGCAAATAATTGTGTCTAGGTCAGTGCTGCTATCAAAGCAAAAAAGTATCAAGTAACTGTGATGTAAGTACTTGATTCGAATTGTAAGCATTACTACACTTACTTACTCGAAAAGTAAAAAAATGACAGTACTCAGTAATCAGTTACTTTATTATTAGTTACCACCAACACTTTAACACAAGTTAAAAAGTTTGCCACTACAGTTGCAGATCAATGTTGTGTTGGTATTAAAAAAATATTGTAAAGGTATTAAATTCAACTTAAGTATTTCTATATATACCCTGAAAAATGATTCTATTGATTTTAAAAATGCACATGCAGCCACAGTCCTATGCAGAAATATTACACCATTGGCGTAATTGACCAATCGAGTCTAGTTTTCCACAGAGTGGTGTGATAAACAGCTACAAATCTTTGTAAAATACTATAATTCCACCAAAATATATCATTTAGATTCCAAGTTGTTGAATAACCAGTCATAGAAATGAGCATGATCTCCTCAGCAAGCCTTTGACTTTGCAGGTTTGCAGTAAGTATGTGTGACTCTCATCTGTTGCAACTTTCATGCTGTTATTGTCTTCCAGGGTGCACACTGTGTGAGCGCTCGTATACCTCAGACTGCCCAGAGCACGGCCCGGTCACCTTCATCCCTGACACGCCCATCCAGAGCCGGGCTCGCCTCTCTCTGCCGCGTCCACTGTGCCTGCGCATCTCAGTGGCTGACGAACCGCTTGGTAAGAATATAAACCCACTGGGGTCCTAGATTTAATTTTAAAATGTATCTGTTCTTGCATGTAGAAACTAAAGACATTTCCTTCACATTTTGATATTTTTTAAAATTGGGGCGGCTGTGGCTCAGTTGGTAGAGTGGGTTGCCCCCCAAACCGAAGGGTTGGTGGTTCGATCCCTGACCATGGCAGCCTATATGTCGAAGTATCCTTGAGCAAGATACTGAACCCCAAATTGCTCCCGATGCTGCGTTCATTGGTGTGTGAATGAATTCCCAATGGTGGCAGGTGGCACTGTTTAGGGTCTCCTCTGCCACCAGTATGAATGTGTGAGTGAAAGGGTGAATGAGCGCAGTCTGTAGTGTAAAGCGCTTTGAGTGGTCGCAAAGCGACTAGAAAAGCGCTATATAAGTGCAGGTCCATTTACCATTTACCATTTAATCTGGAAGTACTTTTCAGTATTATTAGTACAAAGTAAAATCGCCATTAGGATTTATTAAGACGCATTGTATAAGAAAGATTTTTAAAAAGCAGTACATACATTGGTAGGTAGAAAACACTTCTATGTGTTCTAAGGCTGACCATCCTTAATCCTTAAAAGCACTTGACTTTAATGTGGTGTTTTTGAAGTTTTTAAAATTGCTTGGATTTTGAATAAAGTGCTTGACACTTAACAGTACTTTAACTTTATCAAGGAGTTGCCATTTTCAGGATTTGATATTTATTTGCTTTCTGCTCGAGATCAAGGTTATAGTTTGGAATTTTCAATTCATTTTTATTTTTGTTTTGACTTTTGGATTTCATTTTAGTTTCGATTTAGTTTGTTTTCAAAGAGTGTTTGCTAGTTTTGGTTCAGTTTTTTTTTTCTTCTATATTTTGTTTTAATTTTAGTTTGTTTTGTTACATGAATGCAAAATTAAAATTGTAGAACTGTGTGGAAATGGCCACAATACTCATTTAGTACTCTTTCACTACCATACTCGGAAGAAATCTTCATCTTCAGACCTGAGCCAAATAGCTTGGTTAAATGGCTTTTGCTGCAACATTTAAATAATGTTCTTGTTATTTAATTCTGCAAGACTGGAATGCATGCCGTTCATTTTAAAGCAAATGTTGCATAGCGCCACCTCCTGGAATGTCAAGTTCATTCATCTTTTAGGCTCAATGTTGTAGTATTTGCAGTATTTTTTCAGTTCTGAGAATATTTTTCACTGCTTATTTTAGCTTCAGTGTAGCTCATGATAATTAAGCTGTGACAGCCTTTCTAGCTGTTTCCCCCTCTATTTCCAGACTTGCTGGTTGTAGCTTCATGATGAATGAACAGATATGATAGATATATATCTTCTCATCTAATTTGCAGACCTGCTTGAAATATAGATTACAAATAATGCTTAGTCTATTAACAAACAGGGGACACGGTTTGAAAAATGTTGTTTTTATTTGTCATCCTTTTGTAGAATGCTTCAGAAAACACAATTGTGGTTGTTTATAGCCAAGTAACATCTATTTTAATGCGATTGAGAAGTGAAATAATCATTATACTCTACTGTAATTTACCACAGCTGTCAGGTGGTGGAAAAGCTTGAAAATGCAATTTGAAAATGCTTGAAAAGTGCTTTAATTTTACTTTGGAAGAGATGGAACCCTGATTTAGATTACTGACAACATGTGGTTATGCTCCTCCTAGGAGTTTTTGCACGGGATGTAATTCCTCCAAGGACCTGCTTTGGACCAATGGTGGGCCAGCACTGTAGCAACGTGGATCTCTCTGATTGGCCAGAGAAGGACACGCCACAAATATGGAAGGTCAGTGCTGTGGCTTTGGCTGGATCGTGGGTCATGGGTTGTTCCAGTCTGTTCAAAACAACATTAGAAGATGAACCCATTTCTCTGTTACAGATGTACCACAACAATGTGCTGGAATTCTACATCGTGACAACGGATGAGAATGAATGCAACTGGATGATGTTTGTTCGCAAAGCAAGGTAAGACGATGCTCAATGCTTCTGACCATCAGTAGTTTAGTTGAATCAATATGGCTGTAAACAGTTCCTCTTTTGTTTGTGTGTGTGTGTGTGCGTGTGTTTTTAAGGACCCGTGAGGAGCAGAACCTGGTGGCCTACCCTGCCAACGGTAAACTGTTCTTCTGTACAACCACAGAGATCCACCCGGACCAGGAGCTGCTCTTCTACTACAGCAGAGACTACTGCAGGCTGATGGGTGAGGCGACAGATGATTTGTAGGCCTGTCACGAAAACACATTTTTTAGGACGATATATTTTCCCAGAAACTATCACTATAAACAATAGTATCGATGTTGTTTTAGTTTTATAACGATATTAGAGCATGATAAGTACATCCTTTTCCACAGCAATGGATTTTTTCATTTTTTATCTCGAGAAAATAAAAAATTGTATTTGTAATGTGGAAAAAAAATAATTAAAATTTCCTGGATGAATAAAACATAAATCAATAAAGAACAACCAAAACAAATAAAATAGACTTTCAGGCTCTCTTAACAATATATTGCAATGAGATAATCATTATGTATTATATTATTTTATTATTAAAATAACATATCAGCAGCTGGAATGGCTGCTTGGGAAATATAGTTTTTTTGGGCTGTCGTGCTGCCTGTCAAACATTTGCAGCTTTACTTTAAACACAAAAAGCACAAAAAGTCACGCATTTAAACAACAATGTATTGGCTCCAGAAAACAACTATCAAGTCCATTTTTATATATCGAATGATAAGTTGATATAGTCATTATCGTGACAGGCCTAATGATTTGTTTGGTTTTTATTTGAAAGAAGCTGCACAGATTGGTTGGTTTCGACCATTCCACCATATTTTTTGTATCCGCAGGTGTTCCTCAGGTACCTGAGGGCCAGATCTGTCAATGTGGCAAAGAATGCTCCTCCTTCTCTGAGCTCAAATCTCATCTTGGCAGCCACAACAGTAACCACAGCCATAACCAACCTCCACACAACCACAGCCCGGCGCAGCAGGACCACTCTCAGCAACAGCAGCAATCACAGCAACAACAACAGCAGCAGCAACAAGAGCAACAACCACAGCAACACACTCACCAGGAGGAGAAGCTGACCAATGGGACCTCAAGCTCCTCGTCTTCCCCGTGGCCCTGCCACGCCCACAATGCAGGACAAACAAACAGTGATAATAACCATAGCAGCACCCGGGGCAGCAGTAATAGGAACTCTAATAATAATGTCTCCTCCAGAGCAAAAGGTCAGGGTCATGTGCGGGAGAAGAAATTCAAGTGCAGCATGTGTTCCCGGGCTTTTATCACGTCCACTAAGCTCAATGTGCACTTCATGGGGCACGTGGGGATGAAACCTCACAAGTGTGAATACTGCAGCAAGGCCTTCAGCGATCCCAGCAACCTCAGGATGCACCTCAAGATTCACACAGGTGTGTACAGGGATAATTGAATCTGTATTTTCAGGTGTCCTGTTGTAACACCCTGAGTTCCCCTGACAAGCCATGTGAAATCTAACCCTAGGCCTGTCACCATAACACATTTTTTAGGACGATATAATTTCCTAGTAACTATCACGATAAACGATAGTATCGTTGAATCAATGTTGTCTTAGTTTTATAACGATATTAGGAGCATAATAAGTACATCCTTTTCCACAACAATGAATTTTTAAATCTTGAGAATATTAAACATTGGAATTGAAATGTGGAAAAGAAATCTTAAAATATCCTAGATAAATAAAACATAAATAAATAAACTACAACCAAAACAAATAAAATGGACTTTCAGGCTCTGATAACAAAACATTGCAATGAGATAAACATGTATTATATTATTTTATTATTAAAAATCACATAAACAGCTGGAATGGCTGCTTGGGAAATATATATTTTTTTGGAAAACTTCATCGTGACCCCAGTTGGTTAACATCAGACCTGAACCAAATAGCTTGGTTAAATGGCTTTTGATCTTCTACAACATTTAAATAATGTTCTTGTTATTTAATTCTGCAAGACTGGACTGCGTGCCATTCAGTTTAAGGCAAATGTTGCATAGCGCCACCTCCTGGAATGTCAAGTTCATTCATCTTTTAGGTTCAATGTTGTGAGAGTTCACAGTATTTTTTCAGTTCTGAGAATATTTTTCACTGCCTATTTTAGTTTTAGTTTAGCTCATGATAATAATGCTGTGACAGAGCCATTCTAGCTGTTTCCCCCTATTTTCAGACTTGCTGGTTGTAGCTTGATAATGAATGAACAGATATGATAGATATATATCTTCTCATCTAATTTGCATAGAAAATTAGAATAAGTGCCTGAAAATGTCAAACTTCTACTCTGAAACATTTTCCACTTCTGCAACTTTTTCGCACTAACAGGTCAAAAAAACTACAGATGCACGGTTTGTGAGAAGTCCTTTACCCAGAAATCCCATGTGGCATCGCACATGCTCATCCACACCGGTGCAGAGAAGCTCAAGTGTGACCTCTGTGACCGGGCATTCATCAGGAAACACGACCTGAAACAGCACATGTTCTCTCACACACAGTAAGTAACTCATTCATTGTGCTCTAAGTAAAACTTTTTTTTAAATAGTTATGTAGTATGGTATCTTTTGCTAAAAAAAGACCTTGATCTCAATGACCCTGTTTCCATTTAGCAGTAACATGTGGTCTGAGTGATCAGCTCTGTCTGTGTTCTCACCTGGCAGTAGCTGCGTCTCCGCATACGTGTTTAGTGACCACTTGTGATCGTTTCCACTTCCCCGCTCTGTATGTAAATTAACACGTACATCATTTCCATTTGAGAAACACCAAATGCATTGCTGTTTTTAACCGTATGTCGTCCGGTTAAGATAACAAATCTTCCTTAGGCTACAAAATAAAGTTTAAGTGTTCTGGACATATCCTATGATCTGGTATTTTTTCAATTAATGATTAATCGCTGCATGCATACATGCGCAAAATAAAATATATATAAAATAAAAAGTGTGTGTGTGTGTGTGTGTGTGTTAAAATATATACTGTGCAAAAGCTTGTTTTGATAATGGATGCTTTTATTTTGAAAGTACGAAAAGAGACTTGATCTTGTCAATCGTAAAACAACTCAAGTGAGGTGATCCTATAACGTCAAGGAGTTCTGTGTTTTTATGTTTTAGCCCCCCAAGACGCATGACGTTATTTTTCACAGTAATCTTGCATTTTTAAGTAAGTTTTGTATTTAAATAAGTTTTGGATAAAATTAAACCTAGTAATTCATTCATCATTAAAAAATTCACAAATTGATCGATCGGCAGGGGAGGCAGTTGAGTAGGCGGTCCCTAATGTGGACAGGAGTCCATACCCGTTCTCTCTACTATCTGAATGTGGACACATGCGGCATGAACCACCTCCTGATGTGGTTTTTGACATCCATTCACAATGCGTCCTGAGAGTGTTTTTACCTGTATTTAAAGCTGTCCACTTCTGTTTAGTTCACTCAGACCGCATATTACTGCTAAATGGAAACAGTGTCAATGAAATTACATGATGAAATAAGGTTTTATCCCTCTCCACAGTGAGCGCCGGATACAGTGCCCAAAGTGCAACAAACCTTTCCTGAAGACCAACCACCTGAAGAAGCACATGAACTCTCACGAGGGCCGGAGAGACTTTGTCTGCGAGAAATGCCACAAAGCTTTCCTCACCAAATACCACCTGACCCGTCACCTCAAAATATGCAAAGGGCCCAAGACGGAAAGAGCGTCCCGTAAGGAGCAGGAACTGGATGAGGAGGAAGATGAAGAGGAGGAAGAGGAGGAGGAGGAGGACGGTAGGGGACGAGGAGGAGGGAGACTCGTTGACTCGGCCAGCAATGAAGACTGCGGGTTAGATGTTGGAGGATATAACTCTGAGAAGTCCCTGTCACCCCCTCATTGACAACACTGTGCCTTTTGAGATGTCTTGTTTATTTATAAACTTTACTACAATGCTGATGTTTACCTCTAGTTTTTGCCAAATATCAGTTACTTTGTCAAACTTGCAAAATCAGTACATTTTATTTGCCACATTTTACATGATCACAACTTTACAATCATGTCTAGTGTCACACAAGCATATCAGTGCTGCTAAAATAATTATAATGTAATATTATAAGACAACTGATAGAGATCTGACTGTGTTTCTTTTCATTCAACTCAGGCCTGTCTAATATTGATTGATGGGATTCATATAAGCTATCTTTCATTCATTGTTATCCATTATTCTGTTTTTTTTCTTTGACTCACTCGATAATATGGGATGAATGGCTGATATTCATTTGTAGTTGCACAATAATGTTAATTAAAACTTCTAATGCCATATTCTTGCATTTTAGTCCTTGTATGTAATTGCTAAATGGTCCATGCTTTTATTCTCTATTTATTAATTAAAAGCAGGATGATTTGTATTCCTGTATTTAATTTAATTTCTGTGTGAATGGAAGTAAGCCTCTTGAAAGAAGGACTCTGGGCATTAATGTAATATTCCTCATTGTGTGAGTGTTGACTTAATGTAATAGCTCCATCCTATCTGTTGCATATTGTTTAAATAAATGACCATTTACAGCTGTTTCATGTTGACTGATATACATGATAGAGCTGGAAGCATAAAATACTACTTCACTGATACCATCATTTTCTTGGGTCTATATCTGTTTTTAACCATAATGATCATGGACTGAAAGTCATCCCTTCCCCACCTGCTGTACAATCAACACACGATTTCATTGTAAAACCATATGGATAAAACAGAGAGCGCCCCCACCTGGCAGTGTGAATGTTTGCCTTTGTGACAAAAAGACTGGTCAACAGAATCAGAAATATTTTTATTGATCTCCTGGGTAGATTGGATTACAACTGCTATCATTCTAGAAAATAAACATGCATATAAACAAATCATGAGAAAAATATATAACAATATGGATACTACAATTTATAACAACGGTGTAAAATCTGAAATGGAATATATGGTTAAGTGTGTGTGCATGAATATTAGGAATGGATACTATGACGGAGTATTAGTGCCACATTTAGAGAAAAAAAAATTACGAGATTAAAGTCGTAAATATTTAATAACGAGAATAAACTCGAAAATATTGAATTAATTACGAGAATAAACTCGAAAATATCGAATTAATTACGAGAACTCAGAACTCAAATAGAAAAAAGTATTTTCTATGTACACATGGCCAATTGTATTACTGTCGGGTTAACATAAAATAAAGCAACACAAGGAGATAAATAGATACTCTAAATAGGTTTAAAATGCATAATTCTGATCACACTACTACTCTATGCAGTCGTATGCTCTACAGCATAGAAATAATATATCTTATCGAATTATTATTATTATTATTATTATTAATAATAATAGTAATAGTATAATAATAATAATAATAATAGTAAATAGTCTTTATTATGTCTATGCTCTGCAGCCTTGCGTTTGTTTGACGCCACCGGAAGTACTTGGTGTAGCTTCCGGTTAAAATACAAAATATGCAGCGCCGCAATTGTCATTCACTTCAGCGTGGTATGAATTATTTATATTTCCTACACATTGTACTTGTATTTTGGTTACATCACTTTTTGTACAAACTGTTATAATGTTGGTTCTAGAAAGTCCTCTTGTTTACTTTACCTGAAAATTCTGTAATGCTTACATGTAAGCTAGCTAACTTTAGCTAACCGTTAGCTAGCCGGTCGGCTAACTGCGCCCTACTTCTATCCGTCAGTCATGCAGAGACAGTTGTCATGCCTCATAGTGTTAATTGATGTCTAGCTAAAGTAAAGGTGCTTTGTTCTGTAGAACATGCTATGTGTTAGCAGTAACTTTGGTGGATTCTGTAGTTTCTTCATATCGTAGCTCAGTGCATGCAGGTTTTATCTCACATTGTTTTTCTGCTTCTTGCCTCAGCCTAAACAGAAGAGATATAGTCATGTTGACCCCAGCGAAGGACGGGATGCCCAGTATGATAGACAGGGCGCTGAGGATGAGGAGGGAGGAGCAGGCTCGGCAGGTGGTTCTGGCCTGGGCTGTGCTGAACGTGTCTCTAGCTGGCATGATTTACACTGAAATGTAAGTTGATCCAAGTTCAGCAAAGTGCTCTATGGCAAACATTAGCAATCATTTGTAATCTTTCCCTCTCTCAACGCTCCTCTCTATCCTCCTTCAACCTCTGTCTACGCTATTCTACTCTGTCGATCTGTTCTGTACAACGACATCTATTGCATGTCTTTCCGTCCTGAGAGGGATCCTCCTCTGTCTCTCCCTGAGGTTTCTTTTTCCCTGTTAAAATAGTTTTTTGAGGAAAAAATAACTTGACTTAATGTAGTAACTGTACATATATATATTTTAATCTTAGTAACCAAAACTATATTTTGTTCTTTCATGCTGTGGTTTGGTTTGAATGACACTACAACTGTCTGAGTCTGAGTCTGTCCTACTGTCTCCCATTTCTCCTCTTCCTGCAATTCTAACTGTATGTGTCTTACTTTTTTTTAGGTCAGGGAAATTGCTGAGCAGATACTACAACATCACCTACTGGCCTATCTGGTACATTGGTGAGGTCCCACTCCTCCCTCATTAATTTAAGCCGGTGTCTGTTGGAGTTAAAAAGTCATGAAGTGTTTTCAGTTGTGTGATATTAGCTTTTTTGAAGACCCTGTATGCTAACAGTGTCCTTTTCTTTCTGCCCTCATTTACAGAACTGGTGCTAGCCTCTCTATTTAGCCTCAATGCTCTTTTTGACTTTTGGAAATATTTCAAATACACAATGTCTCCCTCCACCATTGCTGTATCCCCTGCGCAGCATCAACTACTGGGTTTGAGAAACACAAGTAAGGATCTGATTTTCTTTAGGTTTTTGCCTGCAGAATGTATATTTTTCACTCCTTTTGTTTTGTTCTTTATGGGATGCATGTAACTACTCATAGGTACTTATTTTGAAGGATTCATTAACTAGTTTATGTCTGTCTCCTTGCAGGTATTCAGGCCTCTCCGCCCCAAAAGCCAGAAAAAAAGGAGACCCCAGCTCCAGCCCAGTCGTCTCCGCTCCAGGGCCAAAGCGTGCTGAGTTTCAGCCCCTCTCGTCCGGCCACCACCAGCCCCAAGTTCTCCCCCAGCTGTGTACCCGGGTACAGCCCTCCTCTCAGCAGCCCATCAACCCCAAGCAGTGCAGGGGGGCCTTTTTCCCCCTCCGTGGCCTTTGGGAAGGTATGCACATCACATCACTCTTATCTCACCTAGTCTTGAGATGTCTGGAGTGAAAAGGATGAACTTCCTCTCAAGTTAATCTCTCTCTTCACATTGAAAGCATCATGTTCTTCCTCTCTCAGGTGTTGAACTACAGTCCCTCCCCCGGCTCCTCTCCCTACCCCAGCAGCATTGGACCAGCAGAAAGCTCAGGCTTGAGAGCTCGATACCGGACGTCACCCTCAGTGTTTAACTCCCCTGGGAGCAAGGAGGACTACATGGAGGATCTGAAAAGCCTAGAAAGGTTCATTCGCACAGAGGAGGAGAGGAGTCACCGCAGTCAGCTCGGTACAGTGAACTTTATTCATCCAGAGCCAAAATCGGAGACAGGCAGATATAAACCAAGAGTTTTTATATTCAGGACTTTAGAGGATTGAGTCATTATTGTCTCAGTCTAAGTGAGAAAACATTTAGCCCCATATAATACAATAAAGCTGTGCAATAATCAATTGTATTTTCAGTTATGTTTTGGCTTCCAAACATTATGAAAACAAGATAATTGAGATAAAGCAATTATTTTAAAATGATGCTCTTGTTTTGTCTTGTGTTCGAAATCCAGAGCACCTGTTTCTCTGCAGCGACACATTTTTAGGCCTGTCATGATAATTACTATATCGACTTATCATTCAATATATAAAAGTAGACACAATAGTTTTTTTCAGGACTCAATATATTGTCATTTTACATGTGTGACTTTTTGTGCTTTTTTGTGCTTCCCAAGCAGCCATTCCAGCTGTTTATATGTTATTTTAATAATAAAAAAATATAATGCATAATGTTTATCTCGCAAACAACAAAGCTTTGTTAACAGAGCCTGAAAGTCTATTTTTTTTTTTTTGGTTGTAGTTTATTTATTCATCTATTCATCAATATTTTGATATTTCTTTTCACATTTCAATTCCAATTTTAATATTGTCGAGATTAAAAAAATTCATTGTTGTGGAAAAGGATGTACTTATGTACTTAAATTATGCTCTAATTTCGTTATAAAACTAAAACAACATCAAAACAACAATACTATCGTTTCGGGGAAAATATATTTTCTTAAAAAATGTGTTATCATGACAGGCCTACACACTTTCACCAGTTTTTGCTGAGTTACTGGCTGAAATATGTTGAACATAGTTTACCAAAATGTTTATTTATTATTATTTATTTAAATGTATTTACATTATGTTATTCAACGTTTGCTTTATTTACCCTTTTTTAAAATTTTTGTTTTCCATTGAAATGTATTAAAGTTAAAGAAAATTCAGTGTTAAAACAACCCAAATAATCATGAATATGTTGTCATCGAGCAGCATCCCTATGATCATATAATGGTATTATAATGGACTGGTGATTCCACAGGCAGTCCAGAGTCTGTGTCTCCGAACCACAGCCCAACATTTTGGAACTACAACCGATCAGTGGGAGATTACGCCCAGAGTCTGAGGAAGTTCCTGTACCAGCCGGCCTGCCGCTCTCAGGCCCCGTCTGCCCACAAGGATGAGACGGACCTGGGCTCCAAACAGGCTGCAGAGGAGGTCTGTAAAAAATTAAATTTTTGTGAAAAGGCGATATTGGTTTTCAATATGAGACATGTGAGTCCGTCAGTTTTTGAGTAGAATATATGATTGGCATGAAATTATATCTGTTGCCTTTTCTGTTATGCAGGTATGGGCCAGAATCACAACCAGTCGCCCTGTGGTGGACCGTATAGACAGCTGGACAGCCAAGCTAAGAAATGTGAGTGTTCAAACATAATTACAGAACTACAGTCATAGAAAAAATGATTAGACCACCATTGTTTTCTTCAATTTGTTGTTCATTTTAAGGCCTGCTTCAACTAAAGGTACATATGTTTGGACAAATATAATGATAAAAACAAAAATAGCTGATAAGAGTTAAATTTAAGAGCTGATATCTAGACATTTTTTCTTGATGATGGTTTTGGCTATTTTCAAGAAAATCATGGAGAATGGCTAGATATCAGGTCTTAAATTTAACTCTTATCAGCTATTTTTGTTTTTATCATTATATTTGTCCAAACAAATGTACCTTTAGTTGTACCAGGCATTAAAATGAACAAGAAACTGAAGAAAAAGGGTGGACTAATATTTATTTCCATGGCTGTACATACTCAAGAAACTCTCCCAAACCTCTAAACCTCCTCCTGTTTTTGTCAATTTTGTTTTTTTTTGTTTACTTTCTTGAGAACAAATCTGTTTGTGTCTTTTGCAGTGGATCAGTGACACCATCTTGGTCCCCCTGGTGAAGGAAGTGGACTCTGTGAACAGCCAGCTCAGGAGGATGGGCTGCCCTGAGCTCCAGATAGGAGGTAAACCGTCTGCAGAGAACAATCTGTTTTGTCCTTATGAGTTCAGTGTAAAGTGGTGGTCATGCAAGTATATTAAAGCCATTGGATGGAAAATTTTACATGATAAAAATACATTTATATAAGCTGCTTACTAGTCAACCAAAGTAAGAACCATACATTGTAAAAGCTTATGGGTTTATCATGTTTTATTGCACAAACAATAATGAGCTTTAGCACTTGGAATAGGGATGGGAATAATTCATTTTTGATCGATCACATAGAGTTGTTAATCGATATGTGTATTTTTAAATTTTGTCTTTGACTCTGTATCAGTATCACTGAACTGATACATGCTGAGCATTCAGTTCTGCGGCCGTACGTCAATCAACCAAGGAGCTGAGAATTAAGTTGGATAAAGCTACAGTTTGCAAACTGAAAGTTGCAATATCAATTGTAAAACACACTGAACTGCATGAGTATTCATTTGGGAGAAACTAGCTTACTGTATCAAACCTTGCTAGCATGAATTACTGAGTTTGATTTGATTCAAAACTTATTTAAACACAAAACACATTTAAATATGAAGATTACTGTGAAAACTAACCTTATGCCTCTTCAGGGGCTAAAACATAAAACATTGAACTCCTTGACATTATCTTTACAGTTTAATCTCAGTTGAGATTGTTTTATGATAGACAGGATCAAGTCTCTTTTCGTCCTTTCAAAATAAAAGCATCCTTTATCAAAACAGGCTTTTGCATAGTACTTTATTTATATCTTTTATTTTGCCCATGCATGCATGCAGCGATTATTTGGTCGTTAACGCTATAGATAATCTACGTGGCAGGTTTCTTCCAAACGCCCACCAATAACTTGGCTATCTAAATTAAAGGGCTCCTGAAGCGAGTGCCTTCATGCTACAGAAGCTGAGCTGATTTTTAAAAATATTTTGTTTAATGGATTTTATTTCTTTTCTTAAAAGTAAATATGTTTATATGAAACAAGTGCAATGCACACCAAGATATCGGTTTGTTTAGGAGAATGTATTACAAACATTTCCAATAATATGGAATATATTTCAAATATGACCGTTACTAAAATTGTTACTGTGATTTCAATATATTCTTCTAATATTTCTAGTCTCACTAGTTTCCGCTCTTTCTTCCACCAGAGGCCAGCATCAGCAGCCTGAAACAGGCAGCAGTGATGAAAGCCTCGTCCATCCCCACCATGAACTCTATTGTTCAGTATCTGGACATCACTCCCAACCAGGAGTATCTAGTAGAGCGTGTAAAGGGTAAGTTTCAACTAAACACTGCCTGACATTTAATGTACACCAAATGTGATACTATGTGTATGTGAGGGGGGGGCATGTTCTTTCATGGTGGTATGTGTTATTGTGGAACACATTTTTTAATTCTTAGTTGTGTGCTTTTTGTTTTGTGTCCTGTCAGAGCTGGCCCACAGCGGCTGCATGAGCTCCTTTCGCTGGAATCGTGGTGGTGATCTGAAGAACAGGAAGTGGGACACAGACCTCCCCACTGACTGTGCTGTGAGTACACACACACACACACACACACACACACACACACACCAAGATAGTTGAACAACCGCATATTTTCTTGAGTAATTGATTATTAATTTGGGCTGTATAATCCCAGCAAATTGTGAAATATGAACATCACAAGTTTGACGATGATTGATGATGATTGATGTCCTTTCTGGCAGAGCCAGAAAGGACATCAAAGCCCTGATGCTAACTTCCCCCATGTGGTAGCTGTGTCTTACAGTACTCATGAGAAACAAATGTCAAACTCGCTGACCTAAAGTCTCTTATTAAAGGAGTAGAGGAAGAGTCAAAAACTAAATGTATTGCTTATACTGTGGACCAGTACTACAATGACAGTATGTAATAAATCAGTCAGAGGGACCAAATCACAACTTTTCAAATCAAAATTACTTTATTTATCCCCGAGGGGGCTTTTATCAGATCCCTATATTCAGATTCCTGTACATTCCTGATACACGTCACAATCGCAGTGTCGTCCGAGCACTTGGCAGGACTCAGAGTTGTATTTGAAGTCTTCTGTGTACAGTTTGAACAGGAATGGAGCCAGAACAGTCCCTTGTGGAGCCCCTGTGCTGCTCATTAATGTCCCAGAAACACAGTTCCCCAACCTGACATACTGTGGTATTCCTATCAGGTAATCTGGGATCCAGGAGATAAAGGACAGGTCCACTCCCATCTCTGTCAGCTTGTTTTTGAGTATGTTGGGTTGGATGGTGTTGAATGCACTTGAAAAATCAGAGAACATGATTCTCACAAGAGCGCCTGTTTCCTCCAGATGATGTACTGTGATATTTGAACTACATCAAACTGATAATAGTCCATTTTTTGGTACACAGTAAAAAACTGTATTCTTATGTGATTGGTAGTTTTGCTGTGAGACACCTGATGACCTAACAATCAATCAAAGCAGAGTGTCCCTCCAGACCGTCCATTCTAACATCAACCGTAGCAGTCTGGGTGGCTTTCCCAATCAGTGGGGGATCCCCGGCCAAATACTTCCCCTCATACTTTGTTTTTCCCTCCAGATCCTCATGCATATGTTCTGTACATACTTGGACTCCAGACTTCCCCCACACCCAAAGTACCCAGATGGGAAGACTTTCACTTCACAGCACTTCAGCCACACCCCAGACAAACCTGGTGAGTACACACACACACACACACACACACACACACACACACACACACACACACACACACACACACACACTGGCCAAATGGAAAGGAAGCATATTGAAAGATTTGTGATTCCACTAGTTGTGTTTCCATCAACAAATTTCTATGCACATTTTGAAGATTTGCATCAGAAAAGCTTGATGGAAACACCAAAATATGATCAAACTTTAGAAAATGCACATAAAGGTTTTTACACTCGTTTGAGTTGGTTTTTGACTGATTCAGCTGTTTCTGCTCCGTTGGAAAACCCAGAAAAAAACATTTAAAAGCCCGACTGAATCCAATTCATGAAGACGACCTCTTTTGTTGTTATTTTTTCTCTCTGATGCAATCTCCACCTCTTCTACTGTTTACTGACAGATTAGCCTACAGCAATACATTACACTTCCATCTTCTCACCAAAGTACGTTTATGCAGCTTTGTTTATTTGCTCTAAACCAGTTGATGGAAACGTTCCTAATTCGCCTTTTCTTTAATGCAACACTTCAAAATTTTGCTTCAAAATTCACTTCGGCTTTAATGGAACCACGGCTACTGTATGTCTCCAAGCACCTACTTTCTATCTCAATCAAATCAAATCAAAATTACTTTATTTATCCCCAAGGGGAAATTCAGTTAGTCTGGTAGAATCTCTGTTAGGATGAGACAGTCTGATGGCTGTAGGAGAGAAGGATCTTTTGAATCTCTCCGTCCTGCAACACAGAGAGAGGAGCCGTCCACTGCTGTTTTTTGGGTCCTTAAAGGTTTTGTGTAGCGGATGATCTGGGTGTTTCAGGATGGCTTGGAACATATTGACAGGTCATCTCTCCATCACCTCCTCCAGTGTGTCCAACCTGGCTCCAACCACAGAACCAGCTCTTTAGACCAGTCTGTCCAACCGCTTTGCATCTCTGTGTCTGATGCTGCCTCCCCAGCAGACTGCAGCATAATACAACACACTACCACCACAGACTGATAAAACATCTGCAGCATCTTACTACAGATGTCAGGAGATCTGAGCTTCCTTAAGAAAAAGAGGCGGCTCTGCCCCTTTTTGTAGAGAGCGTCTGTGTTTAGGGACCAGTCCAACTTATTATCCAGGTATACACCTAGATACTTAGAACTTGGTACTAATCTGTACTTCACTTCATGCTGTTTCAGTTCTTGTGTCCCTTTTTGTTTCACAGATGTTACCAAGGAGAGCCTCTTCTGCATCCACCAGAGCAGTACCACTCCCCCTCATTACCAACTCATCTACCAGGGACATATCTACAGTTTACCCAAGGTGACGGCAAAAACAACCAGTGTTCCCTCTCTTTTTTTCTCCTTTTTCAAAAATAAGTTCTCTATTTTCCAAGCTCCTATAAAACAGGCTGCGCTCTTATGTTGCCCTTATCGGCTTAAATCAAATCCCAAGAAAAGTCAGATTTCCAAATTTGGTCCCCTCTAAGTTGTGCTATTTAAAGATGTCTGATGTGGCACTGTAAATCAAAAATAAGATCAAATCTTTTTTACTGACTCCCTCAGGGATTAAAGTTTTCAAATGCTTATAAATTGCAGAATAATGAATACAAAGTGCATAAAAATAACAGAGGGAGCATTGTAGCACACATTTCCAACAGTAAGACAGGATATACAGCTGAACACACAAAACATTTGAGAAGTAAATCTGTTTTTCAGAGTTGTGTAAGCTACAGTCATGGAAAAAATTATTAGACCGCCCTTATTTTCTCCTTGCTTTCTTGTTCATTTAATGCCTGGTACAACTAAAGGTACATTTGTTTGGACAAATATAATGATATTGATATGATATATAATGATAATGAATTATATTGATAATGGTTTTGGTTCAGAAAACCATGGAAAATGTCTATATATCAGCTCTTAAATTAAACTCTTGTAAGATATTTTTGTTATCATTATATTTGTCCAAACAAATGTACGTTTAGTTGTACCAGGCATTAAAATGAACAAGAAATTGAAGAAAACAATGGGCTAATAATTTGTTTGTCTGATCTTTACTAAAATATTATTTGTTCAATTTAATGTTGTGAAGCCTGAGTTGTACATTTGTGTCTTTTGCTTAAGTATTCATTTGGATAAATTAACCTCTTTTATCCCATTTTAGAAAATGTTAGTGAATTTAGTACCATGTCTGGTTATAAAATCAATTGGATGAAATTGGCACAATTTCCTTTAAACTCAATACTGCAATTAAGCAAAACAACCTCCGAAAACTTTAGCCGTACAGAGGTAGACCTATAAAGGTTGTCTCATCTACTACTGTAGCTCTTTGACTGCATTAACATGACTCCATCCTGATTTCTATTATAGGGCAGGAACAACCTGTTCCACACGATCCTCATGTTCCTCTATGTCATAAAGACGAAGGAGTCAGGGATGCTGGGGTGAGTAGTTCTACTTCTGCTACTAAAATCCCATAAATGCCTGCCTAGCTTGTATGGTATATGCCATTTCAGAGAATAATGAAATATTGATTCATTTTCAGAAAAAAGGTCAAACACCAAAGCGCAGATTGAATTTTGATTTAAAATGATCACTCTGACCTTGCTTGTGTTCTGGCGGATAATTGAATTGCTTTTCATACTTTCCTCAGGAGGGTAAATCTCGGCCTCTCTGGTGTGAACATCTTATGGATATACGAGAACTGATGCGTCATCATTTACCAAGCAACAAAAAGCCGCAAGTGGATTTTTCCCACAATGCTGTTCGGCTTAACTGGTTGGAATACCACCCCAAGTTATGGACTGGGGCCCTTCAGAAAAGCAGCACTTCACTTTGAAAGACAACAAAAGCATATTTTTTGGACACTTTCTCAAGTTTCGTGGACAAATTGGTTCTGTTTTGTCATTTTAAGGACAGATTTATGTTATGCTTATGATAAGAACCACAGAGCTGTATTTTTAACATTTGGTTTTCTGAATTTGTATTTTGAGAATGTACCAGCATGGCAGCCTTGTAAATAATATACCTCAGATTTACCTGGTGAATTGTAAAGGGCTCAGACCCATTTAGCAAGAATGTAAATACAGTATGTGTGGACCTGACTTTTGTTTCTTCAGCTTCAATAACCTTTTGCAACTGGTATGCTGTTTTTCTCCCCTGTAGTTGAATGATTGTCTGCCGTAGTAGGGATGCTCCTGACAAGCTTGAAGTCACCTACAGAGAGTGTTAAAGTCTTCTGTAGTAACGAAGCATCCCATAGTCCTAGGCTGCGATGCAACAAATAACTATGTACAGTTTTAATTATTTTGATATGCGATAGAGAACAAATGAAAAGTCTTTGACTCACCAAAGTCGTTTTTCTGAATACGTCTTTTTCAAAAGCTGTGTATCTTGACGTCTCATGTCGGCCATTTGTTAAATTTCAAACCTTGTACATGTTTGCCTGTTTTCAATAATGCCATTTTACATTTGTCACATGAGACTTGAAAATAAAATTGAGATATTAAAAAGCAACAGCTGAAGCATGGTCATTCCCCTGCATGTAATTATATTTTTTGACTATTGTAGGCATCCACTTGGTGGCAATGTGGTTCATTTTTTAAAGATTTGACCTTACTCATGGTTTCTCATATGACATACTGCATATCTCCCGCACGAGCACTGTAATGTGATGCAGTGTCTTGTGCAGCAACGTCCAATGAATGACTTGAGGCTGGAGAACAATGCTGACTGACAATTTCATGTGTTATTAACACGATTTGCTGTCAACGCTGGTTAAGGAAAAACTGGCTTCATAATGTAACCTTACAAGTGATGAAGAGTATTCTGGTGTTATTAATACTCACATGTGAAACTAAAAATTTAGCACATAGTTAAGAAAATGATATGTTTTTGTAAGAAAACCATGTGGATTCTTTTTGTTTTGATTGCCCTGTGAGTAAAAAGCAGCAGGGATAAATCGCGTTTGTTTTGTAGTTTAGTGTCGTCCTCTTTTACTACAAACGTCATTTCCCGGAATGCATTTCGGAGTTTAGATTTTCCTGCAGGGAAATGTAGTCAGGTTTATCGATTGTGACCATTTCTCAGCTTAATGAAAAGTATGTGATACTGGTTTTATTGTTTCCCCCAAGTTGAATTTACAATTTGTGAAATATCAGATGTGTTGCTATCATTGATATTGAATGTGGCCTATGGGGGACTGTTTTTAGATACTTAGAGGAACTGCAAGGACCAGAATGCATTTCGACACAGTCGCTCCTCTGCTCACATCCGCTTGACTCGCTATTTGTGTTGGAAAAAGGACTTTGTGAAACTGCAGCGATGTCAGTCCAGGTTGTGGCAGCGAAAATGGCAGAGGTCGAACTCAAAGACGTTCCCACCGGCAAAGACTTACCGGCCGGTTCCCCGGTGACACCGACCTCGGAGGGCAAGAGCCTCGCCAGAAACGACCCACACGAGGCCGGTTCCTCTGCCGCTGCGTCCCCTACAGCGGAGCCCTCCGCCAAAGCCGGGGAAGGCAGCCTGGGTTTGCTCACCCCGAACCCCGCGAAGATGCCGCAGACGTCGGCTCTGAAGCGGACGGACCCGCAGCAGAACGGCGGAGAGGCTTTTGTCAACCGTGACGGGACCGTGGCCGAGGCTCCGCGGATGAAAAAGGCGAGTGAGACCAACATTTTTCTCCATATGTCCTCGGTGTTATTGGACCACCACTAAGCACCTCGCCGCATTGAAAGCTTGCATTGTGTGTCGATGCTAACAAGCTAGCTGGTCCCAAAGCTGATTCAGCGGTGTCACTTAACGCTTTTAATAACGGTCTTCGATGCTAATAACACTGTAGAGGGTGTAATCATGTATAAACAGTATTTTAAAATAGGTCTATCCATTTAATTTAGGCTGACATGGCTAAATCTTTGAGGACAGTAGCTGGATAAAAGTATCCAACTGTTCTCACAAGTTTTGCTGAGAGTGGGTGTTGCTATTCCACCTTTCTAAAACATTTGATTTTTGGATATGTGTCCAACAATTACGCACAACAACAACAACAACAAAAAACTTAGGGCAACAAAATAAAGATAATATGATGCTAGCTAAAATAAGCAGTTCAGTCACTTGAATGAGAGCTGAAGTTGCTGTCTTTGCTAAATTGCCTTTATACAGTGGCGGTTCTACACAGGGGCCTACAGGGGCCAATGCCCCTGTGAAAAAGCTCTTGGCCCCTGCTGTGGCCCCTGTGTCAAATTAATTCTTACCCATTTTTGGTCAAACAATATCTCATTGTACACAAAAGAAACCTAGAATGTGTACATTGTATAACAGTTTATTGTGCAATAAAAGCTTGTGTATATATAATAAAAGATCATTCTCACTGTTCTGCACTTTCAAAATAAAAAAAAAGTAATTGTGCACAAAAATGGGTAATGTCATTGTCCTACAAAAATAATTGTTATTGTTGGTAAGTCTCATTGTTTCAATCAATGTATTTGTATCTTCCAAATATACTTAAATGAGATTTTTTAAATAAGCTAAAATAAAGGTTTTGAATGCTAAGATATCATCTTTGGCGTTTTTTAATGTGCCCCTCTGATTGAACACTGGCCCCTCCTTGGCCCCCACAGTAAAATTGGTCTAGAACCGCCACTGCCTTTATAATTACCATTTTTGCTTGGTCAAGCAGGAAAAAATGGCAATTAAGTACTTTACACTCATGAGGCACGTGGTTGGGACCACGGTGTTAATAAATGTTGCGTGGTTGTTTTCAATAAAAGCATTTTAAAGTAGCTAGTTGATTTTAATTGTAGTAAAGTAAAGAATGCACTGATGTGTTCCCCTGAGTGACAGACTGCTTAAGGTTTTTGCAGAGGTAGCTCAAATGATCTTTGCTCCTTCCTTGACCCCAACTTAAAGATATTCACAGTTCACTTCTTAAAATAAATGCCATGGTAATCTTACTTTGATTGATGCAGTGCCACACAAGGTGTGTGATCTAACTCAGACATAACATTAGTCAGTAATCCCTGACCCTGCAGTGCTCCTGTCACCTAGTTTTTCTCAAGCCTGATTTAGCCTTTAGAGCACCTATACTTCAGTGAAGGGAGTTCCTGCCCTTGTAGCTTAACTCAGAGGTCGCACTAACTTAGCATGTCTTTTTTTCTTCTTCTTGGTGAGCAAGGATCTACAACACTGCTTGACTAAGGTTGTGACTGAGATGCATCTTATCTTTTTGAGGACAGAAGTGGGTATGAAGGGCAAGGTTCAGGGAAAGAACAATATGTGATAAGGAATCCTTTGAGGAAGCTTCCAGCTCTATTCCTTTGATCACAGTTATTAACAGTTTCCAATAATTTATGGCCTGTTGTCACTTCAGTGCACTTCATCAGTGCCGTTCAGATTCAGGAATGAATTTTAGATCTATGGTCTTAACTAACCCAGTGCTGAAAATGTTTAAGGCTTACTCTGTGTGTTGACCAGTTTGGGCAGACATTAATGCAAAATACATGTTAAGCGTGTTTTCACTATGAACCTTTTGAGATGGAAAACCAAAGTGAGTATCAGGGTGTGACACCCACTACTACGCATTGATGATGATCCTACCCCGTTAGGCAACCCCAAAGGAAACCCCAAAAGGGGGAGAACTGGTTAGTACAGTGTGAGAATTGACTCCACATTGACAGCAGCTCAGAGCAGATTGCCTTATGCACCTCTGCCCGTATCAGAAAGTGCACATATGGATGTAAGGCAGCAGCCAGGAACACTGGGTCAACACGCTGATCCACTTTTGGGGGATAGCCCAAAACCAGATGAACCGGAGAGCGACAGGCACATCTGGATTATTGAGCAGACCAGTTTCGCATACAGGACCATGGTACAGAGTTAATTTCTAAAATGCTATAATATGTTTTTATTTCATAACAAATTACTCTTCCCAGTTTATCGTGATTTTTTTTTCATGAAATAAACAAACTACTCTCTGGGTAGGGCTGAACAATTACAATTTTATTGAAATCATTTTATGTACTAGTGCAGTATCAGAACTGCAGGAAGTGCAGAATTTGTTAAAAGCAAAATATGTTTCAAAGTCACTTACAATCTGGTAAGTACTGTGGTGTTGTAGGATGTCCTCCTATTGACTTCAAAAGTCTTTGGTATAGATCCTTGAAAAACAAAATGACACTTATCATTTAAATATTTTTCCCAATGAAAATGAGAATAATAATGCAAAAATGATCTTTCCTTCCAATAGTATGAAGCATATAACAATTGCAATATTAGTCAAAAATAAAGACAATGATATATTTTTCCAATCATCCAACTCTTTCTCTGGGTAGTGTGCCGTTACTTGTAAAATATTCCTTAAAGTAGCATCGAAGTTGTTTAAATATATACTTTTTATGGCTTTTAAGGCTAAATGTATTTAAAAAATAGTGAATATTTTTGTCTTGGAATGAAACTTGTGGTTATAGTTGGTAGAAGCTCCCTAAAGACACACTATAGTGACTTTTTATATTTAATAAGAACAATGATCACTTTTTATAAAAAAATAATGAGAATAATGTGTAGGATATTCTCTCTGCAATCCATTTGAATTTAAATAGGTCATGTTATTGTAAAGCGAAACTGTACAGCAGGCATCATTTAAACCTAAGCAGGGGAATCTCTGAATTTGCAGGGTCAAAGGTTGTTGTTTTTTATTCATATAATGCAGTAAGCCTGAGTAATGGATAATAGACACTTTCAATACACTGGGGCTGATGTATGCGTCCATTATAATAATTTAAATACTCTGTCACTACATTTGTCTGATCAACCACCTAAGTGTATAGCCAGGGGGACAGAAGGTTGCCTCCAGCCTATTTATAGATCACAGTGTATAGTGGGTCTTATAGCACACTGCATTATAGATATATGACCACAGCCTGGCTATGCGCATCTGCTATTCTGCATGCCCGGTGCAGTAAAGGGGAAATGAGGCTGATGCAAGTATGCAGGCAGGCAGCAGTGTTGACTGACTGGATGACCGGCCATCTTTTAATCCATGCCTTTATCATGTCGCCACATGAGGGGATTAAAAGGCCAGCTCTCTGTTGTAGGTGGGCCCAGATGTAAGCCTTTTGAGTCCAGTGATGAGTTTCATCGTAGCCTGCATGGCTTGGCACGAATATGTCCAGTTTCTAGGAAGTTCAGGCTGATGCCTCCAGATGGGCGTGGTTTGTGCCTATTGGCAAAATACCTTGTTTTAGTCTGATATTAGGCCAATAGGTTCACCTGCCTGTATGGCACTATTAAGTCCCTCATTTCCCACTGGACACACTTGCCAAACACAAGACTTCTCGCCTTGTAAGTCACCATACTTGTGACTTAAGCAATTCCCCCTGCCCTTTGACATTTGGCAGTGATCAAACTTGCCAACAGGTTTTAAGAGAGCATGCACTGCGATATTTTTGAATGACTCCAGGGAACGCTGTATTAGTAAGGTCATCCCTCTCTGATGTAATGTTATGTCATACACTAAGCTGGTGTTCCTGGTAGTGCTCACTGGTAAACAGGCTTACAGTGACCAGTGGCTGCTCTCCTTGGGAAGAGAACTCTGTGGAAGAAGACTTTATGTATTCAAAAAAGATGCATATTTGAATCCAGTGCTCTGCTTTCATTCTGATTCCGCATCTGCTGAAACCTGTAATGTTTGCATTTGGTTTTGCAATGTAATCCCGAAGGACATTTTCTTTTAACCCTCTTTTGTCTGAGCCAGCTGGCCAAGTTGCTGCACTGCAACGATTTCATTGTGGTGGGATAGGTGGGCAGGCAAGCAAGTGTAACTTGTTGAACCTTTTGGAGACAATGGTAAAGGTTAATTGATGGTTAGGAATTCATTAATCTAACAGAAGGCCACAAGTTGTAATCAATTTGCTGAATAACTCCTTTCATATTCTCATAGCTAAGTAAAGTTCTCTTCAGGAAAATATCATTCTGCTCTGTGGGTTATCAGTATTGTCATCTTCATGCAAGGTCATTGAGCATCTTTATTTGCTGTAAAGGAGAACATGTCACTTTCCTTCCCCTATGCCCTCTCATTTGTGAGTCACTTCTGCTACTGAGCTGGTCAGTATGTGTCTGAGGGCATGCACAGTGATAATCACATGCACCCCCCCCCCCCCCCCCCCCCCCCCCCAGAGGATCCTGTCTTCTTTTATTGGAGTCAAATGTGGTCATAGCCTAGTCCTGCTTTCTTTTATGTAGTGGTTTTATGAACTACTAATGATGCATGATGGTGAAATCAGTCTCGTCTTTAATTGCACACAAACGTGTCTATTTTTGTAATAATCAACAGTATGATTGGTTGTATTTGTTTACATCACACCAGAAACCAACAGAAAGATGCAGGCTTTTTAACATTGCAACAAGGACAATGTTTTAAAAGGAACTGTATCCCCAGTCTGCACGTCACAATTTTTCCAATCCTCAAATAATCTTATTTTCTACATTAAGGGATCTTTTAGTTCAAAAGTAGTTAATATGTCCATCCAATATTCTTCAAGTCCAAGGTAATGTCTTGAAATGTCTTGTTCTGTCAGTCCAAAACCCAAAGATATTCAGTTTAATATGATTTATAAAACAGAGAAAAGTAGGAAATCTCCATATTTCAGGAGCTAAAAAGGCTCGTTTCTGCAATTTGTGCATGAAAAATTACTTTAACGATCAATAGATTATCAAAATAAAAACATATTTGCTATCGATAAATTATTTAAGTATTTGTTGCAGCCCTAGTCCACTCCACGACACAAGTGTAAAATGTATGCACCACAGTTTCAGAGGTGCGAAATGCCATCTTAATGTGGCTTGAAGGCCCATAGATATACACTATACTGCATAATAAGCAACGCATCTGGAGTCACAGTGAGTATACCAGAAACATAAAGCGCCAAATGTGATTTCATTTGGAATTTACTTCCAGCCTTGGACTCTTTGCTACATTAGACAGATGGGAAGAGTCTTTTAAGGCATACAAACACATGCATGGATCCTTTAGCTGTGTGTTGACACAGAGAATGTGGAACTCTGGTGTGAAGTCTGAGAAAGAGTGAAGCAGAGAAAGGGAGCATTGGATCTAAATCCAGCCTTCCCTCAGACTTCCACCCCCTTTTTCCATGGACGTTAAGCTCAAAGAAAAAAATCAACTGCCCAGTTTCTGTGCGACTCTCAGAATTCAATCCCAAACTCCGTCTCTGACCCCTAACTTGTGGAAATCACAGGTTTTTTCTGAAAGCATTGCAGTTGCCACACCGTATACATCCACTTTGTCCTTTGACAAACGGGCATTAGGTTTCTCACTGCGAATGTCACCTTTTTGAAGCAATTTGTTTTTGATGGAGAAATTAAAAGACGTGCTTTAAAAAAGTATTTAATGACTTACTGCACACACTAGAGAGGAAATAGACGTGGACTTGTATCATAAATATCAGAAAGTTGTATGTTCAAACCGGACTAGAAAACTGTTAAAGAAGTCTGACCAAACTAAAACAACTTCTTCTCAAATAAAATACTGTTATAATTGGAAGGCACCCTTATCTTTCTCATGAAATGTAAAACACTGGCTTTACAAAATGTCTTTCCTATTGATATCTGTAAAACCACACGCCGAACTGTGGAGTGCCTTTCTTCTTTGAGAGTAACATTAATATTGTTCTGAAGACTGAGTGACAGGAGTTTGCCTTCAAGCTCCTTCTATCTCTGTCCAGCCCTGTAATAGATTAAACACTGCTGTGCTGGTTATTGTGCTGACAGGAGCTTTCAATGGCTGTTGGAGGACAGCGAGTAAGTTTGACCATTGTCAGAGGTTACTGGCCGGGTCGCTGGGGAAGCAGGGAGGATGAGGGACAGACTGTGACGCAGGGAGTGTGAATAACACAGCAGAGATGGGGGAGAGAGACTGTTATGTACAGCCCCGGCCTGATCAGGGGGGACTGTATGAGACAGAGAAAAGCCAATCATTAGGCTGGGAGCAGAGCCTCAGCCAGGCCTGCATATGAAGCACTTGCTAATGATATTGCACGGTTGGTTAGGGCTGTACTGAGAATGGGGGTGGGGAGTGAATCAAGTTGTTTGAGTTTGTTCGAGTGCATACCTTGGATGTTAATGATTTGTCAATGCTCATTTAGACACTGGTAAGAATTTATTCAATGAAAAAGTTTGCCTGGTAGTATTATGTATCCTTATCAGTATCTGCCCTGTATGATGTCATTAACAATCGTAGGTTATCTAAAACAAAGAAGAAATAGATTCAAACTTTCATTCCTTTTTATAGACATCGAATGCTAAAGGTACTGGATAATAGATTCATAGGTGGCTTCATGTGTAGGGAGAAATATCGTCACGTATAAGTCAGGATGTGTGTATTAGCTTTGTATATATTTTTATATAGAAAATGAATGCCCTTTTATTCTTGTTTTGCAAGCCTTCATATTGTGTATAGTAGATATTTACTTGTTCCTTTTGCTGCAGTGATACCTAAATATAGTCAAGTTGATCCCTTTTTTTTAGGATTCACCAATTAAATATTTGGGCCAATAACAATGTTTCGAATACCAATTTGGCTCATATGCCGATTCTGATGTTCTGTTTGGTATAACCCCTTTTTTTGCTAGGTTAACAAAGAAATCTTGATTATTTGAAAAAAAAAAAAAAAAAGAAAAAACTGTTTTTAAATGATGGTTTGTCCAAGTTCCACCACCAAAAAACAACACAACATTTAGGCAATGCCAAATGTATGCAACACTTCAGATATACAGCCAAAGCTATTGGCGAATGTGATCTTATTTGTTGATAGGCTGATGGCAGTCTACAAGGCGAATATCGGCCCATATCTGTGTTTGGCCGTTATATTGGTGGATCTCTACTCATTTTACTTTTACATTTCACTAAGAGGGAAATTCTGTTATTGGTGCACCCCCTTATTATGTAATCAGTGTCTGTAGGAAAATTTACTTAAATTAATGATACCAGGCAACAGCAGCAGCAGAAGAAGAAATGTGTCTTAAAATAAGTTCTTCTAGGAAGTCAGCTGTAGTGTTGGGTGATTTTGCATGTCTTAGCTGCCTCTGCCACTCATTGAAGAGCGTGTATATCTGTCCAGCTTTGCCCTCGGTGCACTTAGCCATGGTTTATTGCTGTTTTTAATGACCTATGAGTGAAACCCTGATTTATCTGATCTTTCTCTGGTGCTCTCACTCTCCTCTTCCTCAAATTACCACTTCACAACACTTTTATTTTTGCATCTCCTCCACTCTGTTTCTGCTGGTCTTGTTTACCTCGTGTTGCACTGCTCCACAATACTGTCTACCGTTCATAAAGTGGTTTGACAGACTACTTTAAAATAAACGTAAACTCATCCCTTACTCCTCTGTCAAACTACACCCGCCCCACTCCCTGTGTTGTTTTTATTGTTTTGTTTTTGAGCCCATGTCTAGCTTTCTCAGTCTCATTGTGTTCATGGGCTGTGCATTCTGTAAATCTTAGCACCCCGTCGCAAAAGCATGTGAGATCACACCTCTCTAACCATCCTCATCCATGCCACAGGGGCCGACTGAGGAAATGGACTGTTGGTACTTTACACCAGTTTTGAGTTCCTCTCACCCCCAGGGTGCCAGATAGTGATCTCTTCATCACTGTTCAGGCGGGATGTTCTAGCAGCTACATCATGAAGGCCTGAGTGTCTGGATTTGAGATCACAATTTTCTCTTGATCTCAAATAATTTAAATTATTTAATTTAAATGTATTATTACTCATAATAATTTTTAAATGGCAAATATTTATTGCCTTAACACCTTCCTGACGCAGTATGAACATATGGATATACATATTGCAATAATTACATGCAAATACATGTGGCTTAAAGAGTGTTAGTGTCATTGTGTTCAACTGGGCCTTTGTTGAGCCAATATGAAGTATAACTATCATTTATCACTTTAAGTCTGTTGAAATAAGCCCCAATTTCAAAGGGTAATACAATTTTCTAATATCAGAGAAATTAGCCTTTTGGCAAGTAGCTCTTGTAATGATCATATCAGACCTTTTGTGATATTTTATAACAGTAGTTAATTAGTCATCTTGACATTAAGGCTGTGCAGCTCTCCTCCGTTGTATTGAAAAAGTAAATACTCTGCCTGCTAGCCCCTGTGTGTGAAATCTGTCTGTTTTTACTTTACCTCTTGTTGGTCACAATAATCCCGCCCCAGCACCTGATGTAAGCGCTTTGTGGTTCAAGACCAGCTGATGCTGCTCTGGAACCAGTTTTCCTGTCCGAGAGCTTGTTCTTCAGCATGTCGAAACGTGAAGAACTGGTTCAAGATTAGGCACTGGCTCCGAACCAGCTTTAGAAATGCCATAGTGGAAAGGGGTACATGTTAGCTGTCTAACTCAGCTTTCCAATGGCAGCGAATACCGAGCACACTGGTGCTGTACTCGACATGCCAAAATCAATTTTCACACTCCGTATATTGGAGCCCTAACACCTGTCCTAAGGCAGAGAATAGCGTTTGCGCTGGTTTCTTCTCTGTACATGAGTGTACCACCCACACATGCATCTGTGACTTCCTGGTCCACATTCATTTCCTGCCTCGTCATCCCAGCTTGCTATCACTGAGCATGAGCATCTCATTGGGTTACACGGCTTTCCACCAAAAGGCTTCTTACAAGGCTCATGTTCTTGGAACAGTCAGGTAAACAGAATAAAGGGAAAAGGCGAGCACTCGTCTTTCCTGGAACCTCTGTGCCCGAAAGAAACCAGTATAGTGTGATATTTTAAACCCTTGGTGTTGAAACACCAACTCCAATGATGTGCATGTGTGCCCACTGTGAGTTTACCTGAGCATCAGTAGACAGCAGTGGACATTAACATTGAACTGGCTATGCAGCATGACGAGGAATGCAGCTCCATACTCAAGCACTCGTGTGAACAAAGGGCCAACATTGTGTTCAAAAAGTGCTGCCTCACAAAGGGGCCCTCACAAAGCCTGAAATGAACCCCACACACCCATCAGTCTGCCCTGCTTCCTATTAGTCAGGCCAAACCACCAACCCTTGGCAGACAGAGGAGATTGCTGTTTGGGCCTGAAACATCTTAGGGCTGGGAAATGGATATTCTATAGGCTACAAAAGGCAGTGTATATATTGTTAATTCCAGCAAATATAGAGCACCATTATTGTTCGTTTGGAGTTGTGTTCGGTTAATCCAATACTCACCCTCCTTTTAGCTCTGCTTTGGTATCCGCCAACTCGTGAGAGAAACATGGTAACTGGTAAATGGAGTGCACTTATATATCGCTTTTGTCCAAATCGCTTTACACTACACGCTACGCTCATTTACCTGTTCACACACAAATTCATACAGGTGGCTGAGGCTAGCAGGGCACAATGGTGCCACCTGCCACCATTGGGAATTCATTCACACGCACCGATGAACGCAGCATCGGGAGCAATTTGGGGTTCAGTATCTTGCCCAAGGATACATATAGGCTGCCATGGTCAGGGATCGAACCTTCCGATCAGTGGACGACCGTTCAACCAACCGAGCCACAGCTGCCCTAACATCAGGATCTTTGTAGTAGTTGTCCTGCAGAGCTTGTTTGATAAAAATGATCTATGAGCTCATCACTGACTGACAGCTGTCATTTGATCTCTAATTAAAATATAAACAAGAGCAGCTTGAAACACTGCATTTCCTAACATTGTAAATTTTGAGGGTTTTTTTGTTTAATTTTTTGCCAAAATCCAGAGATTTATAGCTTTTGTCAAGAGGATAAAAGAAAATACAAATCCAACCTAATTACTGAAGAATTGCTTCACACTCTTGATTAAACATAAATCATTGACCCCCATAATGGGTTTATTCAAAAATAGACCAGCATCACCCCCGTCTGTGTTCCTTTGATGTAATTATACCTTCCCCACAGGGCGAGAGGGCTATTTTTGGCAATTCAAGAGGAGGGCAGACAAAAACATACAATTCATGAAGCATTTGTTGCTGTTAAATCTTACAGCATTTGATTTAGCTTTTAAGCTTGTACAAGGTTTCATTTAGCTTAATGACTGACATACACACCAATCCATTTGTTGTTCTGTTTAGTGAAATGATTTGACTCTTTAGGGCTGGAGTGGTTTAAAAAAAAAAAAGTGACAAATATGATGGAAAGCTGAGGGAGATGAATGACTGCATGGGTAAATAGATGAGTAGATTGATATGGATACATATAGTAGATACAGCTTGCTGTTTAATTTGCGTAAAAGCCTCTGCATTGTTGATCCATCACTGGACCAACTAGCATCAACTTTTGTTTGCCGTTATTGGTTTTCTCTCAGAATTGAGAGCCATATAGAGACGGAAACAATAGCTTTTTAAACAATCTGGTCAATAATGCTGATCACTTTGCTGTCAGTGTCATTGGATGCAATCATTATGCCCTTGGGCTCCAAACTGTGCCCTAGTTTGATCTATATGGGTAAAAAGACCCTGTTACACAACTGAAGTGTGCTTGTCTCTGTATGAGGGAGATGGAGATATATATACTATAATACAGAAACCTGATGAAAGCTTTAATTTGTCCTTGAATGACATATGAAGCCTGCAGTCTTGGCACTCTTCCTCCTCTCAGTGGAAGATAGAAGGGAACGGCATGTGATCCAAAGGAACAAAGTTTCAGAAAGTGTGTTGGCTGTTCTCCTCTCCCCCCCTCTCTGTTAAGAAGTAGGTAGGGTTTAATCTGTCACTAAGCCCCATCATTCATTGCATGTTCTCCTCTAGTATCAGTGTTCCTGGCTTTTACAGTGACTATCAGACCATATCAGAAGGACAAGGATTGTTCCAGTGGACAGTGCTCACTTTGGATGGCCCTGCATACTTTCCATAGTTTCAGAGCAACACTGCAATTATTCAGGGCTGAAGCAGTCAGTAAGACCCACTCAAATGGAGTCTAGGTTGATTTAAATTTTTTGTGTCAAATTACGATTCTTTTCTACAGCTCTTACCATTTTTAAGAGCTCAGGTGTGAGCTAAAGTTAAAAATGTTTAGCCATACTAGCTGCATGACTATGAGGCTGGTCCTGTCAGCCCAACATTTTGGCCCAGAGTGAAATATCTCAAAAACTACAAATGGATTGCAACAAAATTTGGTACAGGCAAAAATGTGGTACTTTGATTGAAATGTCTATAGATTTGCATGCATTCGGTCAGAACGCAGTCTCAGTTGTACTTTGTTTTTAGTGCATGATAACCAAGGCTACAACTATTATTTCATGCCCACCTGAAAAATGCCCACCACAGCTTGCCCCAAAAAGCCTCAGATATTTTGATTTGTCCACAACTCAAAGATATTCAAACCAGAAAATATTCACATTTAAGAAACTGAAACTAGAGACTTTTTACAAATATATTTTTTATTACTCAAACATGAATTTATTGAACTAATTGATTATTCTTGGCAGCTCTAATGCTCCCATGCTAATATAAGATTGAACATGTTAAACATTGTACCTATTTAATATTAGCGTGTTAGCATGGTTGTAGACTCTTGGACCTGTCAGTGTCATTCACTGCACTAAACAACAGGACACATTGTCTAATTGCAACTGGTGCTGAATTTGTGATTTATGATTCACATTATTTTGACAAATTAATCAAGATTGTTATTGTAACACGGCTACTGTGCAAATGTAATCCTCCCATAACAGAAAATTGTTGAATATGACCACCAGTTTATGGAGCAGCAGGTCCTTGTGCTGTTAGCCATTCTTCCGTATAATGTGTCTCGCACATTGTATATGCTGATGCCATATGTAGGGTTCAGAGTGAAAAAGCAGGGGATGACTTGCTCTGGTGCTGCTGGTGACGTGGCAGTGCTGAGAGTAGTGAGGCCCTATGTTGGCACAAAGCCTTTGGCAATATATATATGTGTGTGGGCACGTGTTAAGCCACTGGTAATTGCGTGTGGGCTCTGTAACTGCCAAGTGTATGCATGGTAATGGTTGTGTGTGTCTCGTGACTGAGTGCATGCATGTTTCTGTGCCATTATTTACAGTCTGAGCACTTGTCCGTGTGTATAAATCATCAGGACCCATTCTTGCATCACAGCCCCCCTCAGGGCTGCGCTCTGATACGCACACTCGCACACACCACCTCTCACTAGCTGCTTCCTCCATCCTTTTTCTTCCTTCTATTGGTCAGAGTGGTCACAAGGGCTTTACTATTGGATGAGTGCAGGGTAATTGAGCCGTGATTGGAGCAGCCACCTTCTCTTTGAGGATTTTCTTGTTCTCACGCTCTGGTGTGCTACCTCTTATTTCCTGTCTCACTGTGCATGCAGACTTGCTAGCAGCCTGTTGTATCCTATTTGCTGCATCAAACATTTTTGTCCTGTGGAGAACTGCATGTGAAGCCCAGTAGTGGGACTCTACCGCCATAATGACCCCAGGATGGAAATGTCAAGGTCAACACAGCTGGCTCACATCTCCCATCTGTACTGGTGGACATTATACAGAGAGAAATATTAGTAATGTCTATGCATGTTCTTGTGAAGATGTTTGTTTTTTGCTTCTTTTCTGTGCTGCTCTTTGCTAGCCTTTTATTTTCCTGTCCATGCCTCCGTCTGCGTGGCTGCCAGGGCTTAACAACTACACAGTCGTTTCACTAAAAGCCAGGCCTCTGTGCCAGAGTTGTATGCTTGTTTTTATGTCTGTCCAGCAAAGTGTCTGGCCTCTCCTGTGGTTGGACTTGAAGACATGGTCTCAGCTGCTGACTTTTTCCAGGACCAATTGTTTCCACCTGAATTCAGAAGTCTTAACACACTGTTTTTCAGAACTGCGTCAGTGCGGTGCTTCTATAATTCAAGGCTGACAGAACAGCGTCTCATTATGAAACCGAAGGTGACTCTCTTGCTTGCATGTGTTTATGTGTTAGACAGTAACTCGACTTTTGACTCAAAGTGCCAGTGAAGCGCAAAATTGAGCATTACTCAGACAAAAGGTGAACACAGGGGTGATAAACATGCACATTGCCCCTCTGCTGGCCAGTTTGATTTAATGGACTGTGAAGAAAACTGACAAGTATAAAATGATACATACTGTACAACTAGAGGTATATTGAAACTACAATTGCAGTCATGGGTCTCTGTCAAGTATGTGGATAAATGCATTAACACTCACAACCTCCAGGGTGGGTTTTCTGTAATAATTGCAAAAATATCACCATTTAACAAAGCCAGAAACTGTAAAAATAGAAGTTATAATCATTTTTTCAAATTTCTGCCTGCCTTGAACAAATCATGTGCGAGGAAAGCCTTCTTTAAGAATGGTTATCAAAATTGACTTAAAAATTATATTTTCATCAAAATCTTGTCAAAAATAATCAATTTGCCTTAACCATATCCTGTTAAACAGTACATTCTGCACTCTTACTGCCACTGGGAAGCCATAAATGATTCAGCTTAAACAGTTACTTTGACTGAACTGCAGGATGTTGTACACAGAGGAGAGAAATTCCACTTGTGGTATTTCCATTTTATTTAGATGTATGACATTTTAACTGTAGTATACTGCACAATCCATGCTGTTTCCATAGAGATGCAGAACATTGCAGTAGAGGCCACAGTGAGCAAATTGTTCTCTATATGCTCTATACATTTAAAGTCCTCAGAATGGCTGTTGTTGCACAAAACTTTAAAGCAGTGCTCAGTTCTTACACCATGACTCAGAAGTGATGATGGAAGTAAAGCAGTGTCTGAAGTGAACACAGTGAACTACTAAAATAATTAATTTTTGATGAACTTAGGGTTTGTTTCAGGAATATCACTGACATTCATGAAAGAATCACTGTTTCCCCCCTACTGTTTCCTTTGGAAACATTCTGAAGAGGTTGAAACCCCTACACATGCAACTTGGTAAGTAAAATCTGCTGCTCTTGTGTCTAACTGGAGACCGCAGTCATACAGGGGCAGCATGGCCTTGAGTGTGACAGACTGTCCTATACGCGACAGCAATGGGCTGTCAGCCAATGTGCCAATCAACAACAGGGTGCTCTGTCAAAACCAGGAAACCTGTCAGCTCTGTCATGGTGAGCTGCATCAGATAACAATGTCATAACAAACTGTGAAGGTTTGTTGTAAATGTTTGGAAGGTGACCTGCATTTTGACCCTACTGTGAGAAGGGTGACAATCAAACCAGAAAACAATTGTTTCCATTGTTGCCACTAGTGGTGCAGCATACAGCACAGGATGTACTTTTTTCATCCTCGGACATTGATGCCGTGTGAGTTGAATCCGGGGGCACTGTATCCCAGACTAGCTAGGATTGTGTTTGATCTAGCTTCAATTAGGGAAGTTGTGAAAACGGCGAGACTTTGTATATGTGAGTGTGTGTGTGTGTGTGTGTGTGTGTGTTTGTGTTTGTGTGTGTGTGAAGTGGTGGTAGAAAGAAGTAAGAAGAAAAACATTGGCACCTCTATGTCTGGTACAGTCTATTTTAGTTTTTCTTGTACACAAGCACAATAGTAATCCATGAATAGCAGTTGAAAGCAAAGAGAAACACATCCACAGGCAACATTTCTTTTGATGTGCCATCCAACGGCTTCCTAAAAACATGCACATAATAAACTGTGGTCTAACTCTCTAGTCTGTTAAGTTGTATAAGGACAAGTGTTGTGGCTGGAAAAAAAGGAGGAAAGGAAAAGAGTGAAGAGACTTGAATGAAGGGAGAAGGAAGCATGAACAAGTGCACGTCCTCCACTAAGTACTGTGTGGGAGATGTGAAAAACAAGACATCCGTTGCTTTGTAGCCTCACATTTAGGCCTAAAGTACGACTAAACTAAAGGCCTTGAGCTGCTTTAAGAGCCAAGGCCAAACTTGCAGGTAACAAGGGATGTCACTCAACTGCTTTTTGCTTTCAATGAAATCTTTGTACTTGGATGGATAATGGATGGAGTGACACATTGGTATTTATTTGTGCCCCAGGGATAAACACTTTGCTGTGACTGCCAACAAGCCTGTGTGTGTGCGTGTGTGTACGCGTGTGTATTGATGTGTGCATGTTTGTGTGAATAGAAGTTTCATTCCAACACAATATATTGATCATACATTATAAAACACATGCCATATTTTTGTAAGTGTTGCCAAGTCATTGGTGTGGAATGAAAGACTCTAATGTGTTGTATTATGGGAAATGTAGGATCCAGTGTTTTTGTAACTAGACCCATACTAGGAGCTAAAGCTTAAAAGTTACTTCTACTCATTTTAAACAGTCTATGGAAATAGCCTGTGTCTGAAAAGTTAAGCCAATGCAGAAGTGTTGTAAACCTGCATTCTTTCTAATGACCAGCAGGGGGTGACACCACTGGTTGCAGAAAGAAGTCGGATTTTATAGAAGTCAGAGAAATGGACCCTATTCTCACTTGATTATTAAGAGTTTGCTGTTGTACTTGTAAATTTAAAAAAAAAAAGAATGCATTATTAGCTGTTGGTATCCCATTTAATAGCTCAGTGGCAATTTCCAGATGCACCTTGCCAACCAGGCTAGCATTAGCTGATAGCTTAGCATTTGTTGTGCTGGCAGTGCTTTGCCCCGCCAACTGGTAACCTGTGTAACTTCCCACCGTAATCTTTTAGTCCAAACATGGACTTATGGCTCCAAAAACACCTGGCACCAAACTATAAGATCTCCCATATCAGTTATACCATTTGCACCTGTTTGTTTTTGGATTTAAATATTAATTCAGGCTCAGCTTTTCTATGATTGACTTTTTATTGGATTTATAGTATTTCATGTGCAAGGTCTTTTTGTTTTTACACTTCTTGGCATGTCTTTTTACCATTTCTTTTTACCACTCTTTCGGAGTTGTATGCCTGTATTTTTTTTCCTTCAATTACTCCCAGATTTAGGACCGCCTGGCCTAAGCACTTTCAGGATTTAGCTTTGAGGATATTTCCAGATATTTGTTTATAGCATTAAGCTGTTAACAGGACACGTTCCTCTTTTCCTCCCCCTGCAGTCTTTTTTAATGCCATCACTCACTTTTCCAGGCCTTTTGGCAGACAACATCCAAACATAAAGCTATTAAAAGCCCATTGGCACTTTGATTTAAGAGTACCCCTCCTTGCACTTAGCCTGTCTCATCTTCCTCTTCCTGTGTGTTCTCCTTTTAACTTTGTTTAGTCATCATCAGCTTTTCTACTGCTATCATCACATGGGCACAAGGCTAAATACTCAGACAGACACTATGGAAAAGCTGACTGCTGGCCATATACTGGTGAAAGTTGCCTCTGTCTGCTAGTCAGGAACCTGGACAGCTGTCTTAGCTGTCTTCTACCTGAACACTTCTTCACAAATTACTGTTGTCTTTTGTTGACAACTTGCCAGGACCCTCTCATACTGTTTGGCTTCACTTAAATCCTTATATATCTGGATGGAAAGCATATTCCCAGCATGCCTGAGCTACACGTTGCCAACACAATCATACTCCCATGACCGATACTGTCTGGTAATATGAGATTTCCTGGCCACTGCTAGCTTCCCAGAACAGAGCAGGTGTTGACACTAAACATACTGTAGTAGCAATTCAAGTTGTTAGTTAAGATTTAAACTGGTGACATTGAAATGGGTCACTGGTACATTGTGTTTTGGTCCAGTGCACCTGACTGTCTGATTCAGTCTGATAAAAAGCTTGTTTATCTTACTCAGTAAAAATTTCTCCAAAATCTGATATAACAAAACATCTTGTGCATTGGTATTATTGTAGCTGTCTGAGGGCACTTAGAGGTCTTTTGATAGTACCTCCATATTTGTACAGAGATCGGAAGTTAAAAGGAGATTGCTTGGAGAAAAGTTTGCAAGGAGGTTTGTTCTAAAAATGTCTGTTACTTGATTCCAGGTTTGTTCTGTTGTACTTTACCTGAACCAAGTTAGCACTAGCATTAGCCCACGTTATCTCCATAGAAGAACGCCTCATGTCTAATGTGAATTTAACACAAATGATCCCCAGGACAAACTTGTGCGAGTAATTCAAGATGAAACTATAATTTCTGTTCACAGTTTAGTGGTTGTCCCCTGTGAAATGTTCAAAGGGTAAGTAAACTTAGAAATGCAAAATTTTAAAGCTTTTTTTTTCTCTCCGCAATTTATTGCATTAAAACCAATGCCAAGGTCATAAGGTTCAGCTTGTTGAAACATCTGAGAGTTCTGTCAAGCATAATATTTTATAAACAGGAACTACACAACTCAGAATGGTAAATGGGTATTGTTTTTATTATGCCCAGTCCTGGCACATATACCCATTCCGTGTGTGTTCCTGGCTGGAGCTCAGGTTGTGTTGCCAGCGATGGAGGCTGGATTCCCCCAGAGGGGAGCAGCAGTGAGGAGGTATAAACAGCCAGCTTCCCAATGGGCCTGATGGAGAACACTTCCTTCCATTCTCTCCCTTTGGATTTCCTCACAAAGGACCATGCAACAGGTCTCCGCTGGCCCGGCCTAGTTTGCCTCTAGAGCATCTCTCTTTCCTGATTCAGATAGACACGCAGGCATAGAGAAAGATGTTGACGTAAGTGTTAAGTCACCAAATGATGTAAAAAGTCTACGGGGAGCCGCTCTTCTGCAAGTAATTCAAAACTCATTTTGGGAACCACAAAGCTGAGAAACGTAAACCCTTAGTAGTGAGGTCATAGCTCCCCTAGGTCCTGTAATTCCAACTCGATGTTAAATGTTAATAGCTTTTAAAATGTGTCAAGCTGTTAACTAACTCCTCAAAATGTCCTTGTGCTGTGAATAAACACCTTCCTCACAACCTGACTTCACATAGCATCATCTCATGACCTTGAAAGCTTGTGCAGTTGGACAGAAGTGGAAAACAACACAATGTTTTATTCATTTCCTGCTGGATTTCCTTGTTAGTTCATATTGAGTTCAATAGAAAAAGGCATAACTGCCATGATGGAAGGATCCCAGCTGCCAGCAGAGTTTTCTTAATCAGGGAAACAAACACACAATCAGACGTCATTCAGACGAGGCTCCATTTCACTGCACATGGGTCTCAGTATCTCTGATACCAAGATAAACACGAAGTTTCTCACATTTAGTTTTGTCTCTGTGGACAGTGACTCTTTTGTTTGGGACGGAGGGGGGTTGAATGATGTGTCCTGCGATGGTCTGTGACAGCTCTTTGAGGTGGAGGTCTAGAAACAGACAGCTGTCTGTTGATGGGTGATTTTGTATTTTTAGGGCAGTAATTATGGATGTCTTGCAGCCTGAAAAGCAGCCTTGACGTACTGATAATGTAGAGGTTTGTGGGAGTGTTTTAATGATGAGACATGGCTTGTCTGCTTTTGTCCCCACTATATTGACACGCCTCCTCCCTGTTGTCCTCAGTTAACTGGAGACATTCCTCTCCCATTCCTGTATTGGTAGGGAGCATCACTCTAAAGTTCAACTATTGTAGAAAATTACACTGCATACAAATATCTGAGTATCAGTTTAATTTGAGGCCTGTTTATACAATGACATCTGGCACCAGATGGAAAAGCTGACAGATGAGTCTCCTGTGAGACGAGAGAAATCACTGTCTTTTCTGCCCCTGCTTTGTATGGTCATGCAAGCATGAAACCTCAGCCTAAAGCATGGATGAAATGAATGGAAATGAGCACAGAGCGATGTAAACAAAGAAATGAATCAGAAACATGTTACCCAGAGGAAACATGCAGGAAAACATAAACGAGTACATGACATTGTTGACCAGGTCAAGGTGATGCTGGATTGTGGGAAGTTGAACAATTCAAGGCAGTGTGCAAATTATTTTAGTCTGTGTGTATAGCAGCAAATGGAGCCAAAGGGAGCAAGCCATTTTGCCTTAATGATTATCATTGAATTTCAATTTTCTTTCTACTACATTACCGCTTCACAAGTGCTTGTCAACAGCAACCTCCTGTGATTCTCTAACCCCAAGAGCACAGCTTCTTGTTCCCAACTTAAAGGCACACTATGCAGGATTTGTTGCTTACTGTTACTGTAAACAAGATTCAAACTGTGCCTCGGCTCAACGAAAATGAAGGCAAACTGGTGGGTTTTTTTTTTTTTGGTGCTGTGTATGTCTGGCCGATACATCGATATATTTTTAAATGTGATGTGGAATTAGACCTTATTGATATAGTTCAAAAATATTTTTTCTCTCTTTATATATAAATGCTGCCCTTTCTAGGGTTTGTCATATTTAGTTCTTTTGTCATGTTCATTATTCTTTTCTCATATAAATATATTTATTTTGGAAAAAGATTGGCTATGTTATTTCACAGGCTATTTTTTAAATTATAGTTTTATTTATTTAAATGTGCACTTACTGGAGCTTTGATTTAAAAAAAAAAAAAAAAAAAAAAAGTACTCCTGTTATACAGTATTTTAAGTTCACTTAAATAAAACATTTCAATAAAACTACTTGTGACATGTCATATTTGGCTTTGACTGAACATTTGCTCTCACTTTGCGATAAATATATCGTGATATATATCGTATATCGATAAACAGCCTAAATATATCTGGATATGACTTTTGGTCCATATTGCCCACCTCTAGTGCTGTGTCTGCTATTTTCGTGGCCCAGGAATGTTCCAAACACCACAAAATGGGGGGAAAAAGAGACAAAACAGGCAGAGGGTATAGTGTATACCTTTTTTAAGGTTTATTTGCTTGGTAAATAAGGCAATCTGTCAATGAGCCACTACTGTCCACTCTGAGGCTCAAGACCTGTAGGATATTCATGCAGATTGATAGTGAAAGTTAATTTTAAAAGGCTGATTAGGTCATCCAATGTATGTGCACTTTTATAGGGTCACCATTCTTGTTTTGAGGACCATTTAGGTCTCTGTTTCCTTTTTGAATTTGTACTCTGTGACACCCATGGGCTACTGAGCAACACAGAAATCAGAATTGCATCAACAGACAACGGTCGTGAAGTTTAATGCATTCATTTAAGTTTGGTTTAAAGACTTAAGTCAACAAGAACCAAGAAAAATTTGCAACCAAATGTCGGTACGGACATGTTTCCATGTGCAGGGCCCGAGCGAGGACCTCCAACCCAGCGGACTGCTCAAGAGGCCCAGTGTTTAGTTGCTGCAGGGGTCTTCATCCCATGACCCCATTGTATTTGATTAGGATCGGGTTCCTTCTGACACAGGTGTGGAAACATACAGAAGATGAATCTCTTCTGGTATGGATCGACTTTGAAAAAAAAAAAAAAGAATGTAGGCACAGGAAAAGCTCATATGCAGCAGTAAGGAATATGTTTCTTATATTTGTAGAGTCAGGTACTTTTATTTTGAGAAACCAAAATGTCCAGGACCTCTGCAGAAACTTGAAGGAGGGAAGTTTCTCATGGGGAATGTGTGGACACCCTGCAGACAATCCAGCTGCGTAGACATGGGTTTATGTCTTTAGCATCGCATAGCAGCTTTTATCCCTATAGGTACAGCTGAGTACACACGGCACACATGCAGCGTAGTGTCCCAACAAATTTCCAAACCAGGACAAAGCCTGTGTAACACTAAGACATTTGACTAGCAGGGATTACCGCTAATAAGTAAACCAATTTGTATTGGGGCAAGTAAAATTGACTTCAGGCAGGTAGATTTCTGAAATTAAAAACATTTACATTGAATGGGCATGTGGCAGTTTTTCCTGGAAGGAGTAAGCATGCTCTTTCAACACTCCCTGGTTAAAAAGCAAGCCAAAGAAATGTGTGTGATGTCAAGCCGGTGCACATTTACTTACAAATGTGCTTCGGCTGGACCAGCTCATCAATCAGTGACATCACAGATGACGTCAAACTGGAGCTCTGTTGCAGTCGTGGTCCTTAAAGTCGTGATATCAGAGATACTGTTTGACTATTTCAAGACGTCATTCACCGCTGATGTTTGGACAAACCTCAAAGTAATCTTGCAAAGTTTTAGACAGCCTCTGGATTAGGGGTGTGCCATATCGTATCGTTCACGATAATACCGGTATATTTTTTTTATGGGTAAAAACTTCTTGACAAAGTGGCGTAAGGATTTCCTATTAATTACCTAGACCTTGGCGGCCCGCCAGAGTCTCTTGTGCTGCTCTAACGTCACATTTCAAGCTACTGAAACTATATCTACACTATTCATAACAAAGTTATTTTGCGTTGTGTCTCTGCTCAGCAGTGTCTGTCACCCGTCAGTCAGTCTAAACCCCGACCCACCTCTCTGTCCTCCTCCAAGACATGCGCACGCATTCACACACACGCACTGAATATACCGAGCTGCCCTCCCACTGCACTTCAAAACAAGCACCTACCTGTCTGTAATGTATCAGTCCCGTCCCCTCTCTCTCTCTCTCTGTGCGTCTGCGTGTGCGTGAGCCGATCTAAATACTGTCAACATGTCCTGTCAGAGGTCCAAACGGTCCAAACACTGTTGCATTGTGCCGTTCGTTAGCCGCGAGCTAACATTAGCTAACAATTAAAGTTGTTTTAATCACAAAAAGCTACTATTAGTTCCTGTCGCTTCACAAATGCAGCTTTCAAAATAAGAGCACAGAATCCACCACAGAAATTACAAGACTGTCAAAATAAGATGCCTTAAATAAAACATAGAAGAACCTTTATTCTCCTTTACAATAATTAATTAAAATAGGCAATGATGTGTTTGTGAGGTGTTTGCTCACATTTAGCTCTCAAAGTGGACGAGATTGATCACATTGTACTATAAAATGTACAAAATTTTCTCCCAGGGGGCCCCCAGACCCCCTAGAAGGTTATTTTTTTATTATTATTCGCTAATACTCAAGTAAGTAATTTTTTTGTATTTGGCAACTGTTGAGATTTGCAATTTACACTACATTTAGATTTATGATTGATTTTTATTTTGTTGTACAATTTTTATTTATTTATATGGACTACAAAATAATTTTCTATATATTTTTCAGTATTTTTGACATCGTCAAGAATATCGTTATCGCGATAATACTCTGAAATATCGTGATAATCTTTTAGGGCCATATCGCCCACCCCTACTCTGGATTAAATTTTTTTTCTTGGAAACATTTTAGTTAACATTATTTTTTGGCCTCTTGGAGTATTGCCAAAGGCTTATTGAGTGCAGCTGGAAATGCAGAGGGAGTTTAATATGTGCATTGTTTCATTGGAGTGAAAAATCTGAGCTTTTAAGTTAAAGTTTGCCTGCAGTAGTTGTTTATTTCTCACCTTGGCACATTTAAAACCGCCAACATGTAGTTTTTCAGGTAGATCTGAAGTAATCTTCTTACAAAAGGCTGCATGCCACCTCCTTACCATACAAGATTCATGTTTCATACACAAACACAACCCTACCTGTAACCAAATCCACCCACCTTGCATTGTTTTAGCTACGGTGTCAGTAGTTAATATTTTTTTCTGTCCACCTCTTAGCGAGGGTACAATTTGTACAAGCAGGGAGAACTTTTTCCTTGTGCCACATGTTTTTCACTGAAGCGTCTGTGAATCTTTGAATCGGAGGTTGTGATTGAATTTGGCAGAAAAGGAAATGAGCAGAGTGTGTAACCTGATGGCTCTCAAGACGATGGAGAGGAGCAGAGAATCTAAGCACTTAAAGGTAATGCTGGGTATTCATGGCGGTGCCGTATGTAATCATGGCAGGCTGTTATAGTTATGGGAGTATGCAATATGGCTGGAATGTTTTCAGTTTTTGTTTTATATTAGCAAAGGATAGCCAAATTTGTTAAAGGGAGTAGATCTCTCAAAACTTCCTGTTTGTTCCGCTGCAGTTTGTTGTTCCTTGCTTATAAAAACCTTTTCTAAAGGGTTATTATGACGTGCTTCAGTGAAATTTTACTCTGCGGGCACCCATAAGTGGAGGCTGGTGAATAAACAGCTCGTTACTGACGAAAGTAAAACACAGTGGGAATAATATAAAGTGTCTTTATAGGGGAAATCAAAATTGTTGTCAAGATGCACTAGTAAACACTTAAAAATGTCCGTCATCTGCAAAATTTTTTGATGGATTTTATTTCGAGGAAGTTGCCAGTTCAGCAGGATAAGCTCCCTCTGCACTAAGTGGCTGTGGTGAAACCGTACAGTATCATATCTCATCACATTTCCTGCTACAGTACATCTGTGCCTGTTTGTTTTCCTTGTCTCTCGCCCAGAGGGGTTTCTGTTGTTTCACCAGGCCGGCCCAGACGTTCACCCTGTTCTGTGCCGCACATCCAGTGGTGTTGTTGACTGTGTTCAGCGAGAGATCCCCTGCCCTTTCCTGAAACAAAACTGCTTACCACAGAGTTGGAACAAACCATGTCCTTACAGCGAGGGGGGGGGGGGGGCAGTTCATGCTGGTTATGGCAGAGGATGTTATCTAGATTATCTAGCATTTTATGGTGGTATTTAGGATACCACTGTATAGTATCATGAGTTAGATGAGCAGATGGAAAACAAAGCCTGTGTGTGATCTTTGAGGCCACATATGCATTTACTGCTTTAGGGCTTCTATTTGGAGTTTAAAGGATATGAATTATAAGTAAACCATAGGCCTCCACCCAACCCCAGCATTCGTATTCTTTTTTTACATTTCTCTTCTAGCTTGGCAGCATCGTTATCCTTTATTGAAAAGAGAAGAAACCTTATTTTTAACTGACCGATATGATGATGGTGTCAGTCTTGTCAGTGAAGTCATCATCTTACCTGTCATCTGAAAAAGATATTGGCCATGAAAGGCCTGTCGGTATCTGTGTATAATATACATATACATTTTGGTTATCAATGAATTTTCCACCTCTAAAATTGGTATCGACATCTGCCTCAAAAATCCCATATTGGTCAGGCTCTATCCAGGATAATCGAGACATGAATTTTCTTATGCTTATTTCATGGTGTGGATAGTTAGTTGCTGTGTCTGTGTTATTTCCAATGAAAACACAGGAAACAAGGCAAGACTGGGTCGTTTCCTTATTCCCTTTTTTAGGACTTGGAGTGCTCGTTTGTGGCAAAAGAGCACCATGCTTAAAACAGGCTTGTAATAGTTGCTTAGCAACATTAGGGAACTATTATCTGCGTTGTACACATGCATTTTTACAGGACTACCAGCGTCAAAAACAAGTGTGAACACGCTGTTCAAGTTATCCTTGCCAACCATCACAGTCCACCTCAGTGGGATTGCCTAAACCTGGCTTCAGTCCCAGTATCCCACATCCCCTCTGCCTTGTGGTGAATTGGTCCTGGTCACTACTACTGTGTGTTTCACCAGCATAAAAACCAAGTTTTAACAACTCTACCTCTTGGTTCTCTGCAGTCCAATTTAATTGTGTAACACATACTGGTGAGTGGAAGGTGGCAGTCTTGGGCGAGCTCCCATGTGTCCCAGTATTGAGTTAACATTCATTATTCACATGTCATTAGGTTCCCAATCAGTCACCATTCATTATGTAAGAAGTGAACTGCCAGTTCAGAGAGGCTGAGAGAAGGTGGAAGCTTGTCAGTCTCTATTGTGCCCCTTTTCCACTTCTATGACATTTACAGAGAAAAATAATTGTGTCAGTGTTTGCAAACAAGAGTCAAATTAACTACATGTGCAAACTACCTGAAAACAATCAGTGCTTCTCGAGGATGGCAAAATCATTATCAATATTATTTTGGGATCATGATTACTTTATAATTACTGATTTACTTTGAAAACATATATTTTATTCGATTTTTTTATTTTTATTTTAAATACATAAATAACTGGATTTTCTTGAATATAAAATATATTTAATCGGAAAAATGGTAATAAAAGAAAATATATAAAATAATATTTACATTTAAATATATAATATACAAATTAATTGGATAAAAAAAAAACCAAGAACAACTGCTTTGTAAAAATTAGACTGCCACAACCTGCTGATAAAAAACATATTTAACATTTTGGCAAACTAAATTCAACATATGCCAGTCAGTAACTCAGTGAAATGGGCAAAAGCTTTATCGGTATCTTGTTTTCATGATAGTTGGAAGCCAAAAATCATAACAGAAAATAAAGTTTGATTAGTCATGCAGCCTATTTTATATTCTATTTTGTAAAATTAGAGATGATAGAAAATCAAACCCAGTGATGGTGAGGTTTTTGGCTGTCATGATGACATTTCTGCTCCCAGCTGCACTCTAGATTTTAGACTGATTGAATGAACTCCACATAATGACTTTTCCAAAATAGCATCCAGTGTTTTGGAAAATAAGCTTTTTACGTTTTACTGAGTCATGTAGACCTACTCAGTGTACGAGTACAGGAGCTGAGTGTTGCTCTCTCCATTAGTTGTCCTCAGTGGCTTCCTTACATAAGACATAATGAACCTTTCTGTTAGGCTCGGACATGTCGGGTAACTATGAAGTCATGTTTGAAATGTCAGCTCGGGTCATCCAGATTTGATTACCCCATAATGTTTTTTAAATTTTTATATCTACATGTGATAGCTTATAATAAGACACACTTCATTCAAAGATACAGAAAGACTCAGAGGAGGGTAGTGCTGCAGAAACAGCTGACCAGCATTTGGCTGGCTGGTTATTGTAAGCTGCTGTGGATAAGAACATCGGCTCATAAACTGCCTTGAAATAAGTCTCATTGCAGCAAGTTAAAATAGATTTTTTTTTCACAAGATTGCATAACAATAACAGAAATCTGCACTATGATTTGCTCTTACTTATATTGCCCATTGAAGCTTTTTTTTGCATGCTTAGGAGCTTCTGCAGAATAGAGTGAATGCTATGTTTGTAGCAGTCCTTTGAGAAAGGCCCAAAGAATGAGAGCTATATGCAAACCACTGTGTCATGTTCTCTGGCAGTACCCCCTGTTCTGAGGCCTGAGCTAACCTGTGATAATCTTGTCCCAAAAACGTGTCATAAGCTCCTGTATGCCCTCCTCCTGAGCTCCCAAAATGACCCTCAATCCTTCAGTACAACTCTGAGCTCCTAAAGCCCCTCATCTAACCTCCATCCGATAAACCTGAAGAGACCAATAGCCCTATTATAGCCTGTTATGGGGGTCAGGGTTATTAGGACCTTCAGCTGCACTCCTGAATCTGGGAATACAAAACGTATTGGGATAAAAGGGGTCAATATATTGCAATATACCACAATACTGTAAACGCAGACATATATTAGCATTTCGTTAATCTAATTTAATTATTAGTTTAGTTTCAGTGTTTAGATAGTGTTTTTGAGAAGGATAATATCATGAGTCAAGTCTATCATATGTATATTTTCACAAGTGTAATATGGAACTTTCCTTTCCAAGGAACGTGTAGATAGTAAAAGTAAAATCTCACAGAGCTGCGACTGGTGTTGCTACAGTTAGTGTTGTCTGTTTTTATGCTGGTCCCTGTTGTATATTGTGGCTTCTTGCTCAATCTTTACTTAAATTTGTGTAATTACTTCTTGAACAGATTAGAAAATAAAATGCATCAAAACACATAAAACCCACACCCTGAATAACACAACTCACCACCAGCACATGCACAGTTGGCCTTGGTTGTCAACATAAAGACGAAACAACAGAGACAAGACACTCTACAAATGCCATCACACAACAATAAAAGGACAAAACAAGGACATATTTTTGTTCATGCATAGATTACGAATGTAAACTCAAGACATGAGACTCCCCAAAGAATTTAGCACATAACAGGTTAAATACTCCCCTAAAGGAAGAAATACATTACCCACAACAATACCTCTCTCTACAGTAGGTCGCCCAAAGTTTAGTTACCAATCTATGTAATAGTTATGGATCAGATCAGATTTTTTTCTTTGTTGGATATCCCAATCCAGTGATTTTGGCTAATATTGGCCCAATACTAAAACTGAATATCAGATTGATCTGATACTACAATCATCATATCACTTTGGACCAAACTTCTAATGTGTTTGTCTCCTACCATTAAACCCTGATCCATCACCTTGAACAGGGGTTTCAAACTGATCCACCAAAGAACCATGTGGCTACTGGTTTTTGTCCCAACCAAGCAAGAACACTCATAAAACAACAATTGAGAGAAGACAGTTCAGGTGATTCAATGAGTTGGGTCAGATGTTCTGCTTGGTTAGAACGAAAACCTGCAGCCACACCGGGCCTTTCATGGATCAGTTTGACGCACCTGACCTAGAATAAATTATCTGGGGATGAACAGAATTTGGGTCTCACAGAAATGACCTTGTATCCTGGCCCGAAATTCTTAAACATCTTTCATCAGACTTTCAGTACTCAGTTCTTGTATTAGACATCTTAACCATCTTGGGTCAGCAGAGGCAGAGTTTGGCTTTGGTTTTCAGAGGCCCCAATCTCTTGAACAATCCACAATTAAACAAGAACACAGAGGTAGGAGAGAGGGAGGGAAAAATGAAAGGAAGGGGAAACAATTCATTGCATTGTGTTTGCCGGCGCATGGTTGGACCAGTTTTGGCAGGGTTGCAGGAAAACAGAGGCTAAAAAGAGGCAGAGGGGGAAGAGGTGGCAGATGAAGTGATCAGACCTTGAATGACGAGGTCCCCCTCAATGCACAAGCCCTTGAATCATTCAAGCATCATACTTGCAACTTCATCGCACACTCCCACATATATGTGGCAATGCTGAAGAAGAAAAAAGATGGGGAAAGCAGTGAGCCCTGTGTGAAGAAGGTAAGGAAAAAAAGACAGCAGGGTTGTAAGAAAGGTGACGCCCTGACATCAGTTGCTGGAGGTTTAGGATATCGGGTTCCAGATGAAGCTGGAAAAGTCAATAACCAACAGTTGGCTGATATTGGAGGTGGAAGTTAGCCGATAGTACATTCGTGTGCGTTGGATTTTCATCTCTGTGTTATGGCTGATTGTCTTGATCTTTGAGAGCTGTAATGTTTGATTATGGACCTCTCGACACCTGTTTGAAATGTGTTGATGCTTTAGGCTGCATTGTAGTGATGGGGCACTACTATGGACACTAGATGACTGAACTGAGAGAAAAAGCAAGATACAGAAATAAGAAAAGTTTATACTGTTGATGAAAAAACCTTCAGTTATAAGGACTTGTTGGACAGCAGCTCTGTCCTATGACAGTTGTGTTCTGGTAACTATTTTGATAATTAATTTGTCATGCGAATATGTGAAGATTTGCTGCTTTTCATTTTGTTGAATGTGAATTTTATATTATTGGTTGGACAAAACCAGTATTGTGAAGGCATTTTCTCACCATTTTACAAAGCAAATTATTAATTGATGGGAAAACATTATTGACTGCTTAATCCATAATAAAAAAATAATTGTTCGTTTAACTACAACACTTATTAACAGTAAAACCCTGCTTTTACATAGTGATAGTATGTGACGTAACAGTCAAAGGGACATTTTCTGCATTGAGTACATTTTCTGTATTATACATACTTCGTCCACCGCTGTGAATGAGTGAATGAAGACAGCCACCCACACAGTTTCCTGGTATCTGACGTACACACACACACACACACACACACATACACAGAGGATGTGTCTGAATGTCAGAAATTTCGTCATTTCTCTGAAAATATTTGCTTGTTTTGTGCTCAAGGACAATCGTTTTCGACAAGGAGAATGATAAAGAATGGAAGTGAAATTAGGAATGGCACTCATTCTGCTCCTTTTATCAAGTCTTTGAAAAGCTTGTCCCCACCTCCGTCACAGGACTGAAGCATTGGCAGAACGTCTCATTTCCCAATACATATCTTTACAAAATGATTTGCACTGGTTTGTGGGCGTCATTCAGCAACTTTTCCTTGTCAGAGATGGAAGAAGTCTCATAACTTCATGTTATTTTCTTGCTTCACTACACAAACACCCACTGGCATGTTTTGTTCTTGTTTAATGGTTTTATGGTAGGAATAAGTCAGCTATTCATACTCTAAATTTTATCAGTACACAAATTATGATGTGCCAAGCTATTGACTGTGTAATAGCGGAAAGATTAACAAAGCGATAGAATCATGGTCAGCTTGTGGCCTGACTACAGTTAATAGCCAAACACCTCCCACTCACTTCACAGACCTAGGGTGAACTGTTGTACCTCGTGTCAGCTGTGTGGCCTTGTCGCTGGTTGATAATAGCCCCTTTGTCTCCATTATCTTTTAAAGTCAAACTGAACTCAAAGCTGGGCTCTTCTGGTTCTGCCTCTTCTTTTTATCAGCCTTTTTTTTTAGTTTATATCTCTCAAAACATTTCAAAGTTGTACTACTGTCCTTGCATTAACCCAGCATGACCTGACATAAAAAGAAATGGTCATTATAGATGCAGTCCTACCTTCCTCCTAATGGTTGGCTATTGGATTTCAAGTGTCCTCACAACCCATAATTAAAGGAGAGTTCAGATTTTTTTCAATTGGGGTTGTATGAGATACTTAACCATAGACAGTGTATTACCTACTGTAGATGGTAGCCTACAGCCCCAGTTTGAAGAAGCAGTCTGATATTGAAGATAAATAATGTATTGTTGTGGATGGGGCAGCAGCAAAACATATTTTAGCCCCCTGAAATCCATATTAGTTTAAGGCTATACTATATTTAGAATATATTACAACACAAATAAAGTAGCTGATCGAGGTAACGATAGACCAGCAACTCCAATGTTCAGCAAGGTTAAATTACTGTTTTTGTGAAGGGAATCTGGTTGCTTTAAAGAGAGCACATATAAATATAATTGTGTCAGTTCCCTGTTGAAAAGGGCTGTAAATAAAGTCTCAACTGATGTTGATTTTTACTTTTTTTTTCTTTTTCCTAATGGCTAAAATACATTTTGCTGCTTACCCCCTCCACAGCAGTGCATTGCTTAGTTTTCTCCATAATGGGGGATGTGCTGTCCACCATCTACTGTAGGTAATACAGAGACTAATGCAACATACAACTGTGAATGTGCTCTACTTTAATTCACTTGTCCTGTATTGATTTCTGATCCCCTTTCTGCTCTCTGTCCACCAGCAGATCCAGTTTGCGGACCAGAAACAGGAATTCAACAAGCGTCCCTCTAAGATCGGCCGCCGCTCCTTGTCCCGCTCCATCTCCCAGTCCTCCACAGACAGCTACAGTTCAGGTAGACACGCAACACATTCTCTTCCTGTTGCTCAATCTCAATAACCCACTTATCAGACAGCAAATATGACCTGTTTCCATTAGGTTTTTTATGATACCTTAGATATAGAAAGTGTTTCACCTGGAAGAATAGTTGGCTGGCTTTATCTGTTTCCTTTGCTTGATTGTACTTTCTGCCCAGCTCACCTCTGTCCTTGCCAGCTCTCACATCTCGCACTCTGACACTGTGGTTCATGTGAAAATGTGGGCTCTGCATTAGAGGATTAACTGCTGGTGGTCTGCTGGTCAGTGAGGGGGAGAGGGGTGGGAAGTGTTGGGCGTGGTTTAAACTAAACTACATCCCCAGCCCCATTCATGACTAATGCAGTGTGAGAGAAATGAATAACTGTTTGTTTAATCCATACAAAAACTTGCGCAGTGACTTCCTCGAGTCTTGACGTCAGAGGCTGTGTATGGCATACAATAAGTGTACTGCATTACTCAAATTGGCAAAGTACTAGGGCTGGGCAATATATCACTATATTTTTTTAATGTGATATGGAATTAGACCATATCGCATATATCGATATAGTTCAAATTTGTGCTGTGATCCTTGCTCCAGGCAAGCTGCTTTACATATAAATGCTGCCCTTACTAGGGTTTGTCATATTTAGTTCTTGTGTAATGTTCGTTATTCTTTTCTCATATAAATATATTGATTTCAGAAAAAGATTGGCCTATTTAATTTCATAGGCTATTTTTATTTAAGTTTTTTTTTTATTATTTAAATGTGCACTTCATGGAGCTTTGATTTAAAAAAAAAAAAAAAAAAAAAGGTGCTCCTGTTATACAGTATTTATATTCACTGAAATAAACGGTTTCAATAAAACTACTTGTGACATGTCATATTTGACTTTGACTGAACATTTGCTCTCACTTTGCGAAAAAAATATTTGTGCCTCTCTAAAATAAGGAAAAATCAGGGAAAAAATTTGGCTTTATCATCAAGATGAGAGAGCACAGTCTGATATGAATAATCCTGTTCTCTTCTCCTGCTCTCTCTTAACCTTTTGTCCCTCTCCTCTTGTCATCACCACTCAAAGAGCCTTAAAACTTGAAGCAGCTTAAGCAATTCATAAACATTTCTGAAAAACTCTGCTTTTAGACATCCTGCCGTGTTTCAGGGTCAGTCACAGGCAATAGTTCTCCCAATGACACCATTAACGCGATGAATTAATCCGTACTGCTCGGACAGCGTCACTTCTAGTGACAGGATATGTTGAACAGACAGATGGATGGCAGATGGACAAATGGACTCTCAGTCAGTATTAGTGAGTGGCTGTAATGGGCCCATAAGATCAGGGGTGCTAAAATATTCAAGTGGGTATTAATTCAGTACTCTTAGTAAGAAAAGATTTAGTCCTGTGACTACCCAGGGCACATCTGCAGCCCGCCACATTTGGTAGCCAAGTACTAATCAGGATGAGCTGCGAAAAATAACCTTGTTTCGTTCTTCCAGGAACTAAATGTGTTCTTAACATCAAAACACTTCACCCTTAACTGCTCACATATAGGGGTTTTCCATAGTAAGTGAGGTTTGCTGAGCCATGCCATGAATGGACATGAGCAGTTGATCCATGTTGGCACAGCTCGAGTGTTTTTCCACTGCACAGCACAGCAAGGTAAAGTTGTTTACCTTGATGTGTTGGAGGTGTACTCGTCATAAACCACAGTAAGAGCCTGTCACCTGCACCACCTTTCAAGTCCCTGCAGCTGTTACTGTTTGTGCTGTTTCTGCCTGTAATATTTAAAACTAAACTGCTGACCAAATGCTCACTGGTTGATTAGACCTGTTTATATTAAAGGTATAACATGTTACTTTTTCAGGTTTAAATGTTAAAAAACAGCAAGACCTAAATGTTTCTAGCAAGCCTGTCAATGAGACAGAAAAATATTCTTAAAATCTTTTCCCCCTGTTTGAGAATTAGATGTAGTGTTATTCACCAGATGTAGACAGCTTGAAGAAGCCATTGGCCGCCTATTTTAGACAGAACTCTCTCCTTCCACTATCTCCGGTATCTAGATCTGTATCCTGGGCTTGGCACCACCCAAGATGATTGTGATTGGTTTAAAGGAAAGAAAACAATCCAGAGCATTTATCCTTTATCCCAGAATGATGATGAGTGCAGCGATACATTTCTCCAGGGCTATGGAGATAGTTCTGTCTGTGAGACTCATTTGATGTAATTAATGTAAATTTCTGAGCAGGTATTTTACAAGCGACTGTCTCTTAACCACAAGACCATACTCTAAGAATTAAATGTATAAGTTTCAAGCAGTTAAAGCTGCTAAGCGAAGCTTAAAGATCAAAGTTGGGTTTCTTAGGTGAGATTTGGATTTGTTCCAGTTAGTATGTAACACACATCTTGTGTTCCTTTTCTTCTTATTTCTCTTCACTTTTTTTACTTCCCTCTTCTCACTTCAGCTCTTATTCACCTCCCTCCTGCAACCAGATCAGGACTCATTATAACACTCGACCTCCCAAGAACCTTCCTCTGTAGCCTGGGGCTGACTGGAATAATGATCTGGATTTTTTTCACTAGATATTGAGATAGTAATGAGAGCACTTTGTCTGCATTTATTTTCCTCAATGGTTTGACAAGCTCATTGTTGCTTGTGCTGTTGGATTCTTCTCATAACAGCAGCTATTATAAATTGAGTGAAATGTGTCGCTGTAGTACTGTTATCGCCCCCTTTGAACCCTCTTTCATTTTTTTTCTCCTGACTCTCTGCTGATTCCCTGTCTTCTTCCATAATTCCTTCACCAGAGTGCCTCTTATTTCTCTGATGGTTCCCACAGTGCAGACGACACGCTTACACCGGTAGTAGTTTTCCCAAGCCATCTTTGGGATAGGTTTCGTTCTTCTCAAGGTGGTGGTCCAAAATCTGTAAAAGCAAAGCATGTGCATTTATGAATTACCTTGTAATAAGTTTAACATGTCAGTAGTTTTGGAGGAAAAATGTGAAAAGTAAAATGTAGTCTGTGTTTTTCAAGTATGTGTCATTAGCCATGTTTCCAATTGAGTGGAAGCAAATTTTGAAGGAAAATTTTGAAATGTCACATTAATGAAAATGCAAATTAGGGACGTTATTATTATTATTATTATTATTATTATTATTATTATTATTATTAACTGGTTTAAAGCGAATAAGCAAAGGTCAGACGATGGCAGTGTTCTGCATTGCTGTAGACTTGTCTGTTAGTGAACAGTAGAAGAAGTAGAGATTGCACGAGAGAGGAAAAAACAACAAATAAGAGGTTGGTAATCGGACAACTTTGGCCACCAACGAGAGAAAATGGAGATTCCTGATTCCTGAAGTCTTCAGGAATTGGATTCAGTTGGGCAACTTATAATTTTTCTTTTACGTCAGGTTGTCTTGACCGGCAGAGAGAAAACAGCTGATCAGTCATGCGGATTAAATTTTCGCTACGTCAGAACTTATTTGGTAAAAGCATTGCCATCTCCTGTTTAGCGCAATAACTATTTTTCGCAATGTACTGAAACTATGTCAAGCGAGTGTAAAAACTTTTATGCATATATTCGAAAGTTTTATCAAATTTTGGTGTTTCCCTCAAACATTTCTCGTGCGAATCTTCAAAACATGAATTAACAAACTAATTTTAGCCTTATATTAAGGTAAGGTTTAGGTTTGAGTTGTGGGATAGTTTAAGGTTATTCTCCCGTTTTTATCTTTTGGATCTATCTACAGTTCTTCTGTGTGAATATAGAAGACTTTTTCTTGACCACCACACTGTCTTTGGCTTTGTCCCAGCGTCCATTGCAATTATCAGTCCAGCCACACTCATGACCCCTAAGATCTCCTCGGCTCCCCCTCTCCCCCACCCTTTCTTCCTGTCGGTACGGATGGAAGATTTTAAAAGAAAATAGTAGACTCATGGATTATTACCTTTTTTTTTTTTTTTTTTTTTTTTAAAAGCCTTTCCCCTCCTGGCACAGTACATCATGTACTTTAACTTCAGCATTGTTAGAGTGCTGGCGAGGTACCCAGTGTTATCTGGTTCTGGTCCATAGTCATTTTATAAGGGTGAGAGTAGTGATAATGACAATTTGTACCTGCTCGTGCACCTGTAGTGAGTCAGTCTGAAGAACAGGATCCACACAGTGCTGGTGCCAGACATGGAGGCATCTCATTACTAAGTACGCTGCTGTATACTGTACCCACTACTGTTTATATCTCCCAGAGGTGCACAGATCCCTCTCTATGATAGCTTTCTTTTTTTCCATACAAGTGTTAACACACATTTGTACTGTGTTTACTTTCTACTGCAGCCTTCAATTGGAAAGAAGCTGGAGTTTTTGCAGACAGCTTTATAATCAATTAACCTCGGTGCTGTGCAGAATCTGTGGCCGACCAAAGTCAAATTGCTGGCTTGGGAAAAATACAGGTTTTATTCACAGGAAAAAAACCTGAAGGCACATTGGGTTTCTTCTGCACTTTGAATAAAGCAAGGCAACTGTATTTGTATGCACCTTTCAGCACAAAGGCTCCCAATTCAGAGCTTTAAGGTTTCAAAGTGCTCTACATAAAACATAAAGGCATTAAGACTCAACACAAGGCAATATAGAAAGACTCACATAAACAGGATTTAAAAGGATTAAAACAAAGTAAAACGGAAGGTTAAAAAAGATTAAATAGAATTAGATAGATGTGTAGCCTAAAGTGTCATGCAAGATATGAAACAAAGTTTAGGTTAATAAAATGTAGTGGCAGACAAAGGTTTAAACTCTCATTAAAAGAAAAGTTTTTGTTTTAGATGTGTATTATGTAAACTGAAAACTATTTTCCCACATTTGGTTTGTGGTAGTGCCTGGACAAGATCTTTGAGACTAAATCCCAATTTTAATGCCAGTGACCAATAACAATGGCTAATATTGTAAATATTTGCGCTAGAATGGAAATGTATCTCTCCTTTGTATATTCTGCATTGATTCTATTCCGATATGAATATACAAAGATTCTCATGAGGCTGCTTCAACAAATACTGCATTGCATTGTAATGTATTTTGGTGCTGAATCATTTAGCTTTATGAAGCAACAGTAGCATTTGAAATTAAATCCTTAGACACACCAGTGTAAAGATCTGAGAACTGCAGCTACTTGACCCCCTCTCCTGGTCTTAGTGAGGACTCTTCATGTCCAGTAGGAGACAGAAGTGGGAAAAGGACCCGGTCTGTCCTAGACATCTTCTCTCCTGTCTGCACTGATGCCAGACAGATTTGCTTCATGTCGATTTTAAAAGTAGTGATTTGAGATGTGACAGTGCAGCTTAGTGACGTCCGTGAAATCCAGTTCCCTAATCTCTCATCTTAGTTTGTTAGACATGTCCCTAAGAGGGGAACGGCGAGTTTCAACCGCCAGAGAAAGAGACAGAGGTCTTCTGTCTTTGTTATCAGTGGGGTTGGAGTATGAGAATGTGCCTGGATGATGTGGCAGTGGCCGGGGGCTGAATTTAATGGCAACGCTTTAATTTTGCTGGTGAATCCCAAAAGGGGTAAGGCAGGGGCGAGTGAAGAGAGGAGGATTTAGGAGGCTGATCCATAAGCTGGTTGTCAACACGCTGACATTGAGGCTGTGATGTTTTGTCTTTGTGTTGCTGAGGCTGCTGTGTGTCAGGGTGCATCATTTTAGGCCTGACTGATGGGTGTTACGGTACTTTAACTGCCCTGAAAAGATGTCTGCATCCCCAGAACAGAATGAACTTATCAGTGCAGTTGATCCCTTTTAGATCAGGTTTCGCTGAGCCATGTGTTGGGTCCTAAGAGGCTTCTGAACCTGTTGACCCCTACGTTGACCATTGGCAGGGGTCCACTAAAACTGGGCTGCTTTGTCCTGGCAGTTTAACAGTCCTGCTTTAGCACCTCTGAGACTGTAAAACCTGAGGCCAATAAATATAGTGTGATCGCTAGGCTTCTTTAAAAATGCGGGTTTGTACAGGATGTCCTGTGTTTAAAAAAAAAAAAAAGAGTTCTCATGACCCATCACTGGTGTTTGTTTCCACCTTCTAATAACAGCTCAGCTCACTGAGGAACCTTGACTGAGGTGGTCCCAAAAACATTCAGGTGCCAGGTTAGAGTTAGCAATACATCGATATAGATTGATTTATCAATTTCTTTGTGAACTATCTAACTGCATCGATGCATATCGCCGTCTTTAATGTATGCTTTTATTTTGAAAATCTCCCAGTTTTGTTGAGCACACAAATCGAAGCTATCTTGAGAGTGGTCTGTGTTCATAGGTGAAAGATCATCACAGGCTCTTTAAGTTAACCCATAAATAACATTTGCACTTAAATGCAATGTGGCACTTTATAGTGAACAGAAGGAACATTTTAATTTCTGTATTCAAAAGAACGGATTGTTTTTCATTTGGATATTTGAATATCTGGAAGAGCCCAGAAATAAAATGGCAAAATCATATTTAAGTTGTTTTATGTGAGTTGATATAAATGTAACGGGTTGTGTTAAAAGGGCATCTCGTATCGATCGATGGCCCCTGAATCGAAGTCACACCGCGGAAGACTTTATAATATCAGCAATGAATCGATCTAATATATCATGGTGAAACCCACGATTTTCACACCTAGCACCAGGTGCAATCCACTGCTTTTGATAATGGAAAACCAAAAAAAGAGCAAGTTGTCTCAATCTTCAACATATCTACAGCCAATTCATTTGGAGGATAAATTATGAAAAGTATGAAAAAGTAGCAATGAAACATTTTTGTAAAGAACAAAAATGCTGTTCAGGCTGTTTCAAAGTGGACGCTTACTTATATTGCAACAAAGACATACTGACAGTGCTGTTCTCTATGTGCGTGTTCCTTCCACAGCGGCCTCATACACGGACAGCTCTGATGATGAGACGTCTCCTCGGGACAAACAGCAGAAGAACTCCAAGGGCAACGGAGACTTCTGCATCAAAAACATCAAACAGGCCGACTTCGGCCGCAGAGAGATCGAGATTGCAGAGCAAGGTAAACCAAACCACAGTCTCCTCTGCTCACTTAAAAAAGTTAACTGTAACAGTAATACAAACATGAGGGCCTACTAGATTTAAGGAGTGTTTTGTGTGTGTGTGTGTGTCTGTGTGTGTCTCTCTGCCTCCTCCACTGCTGGGTGAACATATGTCCCCTGCCGCTCAAGTGAGAACACCATTTAAGAACCAACACATTAACACACATTAATATCATCCCCTAATTACTTCACAGAACATACAGAGAGCCCCAGCTGAACCCTGCAGGCTACAGTCTCACACACACGCACACACGCACGCACGCACACGCACGCACACACAGCATCAGTAACTCCTTCAGCTGGATGAGTCTATGGATTAGTGATGAAGTATTAGAAGGATTAAATGATGGGAATTCCTTCACCATCCAGCTGATTATCCACTTATGTGTTACTTTTCTGTGTCTCTTTCAGAGATGCCAGCCTTGATGGCTCTGAGGAAGCGAGCCCAGGGGGAGAAACCGCTCGCCGGCGCCAAGGTGGTGGGCTGCACCCACATCACTGCCCAGACTGCTGTGAGTAGTACGCATGCAAAACACTGCCCAAACATAGGGTGGTTTAAGTGCAGCAGCTCCAAAAAAAAGGCTAACTTTTCCATCCTGTCCTCTTGACTTGATTGAAAAAATACCCTCCGTAAAGGGTAAAGGCTAAACCTTTGACGCTAATATGTAAACTAAATAAAATAATTTTATCCAATGTTCAGATCATGTACTAAGAAGTTGTTTCCTTTGTCTTTTGCTTCTCTGTAAATTATACTTTTGTATTAATCTTCTTCATTCTATTAATTAGTTATATTTTGATTTAAAAATGCTTTTATAGTAAAGCATCATTTACAAAGATAACTATGTGTTATTGTCATGCTTCTCTGTACTTATAAACAAACGTGAGGTCAAAAGACATAGGAAAAACACATAAAATAATTAAAATGAAATGAATAAAGGGACACAGTGACAATTGCTTAGTTCGGAAACAATAATTTAAAAAGTAAAATATAAATATAATATAAACACATGCTTGTGCAGTGCTTGATGACAAAACAGGAAGAACGCATAAAAAGCAAATACAGAAAATAATGTTAGAATTTAAATCAACAGATAAAAGAAAACAAAATTGCAATCATAAATGTATTGATTAATTAAGCATAAATCAAACACAATATTCCTAAAATATTTATCATATTTTGGTCAACTGGAAGACTACCAGGGCACATGGTTTACTCTCCTTTTTCTTGTCCATATTTGTAAATAAATAAGCAATTAAAACCTTAAACTATGCCGTTTTTCAGTCATTGGAGGATATGTGGAGGTTTGTGGGATAATTAATCTAATTTGGAGGGAAATAAATCCAGCTTTGTGTGTTTTTAAAAGGAAGATTAAAAATGTGATGAAATAGACAAATAATAACCAGCTATATACCAGCAGAGTGCTTTAAAACTAGCAAAGCAAGCAAAGATGTCACAATAGCTAAAAAGAGAACTTTTAACTGTTACTATTGTACTTATAATAATACCCCACGTCTATTCTCCTCAGGTGCTGATGGAGACTCTGTCAGCTTTGGGGGCTCAGTGCAGATGGGCAGCCTGCAACATTTACTCCACCCAGAATGAAGTGGCAGCTGCCCTGGCAGAAGGAGGTGAGAACCGGGACTTCCTGTGTGTGACACCTGCACCTTTTCTTCTTCTCTCCTATCCATCACTCTAAAATATTCACATGCTCCCTGTCCGTCTTTGGATAAAAAGCTTCCTGTCTCTTTCTAGGTTTCAGTGTGTTTGCGTGGAAGGGTGAGTCAGAGGACGACTTCTGGTGGTGCATCGATCGCTGTGTCAACGTGGAAGGCTGGCAACCCAACATGGTAGAACACCTACAGTCTAAATAAAGCTTACTTAATCCTTCCTTTTTTCCACCCTGCAATCCCTGCTGGTGGTGGGATATTTTCATCAGACAACTAGGTCTTTTTAAATGCAAGGTCTATTTTTACATTGGGTAGAAGTACAGGAAGGATAATATGTATAGCAAAAAAACATATTTAACCATAGCATTTTTAAGAGATGCAGGACTGAACTTCAGAAGTGAGCTATTAAATATTTATATAGACTTCTTGTAAAGCTATATTGGTGGTAAAACCAATTTCCTTCTTTTGAGTGTTCAAGGGAAGACGGCAGTAAACATCTCAAAAAGATTTGGAGAAATTTTGCTTCCATTTCATGTCATCTTTCATACTAGTGGAATAAAAAACATTAAAAATACACATTAAGGTGTTTATTTTACTCCACTTTGTCTGTGTGTAGGTTTTTTCCTAAATTCATCAAAAGTTAGCATTAGATTATCCCTAATTTTTATATGTAAACAAAACATTCAGAAAACTTGTAATAGAAAATATAACTTTCCTAATGTGATTTATCAAACTTTAACTCATCACATTTTTTACCCTTTTCACTTTTAGTGTCTTGCTAAATATATGGAATTTTATGATATATCTTTAAAGACCGTTCATCAAAATTAGTTTTTTATTCTCCACTTCAGTAGCACTTAGATACACCAAACGTTCCAGCCTCGCTCCTGTCTATAGTCATGAAAATATTATTAGACTACACTTGTTTTCTTCAATTTATTGTTCATTTTAATGCCTGGTACAACTTAAGGTACATTTGTTTGAACATAGCTGATATCTAGACATTTTCATGGTTTTCTTGAAAAAGATTTTGGTTGTTATCAAGAAAACCATTATACCTAGATATCAGCTCTTAAATGAAACTCTTATGAGCTATTTTTGTTGTTATCATTATATTTGTCCGAACAAATGTACCTTTAGTTGTACCAGGCATTAAAATGAACAAGAAATTGAAGAAAAGGGGTGGTCTAATAATATTTTCCATGACTGTATATTCTGAAGGTTTTTACCAAAGACCTTGTTAATATCTCATTTATAGAACATTATATTCCTAAAAACTTGACTTTTTAAAAAATACCCTCCATGAAAACCTTTGACTCTAATATGTAAACAAAATAAAACAATCATTTTATCCAATGTTCAGATTTCTGTTGTGTAAAAACATGTACCAAGAAGTTGTTTTCTTTGTCTGTCAATCTTACTTTTGTATTAATACTCATCATTCTCTCTTTCTCTTCCTCTTCCACTCTGCTCCTCTTCATCCGTGATGTCGTCTGTCAGATCCTGGATGACGGTGGAGACCTGACTCACTGGATCTATAAAAAGTATCCCAACATGTTCAAGAAGATCAAGGGCATCGTAGAAGAGAGCGTCACCGGTGTGCACAGGTGGGACTCACAACATGCACACATCCTTCCATACACTAGTTATTCTCTTAATTATATATTAAAGTTGTATATAGTATATTATTATTGTATATTTTGTAGATTGTTAAATGTCTTTTCTTAGATTGTTTTTTTTTAATCTTTATCTTAAAAATTGTGCGAAATTTTGCGGCTGTAACAAAGAAATTTCCCCACTGTGGGATTAATAAAGTCAAATCTAAATCTAAATTAAGCAGTGTTTTTTTGAAAAATATGACCTTGTCTCTAATTAAATCAGTTCTCTGAATTTAAATGTAATTTTTTACACAAACTCTCACTAAAACATACTTACTCTCACACAGTTTCTTGTGTGGCAACATCGCCATCTAGTGGTGAAATTGTTTCCCACCATTAACAGCTGACTGTGATTGCACAACTGAGCCATTGCTGTATATAGGAGCAGAATGTTTAGTATGCATGTCACTAAATGATAAATAATAAATAAAAGTCCTTAGTCCCTCATGTATGACTGCTGATTTAAAAGAAATATGTATTAAACATAAAAGATTGATGTATAACATTGCTTTAATTCTTCCATATGTTTTTGTTTGTGTGTAGGTTGTACCAGCTGTCCAAGGCAGGCAAGCTTTGTGTTCCAGCCATGAACGTCAACGATTCAGTGACCAAGCAGAAGTTTGACAACCTCTACTGCTGCAGAGAGTCCATCCTAGACGGGTATGAAACAGGCTTCTGCTCCTGTGTAACCTTATTAGGGATTCATTAAAAAAACAGAACATGTGTTGCAAGGCAATTACACCCACAGCTCGTCTGCTCCAAACAGGCTGAATAAATATTAGTCTGCGGTTGAAATAATTGTGTTTCTGTCCTCAGCCTGAAGAGGACCACTGATGTCATGTTTGGAGGCAAACAGGTGGTGGTGTGTGGATACGGAGAGGTACGGCTCACATTTTCATACAGGCTCGTACACAATGTTTGTTCACTGAGAGAATTTTATGTCTCTCTCCTAAGATGCAAGTCATCTGAAAGCATGTTAAAGCTTAAATACATCCAATCGTGAAAATGTGAGATTTGTGAGAGTCAGACAAAGGCTAGAAGACAAATAGGATGACTGTTTCCATCCTTTTTTTTGAGGCATGACACCAAGTAGGGACAGACAAATGTCGTCACACAATTCAGCGTTCATAAGGTTGTCTGGAAATAACCTTTTTTTATACAGTCATGGAAAAAATGATAAGACCACCCTTGTTTTTCTACATTTAATTGTTCAAATTTATAAATGCCTGGTACAACTAAAGGTACATTTGTTTGGACATATATAATGATAACAACAAAAATAGCTGATAATTGTTTAATTTAAGAGATGATATCTAGACATTGACCATATTTTTTTTGATAATGATTTTGGTTATTAAGAAAACCATGGAAAACCAGGCATTAAAATGAACAAGAGATGAATGGGTGGTCTCATACTTTTTTCAATGACTGTACTCCATAGAATATAATGTAGGACATCTAGCTGCTGTTGAAAGCTTCTATTTATTGAATTAATATGTTATATTTTGATTTAAACATTATTTTTATGTTTTTATTGTAAAGCATCATTTACAAAGATAACAATATGTTATTAATAAAGGGGCACAATGACAATTAATTAATTAGTTAATTGGGAAACAATCATTAAAAAAAAATATAAAAACATGCTTTTGCAATGCTTGATGACAAAAACAGGAAGAACACATAAAAAGCAATGAAAATACAAAAAAAAAAAATTAAATAGATAGAAATAAAATGAAAAAAATTGCAACAATGACTGTATTGATGAATTAAGCATAAATCAAACACAATATTCCTAATAAATTTAACATATTTTGGTCAAATGTTAAGTATGAAAGACTTCCAGGGCACATGGTTTATTATCTTTTTTCTTGTTCATATTTGTAAAAAAAAAAAAAAAGCAATTAAAACTTTATACTATGTGGTTTTTCAGTTATCGGAATATATGTGGAGGTTTGTGGAATAATTCAAATAATTTGGAGGGAACAAAATCCAGCTTTGTCTTTAAAAAAGATTAATACATGATAAAATAAACAAATATTAACCAGCTATATACCAGCAGAGTGCTTTAAAACTAGCAAAGCAAGCAAAGAAGTCACAATAGCTAAATAGAGAAGTTTTAACTGTTACTATTGTACTTATAATAATACCCCACCTCTATTCTCCTCAGGTGCTTTATACCAGCAGCTTGCTGGTATAAAGCTGGTTATTAGCAGAGCAAGCAGAGAAGTCACAATAGCTAAAATAAAATGTTTTAACTATTACTTTTGTACTGATGATAATAATAATACTCCACGTCTTTCCTCCTCAGGTGGGAAAAGGCTGCTGTGCCGCCCTCAAAGCAATGGGCTCCATCGTCTACGTCACAGAGATCGACCCCATCTGTGCCTTGCAGGCCTGGTGAGACTCCGCTTGTGGCGCTTCTCATGGCTCACTGTCGGGGCTGACGTCTCATCAGTCTTATACTCTTTGTTTTCTGTCTCCCAATCGCAGCATGGACGGCTTCAGGCTGGTGAAACTGAACGAAGTCATCAGACAAGTGGACATCGTCATCACCTGCACAGGTTGGTTCAGCCTCAAGAATCCCTCCTTCACTTTTGGATGTCGGAGCTGAAAAAGTAGAAGAAACAGAGTCGAGTCAGGATGACTCGGCACATATTCAATCACAGTCATCAGTGTCTCACAGTCACTAATCAAGTTCTCAGCTCAGTGGCCAGGGAGTTGTCCTGCACACTTAATTGGAGCAGAGAATTACTTGTCTCTCTCTGCTTCATTACCTAATGCTGCTGGCAGGCCTGAAGCAGAGGGAGAGAAACTGAACAGAAAAGATAATAAGAGGATAATAGGGTAGAAGAAGGCGCATGGCATGGCAAGTGTAAAAGTAGTGTAAAAGAAATTAAACCGGACAAGCATTAAGCTCTAATAAGGTACTGGTAGCTCTATGAAGGCCGATTTCTTAGAGGATTTGCAGAAAAATTCAGAAAGCTTGTTGGATTCAAAGAGAATTATTTAAGCTGCTGTGGTGAAATACAGTTCATTTCAAATCATACATGAACTTATTTGTATCATTTCCAGTTAAATTATCCTTCAGCATGCTCCTGTTTTATAAAAATGTCAGTTTATATTTCGTTAGAGATCCACAGGCCGATGGAGCACAAACTAAACAACATTTTCAGGCTTAAGTATTGACGCTTAATTGTGAAATAAGAAGTAACTGAAAGCTAATTTTACAGAACTGGATGTAGACTCAGCCCCAAGGTTTCCTATGTTGGGTTTTTTAAGCTTAGAGTATCAAATCAACATGTCATTTGATGAGACTCTACTCTCTATAAGTCTATCTTTTATGTCTGTTTCACATTTTTTTCTGTCTCACTGTTTTAACCTTGTGCTCTTTTTTGCATTTGTCCTCATCATTCTGCCTTTATCGCCTCTCTCTGTCCATCAGGCAATAAGAACGTGGTGGTGAGAGAGTACCTGGACCGCATGAAGAACGGCTGCATCGTCTGCAACATGGGACACTCCAACACCGAGATCGATGTGGTCAGTCACCAGCTTGTATCAACTTATGGAAGATCTAAACATAATTAAGAATCAGCGATGCAGAAACAAAAATTTCCAAAAAAGTAACAGTTGCAGGGTTCGTACGGGAGCTTGAAATCCTTGAAAATGCTTAAATTTAAATTTTGTATTTTCACACGTGCAAATTTGGAAAATAGTGGAGAATATTTCTTAAAGACGTTTCTTGTTGCTCTACCCTGTATCTTCTTATTGAAGGGAATTTTTCAAATTTATAGTGGATGCGAGGGGTCCTGGAGTATTTGTGGGGTTTCCTCCTAGTTTGAGTCGTGTTTAGTTCCACCAGCTGCCGATTGATCATTTTTCTGAGCTTACTAGCGTCCCATGCCAGTATGTGATGTTTTATGAGATTAGCAAACCATACTTTTGGTTGTTAAAAGTGTAATGCCATCACTATTGATATGGTTAAGTGAAATTACCCCCTTCAGTGTTTAAGTACTCACCTAAAACATACAATTTACAACCGTTGTAAGGTACTGGAAAAGCTTGAAAATGAACCTTTAAAAGTGCTTGAATTTGACCACTGAAAGAGTGTACGAACCCTGTAACTGGCTCCTTAGCGTGAGTTAGTGAGGTGGCAGTGAAATACTGTAGTGGTCAGAATTAGGCTAGGAGACTTCAACAAAGTTATTCTACCTTTTCCCCAAATCCTGTCATAGTTTTTCTGTATGATGCAAGTATTTTAACCAGATTTAGATTAGATAAGAAGTGCTAGGAAACACGAAACACGGTATCTAACCAGAAGTCAAAAAAGGCAGTAAAGCGCAGAGTAAGTACATAAATAGTGGAATATATATAAATAAATAGGATGATTGCTGTTCATACTTGCCAATACTGTTCATACTGCAGTGGTGGAAGAAGTATTCAGATCATTTACTTAAGTACTAATATCACACTGTTTTTTTTATGTTAAATCTCGACCTGAAAACTAACTAAAGCTGGCAACTAAATGTAGTGGAGTAAAATGTACAATATTTGCCTTTAAAATGTCGGAGTCGAATTATAAAGTTACATAAAATGAGAATTCTCAAGTAAAGCACACATGCCTCAAAATTGTACTGTAAGTACAGTACTTAAGTAAATGTACTTAGTTACATTCCACCACAGATTTACAGTATACAGCACACACTCCAACATTTTTGATATGTCATGCAATGTGTGTTACAGTGAGTGTATATTAAAATCACAGAGTAACCAATAACGTATATTATGAAGCACTTGATTGTATTCTCCTCACCACAAAACAGTGAGACAGAAGTGCTAGGAATAGAAAAACATTAACCCGTGGAAGTTTTTTTTTTTTTTTTTTTAAAGAAGACTGCAATCAAGGAAGTCGTTCAGACACTTGAGGAAGTTGTGACTCACAACTTCACAAAAGTGCACTGAGGAAAAAATCCCATTTAACAAAAACAAATAATCGCTTATGATGTTGTGCTCATCCTGTAGGCGAGCCTGCGGACTCCTGAGCTGACCTGGGAGAGAGTGCGCTCTCAGGTGGACCACGTCATCTGGCCCGATGGCAAGAGGATAGTGCTGCTGGCTGAGGTACACACTCAGGCATACACACTTTACAGCTGGGGACACACTACACCACTTTCAGTCTTTACAAATTTTTTAAAGGACATGGAGTACACACTACATGACTGGTTTCAACAGATTTTTGTGTGACAACTGAAAGACTGGGGATCACACACTTAACAACTGCGCCTGATGAGGGATCACAGACTACATGATTAGTCAAACCGACTAAAGCCAACTGAGCGCATTAAACTCTCATGAGAGCGACAGTTTAAAGGGTGAACAAACATAACAGTTGGTGGTGGTAATGCACCAATTTATTGTTTGCAAACTGCCAATAAACTTTAAGAAGAAGAAGTAGGGCTGGGCAATATGGACCAAAAGTCACATCCCAATATATTTAGGCTGAATATCTAATATATTTATCGTACAGTAAGAGCAAATGTTCAGTCAATGTCAAAGCCAAACATGACAAGTCACAAGTAGTCTTATTGAAACCGTTTATTTCGGTGAACATCAATACTGTATAACAGAAGTACCTTTTTTTTAAATCTTCTTTTTTAAATTTTCAAAAGCTCCAAAAAGTGCACATTTAAATAAATAAAAAATAGGTCAATCTTTTTCTGAAATAAATATATTTATATGAGAAAAGAACAACAAATATTACAAAAGAACTAAATATGACAAACCCTGGTAAAGGCAGCATTTATATATAAAAGAAAAAAATTGAACTATATTGATATATGCGATATGGTCTAATTCTGTGCCAAGTAGCCGTGCAGACTTTGCTCAACTGTAAATTGTGAGTAGAATCTGGCAAAAAATCTTATGTGTAGTTATGTAATTATTATTTAGTTACATAGACTGGTGAGACTTGGTTTTTGTCAACAAATTCAGTTGTATAAAATGTATGAGGGATATTTGTGTTTCTGTAGAGGCTGTGACAGAATGGGAACAGTCTGTCAGGGTCAGAGTGACTCTGCTTCTGTTTGATCTCCAGCAGGTTTCAACCACATCAGTAGATCAGTTCCTCCATCCTCACTGTCTGTCCCAACACCTGTGATCCAAAATAGAGCTTTATTTAAAGAAGTAATGACTCGTCTAAATATCTTTTAGTGTCTCTAAACTTTGAAATAAAGAGCATTGTTGGAAGCTGATTTTCTTTAAAGAGATGATATTTGTTCATTCTTTCACTCTTTGTTAAACAATGTAAGACTATACACTTTTACATTTATTTATACTAAGTCAAACTTGGCTCTATTGCTAAACCACAGAGGGAGAGAGACGGTACAAGAAGACAGGATTTGACAGACTAGACAATCTCAGCTGTGGATGCACTTTGTGTTTATCACTGAAAGGTCAAAACAGCACAATAACACAATAAAGACACTTCTTTGACAATTAATAATATACATCTTAATAGCGTATTAGTGATTAACAGTTTGAGTTTCAATGAGTCATGTGATTTTCAGCGTGCACTTGACATTAAAAGGCCTAATTATGGTTTTAATGCTGCTTTCATCTTGCAACAACAACACTACTTTTCTCAGTTCCCTCTTCATCTCAGCAGTGTGTTTCACTTTTACAAACTAATTATCGAGTTTTCTGCAACACTTGGGATCTCACAAATTCACTGCAATGCAGCATCTCCGTCACATCTTTCCTGATATAAATTGTGGAGCAGTAGCTGTCAGACTGACACGAAAACAAACCGTTGCAGATAAGATTACAAAAAGTGAGGGGCTTGAAAATGTTTCTAGGGGACTTGAAATAGATTTGTAAAACGTACATCATCTACGCCAGACTCCTCATCGTGCCACTTTGTTCTCTAACCTTGTTTCTTTTTCTGTCTTCCTCTACAGGGTCGTCTGCTGAACCTCAGCTGTTCCACTGTGCCCACTTTCGTGCTCTCCATCACCGCCACCACCCAGGTAAACAGTGGATCAGTTTCTGTCTCATTGACTCTGTTGTGCATGATTAGTTTAATTTCTCCCAAGGGCAGTAATTTGACAAGTTTAAGTTAATTTGTTCAGTTCATAAAATGTAAGTTATTCTACTGTACTACTACCTGGGGGCTCCACTGTTAAAATATCATCAATTGATCACATTTAACTTGTCATAAAAGCTGGTTTTCCATTAAAATTCCTCAAAATCTGTAGAGTAAAATCACATCAGTCATGGTTCTCCTGCACCGTATGATTGTACTGCACTTCTTTTTTTATTTTTATTTTTTTAAATTATTTTCTGGTACCGCACCGCACTTTCTTTGTTTTGTTTTATTTCTTGTGTCTTGTTTTCATTCCCTGTTATGTCTCATTCAAACTATTGTACAGTGTCCTTGAGTGTTAGAAAAGCAGTTATAAATTAAATGTATTATTATTATTAGTAGTATTGGAAAAATCAGCTAGCCCATGAAGGGAAGGTTTTCATGACATTGCAAACATGATTATTTGATGATATTGAAACTTTGGAGGTCCCTTTTCTAAAATCACACCTCTGGGACGTAATGATTGGAGGCAAAACGTCACAAATGCAAAAATATCATGGCTGGAAACAGCAGTCTGAAAGTAGCTGCAGCTGCTGATAGATGACTCTCTTGAATTTGGCAGCTATTTTTGTAGCTTCGCTAATCTGAAATGTTGTTTTTGGATCAATGCAACTGATCAGCGAGAGCAGGTCACATTCTGTAGGTTGGTGCTGAGCTAATGTTATCTAGTGAATGACACAGCTGCTAACGCTTTCTGGCTAATGTCACTTATCAGATAAGTTGACCAAAGTCTGCTATTAAACTAAATAACTGAGTAGTAGTTGCTTTTTTTAAACTTTTAACTTGTAGGCCTGTCACGATAACAAGTTTTTTAGGACGATATATTTTCCCAGAAACTATCAAGATAAACGTTTTGTATCTATGTTGTTTTTAGTTTTATAACGACATTAGAGGATAATAAGTGCATCCTTTTCCAAATGTGGAAAAGAAATATTAAAATATCCTAGATAAATAAAACATAAATCAAATACAAACCAAAACAAATAAAATGGACTTCCAGGCTGTTAACAAAACATTGCAATGAGATAAACATTATGTTTTATATAATTTCATTATTAAAATAACATATAAACAGCTGGAATGGCTGCTTGGGAATTTTTTTTTTTTTTTTTGCCAATTCTTACTGCCTGTCAAACATTTGCAGCTTTACTTTAAACACAACATAAAAAAGCACTAAAAGTCACCATGTAAACGACAATATATTGAGTCCGGTAAAAAACTTTTGTGTCCATTTTTATATATTGAACAATAAGTCGATATAGTAATTACTGTGACAGGCCTATTAACTTGTCCGTTGGGGCAAGTTAATTTCTCTTCCATTTGCCCAACAAAATAAATCCACTTGTCCCAGACTAAGTTAATGTCAGCCCTGTCTGTTTATCAGTAGTAAAGTTGTGGATGCACGAAGCTGTTTGTGTGTATGTGAGTAACACTTGTGTCTGTGCAGGCGCTGGCTCTGATAGAGCTGTACAACGCCCCAGAGGGACGCTACAAACAGGATGTTTACCTGCTGCCCAAGAAGATGGGTAAGAGCTGCAGAATTTGTTAAGGGAATTAAACTTGTGAATGCAAATATACAAATAAAACCAACAGAAAATAGGAGTCTAAATGTCTGCTGGAGAACACAAACACAGCAGGCTATCAGGCCAGGGAGATACAAAATAACCTTGTTTGGTACTTAAGTAGCCACCAAGCAGGAAGTGATTACAGGGAGTTTGTTTATGCCCCAGCAGAGAGCCTGCAGGCGTATCGCATTTAACACAGCCAGTCTCATCTGTTCAGTCCAGAGTTGTTCCCTCGATAGCTTATCATTCACACAAGAATGAGGCGTGCGTGCGTGTGTGTGTGCGTGCACACCCCACAGTATGTCTGCAGCGTCGCCCGTCACATTTCTCAGCGCTCCCTCGGCGGGTTAGATCAGAACACATATATAGTAAAGAAAAACAGGGAGCCAAATGTAGGTCAGCCTGTCAGTGACTGCTGCTGCTGCTGCTGCCACAGCACACACTGACAGAAAGATGATGGAGAGGAAGATTAAGCAATGAAAGGAAGGGCAGAGATGAGGAGAGAGAAGGAGATACGGTAAATCCCAGAGCCTCCCTCTTCCTCTTCTCATTTGAATGATTAATCAACCACAGACGCCTGATGAATGTTAACATGTTCTTCCTCTCTTTCTTGCCTTCCAGATGAGTATGTGGCCAGCCTACATCTCCCTACCTTTGATGCACATCTTACAGAGCTGAGTGATGAGCAGGCCAAGTATCTGGGCTTGAACAAGAACGGGCCCTTTAAGCCAAACTACTATAGGTATGGAATCACCTCAACACATCCTAATTCATCCTAAGTCCTGTAGATGTATGGAAGATGGAAGCTACCAAAATTTAAAACAACATATAAACATATACATATATACAATATATATATACAACATATAAAATATATATATATATATATATATATATATATATATGTTTATTTTTTTATTTTTTTATTTATTTATTTTTTAATTTTTTAATTGGGTCGGAACACTTCCTGAACTGAAATATAATTAGTTTGAAGTGCTTTTTGGATTGGAATAAATCACAAGAAAACTCCAACGCACTCTCTTCTAAACAGTTATTTAACTTTATTTTAATTGCACAAGGTCTAACATGACTATGCAATAAAAGAATAAAAAAAGGCATTTTAAGTGGACAGTGGAGCTTGTTTGTGATTTTTGCATATATAAATTACTTGATAGATACATTAGTATTTCCGTAAATTAACCAAAAATAATATCAAAATGATTTATAAATAATTCTTAAATGTAGCCATAATTAATTGATCAAATATGAGTTTATTGGGAAGTTGACATTTTGTTTTTAGTTTGTTTATTTTTGGTTTATATTAATAACCTAATTTTATTTTCTAATTCTTTTTATATTATAATGTTTCATTATAAATGTTATTATTATTTTTTAATTATTTTAACTGTGTTTTCACATTCATTTATCCATTTAAAATGTGTTTATTTCTCGATTAATTTACCCTTTTTTTTCACCTATTTTGTTCATCAAACTGATTCAATTTTGCATTTTTGCTTCACATACAGTTATGGGAAAATATATTAGACCATCCTTGATTTCTTCATTGCATTTGTTCATTTTAAATGCCTGGTACAACTAAAGGTACATTTCTTTGGACAAATATAATAACAACAAAAATAGCTGATAATAGTTTAATTTAAGAGCTGATATCTAGACATTTTCCATGGTTTTCTATATAATAACCAAAATCCATTGTATCAGGCATTAAAATGAACAAGAAATTGAAGAAATCAAGGGTCTATTAATATTTTCCATGACTGTATTTTTTTAAGCATTTCTTCTTCATTATGCAAATGAGAAGGAATGTTCAAGAGATAATCCTATAAAGCCAGAAACTATCATTTGAGTCCTGCATGTACAGGATTGTGATTTTTTTTTTTTTCTCCCCACCATTATTATATTTACAGCACCTATAATCCTAACTGACTTTCTCTTTTTCTCCCTAAGGTATTAATCCAGTGTCGGGGTTGGACTGAAGAAATACAAATACTCCATGAAAGGCACAGACCCGTAGAGGGAGAGGAGGAGGACAGAAGGACGGACGGATGGACAGAACACACCTGCTTTATATTGGGGAGGGGAGGGGCCGAGCTCTGACTGAGCCTGAGGGGAAGGGGAGGGTGCAGAGGGGCGTGGCTTTCCCTGCGCTTATGGCAGCCGTTTTATTTATTCACGCTCGACAACAATAATGAAAACTTTAACTCTAACTCCGTGGAGCTGCTCCCGCCATTTGCCATTAGCTAGCTCCCTGCCGTCTTCTCCTGGAAGATGTTTTACTTCCCTTCCACTCGTCATTTCACCGCCATTATCTCTTTAGTCGCTCATTTGTGTGTCGAGTTGTATGTAAATCCTCCATCCTCCCTTCCCCATTGCCAGATCTTTTATTGTTTAACTATTAAAGATGAAATTATTGATGCTAAAAAAGATATATACTATATAAAAGAAAAAACTTAACTAAAAAAAAAAATCTGTGTGAATGAAGATGACCGTTCAAGATTTAGTGACGGACACTTTTTTTCCTGTCCTTTTTTTTTTTTTTCTTTGTTGTTGTCTTTTCTTTTCTACCTGTGATTTTGTTTTTCTCTTGTGTAATATTGCGAGGGCGGGGTTAGACCTAGTGGGCGGGGGTTAGGCGGGATCTCAGGGTCCAATCATATCATGTCTTTTATTTGATCGTTTCATTGAGATTCACCGTTGTGTCTGGTTTTTAAAACATTTTTTATGCATTCTTTCCCTTTCCAATCAGCCTGTAGTTTCTCATGACTGTTTTCTTCTTTTCGTATGACTGGATGGTGACCGGTTCTTCCCACCTGTCACTCAAAGCCACAGTGAAACCATCTCATTGGCTGCTTCTTTCTCTGCTTCCAGCTGCTCACATGGCGCCAGTGTTGAAGTGATGAGAAGTATTTCAAGCGTGTGAGAGCTAACCTTTATCATTTTGTCTTTTCCTTTACCAACAATGACTATACTGTATTAGTAACATGGCAGGTTGTCAGATCATTACAAGGGGTGTACTGTATATTTAGATATTTATATTGAAACTAAGATTTTTCTATCTTCTTCTCTTCCTGCACCATCTAATATCATAACTTTTGGAGATAAAAAAAAATCAACATATGTCATAAAGATAAATTAAATGTTCTAATGATAAGTGTAATAAAAAATGTACTTAAACCCTCACTTTGAATACTGTGACAGAAAATATTTACAAAGAAACCAAATGAGCAGAAAGTCGCTGCCTGGCCGGTACTTTATCTTCAATCACGTCCTCATTGAAACGTATGGTGCTGTTAAGATTTACTGTACCTACCATACACACCACAACTCTTTGGTACTCAGATACAGTCAAGGGGTTCAGCTTAAAAAATAAAATCCACCGTGAGTTATTTTCTTTTCATCCAAGAAGCATGTTTACCTCCTCAGTCGATTCATGTGCATTTACCTGTAGAGGTTGTTTTTATTAACCTTTTCAAAGAGACGATTCACCCTAAAATCAAACAAAGATTGTTGTCAATACGCCAACACTTGGCAACTCACACCAAAACCAGATTGCTAAATATGAGTTTGATTTTGGAGTGAACGGTCTCTTAAAGATGAACAAATTTGGCCATTCTACCCCAGGTATACAGTCATGGACCACCCTTATTTTGTCTAATATCTGTTTCATTGGTACAACTAAAGGTACATTTGTTTGGACAAATATAATGATGACAACAAAAATGGCTGATAAGAGTTTAAATTAAGAGCTGATATCTCGACATTTTCCATGGTGTTATTGATAATGATTTGGGTTATCAAGAAAACCAGGGAAAATAGACTTAGACTGTACTTTATTGATCCCTTTGGGATGACTCCCTCAAGGAAATTGAAGTTCCAATAGCATATAAATACAAATGCAGTTGAGAAACAATTGACAGTAAACATAAAACAATACACTATATTAAAGTAAACAAGTGAAAAGAGCTTAAAACTGGAGAGCTACTGGAGAGGCGACCGTCTCCCACAGCGCCTAGCAACATCAACAATAACACCAGCATCATCATTATTTGATGAAATGTCTAGATATCAGCTCTTAAATTAAACTTACGAGCTATTTTGTTATATTTGTACAAACAACCATACTTTTAGTTGTATCAGGCATTAAAATGAACAAGAAATTGATAAAACAAGGGAGGTCTAATAATATTTCCATGACTGTATTTGAGTTTTTCCCTCCCCATCTAAGAAGCTTAGATTCTACCGGTATAATGAGCTGCACAGTCATCGTCCCCAGCTGACCTGACGGTGGAAATTATTAAAAGTCCTGACAGTCATTTCACCTGACAGCCCAGTGCACCCTGCTGCTATACTGACTCTGCCCCTGAACCAATCAGATCCCTGCTAACCTGCTGGGAGACGCTGCCAGCTCTCCTCTCTCAGAGGGGCATCAGATGCTTAAACACACATTCAGTTGCTCATTAACCAAGTCTGAAAATTTACTGTACTGTATATGGATAAATAACTTTTGAACAGGAGCAAATAGCACAAATAAACTTTGTTTACCAGTTGAAGAAATACTTTAAAATGCAAATATGCACAATTCATGCAACTATGTTGTTACATATGTAATATTGTTGCATAATATTTAGTGACAACCAATATCTTAAAGAAATATTTCAACCTTTTGGGACATATTTGCTTTCTTGCAGATAGTTGAGAAAATGTATTCAATTCTCACTTACTGGTGCTAGCAGCCAGTTAGCTTATGCTAGCATAAAGGGAAAAAGGTAACACAATCCAACTACCTGTAACTCTAAAGCTAGGTTTTTGTGCAAATGCAACCAAACTGATGTTAAATGTGTTGGTTTGTAGATTTTGTGTTCTTTGGACGGGGCCATGCTTTCAGTCTTTGTGCTAAGCTAACTGGCAGCTAGCCCAGCTGCATTGATCTCAACCAGAAAATACAGTCGTAGAAAAAAATATTAGACCACCCTTGTTTTCTTGAATTACTTGTTCATTTGAATGCCTGGTACAACTAAAGGTACAATATGTTTGGACAAATATAATGATTTAAGAGCTGATATCTAGACATTTTCCATGGATTTCTTGATAATAACCAAAATTATTATCAAGAAAACCATGGAAAATGTCTAGATATCAGCTCTTAAATTAAATTCTTATTCTTATCTAATTCTTTTTTTTTTTGTTATCATTGTATTTGTCCAAACAAATATCTCTTTAGTTGTACCAGGCATTAAGATGAACAAGAAACTGAAGAAAACAAGGGTGGTCTAATGTTTTTTTCCATCACCGTAACTAATGCTATCTCCCAAAAAGTCAAAGTATTCCTTTTGAAATTTGTTAAAAGCAAATTAAAGTTTAAAGACATTTGAAAGGTGCATATCCTCTCAATCAACCTCGCGAACTCCCATGATGACGTGTGTGTCAAATTGTCTTTCTGTGTTCGTGCTCATCCTTTTTGTAGCCATTAACAGCTGCCTCAGGATCCTAGCCTGTGCGTTAGGGGGAGAAACCATTTTTTTTGTTTCGTCAGCCGTAAGCTGACCAGCAGACGGGTGGGCAGGGGAAGACACCAGCATCGTATATGTATATGCATAATATATACAGATATGACAACCGTTAAAAAAGTATAGGAAGGTAAAAGAAGAATCCACTCCTGTATTTATTGTTGTAAATCCTCATACAGTGCAAACTGGCAAAATTCTCAAACATGTTTTAAGTTGTCTATTAAAGAAAAAAAACCCTATGTTTAAATATTGCAAGTGATAATGGTAGATGATGAGCAATAATTTAAAATATTCTGTAATCTTAATGAATAAAGATGTAAAAAATTGTAACCACTTTCCGTGCAATTTGTTGATTTGACTCCTTAATCGGCCACTTCTGTAGGTGTTTTGATGTGTTGTTCAAGTCTGTTTTCATAGATTTCTGAGGGGTGTGTGTGTGTTGGCGTGTGTGTGTGTGTTTGCGTGTGTGCAGCTGCTGGAGTCAGTCAGAGCCACGGTGATCTCATCTTCAGACAGGGACGCCTCTGACACTAACAGCTGGCTCTGATCCTTTATTTATTCTTGACACTCAAATCAGCTCCACAGGATTAAATAGATGGTGCGACACATATAGAAAAAGATGTCAATTACAGCAACCCAAACTATCATTTCAAGATTTATACTTTTATTGTGTATCTTTCTTCACCTGTAAAAAAGCTCAACATTTTTATAAAAGCTTTGACAGAAACCTTTTGTATTTTCGGTGTGCATAAAGATAATTTCCTCATTCCAAGAAGGCTCCAATTCAATTTCCAAACCTTAACCTTGGATTTCTTACAGAGACAATTCCTTTAAAAGCTTAATTACGAAAGCTTTTAAAGGGGCACTCCACTAATTTTACATACAGTCATGGAAAAAAATATAAGACCACCCTTGTTTTCTTCAGTTTCTTGTTCATTTAAATGCCTGGTACAACTAAAGGTACATTTGTTTGGACAAATATAATAACAATAAAAATAGTTCCTAAGAGTTTAATTTAAGAGCTGATATCTAGACATTTTCCATGGTTTTCTTGATAATAACCAAAATAATTCTCAAGAAAACCATGGAAAATGTCTAGATATCAGCTCTTTAATTAAACTGTTATCATTGGTAAAATACAAATACGTTTTCTTTCATCCTGTTTCTCACTTGCAAATTGAAACAGCATTGCTAAGTCAAAGTGAAAAGTTCACCTGTTTCACTCACGGTAATGGACGACAAACGCAACTAATTTTGATTCAGCTTGGCAGTTTTATTGCATCTAGCATAATAACTTTAATAATTGCTGTTTTGAACTAAGTTAATCGCTTGTTGTCACAGATGCTAAAGTTGGAGTCAGAGTCGGTCTCAGAGTTCGACTTTTGCTCTCTGACCTGTCATGATCAGTTGTGACTGGGTCTCCTCGGATCCACTCGAGTTTTACGCATAACGTTAAACAGACCCAGGCCTGTAGTAATACAGGTGCATCTCAATAAATTAGAATATCATAGAAATGTTTACTTATGTCAGTAATTCAATTCAAAAAGAGGAAATAACACACTACATAGATCCATTACACAAAGAATTAAACATTTCATGTCTTAATTTATTTAATTTCTTATTATTATAATGATTATGGCTTACATTTAATGAAGACCTAAAAGTCAGTGTCTCAAAAAAAATTTGAATATTACAAAAGACCAATTTTAAAAAGTGTTGGCCTCTGAAAAGTATCTCCATCTACATGACTCAATACTTGGTTGGGACCATTTGACTTGAACTGCTGGAAATTGACTTTTCATATTCTAATTTATTGAGATGCACCTGTAAAGCAAGACCAGACTCTGACCCGATTGACCAACGCAAACTTGGCAACACAATGTTAAAAACTAGGCATTATAGGAATCATTTTCAGGCCTTGACCCATGCTGTTTTCCCTTATTGATTTTCTATTGATTTACACTTTTGAATTATTATACAAAGTATCCATGGATTTATAGCTTTGCCAGGCTTGAGTCTAAAATGATTCAATCAGCAGTGAATCATTTAATCATGAACTAGCCCCCCGCTGCTCTGTCCTGCCATGTGGTCACGTTCCACCAGCAGCTCCGGCCTACACTCAGCTGTACAATCCAATCATGTCATCTTAAGTGGTTTTTCACGGGGGGGTTGTGTGTGTTGGTAGGTAGGAGTGTTTTGCAACCTGCACTCCAACCCTCACCTCCATGCATCAATAATTCACTTGCTCCTCCAAAGGGAGGGTAACAGGAGGTGAAGTGGCTGCAGGAGGGGGCCACCTCCACCTCCATGTAATATTTAAACCGGAGGAGTGACAAATTAAGAGGCAGACGCTTGAACTGATCTCGACAGCAGACTGTAGACATTTGATTAGCAGGTAGAAAATCGTGTTTAATGTAAATTCAGTTTGAAACAGCCGGTGGGAAACCTCATCCATCAGCCAGAGTTGGTACATTCTGACAGGCCCCCGCCCGGACCCCACTATCTGGCTACTCCATGACCTAGTGGAAAGCCCTGCTGACTGTGAGGTTTTTGCTCACATTTAGCTCTCAAAGTGGACAAGATTGATCATATTGTAATTAAATATGTACAAAATGTTCTCCCCCTAGATGGTTATTTTTTTTTAAATTATTTGCTAATACTCAATAATCAAAAGTATTGTTTTCTATTTGGCAACTGTTGAGATTTGCACTTAAGATTTAAGATTTAATTACTTTTTCTTTTACTTTTTTATCCACGGACTGCCCACTTTACACTTTAACATTTTTTATTGATTTACGCAGACTAAAAAAAAAAAAATTCCCTAAAATAACTTGATAATCTTTTAGAGCCATACCGCCCAGCCCTAATAATAAGTCCCCTCCTCTCTCCTGTCCTCCCAGACATCGACGCTCGCCACCTATGGTAGAATCGCCTACATCCTCAGTTGATCAGATCATGTGATTTTACCCCTTTAAGATCATCACTTCTTTGACAATTTGCCACATTCATAGGCATCAGATAAGAACTAGAGGGAGATTGTTTAGTTATCAGTGTTTTATTGTTGACACTAAAATTGGTAACACTTTAAGGTGTCTGCATAAATAAGAGTGACATGAGCGTGTCATAAACATGACATGGGATGTGTCACGAACATTAATGACACTTTGAAGTAACATTAATGCTCATGATACTTGTCATGTCATGTTTCTGACAAATAAAGTGTTACCATATCTTGCTTAAGTCACAAAGGCATGTTAAAAAAATTGCCTAAGTCATTTATTTCTCTCAAGTTACACAATTTACACACAGTGTTATTACTATGCCAATAGTTAAATGCCAAATGATCAATAAATGTCATATGTTACACTTTTGGTGAAGTTTTTTGTGTTTCCTGCAAAACTTGAAAAAATGAGTTAGGCGATCAGTTTAACAGGGTGACGATATTCTAATTTATTGAGATGCACGTGTATATAATACAATATTATTATTTAAAATGTTCAACCACATATCAGCACTATATTCAGCCAGTTAACTTCTTATGAAAACAGTAATTTAAGATGTTCATATATACTTCTGCTTCTCTATGTATTTATAACATATTTATATGTTTGCCATTAATTATTTAGACTATAAAATCCTCGTCTATCCAAGCTGACGTCCTTGGAGTTGCGAGCATTTGACCAAGGCTCTTATTTTGGTATTGGGTGTATGAAGCATCTCCAACCATCAGCTCGCTGCAAAGGTGCACTGACCCTGAGTAACACCAGCCCGTTTTACTTTCTTGTGGTCAGCTGATGCGTCTCTCTGCTGGTAACTCTCTAACCCCGCCTTCTCGGGGCGCACAGGGACAGCGAACCAAACAGAAAGGGGGAGTAGCAGCAGCAGGAGGAGGAGGAGGAGGAGGAGATCCTCAACTTGGGCTCAGGAGCCGGTCGGTCTCCTCCTGGCGCGGTGCAGTCTCAGCTCTCCACCGGACCGGTATGCACTATCCGCGGAGCAGCGAGTGATCCGCGCCGACCGACAAGATGCAGGCGGAGGACATGGAGGTACCTATCATTAATAACCTTAACGATAACGGCGACAGACAGAGGCCGAAAGGGAAAGATGTGTTCAAGGATCAGCAGAAGGAGTCGGAGGTAAATCTGAGAGGCGTTTGTGTACACTCGGCTACTACTGCTTATGGTATAGCGGCGCGCTGGAGGTGTGTGTGTGTGTGTGTGTGCATGTGTGTGTTGTTGCTGGGGAGCTTTCAGACCAGCTGAATGTCCTTTCCATGCGGTGAGTCGGTGTCTTGGCTGGGAAGCATGCGGGCAGACACCGAGGTGTTATTTTGGCAGCCGGCTCCTATAAATAACCCAGCAGTAATCCTACAGTGGTGCTCAACGTGGAGAATGAAGGTGGTGAAATGTGACTGCTGCTGTCAGGACACACTAACACCACCACCACCACCACCACAACCAAACACACGTCTGAATATTATAGTCATTTAATATTTATGGATTTTTATTGTCTTTATTGCATCAATCCTTATCTCTTATTTGGTGACATTGGCTTGTGTCCTTCACTTCATTGATTTATTGACTGAATCAGATGCATGTGTCTATTTTAAAGTCATTTTTCAGAGTAAACATTTGGCAAAAATAGTTCATCATTATAAATGGGTTTGCTGGTCACATTAAGGAATGAATTTATGACTTGACTTTGGCCTCTGATGGAAATTTATCTTTTATTTTTAAGAGCATTATCATTTTAGACAGAATTACTTTCATTAGGGATAAATCTGCAAGCATTTTTTTCAATTCCTCAATTAATTCTAAAAAAAATTGTGCAAAATAGCTGTTGTATTTTCTCAGAGTCCAACGTGATTTTTCATATTGTTAATTTATAATCATATCAGCAGTCCAAAAACACACAAAGATCCAGGTTAATAGCTTTAACGATGAATAGGTATTTTTTATTAGTGATTAATCTGCATATTTTCTCTATTAATCAATTGAGAATAAGGAAAATGTCAAGATGTTGTTTTGTGTGTATGTTTTGTTTTGTCAGTCCAAAAACCAAAGATCTTCAATTTACTATGATATAAAAAAAAAATGAAAAACAGGAAAACTCAAAATTTGAGGGGTTGAAAACAGCCATTTTTTTTCTTGAAAAATTACTAGTGATTAATCAGTTTGTCAAAATTGTTGTTGATTATGGTTCTGTCGATTGACTGTACCTCTACCGAAGACTAAAATCAGCAAATCCTCACATTTCAGACCCTGGAACCGTCAACTAGGACATTTTTGCCAGGAAAAAGACTGAAACCATATTCAAAAATATACCCAATTGATCAATGATGAAGAAAAATATGAGATGCAACCTTACAATATTTCCTTTGATTTATTCATAGCGGCTGAGACATACCTTCTTACAAACCGATTTTAATGAGATCTTAAGCCACCTTTGCTTTCCTAAACAGCGTGGATCAGTCTGATGATGCCTCCCTTTTAGTGCCGTGCAGCTATAATTCATCCCCTCATGAAAAAATCAGAAGATGTGTTTTCAATCCTGGCTTTCTCAGCCTAGAAACATCAGAGAAGTCAAAGCGGTCGTCCAGGCCAGAAATCCACTCACCCCTGACATGTGTGTTGCTGTTGTTTGAGCACATTGAATGGTTTTGAGGGAATTGGAGCATATTCATCTCTCAGCCGTTGGATTCTGGGATGGGGGGTTGGTGATGGCGTGTGTGTTGTGGGGGGTGAATGACATACATGTTGAGAGCACTTAACGTCAACATTGTGTTGATGCTGATACTCCCTGGCCTCCACAGTGTCTGTCTGTTAAGTTAACAGCAAATCTGATTCATTCATGTATGTAAATCGTCCGTCATCTGTGCTGGGCAGAGCCTCGTCTCTTGTCTGTGTGGCATATGTTGGTAGGAGTGGGGGTGGCCCGGCTTGACATTGTGCCCAGTGTTTGCACACTGATGTGGTGCAGAGTCTGGGAGCACAGAAGTGGTGCCAGTTTGGAGCGAGGACGGCTTTCGTTATCAGCTGGCGGCAGAGAGGGGGGGAGAGGAGGAGGAGGGGGTGGTGGGGGGGACAGTGAGGGAGAATGGATGAGAAAATGATGGAGCGAGCGAGTGAGAGAGGGAGATCAGGAGGAGCTCAGCGGAGACAGGCAGGGTTCTCCTGTTGATGCTGAGGGGAATTAAGAAACATCTCGGTTGGTTTAGAAAGGTCACTTCAGTCGATCCTTCCGCGCTGCTTGTCCCCGGGTGACTCCAGATGGATGGAGGATGAGGCGTCTTGTTCCATTGGTCAATGATGTAATAGTAATTGACGAGAACACTGCAAAAAAAGAAAAGTTGGGTGAACTCAAAATTTCAAGGCAACAAACTTCGATAAAATTTTAAGTTGGACAATTAAACTAAATATTTTAAGTTTTGTTTTTGAGTTTTCTCAACTCTGAATTCAGATTTTTGTCAACTCAACTGTAAGTTGTACTAACTAATAATTTTACAATTACAATTTTACATTGTAATAACTTTTAATCCTTACTTCTGCTAACTTCTGCAATGTCCTGAATTGGCACGATTGTAACGTTGCTATGAAATGTCAGCTAATGTTGCGACCACAATTTTGAGTTAGCTCTTGTAGCTGTAACAAGCAGCGCCGCTAGCATCAGTTAGCCGCTAGCATCAGTTAGCTGCTAGCTTTCGCTAATGACTGAATTTCACCGCTTTCCCGCATTTCACAAAAAAGAAATAAGAGTTAGCAGAACTATTGTCCCTTGTTGTGAACCCCAACTTAAAGATATAAGTAACAACAACTCACAAACTTGTTTTTGAGCATACAACTGGCTTCCTTTGTTGTGCTAATTTACATTACTGCCCTAAATGTCAATAATTTATATTTCCAAGTTTACCAACTTAAATCACTGTTTTAGGCCAAAAAATTCAAGTTGGCTTTTTTTTTGCAGTGAATGATAACCGCGTTATTAAGTTTAATTAACTTTTCAAGCAAAATTATATAAAAGTTCTCTGGTTTCAGCTGCTTAAATGTGAGGATTTTGCTGTGTTTTTGTAGCTGCAAATTGAATGTATTTGAAGGTTGTTGATTGGACAGACTCTAATGACATGCGCTTAGGTTTAATTGGTGACTCTAAATTGCCTGTAGGAGTGAATGAGAGCATGGTTGTCTGTCTCTATGTGTCTGGTGACCTCGCCCAATGTCAGCTGAGATCGGCTCCAGGCCCCCGCGAAGTGCAGATAAGCAGTTAGGATAATGAATAAATAATGAGAATTTGTCATAATAATCACATTTGACTGACACATTTTTAAAAATGATTAATCAAAAACATAATTTCCTTTTAGAATAAATCATTTTGATTAAAAGAGTTATTAACTCAAGCTGTTGAGTTACACTATCATACCTTTGAGACCATAGTATGGATCGAGATCCTGCACTTCCTATAATGCAACCTTTAAGGTATTTTCATTAGAACCTCCCTCTGCTAAATGCCTATTACAGCCCAACCAAATGCCATTTTTGAGACCAGATGGATGGAGGATGAGGCGTCTTGTTCCATTAATCAATGATGTAATAACAATTGACGACAATGATAACTGCGTTATTAAGTTTAATTAACTTTTCAAGCAAAATTGTCAAACAATAGCAGATGGGACAAAAACAATTGTCTGAGCCTTAGAGATGAGCCTTTCTTCACAATGCTGCTTAAGTTTTTTAAGGCACACACCATTTATTTTACAACACAGCCTGACCTTTTTTTCATTTGTTTTTAAGACTGAGATGTCCAAACCAACAGATAACATTAAAGGAAAGTACGGACCTTATAAAAGCAGAAAAAAACATTTTCATTACAGTCCTGTCTACATTAAAACTCTACAGCGCTATTTAATTAAGCTTAATTAATTAGCTTAATTTAGAATATTTTGACCACTTTGACCACTCTCTCCAAAGCCACCAGACTCCACTGACAAAAACAGGACACGGGAGCTGCTGGTCTACTGCTGCCTCGGTTAGTTTGTTTTTTGTGTCATTTTTCTTTTATTGTTTTAAAGGGTTAATTCAGATTCACCAAAGTCATATAATTACAAACTAACTGATCTGAGCAGCAGTAGAGCAGCAACTCCTGCACTCTGCAAGGTAAAATTAGTGGTTTTGTCAAAGGAGTCTGGTGGCTTTGACGAGGGCACAGATAACAACTTCAGTTATCTGTCTGACTGCAAGGCAAAGTCATGAAAATATTCTAAATATAGCATACACTAACACTGATGTGGCTAAAATACTTTTTTTCCTGCCGCCCCTGTCAACAGCGATACATTATATAGCTTAATTGCTGGTACTCCTGCCTGCTTCTCTAAACTCGGTAGGCAGACTTCCATCTACTGTAGGTAATACACAGTGGTGGAAGAAATATTCAGATCCCTTACTTCAGTAAAAATACTAATACCACACTGTGAAATTACTCCACTACAAGTAAAAATCCTGCATTCAAAATTTACTGAAGTAAAAGTACAAAAGTATCAGCATCAAAATGTACTTAAAGTATCAAAAGTAAAGGTTCTCGTTATGCAGAATGGACACACTCAGACTGTTCAATACATTCCAATATATTATTATATTATTATTTTGGATGTTTTTATGTAAACAGTGTTTACGTTTCTCAAGATATAGGGCTCATTTTAACTTCCCAATATACTGTTAGAAATAAAAAAATGTCTAATCACTTTAAATTGATCATGTTTTATGTTAAATCTCGACCTGAAAAGTAACTAAAGCTGTCAGCTAAATGTAGTGGAGTAAAAAGTACAATATATGGATCAAAATGTAGTGAAGTAGAAGTAGAAAGTTACATAAAATAGAAATACTCAAGTAAAGTACCGCAAAATTGTACTTACATACAGTACTTGAGTAAATGTACTTAGTTACATTCCACCACTGGTAATAACTGTGGATGAGTAGCTCATACAGCCCCACTTCAAAAAGATGTGTAACTATTCCTTTAGGCTAAATGCAAGCCATAAGCAACATAAAATAAAAGGCAATGTTTATATGTGAAGTGCAGGAAGCTGAAGGGACTGAAGAGAAGACCAATGATCATAATTTTTAAGTGACATTATGATGCTTTTAGCTGCAAATGCACCCTATACTTCCATCTTCTAAGTATTTCCAGCTGGACGGACCTCCAAAATAAAACTCCACTTCCGCTTATTTCATTATGAGCTTCAGAACTTGTTTTCAGTGTGTAAAAGTGAAGCAGCACCTGGTCACAAACACCCACAGGCTTTCTCCTCTCACACTCAGAGTTGTGGGTAATTCTGTTGAATCATCTGCACTCCCAAGTGGTTCTCATTTCCTGCTTTACAAGTGCGGTAATGACATCAAATCTCATTGCTTTGGCTCGGTGTCATAAACAAACTGCCGGGCGGGCTGACGTCCTCTATATTTCAGTTGGTGCTGACTTTGTTGCAGCAGGTATTTATAGTAGACAGTTACATGGCAGCATGCAGAGTTGTTTAACCAGGATGGCTGACTCAGAGCACATCCTTATTTACAGCCCTGTGCCCGGGGCACTTTTCACAGGGTTAAACACATCTTACACACATTTCTGAAGCCTCCCAGTGCCGCCAGAAGGGTTTTTTTTTTAATTCTCACTAACATAAAATGAATCTTTAATAGTCCCTGTAGGGAAATTTCATCAGTTCACATCCTTTGCCCAAAGGACAAAGACACAAGACCTAATTCTCTTGCTACTATTAAGTAGTAGTTCTGCCTGTCTTCCTCTGACGCTATATGCACTAAATCTGTATGTGTGCATGGATTTAATGCATTATAAACCATGCAGGTGCCACTTTGTCATCAAGCTACACCGCCCTACAATGCCTAACTGCAGTAATTACAATTTTGGTTGAAATTGAGTTATATTATAAAATTAACTCCTTGATGTCTGTTTGATGTTTTGACAAAGTTTTAGATTTCAATTTTGTTTTATTTCAGAGAAATAATGATATGAAAAAGGCAGTAACTACAAAATCCAACTCAAAACCAAAGCAGAGTGCAGTAATTGCACCATGGTCTGATATGTACATATATATATATATAATTTTAAACATAAAACCAAAGCAGATGGGCCGATCCAGTGTATTCTTGTATTTCTTCATTGTGTTAAATAGTGAAGACAAGAATAATAGACATTATAAGTTTATTTGATAGGGAAATTATTATCTAGATATTGATCAAGTAAAAAAGTAAAATATGATTATATTTGGATGAAAAGATAACATTACTTTATAATATTAAGTCTAACATACAAAATCTTTGAATATAGTTGTTAAACACTTAAATACATTTATAAGAAAATCAAGTTTGTTCACTGAAAACAAAATATAAAAGCTGAAAGAAGACAACAACATTGTAGTTACTGCATTCTGTATGTGCATTACTATTAGAACCTTTTACAGCAAAACCAGAGTGCAGTAACTACATTATTTTCGGTCAAAGGTCAAATAAACTGATGATTTTTCAGCATAAAAATTAAATCGACAATTCATGTAGAAATAAGTGTCATATAACTTACCTACCTATAACCCATTTGGCCAAGTAAAAATCTTTTTAAAAAACTTCAAAGCGGTTTTTGTCAGTGTTACTATTTGCATAGTTACTGCAGTTAGGCTTTGTAGGGCACTATAAACAAGACTTGCCTTTTCCTAGAGCTGATATTTTGGTCATGCAGAGTTGCAGCAAATATTTACACGTAGCTGATGAGTGTGTTCATAGAAACTTAACGTGTGCAGACTGTCTCGTGCTAATCACAGGGTGAGGCTGAGGTCTGAGCCAAGAGAGTCTCTTGACTGCACACAGGAGCTAATCTGCTCTGAAACAAGGGGCCATGTTGACTCCTGCGCCCTCTCCTTCCTCCTTTCTTACTGCAGTTTATTGTTCCATGTGAGCATCTGCATCTTTGTTCTGGAGAGTCCTTTAACTGTTCAATCAGACTGATCAAAGTGTGGGCCCATTGAAAGCAATTGTAAGTGAGATCTGAGAGAAAAATGTAAATGACTAATCAGCGCTGCCTGGATATTGAGCAGCCAATCAAGACACAAATGACACATGATGAAACAAAACCGTGACCGAGCCTGAGGGGAGTGTGTGGGTGACGTGTGGAGTTGAAGCGTGTAACTGCAAATAGAGTACATAGTAGGAGTAGGTGTTGCAGAGTGTGAGTCGCCTGCAGTATGTTTGGAGTGTCTGTTTGCATGTGGGTGTCAGGACATCTGTGATAGGTGTCATTACTATAGTCTATATGCTTATGTGTGTGTTTTGTTCCTCACAGAGCTCCATGGAGTCTCCAAACCTGGAGTTTGAGTATGGAGACACAGACACACTGACTGCTGAGCTTTCAGGTAAGACTTACCAGCTACGAATCATTAGACTTTTTTTCAAAATACTTAGAAAATTGACCTTTACATCCCAGACAACAGCAACAAAAGCATGCACACCATTGACTTCTCTCATGCAGCATTTCTTGTACTTACTCAATGTTAGAATGACAAAATTTGATAAGGGTTAGTCAAGTAAATGGTGGTTTGGGTCTTATGTTGCTTCACACCTGAGCTGTTTGGTCCACTTTAAACGAACTCTGGTTTGTTTTGTCGGATAGTCCGGTTCTTTTTTTTTGCTGGTGTCAATGCTCAAACAAACTCTGGTGCGGACCAAAGAACCGAACTCTGGTCCGCTTAAGAAACCGGGGTCTCGGTATGCTTTCAAGTGCACCAGAGTTCAGAACCAAACCAAGGAAGCAAACCAAAACAGAGTGCATTCTGGGTTGAATTTGGGCAGAAATGTGAAAATCAACAGCCAAGGTAGCAGAAGGCTGAAGAATGTCTCATGGACGGACATCGTCTGATGATGAAGTAAATGTCCTTATCGCAACATGTTCAGATGATTGCATGACACAGTTGCTTGTGGCGACACACAAAAACAATGTAGTCTTCAAATTTTTTAGCGACAGAATGGTGGTTAATCGATTCAATTGCACAGCAGGTCAATGATGCATAAAAGTGAAGCCAACAATACATTCAAGTCTGCAACTTGACTCAAAAAAGCTTCAGCTCTTTCCCTCTGATATTCTGTCCAATAGATGAAGGACGGCGTTCTTGGTGCGTTTGATAAAGCACAGTGTGAAAGCAAACCTAACCAAATGAAAAATGCAACAATTGTTGCAACTTCACCACTGAAGCGCACCGAGTCCGCCAGACTTTATATGTGAAAGCGACCTTAGTCTTAGTTTTAATGCTGAATGAGTAATTATTTCCCAAATACTTATGAGCACATTTCTGGAAAAAGCAAGGTTTAAAGTGGTGCTTTTGCATGATTCTTTGTCGAGGAACTCAGTTTTACAGATCTGTCCATTAAATCAACTAAATAATTGAGATCAAGATTGTTTTTAGTTGAGGACAACCCTAGATTTTTAATCTGATTAAATAAATGTATGGTAAGATAAGTAACTGTCATCCTTCTACCATGTCTTCTAAATATTGCTCTGGTTTTCCCATGATGGGTGTATGTAATTTTTTTTAGTCATGCTAGCATCAGTGAAGTGCGGTGAGGTTCATGGCTGGTGAGGCACTGACTTCATCACAATCAGATTTACAACATATGAACCCTACAGAGTAGCTAATTCACCATTTGATTGGCAGCAGTTAACAGGTTATGTTTAAAATCTCATATCTGCTTTCTATACACATACAAAGTGTTGCACACAAAAAAGCACATTTAATAATAAAAAAAACATTATTATGATCTTACCTTTACTTATAAATGAAGTCAATGTGCCGCTCCTTCTGAACAAAAGCATCGATAACTTGTTTGGAGTTTTTAGTTGTTTGAAGTTTTTAAAAATAAAAATAAACAGATGGCTGCACTTGCTAACTGTAGATCGTAGCTTGCTGTCACTTATTCTGCAGCCAAGGAGTCGCAAGAACAATCAGTGGGATCATGAGTGCCCCCTACCATGAGGCAGGAGAACTGCTGACTCACTAAGTTCCTTTTTAAAGCCGTTTTATTTTTGCTCAGCACAAGAAACACGTTACACACATGTAGTTGTTGACAAAAAACACTGTACATTATAAACATCAGCTAAACTATGGAAATTTAGTTCATATAGCAAAAGTGTTACAACATATTGATAGCGACATACAGAGAGACACACTGCAAAAAAGCCAACTTGTATTTTTTGGCCTAAAACAGTGATTTAATTTGGTAAAACTTGGAAATATAAATTACTGACATTTAGGGCAATAATGTAAGTTAGCAGAACAAAGGAAGCCAGTTGTATGCTCAAAAACAAGTTTGTGAGTTGTTGTTACTTATATCTTTAAGTTGGGGTTCAAAACAAGGGACAATAGTTCTGCTAACTCTTATTTCTTTGTTGTGAAATTTGGTCATTAGCGAAAGCTAGCGGCTAACTGATGCTAGCTGCTAACTGATGCTAGCGGCGCTGCTTGTTACAGCTACAAGAGTAGCCATTAGCATATAAATGCTAACTCAAAATTGTGGTCACAACATTAGCTGACATTCATAGCAGCGTTTCAATCGTGCCAGAGAAATTCAGAGTTGAGCAAACTCAAAAACAAAACTTAAAATATTTAGTTTAATTGTCCAACTTAAAATTTTATCGAAGTTTGTTGCCTTGAAATTTTGAGTTCACCCAACTTTTCTTTTTTTTGCAGTGCAGCAATACGGTCTTATTGCCTAGCATGGCAGCACAGTTAGCCGAGTCATTGTCAATCCATGATGGCTGCTGCCTCACAGCACGTCTCCTCTCACTATTTGAACAGTAAATGTGAAAATTCAGTGATTTTGAATAAAAAAGAATCTAAATCTGGTGGAGTTAGATTAAAAAAAGCTTTGTAGTGCAAATCACTGGATGAATATTAAATATTTTTACATTTTTTTCTTTCCATGATGACAGGTGACCTCTCCTGCCTCCCCTGACCGCACATCACTGGCGAGCATATACTATATAAAAGCAGTGCATTGAGCAACCATGACTTTACCCATTGGTTTATTTATACTGTTTTGATGCCTTGAGTTTGTCATTTTTCACTGTCACGGTTTTTCTTTTTCTGGACCCAAAAAATGACCATGTTTTGGACGAGAGGTTTGAGTTTAGGAAGTGGATGCTATGTTACCAGCTAATGCTAGCTAGCTAGTTTTGCTGGCAATGGCACATACGTAATTCACGTTATCTGTAATATTATCAAAGTTAAAACAGTGTTCTTATCAGAAAAAACTCCTGTCAACTCTTAGTCTGTGAACTGCTGGTACCTTCACGCACACATCTGGCCCAGTTAATTACTTGAATCTGTCCTTTTTGCCCTTTCAGCAGCTTTTATCCAAATCTCTTTTCATGTCGAACTGAGTCAGACTTGCAGCCATATTATGAATGGCTGACACAAGATTTCTTCCACAGAATTCCTCCGTTTCTACTTCCAGACGACAATGTGTTACTGATTGGAAAATATAATTCTGCATCTGCATTCTTCAGCTGTTTTATGTTACAGTGTTATTCATTAAAGACAATAAGCTGACACGCTGCTGAAGGCACAGAACTAAATCTTCATGTTTTTCCCGAGTAAGGTTATGCGTAATCACAAGAATCGTAATTATACATTCAGATCTACAGAATTGTTCCAGCATTTGTGTTTCTGCTAACAGCTCATGCGTGACTTACAGCTCGAATTATAAATGCCCAGAGATAAAATAAATGACAGAAGAATAGAATTTAACAATGCTGATAGATTTTCTGCTTTTAATTTAGCACAATAGTTTATCTCAAGTGTATAATTTAGATTCCTCTTCAGCCCCAACTTTTGTTCAGGTGATGTGCGGAGAGAAACTCTGAATAACAACATCGATTTAAAGTCAGAATGATTGTCCTCTTGCTGGATGCCAAGTGACAGCTGAGTGTTAGTCACATTGGCAAACACACACACACAAACAGACAGACAGTCACAGCGACAGCTCCTCGGGGTCGACGAGCGACGATTGCTCTCAGAACAGAAGAAGAAACATTGCAATGTGAAGCATCTTTAGACTAACAGATGAGATAATCGCTTAGGAGCTCGGGCGGCACAGTTTACCTGTCTTTGGTGTCTATTATTTTCCGTTCTATACTGTTCTATTTAAAGTTTCAACTAACCCTTTGTTTCCTTATCGATTCATCTGTCCATTATTTTTTTGATTCAAGTGGAAAAAGACAACTATTCCCAAACATACTAATCCCAATTTTAACTAAAAACCCTAATTTCAGTCCTTTGTTAAGGCAAAATAAAACCCTCTGCAGTATCACTAAGTAGGCAATGGTTGACACTGTAAAGAGGCTTTATTTATATTCACAAGGAATTGTATAGAAAAAATGAGGTTTATACACCCACCGGCCACTTCATTTGGTACAACTACAGGTGCATGTCAATACATTAGAATATGATGGAAAAGCCATTTCCAGTAGTTCAAGTCAAACAGCCCCAACCAACTATTGAGTCATATAGATGGACATACTTTTCAGAGGCCAACATTTCCATATTAAACACGTTTTTTAAAATTGGTCTTTTGTAATATTCAATTTTTTTGAGACACTGAATTTTAGGTCTTCATTAAATGTGAGCCTTAATCATTATAATTAGAAGAAATTAATTAATTAAGACATGGAATGTTTCATTCTGTGTGTAATGGATCTATATAATGTGTTATTTCCACTTTTTAATTGAATTAGTGACAAATAAACTTTCTATGATATTCTAATTTATTGAGATGCATCATATCTGATAAGCAAATCACATGGCAGCAACTCAGTGGTTTGAGGCATTTCACAATCTGTTGATTTACTGGGTTTTTCACACACAACCATCTCTAGGGTTTACAGAGAATGGTCTGAAAAAGAGAAAATATCAAGTGAGCCAAAACACCTTGTTGATGCCAGGGGTCAGAGGAGAATGGCCAGACTGGTTTGATATGATAGAAAGTAACAGTAAATGTAACTCAAATAACCACTGGTTACACTCTAAACACACAACACGTCCAACCTTGAAGCAGACGAGCTACAGCAGCAGAAAACCACATCTAACCTAAATGCAGAGTTGTTATTCTGAAGCCATTACATTGTGTAAAATTTTCATCACAATGATAACTTAATGCAAAACGTTATTGCCACTTTAACTGAATAATAATTTGATTTAGGAAAAATACCAAAAAAGGCAACAAATCACCTAATTTGAGAACCAGAGAATGATTAGAATTTGTTGCCAATTATTTTCTGTCTGTTGTCTTATTGATTAATTGTCTTATCGTTTCAGCTCTAATTCTGTTGAATTCTATCCACAGAGCTCTACAGTTACACCGAGGAGCCAGAGTTCGCCCTGAACAGAGACTACTTTGAGGAGGATTTCAGGAGCCATGGTACTTTCTGTGTGTGTGTGTATGAGGTTATAAGGTCCATTAAATGGATAAGCTGTTTGCACATCCTTTAATATGATTAGATGACCTGGCGGAGACCAGGTATGCCATTACTCTCACTGTCGCTGGCTCACGTGAAGAGAGAGTAAAAACTGAGCTGTCTGCAGTTTGTTTGCAAAACAAAATGTTGTCACAAATACTAATGCGGCAGAGCAAAACAGGGTCTTGGCAAACACACTGCAGTCTACAGCCAGTATAGTTGTTTATCGGAGACCTTGATGGCTCCTCCAACAGTGTGGCTGCTGCTGACTGACAGCACAGAACGGAGGGCTTTTGTGCCACTCTGAATGTCCCTCAGTGCTTGATAACAGTGTCTATAAGTGAGATGGTGAAGGTTAACTGAAGAAAAATGTTCACGACACAGTAAACACATGAAAAAATGTGTTGAAGTGAATTGCAAGTGAAATGAATAAATGGATAAAGTGCAGGCGTGTTGACATTGCTGCAGTCGGGAACTCTAACGATACTCAGCCGCTAACTTACATCTCAATTTTTCTTTTCAGTTCACTGAAAAACTCCCATGAAGTCAATATGTTTTCCCAGGTTTAGAAAAATTGTTTGTTTCCAAATCTGACATTGCAACAGTGATCATGAAACCGTATCTGGGCTCCTGTGCATTTCTCAACTTCACACTAAAAGCTGTAAAAGAGAGATGTGTTGATCTCAGATCAGCTCGGTTTTCTCACCTCCGGAGTGCAACACAAGTCACCCTTGCTTTTCAGTTTTCAGCCTTTTCTGAGTTTTTTTTTTTTTTTTTAAGCCGACCTGTGTGAGGCGAAGGCGACCGGGCACATCAAAGCTCTGCTCTATTAAGCTGAACAAAGAATCCACATCCCCACAGGGCGACCATCCTAACCAAGTGATTAATGTTTGGTAACCAAGAACAAAGCAGCTTTTCCAACATGAGTTACTGTCTGATGAGAGATTATGTTTGAGATTATTATATTTCTTCACAGAGACTTTGACTCATGCATACAGTCATGGGAAACAAAATATTAGACCACCCTTGTTTTCTTCATTTTCTTGTTCATTTTAATGCCTGGTACAACTAAAGATACATTTGTTAGGACAAATATAAGGATAACAACAAAAATAACTGGTAAGAGTTTAAGAGCTGATATCTAGATATTTTCTATGGTTTTCTTGATAAAAACCAAAATCATTACCAAGAAAACCATGGAAAATGTCTAGATATCAGCTCTTATATTAAACTCTTATCAGCTATTTTTGTTGTCATCATTGTATCTGTCCAAACAAATGTACATTTAGTTGTACCAGGCATTAAAATGAACAAGAAATTGAAGAAAACAAGGGTGGTATCAAGGATTTTTTCCATGACTGTACATCCAACATCATGGCATTACTTGTAGAGCAATTTGTCTGCCACAAATAATCTCATGTAATCAATTTATTAAAAATCAATTTTGAGAGCCGATATAGTATGAAAAAAAAACATAATATTGCAATACTCCAGTGTATCTATATTTCCTTCCACCCCTGCCATATGGTGCATTTGGTTGCAACAGAGGCAGGTTATTTGGGGTGATGTTATTGTCATGTTATTGTCTAATATAGCATAAAATGTCACAGAATAGTCAAGTCAAGTCAAGTCAAATTTATTTATATAGCGCATTTACAGACGGCTGAGCCGCACCAAAGTGCTCCACAAAAAAGTGCAATAAAATACAGAATTGACAAAGGTAAAAAAGAAACAAACAAACAAAAAAAAATTTAAATTTAAAATAAATAAAACAAGATGGGATAATTTTATAGGCTAGAATCCTCGATGGCATCTCTCCATTTGGTCGGCAAAGAGGGAGACAAGCCTCATCGTCTTCATCTGTCTCCTCCTGTCTAAGCTGAGCGGTAATGAATAGCAGGATTAGATGGGAGCTTCTGTAGCTGCTGTTTTACAGAGATAGAGCACAGAGCTGCCTCTTTGAATTACAATCTTTTTATTAGCATGTGTGTATTTGTGTGTATTCAGTCAATGCTGTATGTTAGCTGTCAGAGGGTGGTTCTCCTGTACTCTTTTTGTGTGTGTGTGTGTGTGCGTGTGTGTGTGTGTGTCGGGGCCACTGACAGTGCGCTCATCAATGTTTTACGCCACGTCCCATAAATTCACAATCAGTCACTCAACAAAATCACTGTGATTATCCTGATGTGTCTAATTTAAGCTCTTCACTGAAGAAAAGGAAGTTTCAGCGCTGAAATTAGAAAGCATTTTTCGTTTTCCTCACTTGAGTAGACGGCACAAGTCAGAGCATCTTAAGTGGAAGAAGCACTGAGCTCCAGTGATCATGATGATCTTACGCTGCTTAATGCCTCTTACTGTCTGCGTAATCAAATGATGAGTCTAAGAATAGAAGACTTACACCGGGAAAAAAAAGGCTTGAATCCTTGCCAGAGAAGGTGTGTGTTTCTTTGAATACTGTATTTTTTGTAGTTGTAGCAGACTTTTATTTATATTGGTTTCTCCTCATGATACCACTGACTGTGTTAATTACTGCTCTGAATGCTTCAACACTCCCCAGCTTTCAGCTATTTCCCTATTTCTGGGGCTGATGCAGTGGAACATAATGTTAAAAACAAATGACGGGCACATGGGAGAAGCAGAATCTATATTTACACTCATACACTTCGCATGATTTTTTAAAACAATATATTCATTGACATTTTCTTACATAACAAAACCAAATAACAAATTAACTATACACATCACAAACACCCACTTCTCAGCCACAAAACATTTGTACATAATCATTAATGACTTCATACAGTTGCTGGTATTTGAACTCATTAATTCTGTTATAAGGTTTACGTAGCTGACTACTTATTTGGTCTTTTTCCAAAACATTGCAATGGATTTTGGCGTGTAACAGACACATATCTATTAATATTCGTTCACTTTTGTTATATTTGTGACTTTTTAGGTAAAATCCTAAGACAAAAAGTGCAGGATCCATTGAAATGCTTTTTGAAATATTTTTTCTATTGCCTTTTTAACCTCCTCCCAAAACGATTTTATCTTACTGCATGGTATACACAATGGTATAATATACCCCTCAGTGCATTTTGTACAAACATCTGGGATATTCCTATTGTATTTATTTAATTTAACTGGTGTAATATAAGTTCTCATCGACCATTTATACTGCAATATTCTGAATTGCGTGTTGACTGATTGATTTTGATTGCCAGTCCTCTAATGATATATCTGTTCCTTAAATTTTCCTTCAACGCATCTCGTTTATGATCTGCATTTTCAACTGAATTTGATAACAAATAGTTATATGTCTTTGCTATAGCACTTTTACTTAAGCTGTTCTTAGACACAACTCAGAAGTCAGAAATGGGAGCTCTGGTTAAAAGACTAATTTGGCTCGTCCTAATGTAATTCCTAAGATGGAGGAATTTAAAGAAATACTTTATATCAATGTCAACTTCACAACATGATTACTGCAAATATACAGATCAAGGTAACAGTTTGACAGAAATGATTCATTGTTTGACAGTCACCCGACCTCCCAAACAGTCTGATTTCAAATATTTACATGTGAGACATGTGGATGGACAGATGGAGAGATGAGAAAAAGGTTTGACGTGCAGAAAGTGAACAACGAGGGAAAACAATTCAGGGAAACACAGAGGAAAAACTGCAGGTGAAAAACTCTTCTCAAAAATGAGGCTGTACCTCGAAAATGTTGCTCTCAATAACATTACAGTACACTGTGGCTTACATAAGGCATTAGAACCAGGTGATAACAAGCACAGAGATAATGAATGTGATAACTACAGTGGGCTAACAAGGCCTATGGGGTCATTTCTATGTTCCCCTGTACAGCACATAATGGGAAAAAGATGTTTCCCAGCTCTGTGTTTGCTTAATGGGTTAGGGTTAGGGATCAGCGCTAGCCTAACTGGAAAATATTTATGAATATCTTAACTTGAAACGGGTCAAATTTGAGCCAAACACAGGATCCTGGGAACAAAGGACCTTGGGAACATAGATACTTATGATAAACATAGGGCTGGGCGATATGGACCAAAAGTCATAACCAGATATATTTAGGCTGAATATCGATATACGATATATATATCCCGATATTTTTATGGCAAAGTGAGAGCAAATGTTCAGTCAAAGTAAAATATGATATGTCACAAGTAGTTTTATTGAAACCGTTTATTTAAGTGAACAACAATCAACAATCAATACTGTATAATAACAGGAGTACCTTTAAAAAAAAAAAAAAAAAAAAATCAAAGCTCCATAAAGTGCACATTTAAATAAAAAAAATATCTTACACAAAAATAGCCTATGAAATAAAATAGGCCAATCTTTTTCTGAAATAGATATATTATATGAGAAAAAAAATAGTGAACATTCCAAAAGAACTAAATATGACAAACCCTAGTAAGGGAAGCATTTATATATAAAGAAAGAAAACAAATTTAACTATATTGATATATGTGATATGGTCTTATTCCATATCACATTTAAAAATATAACGATATATTTTTTTATATCGACATATCACCCAGCCTTAGTTTAACATAATATGCTTGCAATACGCTAATGATAACACAACTAGAAAAGCTTAAAAGTATGACATACACAGATATATCTGGCTACAGTAAGCTCATGAGTAGACCTGTGATTATACGGTTACTTAACAAGTATGATGAGTAACTTTGGTAAGCTAGCTAGTAAGCTAACTACAGTAAGCTAACAAATACAAGTTGCATGTTAATTACAGTAAGCAAACAAGTATGATAACTGCAGCAAACACAGTAATGTTAAGCCACTGACTATGATAGTACAGTAAGCTAATACATTTAGTTAACAAGTACATTGAGTTATTTTAGCAAATGGTATGACAACTACAGGAAGCTTTCATGTTGACTACAGTGAGCTAACAGGTATGATAACACAGCAAGGTTTACTGTTTATTGTTATTTTGCTATCCACTTAGCTGCTGTAACTCTGGAAATGTCCCCGTTGTGGGACAAATAAAGGAACTGTTAATCTTTATCAGTATGTTAATGACAATAATGTCATTAACATACAGCTAATGTTAGTGAACTTAAGGGAAATATTGCTGTGCCATGGACATTTTTTTTTTAAATGTATTTTTTTTGGGCTTTTTCATGCCTTTAATGGACAGGATAGTTGAAGAGAGACAGGAAACAGGGGGCAGAGAGAGGGGAATGACATGCAGTAAAGGGCCAGCTGCAGCGAGGACTGTAGCCTCTACACATGGGGCGCCTGCGTAACCCACTACGCTACCGACCACCCCGCCATGGACATTTTTGAGACATGTTGCTGACTTTACAACTCCGACAACTCTGCATTTGTGCTGATGTTCCAGTGACCATGCAGGCCTTTAAACTAAATTTAGCTAAACATCTGTTTAGAATTTAGCTACGCAGCTCTGACCAGGGAATTGAACCTTCCTCTCTGTCTTTATAAGTCCCATCTGTCACCTTCTAATAAAGAAAAAATGCCAGAGGAAATAAACACTGTGGTTCCATATTATAGTAGCCTGCACTGACTTGTCTGAGGCAGAGGAGAGAGACACTAGCACTGAAACAAAAGTGCTTCTGAAAATAACCTCGCCCTCTGTGTTGCTGTGTCCTTCCCGCAGCTCGCGGCAGGAGGTGGATCGAGCTGACGCTGGAGGAGCAGAGGACATATGTGATGAGGCTGCTGGACGCGCTGGAGGTGACGGACAGAGACAAGAGGCTGAAGGTGGCCAGGGCCATCCTCTACTTGGCTCAGGGTGCGTAGGCTCAATACAACCACACAACCAGCTACAGGCAGTTTCCACAGCAGATATATTATCTCTGGTCAAAGTAGGAAATGCAATGAACTACACCCCCCCCCCCCCCCCCCCCCCCCACAATATTTTTATTTTATTTTCAGTTTAAAACACTTTGACATACAGCTTTTACATTCATGTATCGTCATTCAACTTCCATATTTTAAGACAGCTGCATTTACATAGACAGAAAAAACAAAAACAAAAAAAAAACATAACACTTTTGAACAGGTATGCTCCTCCTGTTAAAGAAAATGGTAATCTATATACAATTGAGTATCGTTTGTAATTGGTGTGAATTAAAACACATATACAGAAAAGCAATATGAATCTGACAAGATCTGAATCTGCATTGTCCACAGAGACTAGTTATCCACTTCTTCATCCATTAAACTGAAGTCTTCAATGTAGTTGATGAAAGGGCTCCATATGTCCTCAAATACATGCCGTTTAGCCTTTAATATGTAAGTTATTATCTCTAAAGGAAGACTTGCTAACATCTGTCTAATCCATTGAGTAGTACTTGGTCTATAAATCTTTATCCACAATAATGCAACACATTTCTCTCTATAAATGTCCGCTCATTCCTACTATAGTTATGTTTCTCTGGATATAGGCTCAATAAAATAAGTTTAGGGTCCAGTAAAATTTGTTTTGAAATAGTCTTCTCTGAACTACACTTTTTACTGTTTACTTTAACTGAAATTTGCCACTGAAAGTCATGAAAATGAAATACAGTAGTGCTCAATATAATAGCAGTCCAATGTGACTAACCAGATTAATCCAGGTTTTTATTATATTTTTTTAAATTCTACATGGCAAACAAGTTACCAGTAGGTGAAGTAGATTCTCAGAAAACCAACAAGACCCAGCATTCCTGAAATGCACGCTCTTAAGACTGTGCAATTGGGCAATTTGTTGAAAGGGGGGGTGCTCATAATTGTTTGATAATGATTTTGGTTATTATCAAGGAAACCATGGAAAATGTCTAGATATCAGCTCTTAAATTAAACTCTTATCAGCTATTTTTGTGATCATTATATTTGTCAAAACATATGTACCTTTAGTGATACCAGCCATTAAAATTAACAAGAAATTGAAGAAAACGATGGTCTAATCATTTTTTCCATGACTGTATATTTGAATAAACCTATAGTGTTATGCTCTGCACATGATAACAGACAGTTCTTGCTCCTAATGCACCAACATACTAGACACAAATCATAATGTATGATTCATATCGTGTCAAACACCTGTTCTGTTAGAGAGAATATAATGTGTTGTCAAAGCATTCACTTAGTAAATTACCTGCAGAACCGTGAAGTATAAACATAAAAAATGGCACACAAAACAATCCAACAACACACCTCTTGTTTACTGTTTGTCCCTTCAACTTTTGCCGCAGGAGTGTTTGATGAGTGTGACACAGAGGTGGACGTGCTCCACTGGTCCAAACACAATGTCTTCCTGCTCTACGACATGGGCATCTTCACGGCCCTGCTGGAGCTGCTCAGCATGGAGATAGAGTAAGTAGGACACACTGAATATGCTGGGGATGTATGAGTCATTGGAAACTTTTCTTCGCTTCTTCAATAGGTAGAACAAAACGGCAACAAAACAACCAGCTACAATGTCACTTTCACCTTGGATTTGCTTGATAAGACTACAGACTTGCAGCTGCTCGTGTATTTACAATAGACGGGAAAAGAAAGGGACATGAAGGGCAAACAAACCAGAGTAACAGATGGAGCAAAACAATTCATATCTGTATTAAATATATTTCCCCCTCTGGTGAAGGTCTGCAGCAATAAAGGGCTGTAATACAGGGTAAAAGGGCCATGATGTTTCACAGATGAAGGAAATATTTATTTTGAAATTTGGAGGTCTTTCATAGGGTGACTTGATGGTCTTTATGTTACAGAGAGGTCATAGATTAGAGGCCTGAAAGAGTCAATGTTTGGGACTAGAATTGTTTTGAGTTTTTTTTTACCAATAACTGACCCTTGTTTACGGATCGTTGACCATAAACAGGCAACTGAATCCTATTTTCCTGATCCAGGAGATCATACTTTCGGCATTCCCCGTCCACAGACAGCTTTGGACTTGCTTGCATTGTAGTGGACACTTAGCACGTGCCCAAGTCTTCACCTCTGGTTTAGTTGCAAGGTTGTCAGCCTAGCGTACTCTGTTTGAGCAGGACAGCAGAATTTACGTGCCAGTCCTTATGGATAAAATGTCTCTACTCCAGAGGGAGCTCAGAGAAAAGCCACTGCTCCTTCGTGTCAAAAGGGACCAGCTGTGGTGGTTTGGGCATCTGGTAAGGATACGTCCCAGTAACGCCTGGAGGTAGCTGCGTTACAGTTGTTCCGGACACGTCCACCTGGTAAGAGAGGTACGAGGCCCCGGGGAAGACCCAGAACACCCTGGAGGGTAGAGGTGGGAAACACCAGAAGACCCACAATACGATTTTATCCCGATACTTGAATCACAATACGATATTATTGCGATTTTAAGCATTTTGCGATATGGTGAGTATTACAATACAATATATTGCGATTAACTGCAGTTTGTGTCCACAAAACTAAATTCAATCAAAAATCGTTTTTGTCAATTAAGAGAAAATTCTCAGTCTATTAATCTTACTTTTCTTCCTTTTTAACCTATTTCTCCACAATGAGAGTCAAACCCACAGACTGACCAACAAAGTATTCAGTCAAACTGAACTGATATCAAACAACTGCAGCATTTCTATGAAAACTTCCCTCAACTTTAAGCTTCACTACTCTAACTTTGCAGCGTTATTTCGACAACTACCTGACTCAATATCCTGACGATTCCTTAGATCTTCTAGTTTCATATGATACCAGTATCTCCAGTATATTAAAAAAAGTGAGCCATCGCAACGATAAATATGGATAATTGGTGGCCATGAACGATATAATATCGCCACGCGAAATATCGCAATACTATGCTGTATAGATATTTTCCCTCACCTCTACTGGAGGGATAATATCTGTCGCCTGGCCTAGGAACGCCTTGAGGTCTCCCAGGAGGAGCTGGATGTTGTGGCTGGTCTGGAATTCCAAGAAACCCTAGAGCAAGGCTTAACTAACACACAGTAGACAGTGCAATAAAATTCTGGTGAAACATAGATCAGAGCAGGGCTATAAAACCAAAACTATAGCATAGTGGCTTTAAATCTGCAAGAAGAGCCGTGCTTTGGGGAGTTGACCAAGAACCCAGCAGTCACTGGAGTATCCTCCTATTTTTGAAGCTGTCATCCCTCAGTGTTTCCACTCGTTTCCTCCGAAGGTTTATGGGGATAGAAAGAAAGAGAAAGGCGTCTAGAGAGCGAGTGAAATGCGGGAACACAGTAAACACACCGCCTGTGATCTGCACTTCAAACTCTCGGTTGAGGACACAGAGCGGCAGCAGCCTCCTTCAAGTCAGCTTTGTTGCTGCTGGTGTCAGCCTCAGTTGGGATCCAGCACTTCTTTGTTGTTACATAAGCAGCTCTGAGGCATCATGGCACGGTCTGGCCTATCAACATGCTGCACAGCAAAGCAGTGTAAGCAAGCCAATCAGGCAAACACACACATGGTGCCGGTTATACAAAAATCATAAAAAGATCACATTTACGATGAATACTGTGAAGCATCATGTCATTATCATCATTTTTAGTTGTGTAGATTTATATATATTCCTTTCTGTGCATGCACAGACTCTCTTCTTTTTCAAACATGCGACTAAAATAACACAATTGTTTACTGTGTTTCTGTGTCTGCAGTAACAACCAGGCGTGCAGCAGTGCAGTGAGGAAGCCTGCCATCTCTCTTGCAGACAGCACAGAGCTCAGGTAAGTCACATAACCACATGACTCACAGCCTACTCCACATTCCTCTCACTCTCCATAAGAAGGAAAGCCAATAAGTACAAAAACATCTTCCAATTCTTCAATTTTATGTCTCCTGTCTCCTGTTTTTTTTCCTCAAAACGTCCCAATTCACGTCAATATTTGTCATGCTTCCCATTCTGTCATCTGGCCACAAGCACACGTCTACATGCGCACACTTTAATCTGCAGCATTTAATTATATTCTTTGTCCCTTTCTGTCACAATCATTTTCTGCTTCTAATGGAATTGATTTTTGAACAAAATAGGCTGAACACCCCTCTGCACACACACACTAATACACATTCACATTTTCACACATACGCAGAGCTCAGCGTGTGTGCGTTCCCCAGTTGAACACTTACAAATAATTACAGGCTAGAGGAGCAGATTTGCCCCTAATTGCTGCTCAAAATTTGAAAACCATTATAGTTATTTTGAATTGAGAGGCTTTATTTAGCGAACAAAGCATTTAATGCCTAAAACACCACCTGACTTACATCAGGTTATTGTGAATGGATGATGCATTATCCTCACGGAGAATACAAATCATTTCCTCTCAGACTTATATGCAGAAGCAGGTTGTGTACAATCATCCTCTGCTTTTTGTACTTCCCTTTAATTGTTACTCATCATTTCACAATATTGTCTCATGTTCTTGTAGACCTTTAAGGACTATTATTATTGTTTTGGTCCCCACAGGGCAGGTTGAGCGCATTTTACACGCTTTTCATTCTTCATGTGTTAATAGTTTTGGCTGTGTTCATGCATTTGGCATGAATTTTGGCAAGATTGTGTATTTTTATTTGATCTTGTTATTTCCAGCTCAGCTCCTGCAGTAAGGCTAAAATACACTGTGTACAAACAATAGTTACACTCTTCAGGTTGAGCCATTGAAACCCATTCAAAATGCTCACGTTAAAGCATAAAACATGCATTTTATTAAATCTGGGAGTCAATCTGGGCTTTGGCTGTGGAATTATTCATTTTACACTACTTTCCACCAGATTGCATCATTTTGTCCATATTCAGCATATAGAGAAAAAACATGCGATTTATATACACAAACCATACACACAAGCACGTACTGCTTAAAATAAATCAAAACATGGGTCATCTGATTCACATCAAAGATGAGACATGACAAACTCGTGACAAAAAAAAAGTTATTTACACAACTGTGATTGCAGCCAGGTCTATAAAAATGGTGGCATCATAACAGAAACTTAGCATATAAAGGGTTAAAATATTCAAAAATCAATTAGTGTTTGATATCAATGATAAGGTCAGATGTAGGAGGGAAATCAGTACACTGAAAGTAGAATATTATAATGTATAATATTTTTTTTTTATAGCTCAAGGGTTAAATGCCTACCACACACACACACACACACACTGAGATCTGTGTGTTTCTGTGCCTTGCAGAGTGCTGCTGAGCATCATGTACCTGATGGTGGAGACCATTAGAGTTCAGACAGAGGACGACAGACCGGAGTGGATAGCAGCGAGAGAAGCCTTCAAGAATGAGCTAGGTGTGTATGTGTGTGTGTAGAACATGCAGTGATTGTATACATTAATAAATGTACATTCCTTTGATGTTTCACACAAGCACATTTTTCTATAATACAGACTACTTGAGTTTTTATATACTTTTGGGGGGGGGGTAGAAATTGTGAAACTATGCAAAAGCCTGTTTTGATAACGTACACTTTTATTTTGAAAGGACAAAAAGAGACTTGATCCTGTCGATCGTAAAAACCAACTCAGTAAGATTAAACTGTAAAGAGTTTTAGGAGCTCAATGTTTTATGTTTTAAGAGGCATGAGGTTAGTTTTCACAGTAATCTTCATATTTAAATGTGTTTTGTGTTTAAATAAGTTTTTGATCAAATTAAACCTAGTAATTCATGCTAGCAAGGTTTGATACAGTAAGCTAGTTTTCCTCTTTGTTTTATAATTGTTAT